>NC_091621.1:94466458-95099855 GCF_027580195.1 Bos mutus
GGCTATAACATATTGTATTGTAATAGGTTTATAATTCTTTTCACACAAATAACACATAAAAAAACAAACACACAAAATAAAACATATTTAATCTTACAGTATAGTACCTTGAAAAGTATAGTAGTACAGTACAACAGCTGGCACACAGGAGCTGGCATTGAGTGAACAGGCAAGAAGAGTTACTAACTAGAGAAAGGAGAGGTGGTGGGAGATGGTGGAGCTGAAGGATCGTCAGCAATAGGAGATGGACGTCAAGCTGCAATTTCATTCACACCTGACGTTGATGGCAAAAGTTCTGTTTCCTTGCTGATTCAATTCTGTCTATCCTCTTATAAAAATGATCCAGTGATGTCTGGGTAGTAGCTCTTTTTTTTTTTTTTTCTTGTCATAGATGACATTCTGGGCTTGAAATAAAGGTATTGTATTACTGTACTCTTTACAGCACTATCCAGTAAAGTACACATAGCATAATCACTTGTAGAGGATATAAGCACATTACAATGGACACCAGACACATGGACTAACCTACATGTTTAGACATGTGAATGCAGATTTGCACCTTTGAAAGTTTGCAACTTGAAGGTTCGCATGTAGGGGACTTACTGTAAATGAAATGTCCTAATTCAGTCATTGGCATGCAGCAGACATGGGCAGCACTGTGGTCCCATGAATCAGAGACAACACAGAGGATTATTTCCCTATGAACAGCTCAACTCTCTTCACCTGCTAGACTCTAGACCTGTTTATACTTTCAATTCATGATAAATAAATATGGAATTAAGATTACCATTATAATCCGAGGTAGCTCCTTAAACTCTTAACAGGGCATCTAAATTGAAATTTTTGGCTAAACCAGCAGACCCATAGATGACTGTCATACTACTTGGAGTCACTAAAGGAAGTGACTTAAAAGGATAAGGAAAGATAAAAGTCATCCCAAAATACAAATTAGGTTTATCAGAGGACAATAGAAGAAAAACTTCTTTTTACATTTGGGTAATGGTTAATGGAGTAACTATGGAATTAATGAAATCAGATTCAAAACCTAGCTTTGCCACTCATGTGCCCCCATTCAGAAGTTAATCTCTGTAAAGATCCCTTACCTGTAAAGGGAGTAGAATAGTTTTGTGGAAATAAATGAAGGCCTACCAAATGAGAATAAGCAAAACCTGTTTATTCTGAGCTGGCAATAGCTAGAAAGTCAACAACTGTCACCTGCATTTTGGCACAGACTCAGAAGCAGGTGCAAGAGCCAGGAAGGCATTATAGTAGAAAAAGGGAAGCTGCAGTTGTGCCCTGACTGGGGGTACGGGGGTGTCTGTAGGCCGGCTCGCTAGGAGTGGGGCATTCTGCATGATTGATTAATGCTATGTATTTGGCTCTCTCTGGTTGGTGCTAAGTGGAAGGAGGGACAAAAAATTAGGGGAACTGTTGATTATGAATCAAGCTCTGACTCTTTGGGGCCAACAGTTACAGAAGTTATTGTTCAGCTTCCTGGATGATCCCTAGAGATAGCAATTTGACCTTCTGAAAATCTGACTTCTAGCTGGCTGGCTTTCCAGGTTGTTTGTTATAGATAACGGGTGGGGCTCCTGGGCAGGTTGCTGCAGGTTATGAGTCAAAGTTCTCTTTTTTTATATACTCTGGCCATGGTCCATTGGTATATTCAGTTTCTCAGTTATACCTATGAATCGCATTCGTCACAAGGGGACCACATAGCAGATGCTCAATAAATAGAAATTCAGTCTCTGCAAGTGTTTGAAACCAGTGTTGTCTGGTGCATTTTCCTTGATGTCAGTGTTAGGTAGATGTGGGAGAAGTCAGATGATGCTGGCATAAGAAGGTCCTTCTCTGGAGAGTTATGTCAGAGTTGGTAGGTACTTTATCACTTGTGGGCAAAACATCTGTGAATACCTTAGGAAGACCTAAAAGCTGTACATTCCATCAATTTCATTTCTAGGAACTGTCTAAGCCCAAAAGGAACTCCAGGATCCTAACAGGTCTCTAAATTCATCCTGAGTTTAAGATGTGTTCTGGGGAAGCCAATGAGCTTAAAGACACTTGTGACTATTAATAGTTCAATAATAAAAACTCTCATTTGAAGAGACTTATCCTGAACAGGTGGGTATCATGTCCGTCCTTGTATCCCCAACATCTGGCACAATACCCGGAACACCGTACATACTTATTCAGCAGCTGAATGAATGGATGAATTTCTCAACTTAGATCAAGTAGCTATTGCAAAGATAGTAGGGGGTCACCTTGCCTGTTATTTCCTATGTAATTTAGATATTCCTATGTAATTTAGATATTCTTCACTAGAACACTTAAACTCTGAACTAAAAATAATCAAATGATTGATCACACAGTTTATAATGGTAGAAAAAAATCATTTTGGTCACTTTTTGGTCACTTTCTTCCCACAAATGCTGAATTCTGGAAAGAATGTGCCAATGAACACACTAAATGGAATTTTAAATCCCTGTTCAGTGAACTGGAAGAAAAGATGACTTAAAGTAGCTTATTAGTGTCCATGTGAAATGGTGTCTAATTTGAACTTTAAATGCTAAACTTATTCAAATGATTTCACAAAAATATATTCCAAGCCAGTTGGTTCACACAGCCTCTTGGGAACTGTTCATCTCAAAGTGACAGGCAGAACAACTTGCATTTTGTGTGGCAGAGTCCCCAGAGACCAGGATTTCAGACATAAGAACCTGAATTACCATCCAGCCATTATTAGTGTGCACTTCATCCTCTGCACATCAATTTGTTCATTGATTCATCACTTAAATAACATTGATTGAGCACCTTGAGTTTACTAGGCACTAGAGATAAATAGTGAAGCCACTGTCCTTAAAGAGTTCAAGGGTATGATATAAAATCAATGATGAACATAAATGCAGCTAGAATCAAGAGCGGACCGAATTTATTCATTCAATTATAGTATCTAGAGCACACAATGATGACTAAGATTTCTGCCCTTGAAGAACTCTAGTTCCTGTACAGCAGAAAATTCATGTACACAAATATGAGAGTGAGAACTTGGTTACTTAGTAAGATAAAAAACAAAATATCCTTGCAGTGTTTCTACCATTTATCCCTTCCCTTCCAGCCTCATTGACCCAATAGTAAAATGTGTCAGGTTTTGTCCAACCTTTCTTTAAATTAAATCCCCCCCCCAAAAAAAATGTTCCCATTTTATAAATGAAAAAATAGCATCTAGTGATGTCTAAATCACTTAAAGTCATGGCTAGTAAATAGTGGAAATTGAAACTCACATCTCACCTATTTAGATGTTATTACTCCTCTAATTATATTAACGTTTTCCATATATAACCAGTGGAAGATTCCCACCCAGATCTACTGAGTCAAAATGGGATGGGGGTCCAGGTTCAATGCACGATACTGGATGCTTGGGGCTAGTGCACTGGGACGACCCAGAGGGATGGTATGGGGAGGGAGGAGGGAGGAGGGTTCAGGATGGGGAGCACATGTATACCTGTGATGGATTCATTTTGATATTTGGCAAAACTAATACAATTATGTAAAGTTTAAAAATAAAATAAGATTAAAAAAAAAATGGGATGGGGGAGTGGAGAGAAGACTGTGGATCTGCAATTTGGATAAAGAATACCATGTGAGAACCGTACTGTCTTGCCCCTCATTGAACTCTTCCTTACCTTCAGCCATTGAAATAGATTGGACCATTGAAACAGACTCCATTCTCAGACCCTCTTGTGCATTATCAGTCCCTTGTTTAAAGTCTTCTGCCCATGTAGAGACCTACCTCTTTATCTGTGTACTGATTTTCCCACAGTCTGTTGTCAGCTACTCTTTTGGCCAAGGATTCCTTGAATTCTTTTTAGGTATTATCTCCTACAGCCATGCTAGTGTGCTCTTAATGTACATACCAGACTTTCTCATATCCCTTTGCTGTATTATCATCACTACCTTAAATACCTTCTGAATTTCTGCATCTCCCATCATATACCTTATTCAAAAACCAATTTGACAGTACATAAATGATTTACTGTTCACCCTCAAAAGAAGTAAAAACTCCTTCCTAAAGTCATCTTAATATTTTATATTGTTGTATATGAATAACATATAGTATCTTATACTTTATATAGTATTATATCTATGCCAGACTTTGCCTTTTACCATCATGGTATATGAATTCATTTCCTGATTGAATTCAGGCCCTTAGAAGATAGGCCAGAGTCCAGACTCCGGAATTCTTCTTTTGTTTGGGTTTTTTGGTCATGCCTCATGGCAGGTATGTGGGATCTTAGTTCCTTGACCGGGGATCAGACCTGTGCCTCCTGCAGTGGAAGCCAAGATTCTTAACCACTAGACTATCAGGGAAGTCCTCAGAAATTCTTGTATCTTCCCCTTTGCCCCACATCATTATCGTAACTTAAGGTGGGGTACACAAAATTCAAAAGGAAATAAAAATCCATTTTTGATTGATAAGTACACATCAATGTGTACTAGATACAAAATGGTTAATAATAAATTGCATTGGCCTATAAATGCTGAAATAATGGTTCTAATTTAGAACTAGATGGCAGAGGTTAGTCTGTGAAACAGCAGCTTAAAAGATATGAAAAATATTCTATCCCTGTCCACAGTAAAATGAACAGAGTGGATTTTACAAATCCTGTATATACTATGAAAAGCATATGAAACATAGGTTATTTGATTGGATAGTATATGTTAATCAGCATGATAAAGGAATTCAGTGTTATTCAATCAATGATGTCCAGCTCTTTGCAACCCCATGGGCTATAGCTGCCAGGCTCCTCTGTCCACAGGATTCTCCAGGCAAGAATACTAGAGTGGGTTGCCATTCCTTTCTCTAGGGGATCTTCCTGACCAGGAACTGAACCCAGGTCTCCTGCATTGTAGGCAGATTCTTTACCATCTGAGCCACAGTGATTTAAATAACATAGAAATTGGAGAAGGAAACAGAGTGCCTTTATTTCTTTTGTTTATTTATTTATTTTAATTGGAGGTTAATTATTTTACAGTATCGTGGTGGTTTTTGCCATACATTCACATGAATCAGCCCTGGGTGTACATGTGTTCCCCATCCTCAACCCCCCTCCTACCTCCCTCCCCATCCCATCCCTAAGGGTCATCCCAGTGCACCAGCCCTGAGCACCCTGTCTCATGCATCAAACCTGGACTGGTGATGTATTTCACATATGATAATATACATGTTTCAATGCTATTCTCTCAAATCATCCCACCCTTGCCTTCTCCCACAGAGTCCAAAAGTCTGTTCTTTACATCTGTGTCTCTTTTGCTGTCTCGCATACAGGGTTATCGTTACCATCTTTCTAAATTCCATATATATGTGTTAATATATTGTATTGGTGTTTTCTTTCTGACTTACTTCACTCTGTATAATAGGCTCCAGTTTCATCCACCTCATTAGAACTGATTCAAATGCTTCTTTTTAATAGCTGAGTAATATTCCATTGTGTATATGTACCACAGCTTTCTTATCCATTCATCTGCCAATGGACATTAGGTTGCTTCCATGTCCCAGCTCTTGTAAACAGTACTGTGATGAACATTTGGATACACAGGTCTCTTTCAATTCTGGTTTCCCTGGTGTGTATGCCCAGCAGTGGGATTGCTGGGTTGTATGGCAATCTTGAGAAAGAAGAATGGAACTGGAGGAATCAATCTGCCTGACTACAAAGCTACAGTCATAAAGACAGTATGGTACTGGCTTTTATTTCTTTGTTCAAGTTACCATCAAACAGTCAGCATAAGAATTTGCCCCAAATGCAGCTTTTATGGATGGTGTCTATCTGATAGCTTGTACTTTGTTGTATAAAACCTGTATTTTTCTTCTCATGTTTTATATCTACTACCCATGGCTTAGTACAAATATGAAGTATATGATTTTTTCACATCTCTAAGTACATTCTATTAAAGACAAGTACCTAAAATCTTTGTTATAAAATTCCTTGCACATTGTCAGAGAAAAATAGGAGTGCTGTTTGTGACTTATTGTTCTTCTGACATGGGATAAATTCCTATGGAGAGAATTGTCAAAGAGAAAGTGTTAGCTTTACTTCAGAACTTAGTCCTTCATGAAGCCCTAGCTGTGTATTTCCAAATGCATAGGATAATTACCTTTATTCGGATGCTTCCTGTCAATTTATTGGCACAGGTTATGATCAGGAGCTTCAATGAAGAAATAAGGGTTTCCGATTTAGTGTATCATATCAATGTATGTATAATCAACTAACCTTTATATTAACCTTTAAGAAAGATATAATTTACCACAAGGTTCAAGAGTAGTTGAATTCAGTCACATCTTTAGGGTCCACTCTTAACTGTAGATCTCTTGCTATTTCTACCACATCTGCAGCTCCTTCCTCCACTGAAGCTTCAAACTCCCAATTATCCTTTAGGGTTGGAATCAAATTCTTCCAAACTATTTTTAGTGTTGAGACTTTTACCTCCTCCCATGAATCACAAATGTTTTTGATGGCATCTAGAATGATGAATGCTTTCCAGAGGGTTTTCAACTTATGTTGCCCAGATCCATCAGTGTAATCACTGTCTATGGCAGCTATAACCTTCAGTTCAGTTCACTTCAGTCTCTCAGTCATGTCTGACTCTTTGCAACACCACAGACTGTAGCACGCCAGGCGTCCCTGTTCATCACCAACTCCCAGAGCCTACTCATACTCATGTCAATTGAGTCGGTGATGCCATCCAACCATCTCATCCTCTGTCATCCCCTTCTCCTGCCTTGAATTTTTCCCAGCATCAGGGTCTTTTCCAGTGAGTCAGTTCTTTGCATCAGGTGGCCAAAGCTTTGGAGTTTCAGCTTCAGCATCAGTCCTTCCAATGAACACTCAGGACTGATTTCCTTTAAAATTGACTGGTTTGATCTCCTTGCAGTCCAAGGGACTCTCAAGAGTCTTCTCCAACACCACAGTTCAAAAGCATCAATTCTTCAGCTCCCAGCTTTCTTTATAGTCCAACTCTCACATCCATACCTGACTACTGGAAAAACCATAGCTTTGACTAGACAGACTTTTTTGTCTGCAAAGTAATGTCTGCTTTTTAATATGCTATCTAGATTGGTCATAGCTTTTCTTCCAAGGAGCAAGTGTCTTTTAATTTCATGGTTACAGTCACCTTCTGCAGTGATTTTGGAGCCCAAGAAAATATAGAAAATCTATGTCATGTCATCCCCTAAAAGAAATAGTCTTTAATTCTAAGCAAAGCATGAAAAAGTGTGTTGGTTTACTACTCATTTGGTTAGGCTCCTTTTTCCACTGGGTTAATAGATCAACTATTCTTTTATTCATAACCCAACTCAATTTTTACTTCACCAAGAGGAAATAGGAAGCATCAAGATTTACATTTGATTGTGATTCTCTTGGTATGATTTTGGAATCATCACATGCTGACTGATGTTTATTTACCTATAAAAAATAGTGACAATATCATGTAATTTTATAATACTTTACCATTTAGCAAGAATGTTTGCATATTAATTATCCACATTTAACAGGGTATAGCACCACAGTAGGTACAAAATACATCTATTGAATCAATTATGATGAAGCGATGTTTTAAAATTATATCTTTCTCCTTTTTTATTTCTGTTAAAATTGCAGGGTTTTTTTTTTTTTTTTCTTTGAAGACTTCCTAAGGAGTTAAGAAGAAACAAACTAGGAAGAATGTGTTGAGGTGATTGCTAAGTTTTGTTTTTTTAAGCCAGCCTGGACCATCCTTCCCCAGCTGGGACGGCTTCCAAATTGGTTTCTCTTGATGATGGAGCATTGCTAATTGAATTAGTGAGGCCTGTGCCCCAACACCCCTGGCGGTTATTAATTCCTCCATCAAGATCTTAAAAGTTCTCCCAGAAAAACTTTACATAACAAGCACACAGTGAAAAGTATCTAAGTTCATTGCTGAATTACATAATGGGATATACTCAGGAAACCAAAGTTATAAAAAAAGAGCTCTCTGATGAAAACTTTTCTTTCACTAAGTCCTTGACAAACAGATATGTGACTTATATATGGATATTTTTCATAGAGACAGCATATTTAATTTTCCTGATTTGTACTAAAATAAAATTATACTTTTTTCTGGGGGGAAGGGGGCTTTTTTCTCTTCCTCTTTTACATAGATCGACAAGGCAATGGCAACCCACTCCAGTACTCTTGCCTAGAAAATCCCATGGACGGAGGAGCCTGGAAGGCTGTAGTCCATGGGATCGCTGAGGGTCAGACACAACTGAGCGACTTCACTTTCACTTTTCACCTTCATGCAGTGGAGAAGGAAATGGCAACCCACTCCAGTGTTCTTGCCTAGAGAATCCCAGGGACGGGAGAGCCTGGTGGGCTGCCGTCTATGGGGTCGCACAGGGTTGGACATGACTGAAGTGACTTAGCAGTAGCAGTTTACATAGATGGATATCCAAGGAACTAAGAATAGATGACTTCCCTGTTTTACTTAGGAGATCTTACCCAAGTAAAAAACTATTTGATTAGGTAAAACATTCCTAGTCCTTCCAGATGTCACTTTTCTCTTTATATTATTTTAAAATATATTGTTATATATAGTGTTTAGAAATTTACTGATTTCTTTAAAATTGTTTCTAAGCTGTTGAGAAAGCATTAGCAATTTGTATATTTCCTCTTCTCATGTAAAAGATATTCCTTGACTCAGAAATTGAAAATCCTTGCCTTTCATAGCTATTTCTTTTTGCCCTGGCTTTTGTGCCTCTGCGTGTGTATGTGAATAGAATGGACTTGGGCAGTGTAACTCATGTAAAGCCATGGGCTCTGTGCTGTGCTGTGCTTAGTCACTCAGTCGTATCTATTCTTTGTCATCCCCTGGACTGAGTGTAGCCTGCCAGGCACCTCTGTTCATGAGGATTTTCAAGGTATGAATACTGGGGTGGGTTGCCATGCCCTCCTCCAGATCTTCCCAGCCCAGGTCTCCCTCATTTCAGGCAGATTCTTTACCAGCTGAACTACAGGGAAGCCCCCATGAGCTCTGACCAGAATCTAATTAGAGCCCTTTTAACACTATGTTGTCCTCTCACTTATAAGATGAATATTTTGGGGGGATTTAATGTGCAGATAGTGATTATGGTTAACAGTACGGTATTATATATTCAAAAGTTGCTAAGAGAACAGATTTGGAAATGTTCTCACCACAAAAAAGGTAATTATGTGAGGCTAAGGATGGTGTTAGCTAACACAATGAGGTTAATTATTTGATACACTTGTAAGTGTATCAAATCAGAACATTTGTATGCCTTAACTTTACACAGTATTATATTTCAACTGTATCTCAGTAAAGCTGAGAGGAGGTAGGGGAAGAATTATATATTCCTGAGATTAGAATTTTATGAATCCTGATAAGGTAGAATATACATTTACTTAAGACCCAAATAAATACAGAATAAATTAAGAGACCAGCAGGATGGACTGCAGAAGCCCATGGATGGAAGAGGTTGAAATAGGCTATGAGACTTGTAGGTTGAGTGACTTATATATGGATTTTTAAGGCTTGAATTATTGAGACCTCTGTTGGCTATCATAAAAGATCTGTCCATATTTTCACAAATGTATAAAAATCAAGAACGAGTATCCTACCTCTGTGCCGCAAAGATGGAACATCGTGACAGATATATTTGTTCCATTATAGAGTTTAACTCCAGGATGGAAAAGGTAGATATAGATTATAGTTGTGTGACTTTACACACTTACCCAAAAATGTTCATGTCACTGTCCATGCGTGTTTGTGTGTGTTGGTCTGCTCAAGTTGCTGTAAGAAAAGACCACAAACTGGATGTCTTAAGCCACAGACGCTAATTTCTCATGGTTCTGAAGACTAGAAGTCCATGATTAAGGTGCCAGTAAATTCAGCTTCTGGTGGAGCTCTCTTCTTAGCTTGTAGACAACTGCCATCTCACTGTGTCCTTATGTGGTCTTTCCTTGTGGCCGTTACAGAAGAAACTGTTCTCTGGTGCCCCCTCCTCTGCTTATTGGGACACTGCTGCTGCTGCTGCTAAGTCGCTTCAGTCGTGTCCAACTCTGTGCGACCCCATAGACGGCAGCCCACTAGGCTCCCCCCTCCCTGGGATTCTCCAGGCAAGAACACTGGAGTGGGTTGCCATTTCCTTCTCCAAAGCATGAAAGTGAAAAGTGAAAGTGAAGTTGCTCAGTCATGCCCGACTCTTAGTGACCCCATGGACTGGAGCCTACCAGACTCCTCCGTCCATGGGAATTTCCAGGCAAGAGTACTGGAGTGGGGTGCCATTGCCTTCTCCCATTGGGACACTAGTCCTATCCAATTTGCACCTCATTCTTGTGATCTCATTTAACTTGAAATACCTCTCAAAGGCCTGGTCTCCAAATACCATGACATTAAAGACAGGGACTTCAACATAGGAATTTGGAGGGGACACAGTTCAGTCCATAACACTGTGTAATGTCAGTTGAGCCACACTTTAAAAACACTTTAAATACATCTTAAACTAAGGAAGTTTGTTTTGCAAGTTTCTTTGTGTTTCTAGTGCCCACAAAAAAAGAGACTATAAAAATGCCAGCTGCTATTGCTTCCTAAGCACTTTTTGAAAGTATTTATTATTTAATATTTATCATTAAATGCCCTTTTAAATCATGGGGAAAATTACAGACATGAAACAGAAGTCTTTAGCATTAATCCCATCACACTGTTATACAATCACTGTCATTTATTTCCTTCAATCTTTCAACGGGGATTTGTGATAAACATGATGTCTTTTCAAGTTCTTGTCTCCTTTGTTTTCATTGAATATTATTTTACAAGTGAATTTCCTTAATTCAGCATAGTTATTGAAAGAATTTCAGTGTTTAATTTTGATGAAGCAGACCAACTTTCATTTACTGAGTTTTACAAGATTTTTTTTCAATGGACTAGTCCATATTACTGTGCAGATTGCCAACTAAAACCCCACTTGCCTACATGAGATCTCTCCTATTAAACAACATACTTTGAATCTTCAAAAAAAGGCAACAGAACTACCAGTAGATGAGACCAATTTGATTGTTCATAGAATTACTACTATTCAGCAACCAATAATAAATAGCTTTATGTTTCTCAGTCAATCTCAGGCTGGTCTGATTGTCATTCTTTCTTAAATGTTCCCAGATAGGTCTAGATGAATGAAGTTGAGAGGCTCAATCTGTGTGAAAGGTGGGATTAATAGTCTAATTTATAGCACAGAGAGGCTGCCCAGGCAGTGCTGGTGGTAAAGAACACACTTGCCAGTGCAAGGTAGGGGTAAGAGATGCAGGTTCGACTGCTAGGTGGAGAAGATCCCCTAAAGGAGGGCACAGAAACCCACTCCAGTATTCTTGCCTGGGAAATTGCATGGACAGAGGAGCCTAGCAGGCTACGGTCCATAAGGTCACAAAGAGCGGGACATGACTGAAGCGACTTAGTGCACATGCCCACATAGCACAGAGATGGAAAGGAATTTGGTTAAATAAAAAGTAGAGGATCTTTATCTGGAGTAACCTTCCTTTATCTTCATTTTGAATTCAGTCAAGATTAACCACATGTGTAATTTGCTTGGGTAAATGTAATTAATTGCGAATGATTCAATATAGATAAAATAGAATGTAAAAGTGGATTATATTTATACTTAGCTTCACAAATAGAAATTTTTTTTTTCACAAATAGAAATTTAAACTTTGAATTTTGACTCTTTAATAGGATGAACAGAATATTATAAACTGAGAAATTTTAAAAGTACTACTAAGCAGTGGCTCTCTGAAAGAGGAGGCAGGTTTTCCCCCATGAGCACAGTTAGCAAAGTTTAGAGACATCTTGGAGAAGGCAATGGCACCCCACTCCAGTACTCTTGCCTGGAAAACCCCATGGACGGAGGAGCCTGGTAGGCTGCAGTCCATGGGGTCGCTGAGGGTCGGGCACGACTGAGTGACTTCACTTTCACTTTTCACTTTCATGCATTGGAGAAGGAAATGGCAACCCACTCCAGTGTTCTTGCCAGGAGAATCCCAGGGACGAGGCATCCTGGTGGGCTGCCATCTATGGGGTCGCCCAGAGTCGGACACAACTGAAGTGACTTAGCAGTAGCAGCAGAGACATTTTGGGGTTCCCTGGTGGCTCAGTCAGTGAAGAATCTGCCTGCAATGCAGGAGACTCTGGTTTAATCCCTGAGTCGGGAAAAATCCCCTGGAGAAGGGCATGGCAATCCACTCCAGTATTCTTGCCAGAAAAATCACGTGGACAGAGGAATCTGATGGGCTACAGACCATAGGGTCGCAAACAGTTGGCTATAACTGAAGTGACTGAGCACGCATGCAGAGACATGTCACTATCACATCTGGCTGGGGACAGAAGGAAGTTATGACCCTCTAGTGAGTAGAGGCCAGGGTGCTGGTAAACACTCCATATTGTTCTGGAGAGCCCGCACAACAAATATTTATCCCTCCCAAAATGTTAATACTGCAAAAAACAAAAAACCTTGACAAAGTATGATTCCTGAGAGGCAAAACTCCTGTTTCTTTTAAAAAAATTTTTCCTTTCAAGGGCTACCAAGAAATATGGATTGTCTACCTTAAATGCTTTTTTGAATCTTAAGTTTTTTATTTTCCAGAGGAACCACCCAAAGAATAATTAAAGTTCCCATATGCTTAAACCTGCAAAAAATGTTTAACTTGGCACAAGTGTTTGTGATTCAATATTTTAACACCCAATCTCTAGAAATGAGAACAGCCTCACTTCTAGAAAACAAAAGGAGAGTGACAACTATGGAATTTCGCTCATTACCATGGAGAGCTGGTGATCTTAAGGAGAAAAATGCTCCAGAATATAGGAAGAATCTAAGCTGCATAAGGCCTGTTCACTGTTAGTCCCAGTGCCTGGACAGTGCCTGGCACATGCAGACAATCGCTAAAAATGCATTGGCCGACTCTCACGTCAGCCTTGTCAGCCTATTTGTCATTCAGCCTTGCATTATACAGGCTGGTTCAGATATTGTCAAAGTAGTTTATGCTTCTCACAAACTATGTTATAAGCATGAGGAATAGGAAAGTGGCCTTTGTTCTCTGCATTAGTAATCTGAGACTGTAGGAAAGGTAAGCCATGTTCTAAATATGTTCTTCCTTCTAGAGTTATATATCCTCCATTTCTGAGTATAAAATTATTTTAATTTTTGAAACAATTTAATTATTTTTTAAATTATATGTATGGGGATATAAGATGTTATTGGAGGAAGCTGAAAGAAGGGTACGCAGACCTCTCTGCACTCTATTTTTTAAAATATGTATTTTTTTAAGTATTTACTTATTTACTTGGCTGTGCTGGGTCTTAGTTGCAGCACGTGGGATCTTTCGTTGTGTCATGTGAACTCTTTCTTGCAGTGTATGGGATCTAGTTCCCTAACCAGGGATTGAGCCTAGGGGCACCTGATTGAGAGCATGAGTCTTAGCCCCTGAGCCACCAGGGAAGTTCTGAAACAATTTAATTATTTTAATAAATTATATTGCACCTAGTCGTTCAGTCATGTCCAACTCTTTGCGACCCCCTGGACTGTAGCCCACCAGGCTCCTCTGTCCATGAGGATTCTCCAGGCAAGAATACTACAGTGGATTGCCATGCCCTCCTCCAGGGGATCGTCCCAACCCAGTGATCGAACCCAGGTCCCCCGAATTGCAGGGGGATCTTTACTGTATGAGCCACCAGGGAAGTCCAAATGAATTATATCAAGAATTAGCAATTCCTGGACCTTGCAGATCTATGACATGTAAAATGGGGCTTCCAGGGCCAAATTTTATATGGTAGTTTCTGGGTTCAATAACCAAGCTAATAGCTTGAGAGCAGAAGCAAAAGTTTAAAGAAACAACTCTGATGCAGCTTTGATTTGACGTTTTTCAGAATCACTTGCTTTAATTAGAGTCTTGACCACAACTCCCCTGCCACCTGCTTTTGCCAACTGGGTACTGAGTGCCAGGAGATACTGGCTTATGTTTTGTTTCCCTCTCGGAGCACTCATTATACTGTGCTATGGTTTTTGTTGTGTTTGAGAAATACTTGGACTGTGGGCAGAGCAGGCACATTCCATTCTTTGGGGACACATCAAGTTTTCCTTTGTCACACAAGAAATAGGTTCATTAGAGATATGCAACCTGCTCTCTAAAGTGTTTCCTCACACGTTGCAAACTTGTCTGGGACCAAAAATCTTAACAGTATCTTTGCATTTCTAGAAAATATGACTCCACTAAAGCACACATTATTACAAAACAACACATAACATCTTCAGAACTAAATTCAGTTTCCCATCTATATTTTCCTGCCAACCATACTCATGCCTAATAACGTAAACATTTTTATATGTAAAGGAGTTGGAAAGATTTATCATTAAGTAGAGTTTCATTTGGGGAAAGCACTTTATTTGGCTTGATGATTGAGTATAAATCATCTCCTCATATTTCCAAAAGAAGGCATATAAAATACATGTCAAAAGGAAAAGCCAGGAACCATTAAGATGAAAAATGTGGAAGCAGTGACAATACGAATAGACAGTACTAGAGGTAAGTTGTACTTTTTAAGTGTTTTACATGTATTCATTCACATAATTCTTACCACAGCACTAGTAGCTGGATACTTTATACCCACTTTACTGATGAACAGACTGCAGCACTGAGAGATTAATAATTTGCCTGAGATGATGAGATGACACACCTCGTAAGTGGTAGATCTGGGATTTGATTTTAGACGGCCTTGCTTAGAATCTGAATGCTAAACTAGAATATGTACTGCCTTCCAAACTTGATGACATCACTGTTCTGAGCTTCAAGGCAGGCAAGGCAAGAATATTCAATACTTTACCCACATGCTACATTCTTGAGAAAATAATTGGATAGACTGTAATATGAGTAACCTGATGTAACATGACAAAAAGTATCTTTCATTGCTCTTTTGCACAAGGTCCAAATGTGTTCTTCAAAATATTATTCTCATATAAACCTTTAATAAACAGAATTTAAATAACTCAGTGAATAAAGCTAATATTTGAAATCTGCAATGGTCCCTAAGTGAATGACTTCAATGATTGTGATTTTTGTCATTGATTCTTATTATATTTATGTTTGTAACAGTCTGTAATTAACTTGTCAGTGTATTTATCGATCAGTATATCACTGGCCTCCTCTGCTTGAGTGACAGCAAGGATTTATTTGCTTTATCCAACTGTTTATCTTAAGAACTTAGAGTCTGGCATAGCAGGTGCACAGAATTATTTGTTGAGTAAATCCATCAATGAATGAATCCTCCAAAGCAAGAGTTCTGCCCAAGAGCATAGACTCAAGATGCTCAAAAGTATAAATTACAACTATAATTTATATCATCAGTTTAGTTCAGTCGCTCAGTCAAGTCCGACTCTATGCGACCCCATGAATCGCAGCACGCCAGGCCTCCCTGTCCATCACCAACTCCCAGAGTTCACTCAGACTCTCGTCCATCGAGTCAGTGACACCATCCAGCCATCTCATCCTCTGTCGTCCCCTTCTCCTCCTGCTCCCAATCCCTCCCAGCATCACAGTCTTTTCCAATGAGTCAACTCTTCACATGAGGTGCCCAAAGTACTGGAGTTTCAGCTTTAGCATCATTGCTTCCAAAGAACACCCAGGACCCATCTCCTTTAGAATGGACTGGTTGGATCTCCTTGCAGTCCAAGGGACTCTCAAGAGTCTTCTCCAACACCACACTTCAAAAGCAGCAATTCTTCGGCACTCTGCCTTCTTCTTAGTCCAACTCTCACATCCATACATGACCACAGGAAAAACCATAGCCTTGACTAGACGGACCTTTGTTGGCAAAGTAATGTCTCTGCTTTTGAATATGCTATCTAGGTTGATCGTAACTTTCCTTCCAAGGAGTACGCGTGTTTTAACTTCATGGCTGCAGTCACCATCTGCAGTGATTTTGGAGCCCAGAAAAATAAAGTCTGACACTGTTTCCACTGTTTCCCTATCTATTTCCCATCAAGTGATGGGACCTGATGCCATGATCTTCGTTTTCTGAATGTTGAGCTTTAAGCCAACTTTTTCACTCTCCACTTTCACTTTCATCAAGAGGCTTTTGAGTTCCTCTTCATTTTCTGCCATAAGGGTGGTGTCATCTGCATATCTTAGGTTATTGATATTTCTCCTGGCAATCTTGATTCCAGCTTGTGTTTCTTCTAGTCCAGTGTTTCTCATGATGTACTCTGCATATAAGTTAAATAAGCAGGGTGATAATATACAGCCTTGATGTACTCCTTTTCCTATTTGGAACCAGTCTGTTGTTCTATGTCCAGTTCTAACTGTTGCTTCCTGACCTGCATACAGATTTCTCAAGAGGCAGGTCAGGTGGTCTGGTATTCCCATCTCTTTCAGAATTTCCCACAGTTTATTGTGATACACACAGTCAAAGGCTTTGGCATAGTCAATAAAGCAGAAATAGATGTTTTTCTGGAACTCTCTTGCTTTTTCCATGATCCAGGGGATGTTGGCCATTTGATCTCTGGTTTCTCTGCCTCTTCTAAAACCAGCTTGAACATCAGGAAGTTCACGGTTCACATATTGCTGAAGCCTGGCTTGGAGAATTTTGAGCATTACTTTACTAGCATGTGAGATGAGTGCAATTGTGTGGTAGTTTGAGCACTCTTTGGCATTGCCTTTCTTTGGGATTGGAATGAAAACTGACCTTTTCCAGTCCTGTGGCCACTGCTGAGTTTTCCAAATTTGATAGCATATTGAGTGCAGCACTTTCACAGCATCATCTTTCAGGATTTGAAATAGCTCAACTGGAATTCCATTACCTCCACTAATTTTGTTCATAGTGATGCTTCCTAAGGCCCACTTGACTTCACATTCCAGGATGTCTGGCTCTAGGTGAGTGATCACACCATCTTGATTTTCTGGGATGTGAAGATCTTTTTTGTTCAGTTCTTCTGTGTATTCTTGCCACCTCTTCTTGATATCTTCTGCTTCTGTTAGGTCCATACCATTTCTGCCCTTTATCGAGCCCATCTTTGCATGAAATGTTCCCTTGGTATCTCTAATTTTCTTGAAGAGATCTCTAGTCTTTCCCATTCTGTTGTTTTCCTCTATTTCTTTGCATTGATCACTGAGGAAGGCTTTCTTATCTCTTCTTGCTGTTCTTCAGAACTCTGCATTCAGATGCTTATATCTTTCCTTTTCTCCTTTGCTTTTCACTTCTCTTCTTTTCACAGCTATTTGTAAGGCCTCCCCAGACAGCCATTTTGCTTTTTTGCATTTCTTTTCCATGGGGATGGTCTTGATCCCTGTCTCCTGTACAATGTCATGAACCTCAGTCCATAGTTCATCAGGCACTCTGTCTATCAGATCTAGGCCCTTAAATCTATTTCTCACTTCCACTGTATAATCAAAAGGGATTTGATTTAGGTCACACCTGAATGGTCTAGTGGTTTCTCTACTTTCTTCAATTTAAGTCTGAATTTGGTAATAAGGAGTTAATGATCTGAGCCACAGTCAGCTGCTGGTCTTGTTTTTGTTGACTGTATAGAGCTTCGCCATCTTTGGCTGCAAAGAATATAATCAATCTGATTTCGGTGTTGACCATCTGGTGATGTCCATGTGTTGAGTATTCTCTTGTGTTGTTGGAAGAGGGTGTGTGCTATGGCCAGTGCATTTTCTTGGCAAAACTCTATGAGTCTTTGCCCTGTTCCATTCCGTATTCCAAGGCCAAATTTGCCTGTTACTCCAGGTGTTTCTTGACTTCCTACTTTTGCATTCCAGTCCCCTATAATGAAAAGGACATCTTTTTTGGGTGTTAGTTCTAAGAGGTCTTGTAAGTCTTCACAGAACCGTTCAGCTTCTTCAGCATTACTGGTTGGGGCATAGACTTGGATTACTGTGATATTGAATGGTTTGCCTTGGAAACGAAGAGAGATCATTCTGTCATTTTTGAGATTGCATCCAAGTACTGCATTTCGGACTCTTTTGTTGACCATGATGGCCACTCCATTTCTTCTGAGGGATTCCTGCCCGCAGTAGTAGATATAATAGTCATCTGAGTTAAATTCACCCATTCCAGTCCATTTGAGTTCACTGATTCCTAGAATGTTGACATTCACTCTTGCCATCTCATTTCACCACTTCCAATTTGCTTTGATTCCTGGACCTGACATTCCAGGTTCCTATGCAATATTGCTCTTTACAGCATTGGACCTTGCTTCTATCACCAGTCACATCCACAGCTGGGTATTGTTTTTGCTTTTATACCATATTGGACCATAATTTATACCAATTTGGACCATAAAGAAGGCTGAGCACCAAAGATTTGATGTTTTCAAATTGTGTGCTTGAGAAGACTCTTGAGAATCCTGTGAACAGCAAGAAGATCAAACCAGTCAATCCTAAAGGAAATCATCCCTGATTATTCACTGAAAGGACTAATGCTGAAGCTGAAGCTCCAATACTTTGGCCACCTGATGTGAAGAGCCAATTCATTGGAAAAGACCTTGATGCTGGGAAAAATTGAAAGCATGAGGAGAAGGGAGTGACAGAGGATGAGATGGTTGGATGTTATCACCAACTCAATGACCTGAGTTTAAGCAAACTCCTAGGGGGAAGAACAGGGAATCCTAGCATACTGCAGTTCATGGAATTGCAAAGTCAGACATGACTTAGTGACTGAACAACAGCATGACAAGTCATTATTTGTTAAGAAGTCACTGGAGTTAACTTGGCTGGAGCTAAAGAGGCAGGGTGTTGACTTTTTCACTTGTTTTTTGTTCTTCTTTACTAGCCCTGATATCCAGGCCAGTCCCTGGAGTTGTGTTGTATCAGATACACACAAATGGCCAAGAATTGGCTGCAGGCAGCACAGTCAAGGACAGAAAGGAAGGTCTGCTCCCACACTATGGCCTTGCTTCCTTCAAAGCTCCACTGCTTCCAATCAACAATCTTGAGGCCAGGCTTAAAGACCAAACATTTCTGGTTGCACTTCTATAATGTGGAGTGCTTTTTCTCAGAAGTCCCAGCATCCAAGTGCTGCATCTGGCATCCCACCACCAGATTTGCTCCTGGAAATGATTTTCTCTAAATAAATGAACAACAGACTGGTTCCAAATAGGAAAAGGAGTACGTCAAGGCTGTATATTGTCACCTTGCTTATTTAACTTATATGCAGAGTACATCATGAGAAATGCTGGGCTGGAAGAAGCACAAGCTGGAATCAAGATTGCTGGGAAAAATATCAATAACCTCAGATATGCAGATGACACCACCCTTATGGCAGAAAGTGAAGAAGAACTAAAAAGCCTGTTGATGAAAGTGAAAGAAGACAGTGGAAAGAGTGTCAGACTTCATTTTGGGGGGCTTCAAAGTCACTGCAGATGGTGACTGCAGCCATGAAATTAACAGACACTTACTCCTTGGAAGGAAAGTTATGACCAATCTAGATAGCATATTCAAAAGCAGAGACATTACTTTGCCAACAAGGTCTGTCTAGTCAAGGCTATGGTTTTTTCAGTAGTCATGTATGGATATGAGAGTTGGACTGTGAAGAAAGCTGAGTGCCAAAGGATTGATGCTTCTGAAGTGTGGTGTTGAGAATACTCTTGAGAGTCCCTTGACTGCAAGGAGATCCAACCGGTACATTCTAAAGGAGATCAGTCCTGGGTGTTCTTTGGAAAGACTGATGCTAAAGCTGAAACTCAAATACTTTGGCCACCTCGTGCGAAGAGTTGACTCATTGGAAAAGACTGTCATGCTGGGAGGGATCGGGGGCAGGAGGAGAAGGGGATGACAGAGGATGAGATGGCATCACCGACTCGATGGACATGAGTTTGAGTGAACTCCGGGAGTTGGTGGTGGACAGGGATGCCTGGCGTCCTGCAATTCATGGGGTCGCAAAGAGTCGGACATGACTGAGTGACTGAACTGAACTGAAATACAACTACAACTGAGGGACTTCCTTGGCGTCCAGTGGTTAAGACTTCACCTTCCAATGCAGGGAGTGTGAGTTTAATCCCTAGTCCCAGAGATAGGATCCCACATGCTTCACAGCCAAAAACCAAAATGTAAAATAGAATTGATACTGTAATAAATTCAATAAAGTCTTTTAAAATGGTCCACATAAAAAATTTTTTTGTTTAAATAAAATAAAACTGCAACCGAATTTAAAAATTACATCATAAGTTTTAAAATTTGATAACTGTTCTCATCTTTGGTGTTGCAGGTTTGGGGCTACTCCTAACCTTATGAATTATATTCTCCTACACTGAATTCCTTGTTTTATTTCTCCATACAGCATCCTACACCACACCTTGGACCTTTGCTTTTGATCCTTCCTTGGTCTGGAATGCCCTTACCCCAGTCCTTATCTCTTTTCAAGTTTGACCACTGGTTTCACCCTCTATAGGGGCCTTCCTGAGATTTCCAGATCCTGCTATGTACCCTTTCTTTGTGCTTTCTTTGGTTTTAGAGTTACCATATAATATTTAATAGTTTCTAGGAATCTGTTTCCTCCATTAGGCTACAAGCAATTCCTTGAGAGCAGAAACCACGTCTTACTCATTTCTTGCCCACAGTTGCTGGCATGATGTCAGGCAGAGATTAATCTCAATAAATATTGATTGCAATGAATTGTGTTGCCAATAAACCATAATGCTATCACTCCATCTGACCCTTTCCTGTCTTCAAAACTCCTGGAAATGCCAGCAACATTTTAATGACTGCATTTTAGCACTTCTGAGAATGTAATCTTCTGTTACTTCTCTTTCTTTTCAGGAACCTCTTTCTGAAGCTATAGAAGACAAAGGGAAGAACCATGTCCATGATTGCAGCTTTCTATGGTGGCAAGGCCATTCTCATTACTGGGGCCACGGGCTTCATGGGCAAAGTGTTGATGGAGAAGCTATTTCGCACCAGCCCAGACCTGAAAGTCGTTTACATCCTGGTGAGGCCCAAGCAGGGCCAGACCCTGCAGCAGAGGGTTTTCCAGATCCTAGACAGTAAGGTATGCCTTATGGGAAGAGTCTTGGGGGATGGTGACTCACTACAGTGTTCCCTTATAGCCCCAGCTGCAGATGGGACCCAGAATATCTGGGTGGATAGAGGAGAGGAGACAAAACAAGAGAGCAACCAACAGGTCATGGAAATCTATGGTAGAATGCAAGAAACATCTTTCATTTCTGGAAGGTGTTTAACTGGAAAAAGAACCTTGAAAAGCTTTTTCACTTCACTTTGAAAGAGCCATTGTGCCCTTTCCCTAATTTGCTGTGTGTTGAAACCAGCTCTTGATTGGATTAGAATATGCTGGTGGGATAAAGGAGAAAATGAGGTCAAATTTGAGATTCCTCATGGGAAGGGGGCTTTGATGGAAAATATACTGTAACTGAATAAACTTCCTGAAGGAAAAAAAAAGAAATCTGTGGTGTTTTCCCTTAAAAGGGGAAAGAATGCTTAGACCCTGTCCAGGGCAAATGAGCAGATAATCTAAATATATTCTGCACATTACCAAGTAAGAATCAAAATGATAAAACTCTCCAAGTGGACTAAGTTCAGTTCAGTTGCTCAGTCATGTCTGACTCTTTACGACCCCATGGACTGCAGCATGACAGGCCTCCCTGTCCATCACCAACTCCCGGAGTTTACTCAAATTCATGTCCATTGAGTCGGTGATGCCATCCAACCATTTCATCCTCTGTCATCCCCTTCTCCTCCCGCCTTCAATCTTTCTCAACATCAGGGTATTTTCCAGTGAGTCAGTTCTTTGCATCAGGTGGCCAAAGTATTAGAGTTTCAGCTTCAGTATCAGTACTTCCAATGA
The DNA here is from genome assembly GCF_027580195.1 of Bos mutus. Classification (NCBI taxonomy): domain Eukaryota; kingdom Metazoa; phylum Chordata; class Mammalia; order Artiodactyla; family Bovidae; genus Bos; species Bos mutus. The sequence goes on from NC_091621.1 coordinate 94,488,329, forward strand.
ATATTCAGGACTGATTTCCTTTAGGATGGACTGGTTTGATCTCCTTGCAGCCCAAGGGACTCTTAAGAGTCTTCTCCAACACCACAGTTCAAAGCATCAATTCTTTGGCACTCAGCTTTCTTTATAGTCCAACTCTTACATCCATACATGACCACTGGAAAAACCATAGCTTTGACTAGATTGACCTTTGTTGGCAAAGTAATGTCTCTGCTCTTCAATATGCTGTCTAGGTTGGTCATAACTTTTTTTTTTTTTGGTCATAACTTTTCTTCCAAGGAATAAGTGAGTGGACTCGCCAGGCTTCAAATCTATCACAAGTTCATCCAAACTCTTCCTTGATTTTCTTCTAAATTGAGGGTAGCTTTCCTCGAAATTTTTGAAGAGTTATTTACATATTATATCATATCATATTATTAATATAAACAGATATGATTACTAGGTAGCCATACAGTAATACCTTCAGTTGTCTAAATGCTGCAAGTTGTATACTTTATCTATGATAACTTGACATTTCTCTTACCCCACTTCTGTTATCCTGTAAATTCCTTTAAGGGAAAAACATGCAAATGAAATACATGTGTGAATGAGCATTTGCGTCTCAAACTCTCTCTGCTGCTGCTGCTGCTAAGTCGCTTCAGTCGTGTCCGACTCTGTGCGACCCCATAGACGGCAGCCCACCAGGCTCCCCTGTCCCTGGGATTCTCCAGGCAAGAACACTGGAGTGGGTTGCCATTTCCTTCTCCAATGCATGAAAGTGAAAAGTGACAGTGAAGTCACTCAGTCGTATCCAACTCTTAGTGACCCCATGGACTGCAGCCTACCAGGCTCCTCCGTCCATGGGATTTTCCAGGCAAGAGTACTGGAGTGGGGTGCCACTGCCTTGTCCCAAACTTTCTCACTCCCTTCCAAAATTATGAATATATCACCTCATGTCTTAATTTATATATTTGAAAGTTTTGGTATGAAACACTTTATCAATTTGTTGTCAGTTTATACCTCTTACCCTTCAGCTTGCAATGTTTAGAAACATTGACCTCGTAGGGTTGCCATAGAAGTTAAATATATGTGTCTGGAATGTACAAGATTAGCAAAAGGAAGATTTAAATAAGAATTTTTTACAAAATCTCCTTTCCAGTGTTTAGGCCTGCTGACATCTAACAGAGATGTCTATCTGATAGCACAGCACATTATAGACACCCAGTAAGCTTGATGACTATATTTTATCTGCTGTTACCAGCATGATATTTTGTATAAACCATCATCAAGAGAAGCACAAAAGTGTCTCCTGTATCTCATGGCCTAACTCGGCTTTGGGACAAGTAATAATAGCTGATACTTACTGAATACTTAGTAAATGGCAGACATTACTCAATGGCTTTTTCATGACTTGCGTGCTCAGTCACTTTAGTCGTGTTTAACTAAATGTCTTGCCACCCCATGGACTATAGCCCGCCATGCTCCTCAGTCCATAGGAGTCTCCAGGCAAGAATGCTGGAGTGGGTGGCCATAGCCTCCTCCACGAGATCTTCCCCACCCAGAGATCCAACCCATGTCTCTTGTTTCCTTCATTGGCTGGCAGATTCTTTACCACTAGCACCTCTTGGGAAGCCCCTTTCATGTCTTATCTCATTGATTTTTCAACAATGCTGTGAAGTTAGAATTATTAATATCCAAATTTAATAGATGAGACAAGTGAGACCAGAAGTATTAAATTACCAAAGATCTGTGCTTAGTCACTCACTTGTGTCCAATTCTTTGTGACTTCCAACCCAGGGATTGAACCCAGTTCCCTGCATTGCAGGCAGATTCTTTACCATCTGTGGCATCAGAGAAGCCCACCAAAAGTCACACAGTTAATAAATAAGCTCACCAAAGGTAATAGTAAATAAGAGAGTTAGACTTTAGAGACCCTACCCCCATCTGGCTCCAGGGCAAGTACGACTGTGTTGTAACTAATGGTCCTTAATAATAATAATAATAAAAGGCTGATGTGTCATTAAACCAAAATCTAGAAGAAACTCACAGATCTCTCTTCTTATACAGCTTTGCTCAGCTATACATCCCTGATGGACTTTGTTTTCATCACACATTTAGCTTTGTAGTCAGCTTATGAATTTCTAGATAAATATTGTGGCAGAGAATCTTGTGGTCAGCCCAGTCTCCACACCTGTTACATTCAATGTGCTGTGTTTGATATCTCTGAAACATTACTTTTGTTATGGAACTCTTGATTATACTATTAATAACATTTGTGAAACTGGCTTGCAAACCTTTAGCCCTGTTCTCACTATTGGGCTATTTATAACTGTCAGCTGTTAATTTTTATAAAGAGTGGCTCTCAGACTGTGGTCTCCCAACCAGCAGCATCAGTATCACCTGGGAGCTATCTGTTGCTATCTGATGGTGCTTAAGAGCATGGGCTTCAGAAGCAGATTGATCTGGGTTTGAATCTCCACACTACTGATTATAAACCTTGGGACAATGTGCAAGATATACACTTTACTGAGCCTTAGTTTCCTTATCTGTAAAATGGGATGATAATACTTTACTCACGTACATATATGACAATCTTTGAATGAAGAGAGCTGGCTCTCCCTAAAGCTGTCTTTCGAGATTGATGGAACTTCTTTTCTGGAAACCCTCAGCAAAATTTGCCTTACATCTCATCAGTCAGGGTTAGGTTATGTATCAATTTCTGAACCAACCTGTGTGGCCTGAGGTATGCCATATACTAATTTGTTCAGAAACTCCAGATCTTAGCCTGTCACTGGCCACATGGAAATTCTCAATAATCTCACAGAGAATCTTAAATTAGGGATATGGAGATCCAAGCTGACATATGGGTTGACAAGGAAAAATAAATTTCTCTGTGTTTTGTTAATGTAAAATATAAAATAATACTTTGTGGTATTTTTTAATTTTTAAAGATTTATTTATTTATTGGCTGTGCTGGGTCTTCATTGCTGCATGGGCTTTTCTCTAGTTGCAGCAAGCAGGGGTTACTCTCTAGTTGCAGTGCATGGGCTTCTCACTGCGGTGGCTTGTCCTTGTGGAGCACGTCTCTGGGGCATTCAGGCTTCAGTAGTTGCAGCATGTGGGCTCAGTAGTTGTGGCTCCCAGGCTCTAGAGCAAAGTCTCAATAGTTGTGGCTCATGGGCTTAGTTGCTCCACTGCATGCACGATCTTTCTGGATCAGGGATCCAACCTGTTATCTCCTGCACTGGCAGGCTGATTCTTTACTGCTGTACCACCAGGGAAGCCCCTCAGCTTTGTATTTTAACTGATCCAAAGCATACCCATACATTTGTCATCTCCAATGCAGAGAGAACGTAGCGTAGTGTTAGTCGATTAGTTGTGTCTGACTCTTTGTGATCCCATGGGCTGTAGCCCACCAGGCTCCTCCATCCATGGGATTCTCTAGGGAAGAATACTGGAGTGGATTGCCATTCCCTTCTCCAGAGGATCTTCTTGACCCAGGGATCGAACCCGTGTCTCCTGCATTGCAGGCAGATTCTTTACCATTTGAGCTACAGGGAAGAGAGAACTTGGTGATATCTTAAAACCAAGAAAAAACTACATTCAGCAGTCATCTGCTAAATTCCTCAATGCTCGGGACTTTCCATTTCTAGTCCAGCAGTTGTCTTCTAGTTGCAATTTTAAAACATTTTCTCCAAATCTTTCAAGATAGCCCTAATAGAATCAAATCCAGCATAGAAACTTAGTTTCTTGTAAGCAGTCAGTCTCACCACCTTGCTAAGCCTTCCTTCACACAGGCTCCTAAATTCAACCCCAGAATAAAAGGTATTTTTCCCTTGTCACTAAAAAATCTTTCCTTTGTCTTGAAGAGACTTTGCTGTTATAGTAACACTACTGAAGATATGTATAAATGAGTATAAAGTGAACAATTACTATAGCACCAAAATGCTCAAGAAATTGAAATATTGAAATATGGACATTTCTTCTTACATCTCTATTTCTGGTTTTGTAGCAAAAGCATTACTTGTACTTCCACAAATTTTGACTTATATGGTCAGATAGAAGGACAGGGCCTGGGCTTCATAAAAAGAGACTAATGTAGTTTAATATTTTTGCAGCATTTCACTAAAAAGTGAAAATATTCCATATGAAGTCTAATCTTCCTCTATTTGGTTAGACTTTGGAGGGAAACAGTGCAAATTGGTTATTCCAAACATTTGGGACCCCACAACCAACTTTCCAATATAGGGTTATATTTAAAGAAATATACACAGACAACTTTGGTGCAGGAGACCTGGATTTGATCTTTGGGTCAGGAAGAGCCCCAAGGAGAAAACAACTCACTCCAGTATTCTTGCCTGGAGAATTCCATAAACAGAGGAGCCTGGTAGGCTACAGTCCATGGGGTAGCAAAGAGTTGATGTAACTGAGCAACTAACACTTTCACTTTCACTTGACACTCTGCAGGTAATCAACCAAATTTGTTCAATGAATGAGTTTAAAGTATTCCAGTTCTTCAGACCAGTCTGTTACTTCTATTGTGAGACTACTCTTACCCTAGGTTTTTATTCAGAAAAGTTTTCCTGTATGGGTTAGAATTTCTTCTGGAAGGCCTCTGATTTTACAAATTTTTATTAAATATCTTCTATGAATCAAGACCCAGTCTAGAGTCTACCATTGAACTTCATTTGGACATAGATAGAGTGATTTAAATGTACCCATGCCTTATTCCCAAGAAAGACCTGGTATCACTTTTAAGTAGTACTTGTCTCCTGTCACACGTGATGCATGAATTCTTACTGAGCTATATTAATAGTAATACAGTGTGCTTAAAAGTAGATTAATGGTATCGAGTGTGCGAGGCTTGGAAACTTTTCTTTAAAACATAATAAATAAAAACATTACCAGTTTGCCTTTGATTCCCATTGTATTCAGAGGAAATATGATCCAGCCTATCTATTAAAAGCCTGTCCCTCTATCTATTAAAATTCGTTCATCAGTTTCATTCCTTTTCTTTCATGGTATGGATAGCAACCACCTCTCACTTCCTGTTTCCATGCATTCACAGGGAGACAATTAAGTGGGAATGCTTTGGAAAGAAGGTTATTTTTAACTATTTGGTCATATAGGACTGGGACTTGAGAATCAAAAAAGAGGATCAGTTTCTTCACATGTGACTAAGTTCCTTGAGTGTTTTCAGAGCATTTAAAGGAGCACATCAATTGAGGTAAATCTATCTGAATTAATGACAGATTCTTGAGGACTTTCTCACAAAGATAAGGTGGCACTCTAAAAAAAACAACCAGACATATATATATAAGTACTGTAAAATATATATTTATTGTAGTATTACTTAGAATAGCAAACGTGGAACCAGTCTGAATGTCCCACGGTAGAGGAAAGGTGCACAGATGTGTTGGACTGTTACTCAGGCACTAAAGTTTATATTTTATAAAATATTAAATAATATGAGAGAGTGCTTATAATACATTCAGAACCAAAAAATATGCAAAATAACATCCAGTATAATCTCAAGTAATGACCCTAAATAAATGCTGATGGGATCTTGGATTAATTTTAGTTTCAGATTATAATGAGTATGTGTATTTTCATGGTGAGGGAAAAAAGTACTGTCTTTTGTAGTAGAAAATCAGAACAATAATCATTTTCCAAAAGAACTCTCTAAGTACAATCACAATGAAAATGTTGTATTTTTATGGTGGGAGAAAAAGCCCACTTTTTAAGACGGTAAATAAATAAGGCAGCAAAGAAATCACAAATTTCTAAAATTATGGAATCAGCTATAAGTTCAGTTGATGTTTAGTTTTGAGACTTTATCAGAATAAACTAGTTTGATTTACTTTTGATTAAAAATATGATTCTAAGTCTATAACATTGTTTTTAAGAAAGATCTCCTAATTTCTTTTACAAAATCTGTGGAGTTTCTAGAGGAAATAAGCCAAATTTCCAGTGTTGACATGTGGACATGCTTACTACAGGCCCACTTATGGGTTGCCAGGAATCCCAAGCTGCCTGCTTAGTCTCTTATTATGAAAAATGTGCCCACGTAGCTGAACCATCCAGCTTTCCAGCTAGGAAAAACAATTTTCAGTGGTGAAATTTATTTTATGTTGCTATCTAGAATATGGCTTTGTTTAACAAGACATGATTCTTTCCCACTACAACAGATAATTGATTGCAAATAAATCATTCAGTTGTGAATGTTGAGAGCATTTTGAGGTTTTTTAGTGCCCTAAAGATGTGTTCCTTTGTATAACAATGATATCCCATTTATATCCATTTAGGATCTTAAGTTGGTCATAACCTACTCTGAATAACTTTAAAAAAACATCAAGAAGACAATATCCATATCTGAAAAATAAAACCACAAGTAGATGAATTTATATTGAGTGAGGTAGTTAATTAAGAGTGAGGTTGGAATCTAAAAAAAAAAGATGTTTGAGAGAATATCAGAAATGGTTGGGCTTTTCCTCTTAAGCTATAGTAATTAGGTAAGGCAAGGGTTACGATGAGATGCTGCCAGGTTTAGAATACAGCATGTGAGAAGATCAGGCAAAATTCAGGGTTTTCCAGGGAAAGGCTATCCTGTATTATGTCACTGGGAAGTGGATTTATAAACAAAAGCAGAGCTTGGCAGGTTGCACTGGATATTTCAAGTCAACTTCTCTGGAAAAATGTGATTACTCAATAAGCTTTCAGCACCTTTAAGATAAACCTACTTTGAAATACCCTGGAGAGCTTTGGATAGTGAATTATTCTGGGACACACATGGGGCCCTTGGTTCATAGAACTGATTAGATTTAAGACAATAGAAGATAGCAACATTCCATGAAATAGTTTATTGGATCCTTTTGCAAAACTATCACTGGTAGTTTTTAGAAGACATTAGATCCCTCAGGTGAAAAATAATGCATTTAAAGAAATAACTTCTACCAAATAACATCTGCAAAGAAAAGACCAGCACTCTGACATCACTACTATTAAGAAGCACCCAACAGAAAAGTGGGCTTCCCAGGTGGCACTGGTGGTAAAGAACCCACCTGCCAATACAGGAGATAGAAGAGATGCAAGTTTGATCCCTGGGTCAGGAAGATCCCCTGGAGGAGGGCATGGCAACCCACTCCAGTATTCTTGCCTGGAGAATTCCATGGACAGAGAAGTCTGGCGGTCTATAGTCCATAGGGTCGCAGAGTCGGACACAACTGAAGCAACTTGCACAGCACAGCACACCACACATACTGTGGCTCCACCCTTCCTTCCTACAACAGAAAAGTTAATTTCATCTAATATAAAAGTTCCTTGTTAGTTTGCATAGAATTTCATAAGGAAGAATAGCATTTTCATGTTCAGTTCAGGCTACCCTGTGTAAAAGTTGCTTGTTCACAACTTTCAGAACATGAATTTCTGATGATATTAATGATTCTGTTAGATCTCTATTTAAAGCAAAGACAATTTTAAAAAAAAGTTTGTATTTAAAATTCCCAAAGTCAGTTTTGTTCCATTACTATATTTTATTTTTCCTAAGAAACTAATGATCCTGCAAAAAGCAAGGGGCTTTTATAAATTTGGGACAACTACAGGGAATATTGGAGAAGGCAATGGCACCCCACTCCAGTACTCTTGTTTGGAAAATCCCATGGACAGAGGAACCTGGTGGGCTGCAGTCCATGGGGTCACTAGGAGTCGGACACAACTGAGTGACTTCACTTTCACTTTTCACTTTCATGCATTGGAGAAGGCAATGGCAACCCACTCCAGTGTTCTTCCCTGGAGAATCCCAGGGACGGGGAAGCCTGGTGGGCTGCCATCTATGGGGTCGTACAGAGTCGGACACGACTGAAGCGACTTAGCAGCAGAGGGAATATAACCTTTCCAGGAATTAAAATTTCCCCATGATTAACAGACACATACTTTTGAAAGGGTATAACTGGTTCTCAGTTTGATAGTTACTCAACTCAAATTAGTTGAAGCATGTTAAACCTCCCTTCTATGGGTGATTTCTTTCCTTTTAAGAAAAAAAACCCAAAAAGCCTTTTAAAATCAATTTTGTCTTCTTTAAGGTCCCAGAAACAGAAGTAATTTATTTCTCAATCTCTTGTTTTCTTTTACAATACCATTCACTAGTTTATTCAATCACTAGCATGATTTCACATGTCCAACTTCTTTCCTTCTTTTAAAATTTCTTCCAGTCATATTGTCTTTTTCTTAAAAGCTTCATATTGCCTATACTGACTTCACTCCACAAGTCACCAAGCCACAGGATTCAGCATGACTCTGAAATATATTCAGTTTTTAGAGATATATAGATCACATGGCATAATCAGAAACCTTGGGTGACCCAACACACACAAATACACATGCATACTGTCTGATTAGCACATTTTGGAAGTGGAGTATTTCTGATGGAAACAGAAGAGAAGTTTTCCTATTATTAGAAACCTACTAAGTCGTAGCCACTATGCTAGGTATCTGACTTTTATTACCCTATTTAATCTTCACAAAACTTCATGGTATGCCTTATTGCTGCAACACAGATAAGAAATTAATCCAAGAAAGTTGTCACCTATCCAAGGAAGTACCAAGGAAGTGGTAAAGCATATTTTAAATGCAGTTCTCTTATCTCTAAAGCCTATTTTTTTCTCCACTGCATTGCTTTACCACCCCTAGGAAATTAATTCCTCTAACCAGGTACTTATTCTGAAAGAACTCTGTGAAAGTGGCTTTTGATGTGGGAACAGGATGATCAACTGAGTCACCTCTAGCATTTATTACAGATTCTTAAGTGAATTATAATTTTGCAAAATGCAAAATTGTTTTCAATGATAGCAGAATATGTATGATATAGAAGTTGTTAACAGTAAATTCTAAGGGTTCTCACCACAAGGAGAATATTTTTGTTCCTTTTTTTCTTTCTTTTTATTGTTATCTCTATGAGGAGATGGATAGTAATTGAACCTATTGTAATCATTTCACAGTATATGTAAATCAAACCATCATGCTATACCTCTTAAGCTTATATAGTGATGTATTCCAATTATTTCTCAATAAAACTGGAAAAAAATAGTAGAAAAGAAAGAATAGCAGCATATATTCAAATTATTAGTTCTCTGAGATCATAGAGTGTTACAGTCCTTTGATTGACATTTTAGATAAACATGTACACTAAGACACCGAGGCCCCAAGAAATGAGTAACTTACCCCAGTCACATAGTTAATAAATGGCAGAACTAGGCTTCAAACTCTGGCCTTCCTGAATCCAAAGAGCCAAATCCAAATTAGGATCTTTCTAATACAGCAATGGTTCTCATCTTCAGTGTGTATCAGTGTCCCTAGTAAGCCTGTACAAAGTACAGTTGCCCAAGCTTCAACTCAGAATATCTAAGTCGGAATATCTAAGAGTGGTACATCTGGGTTTTTGTCTTTTTAAACAACTTCTCAAGCAACCCTACTGTATGCTAAAATTTGATAACCATAGTACTATGCTTAAGACTGCTTTGTGGTCCTAGAGAGTAGTTCTCATGAAAGCAGTAAAAACTTATAGGTTAATCCTTTATATCTTACGGAAGTTAGCAGTGAACTAGCAAAATTCTAACATTTTGTGAATCTTTACATTAGGTATGATGGGTTTTTTGTCTTAATTTACACGTACTTATTTGTATTTAATTGTACTCAACTTAGATTATATATATATCCTTTTAAAATAAGTCTTTCTTGCTCAAGAGCTGACTTATAAAATTCATTGACTTGTTTTAACTCAACACTCTAAAATTTCAATGATAAATGTTCCAGGCTCTCCTTTTCATTGGGATACCAGATATTTCATAGAGATTGCCCTTTATTTTAAGAGACTCACCCCCTTTTTTTTTACAAAATAAAAATGTTAAGCAAATTTTGGTGGGTTATTGTGATTAAATAGTAGTTGTATTTGAAGAGAGGAATCAGTAAACTGAATAAAGATCAAAACCTCTCAAGATTAGAAAAGAATGATAACCTAAAGTAGCCTTTAGAAGGTAGTAACCTACTAGATGCCTCCCAAGTGAGATCATGTGGATAAGAAATTGACTGTAGAAGTCCAAGTTCAGGGCTTCTACTTTGTTTCAGAAGCATTATATAAATGTCATGCCCCTCAATTTTTGCCCAAGTCCTGTTTTTAATAAAAATGCAGTCTTAGTATTTGGCCATATAAGTCATACCTCAGTTTATTGAACCCCCAAATTTCTCTTTCTGTGAATTTTTTTCTTAGGATTTTCAAGTTTGTCTCTTGCATCTGGGCTATAAGTAACTATTGCCAAAATAGTCTCTCATGTTTAAAAAACAAATTCAAAGAGAAATACTTGTCTGTGTAATGTCAAATCAATGAAACACTCCTAAACTTTCTAAGAACCAGAGTGAATAAGCCAGAAAGAAAAACACCAATACAGTATACTAATGCATATATATGGAATTTAGAAAGATGGTAACGATAACCCTGTATGTGAGACAGCAGAAGAGACACAGATGTATAGAACAGTCTTTTGGACTTTGTGGGAGAGGGAGAGGGTGGGATGATTTGGGAGAATGGCACTGAAACATGTAAAATATCATATGTGAAATGAAAAAAAGAAAAATGTATTGCTTTATTATCAGTTCAAAATGTTTAGATCATCTCCCAGCTATTATCTTTCAGTGACCACATAAATGTATCTTCCATCTATCAAGAGCATGGTTTACTAAAATGAAAAAGCAGCATTCTTGAGTGTTCAAACATAGCAAGTAGTTATTCAACTCTTTACCTTCTTAGTCCTGTGCCATTAAAGAATATATGAGAAGGAAGATGATGAACTCTTAGAATCTAAAATAATTATATTAAGTTCTTTATTAGTGGGCCTTCAATGAATAAGTTCTTTATTAGTGGGCCTTCAATAAAATTTTTGAAATTATATTTTTTAGCTCATTTTTATTCCACCTATTTTTTGCCTTTAATTGATGTTTTGTCCCCGACTTTACCCCTCCAAAAAAAAACAACTTTCAGAAGAGCTAATATCTATTGATGATCCATTTGCATCATTTTGTCTGTCTTTTAATCTTGTCATCATTACGAAAGAAAAGGGTCTGCTCTGAGCCTTTCCATATCCCCTACCCTTGGCAGTTAATACAGAGGACCCATAGATCACTTTGAGTCTTCTTTTAGCAGTAGTTACCTGCTGTCTTTTATCCCACCAACACAAAAGAGCTGGTAACCAATTTCAGGAATCAAACTCTCATTTATGGTTCTATTACTGTTCTTACAGTGAAGAATGAAAGTGTTAGTCGCTCAGTCATGTCCAACTCTTTGCCACCCCATGGACTGAGGCCTGCCAGGCTTCTCTGTCCATGGAATTCTCTAGGCAAGAATACTGGAGTGGGTTGCCATTTCCTTCTCCAGGGGATCTTCCTGACCCAGGGACTGAACCCAGGTCTCTGGCATTGCAGGCAGATACTTTGCCATCCGAGCCATCAGGAAAGCCCATTCTTAGAGTAATTACTTTCAATTTAACAAGGAAAATTTGAGTTGTTTCAATGAACTGGGTGCTGTCAAGCATAAAGTGATAAAAGAAGAATCAAGGAGTTTACAAACCAGAGGGTGGAATTTAAGTGCAGAATTTTAAAACAGACATGAATTTTTGGAGTCGGTGTTTCTCTAAGTAAGGTATTGGACCATCAGACCTATCTATGGAGATGGTTAAGAAATACAACTCTTGGTTACATACCAAACTTACTGAGTCAAGATCTCTGGGGGTGGAGTAAGGGCATTGTGGGGAGAGAACAAATTAGCCAAGATGACATGTTCAGGCCCTCTCACCCCACATTTTATAAATAATGACTATGTAACAGCTGAGATCATTTATAACACTGCACATGTGCCACACAAGGCACTCTCTTGGTCATGAGGTACTTTGTGCTCTAGGCATTTATGAGCTCCACCTCGAATGTGGCAGCTTCCCTGGTGGCTCAGACAGTAAAGAATCTGCCTGCAATGTGGGAGACCCAGGTTTGGTTCCTGGATTGGGAAGATCCCTGGAGAAGGAAATGACAATCCACTTCAATGTTCTTGCTTGGAGAATTCCATGGACAGAGGAGCCTTGTGGGCCACGGTCTACAGGGTCCCAAAGAGTTGGAGATGACTGAGCGACTAACACTTCACTTCATTTCACTAGAACACGGTGGTGTTACTGCTGCATCACTGCTGTGTCTGTTGTGTTGGGTCAGCCACGGGAGGAGAGAATGTAGTGTGTCTACTGCTACGGCTGCAGCATCTGCCAGGAGAGAATAAATGTGTCTGCAGTTTCTCTGGCTCCTCGAGTCTTCTTCCAGCCTCTTAACTTGCACCTTGCCTATCCTGGGTTCAGTGAACAGTTTAAACAGTGAGACAGTTGGTGCTGTGGGCAGGATCAGAAACAGAGGCATCATTTTTAATTGGCCCCTAGAATTTTCTTTTGCCTATACAGTTTGAAAACCACTGATCTCTTGTAACTGCCCTGGGCTGTTGAGAGGGAAATGAGTCATACACAGTTGTTCATCAGTTATTTGTGTTAACAATGCAACTAAGGAAGTTCTCAGCTTGGGATCAGTTAAAATCAACTTTGAAACCTGATGTGAAATGCAAACTCCTGGGCAGGGCCCAGTAATTTCTTACTTTGTGAGCATGGTATGGGGTCCAGGAATTTTTTAAGATGCATATCTACTGATTTCAGTGCAGTTCACTTGGGGATAACATTCTGAAAAGCACTGACCTGTTGCATGGCAGTTGGCTGCAGTCTCTAGCACTCTAGGCTTTGCCAACATTTAATGAGTATTATTTTGTTAGAAGCTATAGCCATATGCTGAGATTTCAGATTAAAAGTCCTTTTACCATCTGAGCCACCAGGGAAGCCCATTCCTGACTATGGCAAGTCATATTATCAGTTCAGTTCAGTAGCTCAGTCGGGTCCAACCAGCCCCATGGACTGCAGCATGGCAGGCTTCCTGTCCATCAGCAACTCCTGGATAGAGTCGGTGATGCCATCCAACCATCTCATCCTATGTCGAGCCCTTCTCCTCCTGCCTTCAATCTTGCCCAGCATCAAGGCTTTTCCAGTGAGTCAACTCTTTGCATCAGGTGGCCAAAGTTTTGGAGTTTCAGCTTCAGCATTAGTACTTCCAAAGAACATTCAGGACTGATTTCTTTTAAGATGGACTGGTTGGATCTCCTTGCTGTCCAAAGGACTCTCAAGAGTATTCTCTAGCACCACAGTTCCAGGGCATCAGTTATTTAGCGCTCAACTTTCCTTATAGTCCAACTCTCACATCCATACGTGACTACTGGAAAAACCGTAGCTTTCAGTAGAAGAACCTTTGTTGGCAAAGTCGAGTCTCTGATTTTGAATATGCTGTCTAGGTTGGTCATAGCTTTTCTTCCAAGAAGCAAGTGTCTTTTAATTTCATGGCTGCAGTCACCATCTGCAGTGATTTTGGAGCCCACAAAAATAAAGTCTGTCACTGTTTCCACTGTTTCCCTATCTATCTGCCATGAAGTGATGGGAGCGGATGCCATGATCTTCGTTTTCTGAATGTTGAGCTTTAAGACAACATTTTCATTCTCCTCTTTCAGTTTCATTAAGAGGCTATTTAGTTCTTCTTCACTTTCTGCATATCTGAGGTTTTTGATATTTTTCCCAGCAATCTTGATTCCAGTTTGTGCTTCATCCAGCCCAGCGTTTCTCATGATGTACTCTGCATATAAGTTAAATAAGCAGGGTGACAATATACAGCTTTGATGTACTCCTTCCCTGATTTGGAACCAGTTGTTGTTCCATGTCCAGTTCTAACTGTTGCTTCTTGACCTACATTCATGTTTCTCAGGAGGCAGGTAAGGTGGATGGTATTCCCATCTCTTGAAGAATTTTCCACAGTTTGCTGAGATCCACACAGTCAAAGGCTTTGGCATAGTCAGTAAAGCAGTAGATATTTTTCTGGAACTCTCTCACTTTTTCGATGGCAGTGGATGTTGGCAATTTGATATCTGGTTCCTCTGCCTTTTCTAAATCCAGCTTGAACATCTGGAATTTCACAGTTCACATACTGCTGAAGCCTGGCTTGGAGAATTTTGAACATTACTTTGCTAGCATGTGAGATGAGTGCAATTGTGCGGTGGTTTGAGTATTCTTTGGCATTGTCTTTCTTTGGGATCGGAATGAAAAGTGACCTTTTCCAGTCCTGTGGCCACTGCTGAGTTTTCCAAATTTGCTGGCAAATTCAGTGCAGCACTTTCACAGCATCATCTTTTAGGATTTGAAGTAGCTCAACTGGAATTCCATCACCTCTACTAGCTTTGTTTGTAGTGATGCTTCCTAAGGCCCACTTGACTTCACATTCCAGGATATCTGGCTCTAGGTGAGTGATCACATCATCATGATTATCTGGGTCGTGAAGATCTTTTTTTGTACAGTTCTTCTGTGTATTCTTTCCACCTCTTTTTAATATCTTCTGCTTCTGTTAGGTCCATACCATTTCTGTCCTTTATTGTGCTCATCTTTGCATGAAAAGTTCCCTTGGTATCTCTGACTTTCTTGAAGAGATCTCTAGTCTTCCCCATTCTATTGTTTTCCTCTATTTCTTTGCATTGATCACTGAGGAAGGCTTTCCTATCTCTCTTTGTTATTCTTTGGAACTCTGCATTCAAATGGGTATATCTTTACTTTTTTCCTTTGCCTTTCACTTCTTTTCATAGCTGTTTGTAAAGCCTCCTCAGACAACCATTTTGCCTTTCTTTTCCTTGGGAATGGCCTTGCTCACTGCCTCCTGTAGAATGTAACGAACTTCTATCCGTAGTTCTTCAGGGACTCTATCAGATCTAATCCCTTGAATCTCTTTGTCGCTTTCACTGTATAATCATAAGGGATTTGATTTAGGTCCTACCAGCGTTTTCTAGTGGTCTTCCCTAACTTCTTCAATTTAAGTCTGAATTTGGCAATAAGGAGTTCATGATCTGAGCCATAGTCAGTTCCCGGTCTTGGTTTTGCTGACTGTACAGAGCTTTTCCATCTTTGACTTCAAAGAAAATAATCAATCTGATTTCAGTATTGACCATCTAGTAATGGTTATATTATCAGGCCTGGCTAATATAGTAAAATAGGACCCTAATTATTACTGTGGCTTCAGTTGATGCAGCCAATTCATGATTTATATCAATGGATTGTAATCAATACCACCTCAATCAGAATACTTAAACTTCTTTTTAAATTACATTATGTTCATTCAGATATCCCCTCTTATTTGAAAATATAAATCCATAAATAGGATGTTGATTGGGACTTTATTTCAAAAGTCCTTTATTTCAAAAGGACTTTATTTGGGAGAAATAGTAATTATCTCCTAAAACAGTAATGCTGTAAATGTATCTTTGTGCTGTTCAACATTGTACAGGTGGTCTGAAAGTATAGTAAAATTTAATAATATCCTCTGACTTTTAAAGTCTCAAAAACCTGGGACTTTCCTGGTGGTCCAGTGGTTAAGAATCTGCCTTCCAATGCAGGGGATTGGGTTATATCCCTGGTTGGGGATTAAGATCCCACAACTGTGGGGCAATGAGAGCCCAAGTGCAACAGCTAGGGAAGCCCCTCCATTCCACAACCAGAGAAAGCCTGCATACCCTAACAAAGACCCAGCACAGCCAAAGAAAATTTAAAAAATATAATCATAAAAGCCAAAGGCAACAGAAAATGTTTGCATGGCAGCTTGCATCATCTGTGACCAGCCCCATTGCTAAAAAAGTAGACACTGAGGTCATCTTCCATGTCTTGCTCTCAAGCAGCCAAAAGTCTTCACAGGACAAAGTCAGACTCAACAGAACCTCAAATAGATTTCTTATGAATGAAATCTATCGTGACTCAGAAAGAGCCTCCTATAAATTCAGTTGTTTAAAAAGGAGGATAACTGTATAAATGTGGCATAAACTTATCCAAAAAAATCCAACCTGTGTCTGTTGTATAATTAACATGAACTACAAAAGAAAATTTTGATACTGGAGAGGACTCTTGAGAGTCCCTTGGACAGGAAGGAGATCAAATTAGTCAATCCTAAAGGAAATCAACCTTGATTATCCACTGAAAGGACTGTTGCTAAAACTGAAGGTCCAATACTTTGACCACCTGATGCAAAGAGCCAACTCATCAGAAAAGACCCTGATGCTGGGAAAGATTGAGAACAGGAGGAGACGGGGACAACACAGGATGAGATGGTTAGATAGCATCACGGACTCATTGGACATGAATTTAAGCAAACTCCAGGTGATAGTGGAAGAGAGAGGAGGCTGGCATGCTGTAGTCCATGGGGTTGCAAAGAGTCAGACATGACTTAATGACTCAACAACAACAACAACACAAAGGAAAATGTTCGACTGTGAAAGCAAATATTAACATCCTTATGATCCATTATGGCTTCCCTGATGGCTCAGATGGTAAAGCGTCTGCCTGCAATGTGGGAGACCCAAGTTCGATCCCTGGGTTGGGAAGATCCCCTGGAGAAGGAAATGGCAATCCATTCCAGTATCCTTGCCTGGAAAATCTCATGGATGGATGAGCCTGGTAGGCTACAGTCCATTTGGTCGCAAAGAGTCGGACACAACTGAGCGACTTCACTTTTATGACTGGAGAGCTGTTAAATGTCTTTCAAAAGAATTTAAATGACCTTTGTTGAGAATGTCCCTGAGATGCTTTATCAATCTTAGATGTCAAAAAAGCATTGAAGAGTGGCCTAACTTTTGAATTATTTTCAGGATTATAGTAACACAATATTAAAAAGGCTGGTCCTACAGTGCAGAAAAATAGTAGCTTGGGGACAGATGTATATTATCCTGCCAGGTCAGTATGTGGATTTAATTCCCTTCCCTAGTTGGCTTCATTAAATTTCCAGGATGTCCTCTGAACATGGTCTTACCTGATACAAACGAGACACGATTTCTGTAAATACCTGAAATCAGCTTCTTATTACCCAGCAGAGAAGCCTGGGGTAAATCTCTAGCAGGAAGGAGAAGCCTTCTGCTAAGGATCAAGGAACAGATGAAAACATTCTTTTGGAGTTAAAAGGGAAAGGAGGATTGTTTGTCTCTACTATATTAGTATTAAACCACATCTTAATTTTCTCTGCTCTTAACCTTTCTAAACATTTAACCTTACTTTTCTTGCCCTTACTTTTCACAAACCAAACTATTACTACAATAAAGTTTTATTTTATCAAAGTAGATTGGAACCAAGATGGTTTCATTAAAATTGTTATTTTCCAAGAAAATGGAAAATACCAATTCAACCTGAGAACTTCTATGTGGAAGGGAAAATAGAGGCTGTGTTTTACCTGAATAATTGTAATAAAAGCTATATCTGCCAGTACTCTTTCCTTTTCCCTTTATAAATAAATTAGAATATTAAAAAATCAATTAAAATCTGATAAAAAATACACGAGCTCATGTAATCCTCTTACTAGACAATAACTGCCATTTATATATTAAAATGAGATTATATAAAAAATTTATTTGTTTTACCCATTACAAATTTGCTTAATTTGTTTTTTTTCCTAATTATCTTTGTGCTTCTAAGTCCTCTTGTTAATCTGATGCAATTAACCAAGTTGTTTTGAACCTGCGCTTATGAGACCTTCTTAAAGGCTGGTGATTTTGCTGGTAATTTGTCAAGGTATATAAAGGCTGGTGAGTTTGCCCTGAAAACAGTATCTCCCAGGCAGAAATGGAAATAATCACCATGTTTAAACACGAAGCTGTCTTGGAAGGGAAGAGAGGATGGTGCAAGATATGGATGACTTATTACCACTGCTTCACCCAGGAAAAGTTCAAAATACACTCCTTACTGGTCACTGGAACTTTTTCCAAATGTTTATCAAAATAAGAGGAGCAAGAATTACTCTAAGTTGACCTTGAATTGCAGATGACCTTGAAATATAGCAGATGGCTGTCATATTATTACAACTAATAACCAGTTTTTGTGAATTAAAATGAAATAAATCAGTGAAAATAAGAACATTACTGGTGATGATGATCTTTGATGATTTATATGTTTTAGCTGTTTGAAAAAGTCAAAGAAGTTTGTCCAAATGTGCATGAGAAGATCCGAGCTATTTCTGCAGACCTCAATCAGAATGACTTTGCCATCAGCAAGGAGGACATGAAGGAGCTTCTTTCCCACACAAACATCATCTTCCACTGTGCCGCTACCGTGCGCTTCGATGACCACCTCAGGTACAGTCCCAGGCCCCTTTCATGACTTGTATTACACGTGTGTGTGCACACATATGTGTATGTTTCTTCATTATTTCTATTTTGAAAAAAGAGATATTCTCAATGAAAACAAAGGAGTAAATCTTTTCCAGAATCTTACCATCCACAGATAACCATTTAATATTGTGAAGACCATCCATTTCAACTTTTCTTTATGCATCTGTAATAAAATAGCCTTATGTTCAATTTCTCCAAAAAATGGAATGATGTTTTTTTTGCAACCTGTTCAGTTTTATTTTTAGATATCTTTCATTGTCAACTGATAATTTATTATAATTTGTAGTGACTACATGGCATCCCATTGTACATGTATATAATACACTCAAGCAGTTCTGTACTGAGGGACATTGCTTAGATGTTTCACTGTTATAAACAGCTCTGCAATGAACATCTGTGTATATACATTTTTTCCCTTCAGGTAAATTCCCAAAAGTAGAATTATTAGACACATGCCAGATATGTCCAGGTTATGAACAGTTTATATTTTGACATATAATGCTAAGTTGCTTTTCAAAAAGGTGGTATGAATTTACACTGTTCTTGGACATATGAGTGCTCATTTCAGTACCATATTACAATTCTTTAATTCTTTTTATCATTGTCAATATGAAAATGGAAATAGTATTGCAAATTTTGGTTTTTATTTCTTTGATAATCAGAAAGGTTGAGAATGTTTAAATGCTGATTGACAGTTTATTCTTTTGTGAAATGCTTGTTTGTGTTCTTCACCTATTTTTCTCCTGAAACAATTTTTTTTTGGTCTATTTTAAGACTTCTTGGAAGATTTAGCATATTAACTCATCTTTTATAAGGCTCAAAATATTTTAACAGTTTATCGTTTGTCCTCAGCTCTGTTTTTATTATTTACAGTTTTTCATTATTTCTTCTAGTATTTTAATTGTTTTATGTTTACATTTAAATCTGACTCATTTAAAATTTACTTACCTCTAAAGAATAATAGGAAAATTCTATAAAAATAAGAGTGATGTGTATGTGTTGTACAGTATATTTTTAATATTAACAGATGGTTATTTTTTAAACAACATATATTAAATGATTTATTTTCATTTTTTGTTTAAAATAAAATAGTATATTAAATGCCTATTTCTGAATCCTTTTTATTTTTTATTTTTATTTATTTATTTTTTGAATCCTTTTTTTTAAAAATCCCATTAATTAGACTTTCTTTTCCAGTACCACAATATTTTAATGACTACTATTCTTATTTTATTAGGCAAGTATACACACATTTTTCTCTTCTTAAAGAATTTTCCTGACTTTTCTCACCTCTTGATTAAACTTAGAATAAATCTGCCAAGTTTGTTTAAGGGTTGTGAGTTTGATTGAGATTACCTTGACCATGTAGATTGATTTAGAAAAATAGCATGATTTAGACATTGACTTTTCCTACCCAAGAACAATGTATATCTTCATTCAATTTTTCTCTTATGATCCTTAATGAAGTTTCATAATTTTCTTTATATAGAGCCTACTTATTAATTTGATATCTTTTAAATGTTCTTTTTTGAATATGTGCTGCTCTTCCATTGCAGATTCTAATTTTTGTTTCTATACAGGAAAGCTAGCGATTTTTTCATGTAACTTTTAGAAGTGAACACCAGTTCACCCCAGTTTTTTCCAGCTGCTTCTGTTTTTTCTCAGATATACAGTTATATAATCTGATAGTGCTTTTGTGGTTGGCTTTGCAGTGATGGTATTTATTATTTTCCTCTCTAATTATAAGGCTGGAACTTCAGAGCAGTGTTAAGCAGTAGTGATTGTGAGCATTTTTCTTAACTCTGACTTTAAAACCAGTACTCCTTACTTTTCACCATTAAGTATACACAGGCTATCAAATTGAAGTATATGTATTTTTCAATAATTTTCTTCTTATTTTAGTGAAATTATAAAAATTGAACTGGAAATGGGTATTGAATGTCATTAAAAAATTTTTCTATATATATATATATTTACACATGATCACATATTTTTTTTCTTTTTTTGAGTTAGAGTAATAGGTTTCCTAATTTTGTATTAAACATATATTTCTAGAAAAAGAATTACTTCAATGTCATCATATCCATATGTTTATGCAGCTTTGTGTTCTATTAGGTAAAATTTAGAGTTTTAACATCATTTTTTTAACTGAAGTATAGTTGATTTACAATGTTGTTTTAATTTCTGCTGTAGAGCAAAATGATTCAGTTGTATATATACACACATATATACATGTATACATTCTTTTTTATATGCTTTTCCATTATGGTTTATCATAAGATACTGAATATAGTTCCCTGTGCTTTACTTTAGAAACTTGTAATTTATCCATCCTATAAATAATAGTCAGCATCTGCTAATCCCAAACTCCCAATTCATCCCTTCCCCACCTCTCTCCCCCTTGGCAACTTCATCTGTTCTCTATTGACATCAATTTTTATATCTGACCTATACCTTTGCAATAGAAACATATTTATCACTCTATATTCACTGTTGCTCTCCTCTAGTTTATTTGAATTTTCTAACTTAAGGTAGATGCCTAATTTATGTTTTTTATTCTTTTAATGGCTGCTTAAGAAGTCCCTTTATAAATTCAGAGGATTGTGATTTTCTTTCCTTCCAGTTGATTTAGAATCAGATGACTTCTCAACATGTATCACAGAATTTATATGCACAAAAGACATCATCAGCATATAACATATTCCAAGTATCATATAACTGTATGGCCATGACCCACACTTTTCCTCCTGGTCCTTCGATGCAGCCACAAAATCAGATGGATATGCCAGTTACTGAAGTAGGTGCAGCTCCAGCAAAATGGGATGTGACTTGCCTCACTGTATTTCCTTTTGCCTAACCTTCTCCAGACATGCTGTGCAGCTTAATGTCACTGCCACCCAGCAGCTTTTGCTCATGGCCAGTCAGATGCCGAAGCTGGAAGCCTTCATACACATTTCTACTGCCTTTTCAAATTGTAACCTGAAGCACATTGACGAAGTCGTCTATCCATGTCCTGTGGAGCCAAAAAAAATCATTGACTCCATGGAGTAAGTAACATGGGTTACACGGTGGGTGGGGGTGAAGGGAGACGGACTTTCGTTCATTTACAAAGTAAGACAGTGAGATACCCTGGGAGCAGAATGCTTTGAAAAGGTGCCAGCTTCAGCTCCCTGTCCTTGCTATTCTCTGTCCCCAGTGGGGAGTAGAGTGCTTCTTGATGGAGGAGAATTGGGATAGAAAAGCTGTATTAGGTTGCTTAGAATTCCATGAGGTACTTGAGAATACTTTATGGAGGTGGTTTCTCACTTCTTAGTGAACTAAGTTTTGCTACTAGATTTTTTTCAAGGGAAGTATCAGGGCTTCCCAGGTGTCACTAGTACAGGAGACACAAGAGGTGTGGATTTGATCCCTGGGTCAGGAAGATCACCTGGAGGAGGGCATGACAATCCACTCCAGTATTCTTGCTTGGAGAATCTCATGGACATAGGAACCTGGTGGGCTACAGTGCATAGGATTGCAAAAGAGTCAGACACAACTAAAGCGACTTAGCATGCACCCAAGGGAGGTTTGCATACATAGCATGTAAACGTCCAGAAGAAAGGCTTTATCATTAGACTGCAAAGGTTCTGCAACTTACTAGCTCTGTGACCTTGAGCAAATCTTTGGCCTCTCTGAGCCTTAATTCTTTCATGTGTGAAATGAGGCTAATAATAGTGCCTGTCTTTATACCTGTGATGATAATGTGAGTTATACAAAGCAGTTACTACAGTGCTTAATAGCAGTTAATCAAAAAATTGATAAAGAAGAACTAATAGGGAAGAGAAATTTCTTCCAAATCTGGCAGAAAGTGTCAGTTTCTTGATCTGTTCAGCTGAGAGACACTTCCCTTATGATCCTATTATGCAGGAGAGACAGAAGTCTAGCATTTTTCTCTTTGGCCAACTAACAGGAACTATTTTCTTTTTAGGACATCACCCTGATCTCAAAATAAGTATGTTTTTCTGTTCTGCCTCTTCATTCTTGTGTTCTATTTACCAAATTTGCCTTATTTTGTTTGCTTTTTAAAAGACTCTGCATAAAACATATTATAGCAGAGAAAATATACTCTCACAGTGGATCTGTCAGATTTTAATTTTTTATAATACTGTATTTCTATTTTAGATATACACTTTAGCTTTAGCTAAATCAAGAGTTTATTCCCTTCAGGGCAAACATTTTTATCTCATACAGCTCTGAGAACAGATATTTTTACCTGTCATTTTAAAATAACCAGGACGAAAGAAAAATGAAAGTCACTTAAAGGAGACAGAGGTTGCTTAAAGTTGCTAATAAATCATGATTTGCTTAACTGGTGCAAAGGAACCTTTCAGAGTCCAGAATTTCTCAGGATAGTTGGAGAAAAGACACTGTGATGCCAAAGTCAGTGCAGGAAAGTCGAGGTCTAAAGCCTTGACATGTTTTCAGGATGGAAATGATTTGTATGCTGTTGAGCCATCCTCTTACAGCTTTGTCTTTTGGTAAATGTGGTGTTTATGGATGTGATAAGCCCATGAAATAGGAAATGGCAACCCACTCCAGTATTCCTGCCTGGAAAATTCCATGAACAGAGGAGCCTGGCAGGCTACTTACTGTCCATAAGATTGCAAAAGAGTCAGACCCAACTGAGAAAATGAGCACTCAGAAGCCCAGGAAAGGAGCAGACTTCTCCCTGTCCTTTGATTTTTCTGAGAGGTCACCAGAGAAAAAGGTAGGAAATGGAGATTCAGTTCACCCAGAGATTCCATACTACTTTCTCCCTCTCACACTGTGTCCAGATGCTCAAACCCTCCCACACCCCATTTCAAAGAATAAGCTCTCCTCCCAGAGGAAGAGTTGATTTATTAACAGGCATTCTCCACTCCCCAGCATATGTCAACTGGTAAAGGCAGGTATCGGCTATATGATTGATGATCAAACTGTAATGGACATTTAATACAAAATTTATGTCTGTCTGTCATGTACTGCTCTCCAAGGAGAACAATTATTTTAAAACATACACATATGTGGCCAAACAGAACTAGGAGAACAATTATATTTTGTCTCAACAAAATGCATTTCAATGCAGTTAAGGAGCTAACGCTGTCTTTTTTTAAACAAAGAGAACATCATTACCACAGTTTATTTATTTAAATTTTTATCTTCAGAACCACCTGTCCAGCACCATCCTTCTCAGTCTTACATGTGTGCCGCAGTCACACAAAGTACTCTCTCTCATACGTCTCTGCCTTGGCTTAGGTTGTTCTGTCTCTAGAAGCTACTTCTACCTCTGCTTCCTCTGGTAAGTTCTTATCCAGACATCAAAGCTTTCCTCTGGGAGCACATGGATTCAGGTGGCC
This sequence comes from Bos mutus, assembly GCF_027580195.1. Classification (NCBI taxonomy): domain Eukaryota; kingdom Metazoa; phylum Chordata; class Mammalia; order Artiodactyla; family Bovidae; genus Bos; species Bos mutus. The sequence goes on from NC_091621.1 coordinate 94,511,984, forward strand.
ATTCCCGTGCTCCCAGAGCACCCTGTGCTCATCCTCATCATGACATTTAGCACAGGTCATTCCAAATGTCTGATTATTTGTCTATATCTCCAGTGGCCAATGAGATTCTCAAAGGAGAAGACTGTCTCTTGTTCCTTCTTGTTCTTCAATGCCAGCACAAAGTAGGAACTCAAATATTGCTGAATGAATGAAAAGTTTTTGATGGAACTGGATGATCTTTGTTCATACCACTCTGGCTAAGATGTGTTCTTGCTTGTTTGTTTAGACAAAGCAGGAATAGAATTCCATAGCAAGCTGGTATTTGAGAGTGTGAAGTCTTACATATAAAATACATATATGCCCTCATCTTATCTGTGTTTTGGATTGCTCTTTTTTCCTTCTTAAACTTGGAATAAAACCTATGTGTTAAGTTTGGAATAATGCTTTGAATAAATCCCAGCAGCCCCTCACCAACTAGACCATTGTTCACGACTGTTTCAACAATTCCTATATCAGATAGAATTTTCTGAAGTTTTAAAATGACAGCATTAAAGTTATTCTGAATAAATACTACTGCACCTAAATCCAGGTTTAGTTGCTCTGTTTTAAGAAAATATTTTTCTCTGATTTCTTCTCTATTTTGTAATTGGCCTCTGGTTAAAATAAAATTGCCCTTGGAGATTTTTAACAGTAACCCTATGGGGTCTAGCCACTGTTATTGTTCTGAGTACTGCAGTGGTCCTCATTTTTTACAAAAAAGGAACCAAGAGTTAAACAGCAAGAAAATCTTGAAGCGTTGTGATCAAATAAAATCTCTCATAAAAGAGTAATGAATACATTAATTTTAGATGGAGGGAGAGGAAATTATTTCACAATGTAGGTATACATGCTAAGTTGCTTCAGTCCTGTTCAATTCTTTGTGACCCCATGGACTGTACAGGCTCCTCTGTCCATGGAATTTTCCAGGCAAGAATGGTCGGAGAAGGCAATGGCAAGCCACTCCAGTACTCTTGCCTGGAAAATCCCATGGACAGAGGAGCCTGGTAGGTTAAAGTCCATGGGGTCGTGAAGAGTCGGACACAACTGAGCGACTTCACTGTCACTTTTCACTTTCATGTGTTGGGGAAGGAAATGGCAACCTACTCCAGTGTTCTTGCCTGGAGAATCCCAGGGACGGCGGAGCCTGGTGGGCTGCCATCTATGGGGTGGCCCAGAGTCGAACACGACTAAAGCGACTTAGCAGCAGCAGCAGCAGCAGCAGCAATACTGGAGTGGGTTGCCATTTCCTACACTAGGGGATCCTTGCCACCCAGGGATTGAACCCTCATCTCCTGCAGCTCCTGTATTGCAGGTGGATTCTATACCACTGAGCCACCGGGGAAGCCCCTTCACAATGTATATGTGTACCAAATCATCACGATATGCACTGTCTTAAAATTTTGTTCATCAGGTATACCTTAGTAAAGCTGAAAAAAAAGAAAAGAAAATCACCCATAAAACAGTAAAATGAACCTTTGTTTTTCCAGAGAAGCAATTTAATGGGAATTGCAGTTCTGGAAAATAAAAGAGGGTGTGCACTTTTTTGCCAGGAACTTTCCCAATTGTGCAGGCTGAAGAGATCCTGCTTGGCATTGTTAATAAAGGGAATGGAACTGTGAACCAAACTCGACACCTCTCATTCCTGCCCTGTACTTCTGTCCTTCTCAGCCCACCCCATGTTCTGTCCATCTCACAGCCCAGCCCCTCCCTTCCCTCAGCCCATCTCTGAAAATCCAGAATTTCCTTTGTCCCTAACCATTCCCAAAAGATACATTTTGATTATCTTATTATGGAAACTTTAGTATACACACATTTTCATAATAAATTAGGACTTGATGTTTTTAATTGGCCTTTCGTGTTCAGCAACTGATTATCTGTGCACTTGTCTTCTGCCCCTCATCCCAACACAGACGTTTTATGATGTAATGATGTCACCATTCTTATAATTTCCACCTGTATATTTCCAGCTTCTACATAGTTGGTAATATTTACCTTTAGAAACTCATGTGTGTAAATGGATCAGGGATGACCAACAAACTCCAGTTTTCCAGAATAACAGCTTAAGTGGAATGTTTATTTTTAAAGATGCTCATAGCTGACCAACAAGGACAGAAGTTTGGGGCTTATGCTTCCCATACTTTTTAGGCCAAGGTAAATCCTCTTAGAGGGGCTGTGTAGAAGAAAAAAGCTTTTATATCTGTATAAAACCTGAAATAACTAGAGTTAGGAACCAGAAAAATGGATCCATAATTACTTAGTGCTTTATTTAGCATGCTTAAACCAATCTAGTAAATATGCAATAAGAAGGGAAGGATTCTATGAATCATCATTGAGCAATTACTTGGAACAAAGGTACTTTCACAGACATTTAATTCCTTAACATAACATTGTAGGGCTGATACTATTATGGCTAATGTACTAACAAAGGAACACAGCCTCAGAAAGGTTAAGTAACTCTTCACAAATCTCTCAACTAGTAAGTGCAGAGACACAAAGGTTTTCCATGGCCACATGATTATGGTCTTTCTAGTATATGCACATACTTTCCCATGTGATTAAATGGTGCTTTCTTAAGATAGGGACTGTACTTTCAAGGAGCTCACAGTCAAAGGCAAATAGAACAGAGCAGAATTACCTCAGAGGTGTGGTGGAGGAAATGGGATGTAGTGGGTTTGCTGGTGCTGAAGGACTCTAAAGACAGATGTGGGAGCTAGAACTGGAAGAATGTGTACAGTGGGGGACAGTCAGATGGGGCACACACTGGGCAGAGCTAGCGAAGGAGGAAAACCTAGGACTTGCCTGGGACAGAGCTGTAAGCCCATTTTGGCATCACATAGGTTATATGTAGGCAAGCTGTTAGAGGTCAAGCTGGAAAGATAGAATGGAGCCACACTATGGACATTTTGAGTACCCTGCAGAGGATTATGTTTAATTCTACAGACAGATCTGTTGAGGGAGGACTCGTGTGTGTGTGTGTGTATGTGTGTGTGTGTGTGTGTGTGTGACTTGGGCCATTTGTTTCATTTTGTTTTAATCAAGGAAAGACTTTGATGAAAGTGAGCTTTAGGAACATGATGGTTATGGAGCAAAAGGGGATAGGTTAGCATGGGAAGTCTCCAGAGGCATGGAGACCCATCACCTGAGATGGAATGGGGAAGGGGACTAGAGCCTTTCTGAATGGCAATACATGTAGAAAACCTGTATGTGTTTGTGGAAAGAAAAACCAATAGGGCATGGCTACTGCTTTGCCTATTAGCTTGCGTACACCTTTTTTTTTGTTTTCATTCAGTTGCTAAGCCCTGTCTAACTCTTTGTGACCCCGTGGACTGTAGCCCACCAGGCTCCTCTGTCCATGGGATTTCCCAGGCAGGAATACTGGTGTGGGTTGCTATTACCTCCTGTAGGATATCTTCCCAACCCAGGGATCAAACCCACATCTCCTGCATTTGCAGCCATATTCTTTACCACTGAGCCACGTGGAAACCCCTGTTTATCTATTCTAGGGGAACAGAAAAAGCTAATTTTAGCATTTGTGCTTTTATTGTCAGGATTGTATAGCATTAAGATGGCATCTAAGCAGCTGACAAAAAAAAAAAAAAAAAACTGGAAATTCTGTGTACTTTTAATAGCGCCAGACTTCAACATGAATCAGAGCAGAATTAAATTGTTCTTAAATAAGCTGAATAATTTCCATGGTGTAAGGTCACTGGAACCACAATATGTGCTCAATAAAGTCTAAAGGGTAATACAGAGGCCAAGTCACCACAAGCATTAGGCTCAGATATACCCTTCTCCCCAAGAAGTGGTTCAAATTTACTTTGGAGCCAGTTAAATTTACTCTGAAGTCACCACCCAATTGAAGTTGGCCAACCTTTAGCCTTTCAGCGTCCCAGAACTTTTCACCACTGCCACCGGATACCTTAAGTTCCAATTTTTCTTCATTTCCTCAAAGACATCCCCTCTCTAACTTTTCCACAGTCTCCCCACAACCTCACCTCCTTCTGAGTTCACCCATTCTCTCCTACCATTGTCTATCTCAGCTTCCCAAACTTTGGACAGCACTGGCCAATCATGACTGTTTTGTGAAAGAGCACACATTTAGCTGGTTCCTGGGGAGAGTAAGGTGATTGGACACAGAGATTAAAAAAATATAATCCTTGCACTCCTGGACTCATTGTAAAGTCGGGAAACAGACATGAGCAAGAACTTTTGTGTTCAGTTGCTCAGTCATGTCCAACTCTTTGTGACCCCATGGAATGTACAGGTTCCTCTGTCCATGGAATTTTCCAGGCAAGAATACTGGAGTGGGTTGCCATTTCCTTCTCCAGGGAATCTTCCCCACCCAGGAACTGAATCCTCGTTTCTTGCTTTGGAGGTAGACTCTTTACCCTGTGAAGCCCGAGCAAGAACATATAGCATGATAATTGCAGTAATCAAGGGACAAACATACTCCAGGTCAGAGAAAAGACAGCAAAGGTTACCTTGGGGGATGTCCAGTACTTACTCTCCAGAAAGCTTTTCCTGATTCACTACTAGGTTGGCCCTGTTTGCTGCACAGGAAAACTGAGGAAAAATATATATTCCTCTTGCTATTTCATTCAGTAAATACAAAAATTATGAAAATAAGGATATAAAAAGTTGAATAAATAAGTTTCAAACCAAAAAAGATAATAATATTTAGAGGAAATTGTCTGTATTGTGTATGTATATGTGTGTGTGACTTTTTGCTTCTTTTAAAGCTGTTTAAGTAGAAGTTTAGACTTTGGAGCCCATGAGTTCAGACATCTCCTTGAGTATCCGGAAGTGCTTTGACTTAGTTTCAGAAATGTGCTTTAGTTTATATGGTGTCCTTTTTTCATGCTAATTTATTTACTAGTTTAAAGACAAGCAACAGCTCCAAATCAAATTTTGATAAAGAACATGGACCAATTTTAGGTCCTGAAAAGGGCATCACTTAACCAATGAATGTTACATTAATCTCTTTGAACCCAAGAAATGGCAAGGTGAGATATGATCTGTTTGGCTATATTAGAAAAGATATTTTAAAACCAACTGTGACCTTTCTAGATACATGCTTCTTGGCGGTTTTACTAAATATGTGTTAGATGTGTTAGCTCATTTTGTTTAATCAAATAGTTTTAAGTGTGGTTGTGAATGTTCCTGTTTGTCCTCATCACCTGAAACTTTAGAACACATGCAATTATTGCTACTTTTCACAAGTGCCAGTGGAGAACATGAGAAAATGATACAGTAGAATATGGCGGAGCTACAAATAGTAAAGGCAGATCATCTACAGAGTACTGCAACTTCTTTTGCTGTGTGTTCTTAGAAACCTAGAAACCAGTGTTTTCTAAGATGAGCTAACTCACCAAACTTGGAGAAGCCTCCAAGTGTTACCTTTTTCATGCACACCAACAGCAGTGACAGCATATGGTACCAGCCACGGGACATACAATCCGAGGGTATTGCTGGCTTTCCTTAAACCTGTTTCCTTAAACCTGATGCTTTCTTAAACCTGTTTTCTCTACAGCTTTGTTAAAACTGGGCTGTATTTCTTCAGACCTAGTTTTTTGTAACCTGTATGTTTTTGTAGGTGAAAATAAAAATGGTCTTAGGTCAGTTAATCCACTGCTGACCCACAAATAAGTTGAGGTAAAGGTAACATTATTAGAAAGATAGAGAGGCGCCTAGATTGTCCCTCACTCTCTTCCAACACTCAGTGACCACGTGATTGAAATAACTTCTGTTCTTCTAAGTATTTGGAGTTGTTTTTAATTCTCAGACCTTCTCAGCCTTTCTCTTTTCAGTGTAAACCAGAAGGCATTTGATAGCTAGAAGATATTCAGCACTAGAACTGCAAAGCAAGGAAAACTAGACCATAACAGACAGTATTGACATTCCTCTCTGATATTGAAATTGAGAGTTGTGTTTCTGAATGTCTTGGCATTAAGCACTTCTTAAATACTCAATAATTTATCGTGAGAGGAAAATGATAACCTCTAATAAGATTTTTCTGCAATCAAAATAATATGATTGTGTTGGGTCCAATAAAATGGGAATAAATGTACCAAACACATTAATTATAAAATCACACTGACATGTCACCTAATTTTTAAAAACTGTATTATATGCAAAGTTTCACCAAATAGATCTACCAGCTAAGAGAAACATTCAATATTTAATCAACAATAATTTCATTGCTCTCTTAGAGAAAAGCAGGTAGACTCTGGGATTATTAAAATGGTTTTACCATCTTTAAAAAAAAAAAATTAGGTTGGTGCCATGGTAACTCAGTTATTCATGATACAGATCTTCTTGAAGGTAGAGGTATTCAATAGTCACTGTATTAAAGTTGCTTCATTGTGCTGTTCTCACCCCACTTGACAGACTATTAATAGTTATTAGAGCACTTTAAAACTCATTGGAAATCTCTGGAAATGATTACCAAGTTATTAGCATAGACTCTAAACAGATCTTCAAAATACAGTGCATGGATTCTAAAACAGATTGTAAGTTCTGATAAATGTAGTTGCCTTTCTTTGTTAAGACATTAAGTAGAATTTAAAACAAAAATCAAAGCTGAAGGTTTCAAGATTAGTGCCAAGGTTCTAATTGGACAATAGTGAATGAGAGGGGCTGCCACTGACACCTCTGATGACAGCCTCTCAAGTCCATGACCAGGGCAGCCAGCCCACTGTTGGACACCCAACTGGCACTCACAATACATTCATTGAATGTACCTTGATAGGTACATTCGCTCTGAGAGGCTATAATTGAAGATAGAAATTAGCTGTATGTAATCAAGTAGCAGGGAGCTTCCCAGGTGGCGCTAGGGGTAAAGAACCCATCTGTCAAATGCAGGAGACATGAGACACAGATTCCATCCCTGGGTCGGGAAGATCCCCTGGAGGAGGGCATGGCAACCCACTCCAGTATTCTTGTCTGGAGAATCCCATGGACAGAGGAGCCTAGTGTGCTGCAGTCCATGGGGTCACAAAGAGTTGGACATGACTGAAGTGACTTATCACACATGCACGCACACACACACTCAAGCAGCAGACTGCATAACAATTGGATAAATCTATTGAGACAGAAGGCCATAGGATTCAACTAGTAATGTTGGGCTAAGAGTGGGGAGCAAAGATCTCATCCATCTGGCATCATCTGGATAGGTTCACACTCAAGCCTTGGTGTCCTTTGACAGTTCCGAATTTCAGAACTCAAGCTGGAATGGGGAAGTTCTGTTTGTCAGTGTCTCACAATTTCTTTTTGGTATGTTGTCTAATACATGCTGACAACGTTCTTTTTCACTCTGACTACCTTTAGGTGGTTAGACGACGCTATTATTGACGAGATCACACCGAAACTGATCGGAGATTGGCCTAACACATACACCTATACCAAGGCCTTGGGAGAGGTGGTGGTGCAGCAGGAAGGTGGCAACCTCAACATTGCCATCATACGGCCCTCCATCATGGGAGCAACGTGGCAGGAGCCCTTCCCAGTAAGCCCACTCGCCTGGATTCTGCGCTTTGCTTCTGAACCAGCATCCCTCCTGTCCAATTACTCTCTGATGTCTTTTTTGTTTTCCAGTATATATAGCTGAGTACAGCAAATGTGAGGACCAAAATGCACGTTTGGTTCGGGATTTATTCACCACCGGGCTCCTCTGATGTTACACTGACTGTCCTAGAGCTGGGTGGAGTCTTCAGTTAGTTTCTCAATAACTCTAGTCTCAAAATTCCCGTGGGAAATAACTTTATTTCTTGGCTTCTCCACAATAGTTTAAATATACAAGAATGTTCCTGCTGGCCAAATTGATAATGTTAACAAATTGCCAGGGTAAATAGGAAGAGCAAAGCTCAGAGAAAGTCCTCAGTTTAGGAAGAATGATTTTTATCTGCATATACTTCTGTATCTTTTTGAAAGTACTTTGCATTATACCATCTTTTTTGAAGCAATTCTGTAAAGCTTTTGTACCAGATAAATCCAAGCTCCATTACTTATTGACATGCAACCTTTTACATATGAGTTGTCTCATATGTAAAACTGGGCTAACCACACCCATTATGGAGGGTTGATGAAATGAGACAGTGTAGAAGGCACTGGCACCTCACTCCAGTACTCTTGCCTGGAAAATCCCATGGACGGAGGAGCCTGGTAGGCTGCAGTCCGTGGGGTCTCTAAGAGTTGGACATGACTGAGCGACTTCACTTTCACTTTTCACTTTCATGCTCTGGAGAAGGAAATGGCAACCCACTCCAGTGTTCTTGCCTGGAGAATCCCAGGGACCGAGGAGCCTGATGAGCTGCCGTCTATGGGGTCACACAGAGTCGGACACGACTGAAGTGACTTAGCAGCAGCAGTGGTATGTCTACTGCAGTGCCTGGTCCCTAGTAAAAGGCTCAACTAATATTAATACCTTCAAGTTCTCTCTCCTTTCCCATCTTATACATTTTGACTTTCAAAGATAAACAGACATAATGAGGTCAACTGGCTTGCTTTGGGCTTAGGAGACAAACTCATAAAGACATTTTTCTCTAACTGCTCCTGAAGATAATATTTTCTCTACCATCTATAGCAAGCTAATACAAGTTGATCTTGAGATAGAATGAATGAAAGATGCTATGACTCTTACAATTGTCAAGTAAGAGTCAATTTTCCGCAAACTATGTTTGAAATGTTCCCCTGAGAAGTTAAAATCAGGCCCAGGTGAGGAAAATGAATTGATTAGCAGATTATGATATTAAGATGAGATCCAATTTAGCTCCTAAGATGTCATAGACAGCTTGCAACTATTCTTGATTCCTGCTATGAAATAAATGCCGGCAGAATTTTAATTTTTCCACAAACCAAGTGCAGAAAATATCCAGTGCTTTCTCACTGATCTCTGTTTGTAATTTTGGAAATAGTGGACTAGACAGTTTATTGGCTGGAGTCTCAGTGTTGTTGTTTGAAGTTTAAGATTAGATTGCAGATATTCCAAAGGTACTGTGATTTTCTGACATGTGGAACCAACTAGAGATCTTTTCCCTTTTCTCTTTTTAGGGTTGGGTTGATAACTTAAATGGACCTAGTGGGCTCATTATTGCGGTATGTATAACAGTGTGGAAATAATTACTTCAAATGTAGTGGAGGGACAGTAACAAAATTCTAATATTGGCTTAGCTTTACTGATGCAAAACCATAAGCGTTCCTTTACTCACTACAATTGATGCAAATTATTTCAGTTTTGCTGATTGAAAAATAAAGGCAGAATGAAATTACTGTAATTATCTGTCAATATCATTATCAGGAAAATAGAAGTACTGTGATATCATCAATTGCCACTTAGGAGTTTTATTTTTAGATAGAATTTTGAGCCTCTAGTACCATGCTTAGTTAACACAGGATGGGGGTATTTCCTTCTTTTTGCTCTTTAACCATAGCTAGAATTAGGGATGTGATAAAACTCATATTCCCAAAGATTATTAAATTTATGTGCATTTGGATAGAAAGTATATAAATGCATAAATACATCAACATTGATTTCTCAATATATCTAAGAAAAAGGACTACCAATTAAAGCAAGTTTTTCAAATATAAAAATTGATGACTATAGGACACACTTTTGAACACTAATCCTCTCACAGACAAGGAAAACACCGACTGCTCCTCTGGGTCAGCAGACCTTTGCGTGTGTCTCCCTGCAGGGGAGACTGGTCCTGTGAGCTGCGGCGCTTTCCGGCTCACACTGAAGCATTTTAGGCTCAGAACTACAACTCTTCTCTTTCGGACATTGAAATGGACTTCACCTCTTTAAATGAGTTTAAATTTTGTTAGGGATCTCATGTTTCAGACTGTGCCTCTGTTCTTCACAGAACTAGATCCAACATGAACTACAATACAAATAAAAGACAGTGAATTATGACTACTTGTCAAAGACAGTAACAATGAACTTCTTTTTAATTTCTTTCGATTTCTGTTCCCTACCTGCCTTCAACTCTTGAGGCTTAGTTGGAAGTGAGTGTTCAGTAACTCAGAACATAGCTATTTTAACATGATCCCAGAGTGAGTTTTATTACACTGTTGGCAAAGCTACACATGCATTCAGATTTTCTAAAAATTTCCAAATTGATTTCCCACATTCCAAAGGACAGGAGGAGGGCATGTCAACCCACTCCAGTATTTTTGCCTGGAGGAATCCCATGGACGGAGGAGCCTGGTGGGCTATAGTCCATAGGGTTGCAACGAGTCAGACTCGACTGAAACAACTTAGCAGGCATGCTTGTCCAAAGGAAGGTTAATCAGTTACAAGAAGACAGAAATTAGGAATGTAAGTGCTGACCACTGCAAATTGATGTTGGAAACATGCAGGGTGTAAATAATCAATTACTTCAAAAAGTCAATAAACTGGCTCCTTTATTTATTGACATGGCATTTATTAACATGAACAATTCCCAATTCTTGCATCTATATAGCATCAGTGATCTGTGAAGTAAACAAAGATACTGAACAAAAAGTAAATAACGGTGGCCTTTTCCACAAGTAATAAAAAGTTGTTGTTAAGCAGTGGAATTTTATCAGTTTAAAAAGGCATTTCTTTAACTTCTAGTGCCTATTACTTCTTATAAACTAGTAGACTCTAGCTAAAAATGACATCATTTAAGAAATGGTAAGTTAAATTAATGGGAAATTTGGGAAAACTTAATTCTTAGAATATCTTATGAATTAATTTTTAAGATATTAAATCTTATTCTTTTTTTTTTTTTTTTATTTTTTTCTTTTTTTTTCTTTTATTCTTGGTGTTTATTAATTAGCTAAATACATTAAACTCCTCACAAGTTTGAGGAATTTCACTCTGAAGAGGAACCTGAGGATTACTGGTGGTTCTTGGAGATGGCACTTGAACTTGGCTGGGGAGGTTGGATGGCCTGAGAGCAGTCAGTCTTGGCACATTAACCTAGCAAGCAAAGTGATCAGCGTTAGTTATTATTACTACCAGCATTGGTACTATCTGTCTGATATATACTTTAGCCCCGACTGTTAGTTAACGCCTGGTTCAATAATTTATGTCCTTTTGTCTGTGCAGGCTGGGAAAGGGTTTCTTCGGTCCATAAGAGCTACTCCGATGGCTGTGGCAGATTTGATTCCAGCAGACACAGTGGTCAATCTCACTTTGGCTGTAGGATGGTACACGGCAGTTCACAGGTGTGGAGTGGATCCTTAAACTGGCTTTCGAAGATTTGATGAGGAGGAGGGTAACTATGTTGGGCACCTATTCAAAATATATGAATTTTACTGAAGAAGACCCCAAATGTGAAAGGGTATCTGGATATTTCAGAGTTCCAGTTATGTCATAATATAGGCATTGAGTTTTTTATAAATACCAGTTAGTACTTGGTTGATCATAAAATAATAAATTCTTCAAATCACTTAACCATGAAATTCTCAATAATTGAAAAGCTTTTCTTTCTATTCAGCAACCTAAAACACAGCTTCCTTTTTTAAGGCAAAGAAGATAAAAGTAGATGAAATGAGAGCATATTTTTCTTTACTTCTCAGTTCCTAATAAAAGTCAAAAGTTCAGATCACCATGTGTGTGTGAGAGAGGTATTTTCTAGTACAAAGAAAACTAATAGGTTGTTTGTATATTTAACTTTGTTAGTAAACAAAATTTTTATTAATTATCTGAAGTTAGATATTTAGGTGTTGTCCAATCCAACAGCGCTTCATTGGATTTAGGAAAAAACAAACCCATATTTTTGCAAAGTAAAGATGTCAAGGAGTTAGAAATACAATTTGCTCCGTCATCCTCGTGGTGCCTCCATTTGCTCCATAAATATGTCAGCCTACTGGGATTTTGTTCCTCCTACACATGTACACACACACACTTGCACTTTTCCTAGTTTTCCGTTTTGTTTTTAACCCAAAGAAGGAACAAAAGATGCAAGTGTTGCGTGGAGCGCCTGTGTGTCAGGCTGTGCTTAGTCGCTCAGTCGTGCGCAATTCTTTGTGACGCCATGGACTGTCGCCTGCCAGGCTTCTCTGTCCACGGGATTCTCCAGGCAGGAATACTAGAGTGGACTGCCATGCCCTTCTCCAGGGGATCTTCCCAACCCAGGGATTGAACCCCGGTCTACCACATTTTAGGAGGATTCTTTACCACCTGAGCCACCTAAGAGTGCCTTAGTCATGGGAATTATTGAGAAAAAAAAAATTTGTTTAAGCGTTATTTTCCCTTATCTTTCTTTCATTAGTTCTCCATTTTCTTGTATTCACCTAACTTTCGTTTTTCAGACCTAAGTCGACATTGGTCTACCACTGTACATCTGGCAACCTCAATCCCTGTAACTGGGGCAAAATGGGTAAGTGCCTGTAGCAAGTACCTAAGGAGCCATTAGAGAACGCGCGTCCACAATTAGCATCTGCCACAGGGAAAACAACGTGTCGTGGAGCTTTGAGTCTAATGCGGGAAAAGATAAAACATAGGTAAAGCCAGAAAAATAACTGCAAATTGTGAATGTGTAGAGTTAATTAGAATGCACTGTGGTATCTCAAAGAAAGGGACCCTCGAAACAGCGGCATGAGTGTGAGCAATAAGGGGTCCATTGGCTGTAGGGATTTAAAAAACAAATAAAGTCAAGCCAAAGTCAGTATTTATAAGCAATATCAGTGATAAAATACTTCTCCTGGCCACTGTGCTCATGCACACAGCCCTCGCCCCCCGGACATATCACTGAGAATGTGCCATGATTAATGGCCAAGTAGATTTAGAAAAATCCAATGATACTAACTGGTATCATTGAGTCAGTGATACTCTTTATTAATTTAGGCAGTCAGCCATAGTGTAACCTTGAAAGTAGCCTGTTGAATTGAATTAGAATTAATCCTGCATATGCCAGAAAATTAGCTAACCAATCTTGTACTCTGCTTCTGATTTTCTTATGAATATCTAAAACTTTTAGATCATCTAATTGCTGTTTAGCTACTAGATGTTGAAAAAAATTAAATGTGCTTAATTTGTTAGAATCTTATTTCCAATTCAGAGCATTCCACTGCACTATTCTATTTGCAAAGTTATTATTTCAGTAAAAGTAAAATGAAATTATCTATTACCATCATATCCAGTTATTTAGATCATATAATGAAATAATTCTGGAAATATTTGGAAATAAAAATAAATCTTCTCTATCTCAGTAACAGAATTAAGGTATCACTCATAAAAAGAGGCATTAGTAGAAGTAACCAAAATACTTAAGTTCTTAAATCAAAAGATGCTACATGTAAATTCCATACATGGGATTCAAAATAGTCTTCTTCTTGCTGAAAATTCTTACTGTCTATTTTATGAACATACACAGTGTAATAGTTAAAAGTGATCTTAAAAATAATCTAATGTGCTTACTTCTTTTGATTATGGTACATATAAAACTCTCATTCTGCTTTTTTCTCTTTTCCTTGTTTTTAAATTGAAGTATACTTATTTACAATGTTGTGTTAATTTCGTGTATATAGCAAAGTGATTCAGATAGATATCTGATATAGATATGTAAATAGATAGATATCATTCTGCTCTTAAAATAAACTTTGCTTTGACAGAAATTGCTGAATCAGTGAAAGTCAGTCAAATCACTGCAGCTTGTTCCATGTTACACAGCCAGTTATTAACCTTTTTCTTTATATATGTATATATTATTCAACTATAGCTGACTGACAGTGTTTCAGGTGCACAGCAAGATGACTCAGTTATACACAAACACAGATATTATTTTTTAAATTACTTTCCATTATAGTTATTACAAGATATTAACTATAGTTCCCTGTGCTATACTGTAAACTTTTGTTGCATATCTAATTTCTTAAAATTAGAAATCTAGCTTTCTATTTGCCACGTACTAACTTTAACACTCAACAAGAAGGATAAAATTTAGAGGAAAGCCTTTCATTCACAAAACCATTACAAACTTTGTATTTTCGAAATGAAAGTATGGTACAATAAAAATTAAATTCTTTAAAAAATAGTCTAGTGTTCTCACTTTATTTTACACACAAAGCCCAGAGAGAGTAAATGATTGATTCATTGCACATGGGTAGCAGGAGCCGGACATAGAAGTAGATGAGGGGTATGAATGTCTAATGATCACCCCACTAGGGATTTGTAAAGTCAACATGAATCCCTCTGGGAGGAAAAGACCCAGGATCAGATGTTTCTGGATAATCTTTTCTGTATGGGGTATATATTTTTCATACAGACTTCCAGGTAGTATCTTTTACAGAGGACAGTAACCATATTATCATAATAATTGATAACTTCATCATAACTGAGCAATGAACTTAGGCAACTTTGAAAATTCTACAAAAATAAAATCAAAACTGAGTTCAAAAGAATGAGTACCTTTTGAAAATAAGTATTTGATTTACAGATGTACATTAAAAGCTTTAAACCAGGTTTTATATAAGTAATGATATACTTTTTAAGATTATTATTTAAGAAAACTCTGGAGACAAGAGTAAAACAATTGAGTCTGACATATTGCCAGAGTAGTAGAAATACCAAAGAAGTAAAAGACTGGTATTTAAAATGAACCAACATGAAGGAATCCTAATTTTAGAGTCTCTCTTTTACATAAATCTTTATAAAAGTTTAAGTAAAGTGTTAAGAAACTTTCCTGATTGTTCTGCAAGTGATGATCCAACCAAAGAAATAACACCCCCAGGCTCTGTCTTGGGCTTTCTGAATAGACTAAATAACCTTGAAATTGAATTGAAATTTTAGTATTGACTAAAACTATTTTCCCAAGAAGTTGTTTTAGGGTAAAGGTTTCAAGTGAAGGATTCAATTCTTAACCAATTTACATTGTTTAAATTTGCAGATGACCACTTGCCTGGTGTAAAAATCTTAGTATTATTCTTGACTTGACCCATTGCAAACGCCATCCACCATAATGGGTGGCATTTGCAATGCTCCTGGATTTAGCACTTAATCTCCCCCATCCCCACCCCCTCTCCAGGACTCCAAGTCTTGGCAACCTTTGAAAAAATCCCATTTGAGAGAGCTTTCAGGAGGCCGAACGCTGACTTCACAACCAACAACATCACAACCCATTACTGGAATGCTGTCAGTCACCGGGCCCCTGCCATCATCTATGACTTCTATCTTCGTCTCACAGGAAGGAAGCCCAGGTGAGAAACGGAGACAATAGCTTTAGGAGTGTCTGCATGAAAGTTAAGGACTCCAGTCCTTTGCCTTCCCATCACCTACGGATCAAAGTGACAGTTGAATCATAGTTATGATTATATCTCTAAGGGAGTTAACTATATCTCTAGTTATGATTTTATCTCTACAGAGGGACAATCAAAGCAGTAGTAGTGGGAACCCCAAGGGAACCCTACCTTAATGTTAAGGAACTTGCTTGATGAATTCACCTAAAAAGAAAAGCAACTGAGAGTCTGTATCTGGGAGTTTGTAAACTGTTAGATTCAATCCCTGGGTTGGGAATTTCCCTTGGAGGAGGGTATGGCAACCCACTCCAGTATTCTTGCCTGGAGAATCCTGTGGACAAGAGAGCTTGACGGGCTACAATCCATAGGATCACAAAGAGTTGGATGTGACTCAGTGATTTAGCAGGACAGTTAATCTTACAATGTGCTACAATGGTAACAGCCGCACATACACACAAGGGGTGATGCATGACGACCTCATTTTAATTCTCACAACAACCCAAGGAGGGTATTCTCGTCCCAGTTTTACAGGTGAGGAAATGGAAGTTAGAGAAAGAATTTTAAGTAGTCTCAGAGGCAGAGACAGAGGAAAGATCTGGAGAAACCTGAACTGAACTTACTGCCACGTGGAGATGAGTGAAGAGAGTAGAGGGAGCAAAGTAGAGTGTCAGGGTGTTGACGCTGGGTGACTTAGGGCATGTCCCTTTCTACTCTGGTCTCACTTGAATAACACTTTGTGTTTCTGAGTCATCATCATTATCATAATTACCAAAGGCAATTCCTGCCATCAGAAGCCTGATGTTAGCCTCTTTTAAAGGAGAAATTCTCTCTCAGTGTGTTTATTTCCATTCTTATTAGTAGAGCAAATGAGTAATGCTTAGGCAATGTAGAGTTTATCCACATTTTCAGAGATCTTACTTAGAGTTCATAACTCACTGTCAGTTTCTTCTTGAGTAAGGTGAAAAGGGGGACACTATGTTTGTGGGGAAATATTTGTATAACGGGCTTATTAAATAAAGATGGGAAAAGAAGGAAAACCAAACACTGCTGGCAGAAACACAAGCCTTTAAAATATATCAGAGTTGGAAGGAGACCTGGATGAAGAGCAAAGTTCAGTAAGAAGAAAAGAAAAACACAGGAGGAACAGGCCCAGTAAAAATCTTTATGTATTTTGTTTGTAAGAAATTAAATTGTAATATTCATGGGAAACGATGATTCATTTGGTGATAGGAATCTTAAGAATAATCTTTAAGGCAGAAAGTGCTAGAATCCTTCTGGACTCTTTCCTTCCCCAAGTGTGTTTGTGTGTAATCACTTATGCATTTACAACCATATGTATGGTTTTGCTTAGAGGTAAGGCGTGTCTCTATGTATGTTTAAATCAATCCTACATACTTTCTTTTTCACTTGTATTCCGTGAAAATCCAAGTCATTCTGCTAGCGCTGTCTTTTTCACCCCCATTACAAACAATGGGACAAGTGTCAGTGCACACGCATCTTGATAGAATGTGCCTTTAGTCTGTGGAGGATGCTGAGGGGTAGGCATGCTAGATTGGAGGGTACATTCAACATGGATATTATGACTACTACCAGGTTGCCTTAAAGGAAGCCTCTGTCAATTTATACACTATCACAACAGCTCATTAATACTTCGCAGAAATCAATATTTTGAATTGTTAAGCTAATGACAAGAACTAACATCTCTTGTCACTTTGATTTGCATTTTCCTTGATTGACGGAGGGGCTGGGTTTTCATTTGTTTATTAGACATTCATGTTTTCTCTGTTATGAGTTGCTTGCTTCTATTTCTCACCTATTTTTTAATTTTGTTTCTTATTGAAATATAATTTATTTACAATGTTCAGATGTACAGCAGTGATTCATATATATATATGCATATATGTATATTCAGGCCCTTATTGCTTATTTTATATATAGTAATATGTATCTGTTAATATCAAATTCTAAGTTTATCCCTCCCCCGCTTTCCCCTTTGGGAACCGTAAGTTTGTTTTCCATGTGATCCTGTTTCTGTTTCACAGTAGATTCATTCATATCATTCTTTTTAGATTCTACATATAAGTCATATCATATGATATTTGTCTTTCTCTGTCTTAATTACTTCGCTTAGTATGATAATCTCTATGTCCATTCATGTTGCTACAACAGCATTATTTCATTCTTCTTTATGGCTAATATTTCTATTTTTCTATTGGACTTTACTTATTAATTTATGGAAGCTGTGTGTATATGTATATATGTCTAAATATATAGTTTTCAAAGGAGGAATTCTCTCTCAGTGTGTTTATTTAGGGGCTTCTCTCATGGCTCCGTGGTAAAGAATCCGCCTGCCAGTGCAGGAGATGCAGGTTCAGTCCCTGAGACAGGAATATCTTCTGGGGAAGGGAATGGCAACCCACTCCAGTATTCTTGCCTGGGAAATCCCACGGACAGAGAAGCCTAGCAGGCTACAGTCCACCGGGTCATAAGAATCAGACACGATGTAGCAATTAATCAACAACAATATTCTATTTTTCTGTTGGGTTGTACTTATTATGAAAGTGGTGTGGGTATGTATATATGTGTAAATATATAATTAATGTGGTTTCTTGAAGTCAGTTTCTTATCCTGTAGCTCTGATTATGAAGCATTTTTAATACAAGGGAAACTACATATAATGCAAGTCTTAAGAGCATGGAGTTTGGTCAGACTTACAGACCTAAATCCTGGCCTTCACTAATTTATCCATATGAGCCCTAAATTACTTAACCTTTCTAAATACTAACTTGTTAAAAAGAGATTGTAATCATACCTATTTTACAGGATTTTACATTAGGGTGCATAAAATAATCACTATTATTACCAAAGAAAAATTTTATATGATAAAATGAGTCATTTTTCCTTTATAGCTTTTGCATTGTATGTATTAATAAGATCTTCACCACATGAGAATAATAAGTGTACTCTTTCTTTCTAAAAAAATACTATTTTGCTGATACAGTCCTGTACATACAATGATCAGATCAGATCAGTTGCTCAGTCGTGTCCGACTCTTTGCGACCCCATGAATCGCAGCACGCCAGGCCTCCCTGTCCATCACCAACTCCCGGAGTTCACTCAGACTCACGTCCATCGAGTCGGTGATGCCATCCAGCCATCTCATCCTCTGTCGTCCCCTTCTCCTCCTGCCCCCAATCCCTCCCAGCATCAGAGTCTTTTCCAATGGGTCAACTCTTCACATGAGGTGGCCAAAGTACTGGAGTTTCAGCTTTAGCATCATTCCTTCCAAAGAAATCCCAGGGCTGATCTCCTTTAGAATGGACTAGTTGGATCTCCTTGCAGTCCAAGGAACTCTCAAGAGTCTTCTCCAACACCACAGTTCAAAACCATTGTACACATTGTATAATCACTTGTACAATGATTATTTTTTACAAGTAAGTCTATTGAAATCATATCAATTACTTCAGAGTTGTAAAATGAATAAAGATTGTAAATTTGTTTGGATTGCTGTAACAGAATATCATCAACTATGTGGCTTATAAACAATAGAAATTTATTTCTCATAGAACTGGAGACTAGGAAGCCTAAAATCAAGGTGCTGGTGGATCCAGCATCTGCTGAGGGCCCACTTCCTGGTTTCTGACAGCCATGTTCTCTGTGTCCTCACAGGCTGGCAGGGCCAAGGGAGCTTTCTGGGGTCCCTTTTATAAGGGCTTTCCACATCTGCCAAAGTCTCCTTCTCCAATACTACCACATTAGGAGGAATAGGTTTCAACATGTGAATTGTGGGGGGATATAAATATTCATTCTATAGCCAAGATGTTAGATAACAATAGCAAATGGAAACCTATTATGATGCTTGAATTAGGGAATAATGATTCTACAGCCTTGCTTAAGAATTTCCCATACAATGAGAGAAGTACCTCATGAGTCATTAGAGATATGGACATGAGGATTTGACCAGAAATAAGACCAAATTCCCAAAATAGCATCATAAGTCATTATGGGGTCAACTATAGTAGTCACTGTTACCAAGATTAGCCTAACTGGTGGAAGATAAAAATCAAATGATCTTTAGGCCAGATATGATTTGTAGCTAGAAAATCTAGTTTTGAGCATTAACTATGTGACCCTGAACCTATTAATCCTTCTGCAAAATGAAGATAAACAATATAGACCCTGACTACCTCATGGAATCATACTGTATAAATTAAGAAAGCATGTTTTTTAAAAATATAAATTGTTACAAAATTGGGAAGTTCAAACAACAGGTCCTCACCACGGGGTTAAAAGATTTGATCCATTTAAAGTAATGAGATCCAGGGGGTCCCATTTGCAAAAGCAGAGACTTTTTGAAGTCCATCAAAACTGGGTTGTAATTTTGGCATTGACACATGATATTATCATGGCTACTCAATCTTTTCTAAGCTAACTTTATCTGTTCATAAAAACACAAACCTACCTAACAGGGATGTTACCGGTATTAGTGGAGACAATATTTTTTTAAACGTTATCAGCACTGTGCCTGAGTAGATTATTAACAAATAAAATATTTTCCCCTTTAAATTTGCATTAAGAGCTGTTTTTGGTTCACCAGATGCTAATATAGTCACCACTTCTGCCCAGAGTTATATACAACTCTCATTGATTTGAAACCTCAAATCAATAAATTAAAAAAAAAAATCCAAGAACGTACATTAAAGAAGAGAAATAGGTTTTCTTCTTGTCTACCTCAGAATTCAAGAACGAAGAGTATGTCATTGGGGGTGAATATCTTACTCGGCTTTTAAAATACTTGCAACTCTTGAAAAAGAGATGGTAGGAAAGAGACAGAGAAGTAGCTTTAGTGGTATTAAAATGCCTGCTAGAACAAGCTCCTTTAGGTTCAGCTGCATCCCTTCTTTCAACAGAGGGTTAATGTGGAAGAGAAAAAAGAATAAGAATTTTAATGAGGAACTGAGGGAAACGTGGGAAGGAATAACTTTTATATTTTTCAGACCTAATTTTTCATATACCCCTATGTAGTAGCAGGAAAGCCACCACCTGTGGTGCACTGATATTGGCTCCTATGTGATCTTTACCTCAGGATGACAAAGCTCATGAATCGGCTTTTAAGAACCCTTTCCATGCTGGAGTATTTCGTCAACCGGAGCTGGGAATGGAGCACCTACAACACTGAAATGCTGATGTCCGAGCTGAGTCCCGAAGACCAGAGAGTGAGTACAGTCCCGACAACCGGCAGGCAAACCTTCCCCACTCGGAAGTTAGAACTATTTGACTTGGAGAGTTGATGAATAAAGGCAGTTTTATATACACAGATTTTTTTTTTTTTCTTTTTGGGCTAAGAAAATCAGTGAATGCTATCAACACAATGGCAGGACACAAGTGTAACATAGGTAAGAGATCTAGTTTCTTAGCCTTTGGTCAGCTTCTCCCTGCTATTCTGCAGTCAGGTCTCATAAACTTTGTTTCACTCCTTTGTTCACCTTTGGTGAGTGAAAGTGAAGTGAAGTCGCTCAGTTGTGCCCGACTCTTTGCAACCCCATGGACAGTAGCCTGCACCAGGCTCCTCCATCCATGGGATTTTCTAGGCAAGAGTACTGGAGGGGTTGCCATTTCCTTCTCTTCAACAAATCCTCAGTACCTCTGTCTTTCCCTCCCAAACATATGCCTTCAATGAAAAATAATAATTTTATGGCTCAGCAACTCTCTCATCCACTGTTCTTGTCAAATCAAAATCATTCTGCATCACCAAAGCTACAGTTCCTTTCTTCCTACCTTTTTAAAGCTAACTTTCCACCTCTGCGTTCTAGCCCATCTCAGATCTCCTACCATCAGCATTTCCCTCTCTGTAGGATTGTCATTCTTCCTCCCTATAATGATGTCTCTTTGACCATTCAGACATTTATTTCTCAAGACAGGCCTACTTGGTCATGGTGTATGATCTTTTTAATGTGTTGTTGGATTCTGATTGCTAGAATTTTGTTTAGGATTTTTGCATCTATGTTCATCAGTGATATTGGCCTATAGTTTTCTTTTTTTGTGGCATCTTTGTCAGGTTTTGGTATTAGGGTGATGGTGGCCTCATAGAATGAGTTTGGAAGTTTACCTTCCTCTGCAATTTTCTGGAAGAGTTTGAGCAGGATAGGTGTTAGCTCTTCTCTAAATTTTTGGTAGAATTCAGCTGTGAAGCCGTCTGGACCTGGGCTTTTGTTTGCTGGAAGATTTTTGATTACAGTTTCAATTTCCATGCTTGTGATGGGTCTGTTAAGGTTTTCTATTTCTTCCTGGTCGAGTTTTGGAAAGTTGTACTTTTCTAAGAATTTGTCCATTTCTTCCTCGTTGTCCATTTTATTGGCATATAATTGTTGATAATAGTCTCTTATGATCCTTTGTATTTCTATGTTGTCTGTTGTGATCTCTCCACTGTCATTTCTAATTTTATTGATTTGATTTTCGGGATGCAAGGATTCTTCAATATCCGCAAATCAATCAATGTAATACACCACATTAACAAATTGAAAAACAAAAACCATATGATTATCTCAATAGATGCAGAGAAAGCCTTTGACAAAATTCAACACCCATTTATGATAAAAACTCTCCAGAAAGCAGGAATAGAAGGAACATACCTCAACATAATAAAAGCTATATATGACAAACCCACAGCAAACATTATCCTCAATGGTGAAAAATTGAAAGCATTTCCTCTAAAGTCAGGAACAAAACAAGGGTGCCCACTTTCACCATTACTATTCAACATAGTTTTGGAAGTTTTGGCTACAGCAATCAGAGCAGAAAAAGAAATAAAAGGAATCCAAATTGAAAAGAAGAAGTAAAACTCTCACTATTTGCAGATGACATGATCCTCTACATAGAAAACCCTAAAGACTCCACCAGAGAAAATTACTAGAACTAATCAATGATTATAGTAAAGTTGCAGGATATAAAATCAACACACAGAAATCCCTTGCATTCCTATACACTAATAATGAGAAAACAGAAAGAGAAATTAAGGAAACAATTCCATTCACCATTGCAACGAAGAGAATAAAATACTTAGGAATATATCTACCTAAAGAAACTAAAGACCTATATATAGAAAACTATAAAACACTGGTGAAAGAAATCAAAGAGGACACTAATAGATGGAGAAATATACCATGTTCATGGATTGGAAGAATCAATATAGTGAAAATGAGTATACTACCCAAAGCAATTTATAGATTCAATGCAATCCCTATCAAGCTACCAACAGTATTCTTCACAGAGCTAGAACAAATAATTTCACAATTTGTATGGAAATACAAAAAACCTCGAATAGCCAAAGCGATCTTGAGAAAGAAAAATGGAACTGGAGGAATCAACCTACCTGACTTCAGGCTCTACTACAAAGCCACAGTTATCAAGACAGTATGGTACTGGCACAAAGACAGAAATATAGATCAATGGAACAAAATAGAAAGCCCAGAGATAAATCCACGCACATATGGACACCTTATCTTTGACAAAGGAGGCAAGAATATACAGTGGATTAAAGACAATCTCTTTAACAAGTGGTGCTGGGAAATCTGGTCAACCACTTGTAAAAGAATGAAACTAGAACACTTTCTAACACCATATACAAAAATAAACTCAAAATGGATTAAAGATCTCAACATAAGACCAGAAACTATAAAACTCCTAGAGGAGAACATAGGCAAAACACTCTCTGACATACATCACAGCAGGATCCTCTATGACCCACCTCCCAGAATATTGGAAATAAAAGCAAAAATAAACAAATGGGACCTAATTAAACTTAAAAGCTTCTGCACATCAAAGGAAACTATTAGCAAGGTGAAAAGACAGCCTTCAGAATGGGAGAAAATAATAGCAAATGAAGCAACCGACAAACAACTAATCTCAAAAATATACAAGCAACTCCTACAGCTCAACTCCAGAAAAATAAATGACCCAATCAAAAAATGGGCCAAAGATCTAAATAGACATTTCTCCAAAGAAGACATACAGATGGCTAACAAACACTTGAAAAGATGTTCAACATCACTCTTTATCAGAGAAATGCAAATCAAAACCACTATGAGGTACCATTTCACACCAGTCAGAATGGCTGATCCAAAAGTCTACAAATAATAAATGCTGGAGAGGGTGTGAGAAAAGGGAACCCTCTTACACTGTTGGTGGGAATGCAAATTAGTACAGCCACTATGGAGAACAGTGTGGAGATTCCTTATAAAACTGGAAATAGAACTGCCTTATGATCCAGCAATCCCACTGCTGGGCATACACACTGAGGAAACCAGAAGGGAAAGAGACACGTGTACCCCAATGTTCATCAGAGCACTGTTTATAATAGCCAGGACATGGAAGCAACCTAGATGTCCATCAGCAGATGAATGGATAAGAAAGCTGTGGTACATATACACAATGGAGTATTACTCAGCCATTAAAAAGAATACATTTGAATCAGTTCTAATGAGGTGGATGAAACTGGAGACTATTATACAGAGTGAAGTAAGCCAGAAGGAAAAACATAAATACAGTATACTAACGCATGTTTATGGAATTTAGAAAGATGGTAACGATAACCCTGTGTACGAGACAGCAAAAGAGACACTGATGTATAGAACAGTCTTATGGACTCTGTGGGAGAGGGTGGGAAGATTTGGGAGAATGTCATTGAAACATGTGAAATGTCATGTATGAAACGAGATGCCAGTCCAGGTTCAGTGCACGATGCTGGATGCTTGGGGCTGGTGCGCTGGGAAGGCCCAGGGGGATGGTATGGGGAGGTTGGGAGGGAGGAGGGTTCAGGATGGGGAGCATGTGATTTTTTTTTTAAAAATAAAATTGATAAAAAAAAAAAAAAAGACAGGCCTATACTTTAATTGTTTAGTGTAAGTACTATTTGGGCTTCCTGGTGGCTCAGATGGTAAAGCATCTGCCTGCAACTCGGAAGCCCCGGGTTCAATCCCTGGGTCAGGAACATCTCCTGGAGAAGGAAATGGCACCCCACTCCAGTACTCTTGCCTGGAAAATCCTATGGATGGAGGAGCCTGGTAGGCTACAGTCCATGGGGTTGCAAAGAGTCGGACATGACTGAGCAACTTCACTTTACTTTTTACTATAAGTACTATTTATTTCTCTGTATTAGCTTCTAACCAGTCACAAATGGTTGTCCTGAAATTCACGAATATAGAAAACTGTATTTTGTACATGTTCCTAGCTTTGATTTTCCTCCATTTGTTCCTTGAGCACATTCTTGGTTTCAATTAAGCTTTAAAGTTTTCAATCTCTTGACTGACATTTTCCACTAAATTTTCTTAAAAAAAAAGATAAATTTCTTCATTTATCTTGTACTTGACAGCATGCAGAAGAAACCAAGTCATGTTGAGAAGTAAATGTTAGATAAATACCCTCACCTGTCAGCTCCTATCTACCAGCCTCATAGTGCATGATTCAAATGCAAGTCCTAAAATTACTTCCCACCAGGAAACCTAAGGATTATTTGCAGTCAGTTCAGTTCGGTCACTCAGTTGTGTCCAATTCTTTGCAACCCCATGAATTGGAGCACGCCAGGCCTCCCTGTCCATCACCAACTCCCGGAGTTCACTCAGACTCACGTCCATCGAGTCAGTGATGCCATCCAGCCATCTCATCCTCTGTCGTTCCCTTCTCCTCCTGCCCCCAATCCCTCCCAGCATCAGTCTTTTCCAGTGAGTCAACTCTTTGCATGAGGTGTCCAAAGTACTGGAGTTTCAGCTTCAGGATCATTCCCACCAAAGAAATCCCAGGGCTGATCTCCTTCAGAATGGACTGGTTGGATCTCCTTGCAGTCCAAGGGACTCTCAAGATTCATGTTGATGTATGGCAAAACCATTACAATATTGTAAAGTAATAAGCCTCCAATTAAATTTATATTAAAAAAATAAATAATTTAAAAAAAAAAAGAGTCTTCTACAACACTACAGTTCAAAAGCATCAATTCTTCGGCCCTTAGCCTTCTTCACAGTCCAACTCTCACATCCATACATGACCACAGGAAAAACCATAGCCTTGACTAGACAGACCTTGTTGGCAAAGTAATGTCTCTGCTTTTGAATATGCTATCTAGGTTGGTCATAACTTTCCTTCCAAGGAGTAAGCGTCTTTTAATTTTGTGGCTTCAGTCACCATCTGCAGTGATTTTGGAGCCCCCAAAAATAAAGTCTGACACTGTTTCCATTGTTTCCCCATCTATTTCCCATGAAGTGATGGGACCAGATGCCATGATCTTCATTTTCTGAATGTTGAGCTTTAAGCCAACTTTTTCACTCTCCACTTTCACTTTCATCAAGAGGCTTTTGAGTTCCTCTTCACTTTCTGCCATAAGGGTGGTGTCATCTGCATATCTGAGGTAATTGATATTTCTCCCGGCAATCTTGATTCCAGTTTGTGTTTCTTCCAGTCCAGCATTTCTCATGATGTACTCTGCATAGAAGTTAAATAAGCAGGGTGATAATATACAGCCTTGACGTACTCCTTGTCCTATTTGGAACCAGTCTGTTGTTCCATGTCCAGTTCTAACTGTTGCTTCCTGACCTGCATGCAGGTTTCTCAAGAGGCAGGTCAGGTGGTCTGGTATTCCCATCTCTTTCAGAATTTTCCACAGTTTATTGTGATCCAAACAGTCAAAGGCTTTGGCATAGTCAATAAAGCAGAAATAGATGTTTTTCTGGAACTCTCTTGCTTTTTCCATGATCCAGCAGATGTTCACAATTTGATCTCTGGTTCCTCTGCCTTTTCTAAAACCAGCTTGAACATCAGGAAGTTCACGGTTCATGTATTGCTGAAGCCTGGCTTGGATTTGCAGTCAGACGCAATAATTGTTATATTAAATGTACTAGTTGAGATTTTGTTGTTGTTTGGTTGCTAAGTCATGTCTGACCGCTTGCGCCCCCATGGACTGTAGCATGCCAGGCTCCTCTGTCCATGGGATTCTCCAGGCAAGAATACTGGAGTGGCTTGCCATTTCCTTCTCTAGAGGATCTTTGCAACCCAGGGATTGAATCCATGTCTTCTGCATTGGCAGGTGGATTCATTACCACTGAGCCACTAGGAAAGCCCAGTTGAGATTTAGATGAATATTTTAACTGAAATCATCACTCCGTTCAGTTCAGTCGCTCAGTCGTGTCCAACTCTTTGTGACCCCATGAACCGCAGCATGCCAGGCCTCCCTGAACATCACCAACTCCCAGAGTCCACCCAAACCCATGTCCATCGAGTCAGTGATGCTATCCAACCATCTCATCCTCTGTCATCCCCTTCTCCTCCTGCCCTCAATTGTTCCCAGCATCAGGGCCTTTTCAAATGAGTCAGCTCTTCGCATCAGGTGGCCAAAGTATTGGAGTTTCAGCTTCAACATCAGTCCCTCCAATGAACACTCAGGACTGATCTCCTTTAGGATGGCCTGGTTGGATCTCCTTGTAGTCCAAGGGACTCTCAAGAGTCTTCTCCAACACCACAGTTCAAAAGCATCAATTCTTGGGCGCTCAGCTTTCTTCACAGTCCAATTCTCACATCCATACATGACCACTGGAAAAACCATAGCCTTGACTAAACAGACCTCTGCTGGCAAAGTAATGTTTCTGCTTTTTAATATGCTGTCTAGGTTGGTTATAACTTTCCTTCCAAGGAGGAAGCGTCTTTTAATTTCATGGCTGCAATCACCATCTGCAGTGATTTTGGAGCCTACCTCTGAGTTTAAAAGTGAAAGACGCTCAGTTATGTCCAACTCCTTGCATCTCCATGGACTATATAGTCCATGGAATTCTCCAGCCCAGAATATTGGTGTGGGTAGCCTTTCCCTTCTCCAGGGGATCTTCCCAACCCAGGGTTCGAACCCACGTCTCCCGCATTGCAGGCAGATATTTTACCAGCTGAACCACAAGGGAAGCCCCGAAATGCTGGAGTGAATAGCCTATCCCTTCTCCAGTGGATCTTCCTGACCCAGGAATCAAACCGGGGTCTCCTACATTGTAGGCAGATTCTTTACCAACTGAGCTATAGGAGAAGCTCAAGTAACTCTAAAATGGACATGAAATAGAACCTTTTTCCCAGAAATGTCTACATATCTTGTATAGACAAAATTCTTCAAAGCACCTATGTTTAAAATAAATGGATCAAACCAGATTATTTTTAAAAACCCATCATGCTATTATAAATTACATATGACTTATCTGTATTGCATTTTCTTCATGGAATTTACCCATCTAAATAATGCAAAAGATAATAAGCTTATAGTTTCAGTCTTGACACTTTCAAAATATTTTAACATAAAATAAAAATTTTGTGGAAAAAAAGAATCAAAGCTGCAGTGTATTTCATATATGTGTGTATATATATATATATATATATATATATACACACACACACACACACATATATATATATATATATATATATGCTTGCAAAATATTTTAGCAAAGATAATAGTCCTGAATACTTGCATAGTTGCCAAGCTCTGGTGTGGCTCAGAATTCAGTTTCATTTGCCATATAGAATGAGGATTCCAAACTAGGGCTTCATTGAAATCTAACTTTTTTTTTTTTTTTTAAATTTAATTTAATTTTTTTTTTAATTTTTTAAATTTTTTTTTAAATTTTTTTTTTTTAATTTCAGGTATACACGTGCTCCCCATCCTGAACCCTCCTCCCTCCCCCTCCCCATACCATCCCCTGGGCCGTCCCAGCACACCAGCCCCAAGCATCCAGCATCGCACTGAACCTGGACTGGCATCTCGTTTCATACATGACATTTCACATGTTTCAATGCCATTCTCCCAAATCTTCCCACCCTCTCCCTCTCCCACAGAGTCCATAAGACTGTTCTATACATCAGTGTCTCTTTTGCTGTCTCGTATACAGGGTTATCGTTACCATCTTTCTAAATTCCATATATATGCGTTAGTATACTGTATTTATGTTTTTCCTTCTGGCTTACTTCACTCTGTATAATAGGCTCCAGTTTCATCCACCTCATTAGAACTGATTCAAATGTATTCTTTTTAATGGCTGAGTAATACTCCATTGTGTATATGTACCACAGCTTTCTTATCCATTCATCTGCTGATGGACATCTAGGTTGCTTCCATGTCCTGGCTATTATAAACAGTGCTGTGATGAACATTGGGGTACACGTGTCTCTTACTCTTCTGGTTTCCTCAGTGTGTATGCCCAGCAGTGGGATTGCTGGATCATAAGGCAGTTCTATTTCCAGTTTTTTAAGGAATCTCCACACTGTTCTCCATAGTGGCTGTACTAGTTTGCATTCCCACCAACAGTGTAAGAGGTTTCCTTTTCTCACACCCTCTCCAGCATTTATTATTTGTAGGCTTTTGGATCGCAGCCATTCTGACTGGTGTGAAATGGTACCTCATAGTGGTTTTGATTTGCATTTCTCTGATAATGAGTGATGTTGAGCATCTTTTCATGTGTTTGTTAGCCATCTGTATGTCTTCTTTGGAGAAATGTCTATTTAGATCTTTGGCCCATTTTTTGATTGGGTCATTTTTATTTTTCTGGAGTTGAGCTGTAGGAGTTGCTTGTATATTTTTGAGATTAGTTGTTTGTCGGTTGCTTCATTTGCTATTATTTTCTCCCATTCTGAAGGCTGTCTTTTCACCTTGCTAATAGTTTCCTTTGATGTGCAGAAGCTTTTAAGTTTAATTAGGTCCCATTTGTTTATTTTTGCTTTTATTTCCAATATTCTGGGAGGTGGGTCATAGAGGATCCTGCTGTGATGTATGTCGAGAGAGTGTTTTGCCTATGTTCTCCTCTAGAGTTTTATAGTTTCTGGTCTTACGTTGAGATCTTTAATCCATTTTGAGTTTATTTTTGTATATGGTGTTAGAAAGTGTTCTAGTTTCATTCTTTTACAAGTGGTTGACCAGATTTCCCAGCACCACTTGTTAAAGAGATTGTCTTTAATCCACTGTATATTCTTGCCTCCTTTGTCAAAGATAAGGTGTCCATATGCGTGGATTTATCTCTGGGCTTTCTATTTTGTTCCATTGATCTATATTTCTGTCTTTGTGCCAGTACCATACTGTCTTGATAACTGTGGCTTTGTAGTAGAGCCTGAAGTCAGGTAGGTTGATTCCTCCAGTTCCATTCTTCTTTCTCAAGATCGCTTTGGCTATTCGAGGTTTTTTGTATTTCCATACAAATTGTGAAATTATTTGTTCTAGCTCTGTGAAGAATACTGTTGGTAGCTTGATAGGGATTGCATTGAATCTATAAATTGCTTTGGGTAGTATACTCATTTTCACTATATTGATTCTTCCAATCCATGAACATGGTATATTTCTCCATCTATTAGTGTCCTCTTTGATTTCTTTCACCAGTGATTTATAGTTTTTCTATATATAGGTCTTTAGTTTCTTTAGGTAGATATATTCCTAAGTATTTTATTCTTTTCGTTGCAATGGTGAATGGAATTGTTTCCTTAATTTCTCTTTCTGTTTTCTCATTATTACTGTATAGGAATGCAAGGGATTTCTGTGTGTTGATTTTATATCCTGCAACTTTACTATAATCATTGATTAGTTCTAGTAATTTTCTGGTGGAGTCTTTAGGGTTTTCTATGTAGAGGATCATGTCATCTGCAAATAGTGAGAGTTTTACTTCTTCTTTTCCAATTTGGATTCCTTTTATTTCTTTTTCTGCTCTGATTGCTGTAGCCAAAACTTCCAAAACTATGGAGACTTTAATACCCCACTCACACCTATGGATAGATCAACTAAACAGAAAATTAACAAGGAAACACAAACTTTAAACGATACAATAGACCAGTTAGACCTAATTGATATCTATAGGACATTTCATCCCAAAACAATGAATTTCACCTTTTTCTCAAGCGCACATGGAACCTTCTCCAGGATAGATCACATCCTGGGCCATAAAGCTAGCCTTGGTAAATTCAAAAAAATAGAAATCATTCCAAGCATCTTTTCTGACCACAATGCAGTAAGATTAGATCTCAATTACAGGAGAAAAACTATTAAAAATTCCAACATATGGAGGCTGAACAACACGCTGCTGAATAACCAACAAATCACAGAAGAAATCAAAAAAGAAATCAAAATTTGCATAGAAACGAATGAAAATGAAAACACAACAACCCAAAACCTGTGGGACACAGTAAAAGCAGTCCTAAGGGGAAAGTTCATAGCAATACAGGCACACCTCAAGAAACAAGAAAAAAGTCAAATAAATAACCTAACTCTACACCTAAAGCAACTAGGAAAGGAAGAAATGAAGAACCCCAGGGTTAGTAGAAGGAAAGAAATCTTAAAAATTAGAGCAGAAATAAATGCAAAAGAAACAAAAGAGACCATAGCAAAAATCAACAAAGCCAAAAGCTGGTTCTTTGAAAGGATAAATAAAATTGACAAACCATTAGCCAGACTCATCAAGAAACAAAGGGAGAAAAAATCAAATCAATAAAATTAGAAATGACAGTGGAGAGATCACAACAGACAACATAGAAATACAAAGGATCATAAGAGACTATTATCAACAATTATATGCCAATAAAATGGACAACGAGGAAGAAATGGACAAATTCTTAGAAAAGTACAACTTTTCAAAACTCGACCAGGAAGAAATAGAAAACCTTAACAGACCCATCACAAGCACGGAAATTGAAACTGTAATCAAAAATCTTCCAGCAAACAAAAGCCCAGGTCCAGACGGCTTCACAGCTGAATTCTACCAAAAATTTAGAGAAGAGCTAACACCTATCCTGCTTAAACTCTTCCAGAAAATTGCAGAGGAAGGTAAACTTCAAACTCATTCTATGAGGCCACCATCACCCTAATACCAAAACCTGACAAAGATGCCACAAAAAGAAAACTACAGGCCAATATCACTGATGAACATAGATGCAAAAATCCTAAACAAAATTCTAGCAATCAGAATCCAACAACACATTAAAAGATCATACACCGTGACCAAGTGGGCTTTATCCCAGGGATGCAAGGATTCTTCAATATCCCAAATCAATCAATGTAATACACCACATTAACAAATTGAAAAACAAAAACCATATGATTATCTCAATAGATGCAGAGAAAGCCTTTGACAAAATTCAACACCCATTTATGATAAAAACTCTCCAGAAAGCAGGAATAGAAGGAACATACCTCAACATAATAAAAGCTATATATGACAAACCCACAGCAAACATTATCCTCAATGGTGAAAAATTGAAAGCATTTCCTCTAAAGTCAGGAACAAGACAAGGGTGCCCACTTTCACCATTACTATTCAACATAGTTTTGAAATCTAATTTAGAAATAACATAAAAATAAAAGTCTCTGCATATATAGATGAATACGCAGCATTTGGTGGTACTGTGGAAAATAAAAATATCCAAACAAAGTGATACAGAATTACTTTTAGAAAGCAGTTTTTGGATAAGTCTGTGAACCTCTCTGGAACTCGTTAGTCTTATCTGCTTTCCTTGTTAATACTCCAATTTACTTGACAAAGATTTGAGGTAACTTGCAGTAAATACATGTAGTAAAAGACCAAAGCAGAAATAAAATATAAGCCAGGGAAAATATGTACTAAAATAGGAACTTAAGAGCAAGAATGAAAAAAAACTGACATTCGTGTCTAGTCTTTAAGATCCTACCGTGTGTGCTGTTGCTTCACTTGTGTCCAGCTCTTTGCGACCCTATGGATCATAGCCCGCCAGGCTCCTCTGTCCATGAGATTCTCCAGGCAAGAATACTGGAGTGGGTTGCTGTGTCCTCCTCCAGGGGATATTCCCAACCCAAGGATTGAACCTGTGTCTCTTCTGTCTCCTGCATGGGCAGGTGGGTTTTTTACCACTAGCACCACCTCAGTTCAGTTCAGTTCAGTCGCTCAGTCATGTCCGACTCTTTGCAACCCCATGAATCGCAGCACGCCAGGCCTCCCTGTCCATCACCAACTCCTGGAGTTCACTCAGACTCAGGTCTGGTGATGCCATCCAGCCATCTCATCCTCTGTCATCCCCTAGCACCACCTGGAAAGCGCTAAAAGATGCTGTAAGTCACTACATTTGAGAAGGAAATTTGTTCTTAAGATTTCTGGTGGCAACATGAAAAGGCATTCTTTAAGAGGAGGAAATACACTAGTGTTCTGCGTGTTCCACTCTAAATGGTTCTGAAGGGCTCCATCTAGTGGCATACCAAGAGACAGAGTGGATAAACATCTCTAAAGTAAATAAGAATATAAATTCTGCTTAGTTAGTCCTTAGACATTGCTTCTCAAAGTTTACCTTAATCAGCAAAATGAAGTAGTGATATTTCAGGAAAGGGTGCTAGCCCAAGGGGAAAACAGCAAAATTTACTAATGGAAAGAAAAACATATGTAATTTGTCTTGGTGCCTAATGTATTATTCTCTCTTAAGAAATAATTCTCCTTTACTTGAAATTAAATTAGGTTTCACCAGACTAATATCAGTTCCTTAAAATTGCTAAGACTTCCTAAAAGCCAAATATGTGTGCTTGATCAATGTTTAAATCTAGATCTGATAGACAGAGTGCCTGATGAACTATGGATAGAGGTTCGTGACACTGTACAGGAGACAAGGATCAAGACCATCCCCAAGAAAAAGAAAAGCAAAATGGCTGTCTGAGGAGGGCTTACAAATAGCTGTGGAAAGAAGAGAAGCAAAAAGCAAAGGAGAAAAGGAAAGATATACCCATTTGAATGCAGAGTTTCAAAGAACAGCAAGGAGAGATAAGAAAGCCTTCCTCAGCAATCAATGGAAAGAAATAGAGGAAAACAATAGAATGGGAAAGACTAGAGATCTGTTCAAGAGAATTAGAGATACCAAGGGAACATTTCATGCAAAGATGGGCTCAATAAAGGACAGAAATGGTATGGACCTGACAGAAGCAGAAGATATTAAAAAGAGGTGGCAAGAATACACAGAAGAACTATACAAAAAGATCTTCATGACTCAGATAATCACGATGGTGTGATCACTCACCTAGAGCCAAACATCCTGGAATGTGAAGTCAAGTGGGCCTTAGGAAGCATCACTACAAACAAAGCTAGTGGAGGTGATGGATTCCAGTGGAGCTATTTCAAATCCTGAAAGATGATGCTGTGAAAGTGCTGCACTCAATATGTCAGCAAATTTGGAAAACTCAGCAGTGGCCACAGGACTGGAAAAGGTCAGTTTTCATTCCAATCCCAAAGAAAGGCAATGCCAAAGAATGCTCAAACTACCGCACAATTGCACTCATCTCACACGCTAGTAAAGTAATGCTCAAAATTCTCCAAGCCAGGCTTCAACAATACGTGAACTGTGATCTTCCAGATGTTCAAGCTGGTTTTAGAAAAGGCAGAGGAACCAGAGATCAACCTGCCAACATTCGCTGGATCATCGAAAAAGCAAGAGAGTTCCAGAAAAACATCTATTTCTGCTTTATTGACTATGCCAAAGCCTTTGACTGTGTGGATCACAATAAACTGTGGAAAATTCTGAAAGAGAAGGGAATACCAGACCGCCTGATCTGCCTCTTGAGAAACCTGTATGCAGGTCAGGAAGCAACAGTTAGAACTGGACATGGAACAACAGACTGGTTCCAAATAGGAAAAGGAGTATGTCAAGGCTGTATATTGTCACCCTCCTTATTTAACTTAGATGCAGAGTACATCATGAGAAACACTGGGCTGGATGAAGCACAAGCTGGAATCAAGATTACCGGGAGAAATATCAATAACTTCAGATATGCAGATGACACCACCCTTAAGGCAGAAAGTGAAGGAGAACTAAAAGCCTCTTGATGAAAGTGAAAGATGAGAGTGAAAAACTTGGCTTAAAGCTCAACATTCAGAAAGCTAAGATCATGGCATCCAGTCCCATCACTTCATGGCAAACAGATGTGGAAACAGTGGCTGACTTTATTTTTTTGGGCTGCAAAATCACTGCAGATGGTGATTGCAGCCATGAAATTAAAAGATGCTTACTCCTTGGAAGGAAAGTTATGACCAACCTAGACAGCACATTAAAAAGCAGAGAAATTACTTTGCCAACAAAGGTCCGTCTAGTCAAGGCTATGGTTTTTCCAGTAGTCATTTTGGTTGTAAGAGTTGTACTATAAAGAAAGCAGAGTGCTGAAGAATTGATGCTCTTGAACTGTGGTGTTGGAGAAGACTCTTGAGAGTCCCTTGGACTGCAAGGAGATCCAACCAGTCCATCCTAAAGGAAATCAGTCCTGGATTTTCATTGGAAGGACTGATGTTGAAGCTGAAACTCCAATATTTTGGCCACCTGATTCAAAGAGCTGACTCTTTTGGAAAGACCCTGATGTTGGGAAAGATTGAAGGCAGGAGGAGAAGGGGAAGACAGAAGATGAGATGGTTAGTTGGCATCACTGACTCAATGGACATGAGTTGGGGTAAACTCTGGGAGTTGGTGATGTTCAGGGAAGCCTGGCATGCTGCAGTTCATGGGATCACAAAAAGTCAGACATGACTGAGTGATTGAACTGAACTGAATGTTTAAATATTTCTATATACATGGCAATCCATATTATCACTGCCTTTAAAATAACAGCTCAAATAATCTCATTTGGAGGGGTATCAAGACAATGGCACCCCACTCTAGTACTCCTGCCTGGAAAATTCCATGGACGGAGGAGCCTGGTAGGCTGCAGTCCATAGGGTCGCTAAGAGTCGGACACGACTGAGCGACTTCACTTTCACTTTTCACTTTCATGCACTGGAGAAGGAAATGGCAACCCACTCCAGTGTTCTTGCCTGGAGAATCACAGGGACGGGTGGGCTGCCGTCTCTGGGGTCACACAGAGTCAGACACGACTGAAGCGACTTAGCAGCAGCAGCACCTAAATCTTCCAAACCAAATGCCACTTATTTATATAAAAGAAACTTCATCAAATGTGCAAAGTGATCATCCAGCAGTTCTGACAATCCATAATCTCTTCTTGCCTTTCAGGTATTCAACTTTGATGTACGTCAGCTGAACTGGTTAGAATACATTGAAAATTATGTTTTAGGAGTTAAGAAGTACTTATTGAAAGAGGATATGGCTGGGATCCCAGAAGCAAAGCAACACTTAAAAAGGTAAGTATAACATTTATTAAGTACTTAGCATGTGTAGCTCATTTTATACCAGGCATGAAATTTGAGCAGGAGAGCAGTTAATATTTTTCTAGCCTTTATACTATATGTCCTAGTATACACTATTTAGACTTCACCATACTTCTATGAGGCAGGTAGTATTTTTGTTATCCCATTTCCATCAAAGAACTATTTAGGTTCAAAGGAGGGAAGTGGGCAAGCTGTACGTGCTAAGCAGAGGAGCCAGATTTGTATCTAAGTTTGCTTTTTCTACCATATCCTGTCATAATGTGATATAAAGAATACCCAACAGGCAGGAAACCTGATGATGCTATTTAACATGGTCAAATCAATTAACTGTTCTTCAATAGCTTTGACTGCCTGAAATTTTTTTTCAATAAAAAATTCTATGTTCCCTAAGGAACACAGAATTATAGCAGTCTTGCATAATTCTGGTAGAAGCAAAGGGTTTTTAATGAAGAGATGATATGGATGGGAAAAGTTGATTGCAAACAGACAGGAACCTTGAATTGAAAAGCAAGGTGAGACTTTAGAATTTACCCTCTAGTAAACGAGAATCAGTGATTTGTGATATACAGTAACATGATCAAAGTGTATTTAAGAAAGCTTATATTAGCCGTGTTTATAAGACAGGTTAAAGCACAGAGGTATGAGAAAGGGAAACTAGTCAGGG
The DNA here is from genome assembly GCF_027580195.1 of Bos mutus. NCBI lineage: Eukaryota > Metazoa > Chordata > Mammalia > Artiodactyla > Bovidae > Bos > Bos mutus. The sequence goes on from NC_091621.1 coordinate 94,548,026, forward strand.
GAATATTGTAGAAATATGATTACTCAGAATGAACATGGTGGAAATGAAAGCTATCAAAATCAAAAGGCTATCAGATACTGCCATATACCTGAGGACACTTATTTGCTGGTCATAGCCAGGAAAAGATACATTTATGCTTTAGGTAACATAGTTGGGTATTTGATACTGTGTTGACGTTGGTTATATATGTCTGTTTCCAGGCTCCGAAATATTCACTACCTCTTTAATACTGCTCTCTTCCTCATCGCCTGGCGTCTTCTCATTGCAAGATCTCAGGTGGCTCGGAATGTGTGGTTCTTCATCGTGAGCTTCTGTTACAAATTCCTCTCCTACTTTAGGGCATCTAGCACACTTAATGTCTAAGAACATTTGGCAATCTCCCTTTGTCTGGAACCTCTCAGATACCTCTAAAACAGCAACTGTGGTTCTCAAGATTAGGTAACAAATATGCCCATCATTACCTGTCAAATGTGCTGTCATGTATTCATCCTTATTTCTAAACTATAAATTTTCATTTCATTTCAGTGAGAGAACAGAAGTCATATCCTAGCCAATTATCATACAAATTTTAGGAAAAAAATTGTTTCCAGATTGTTTCTTTAACACTATTCTGTGCTCTTGAATATAAAACACCAAAGGACACCCATCTTCCCTTATTTAGCTTTGTTCTCCTTGAGAGGACTAATGTGCTCAATAAACATGGAAGGACACATGACAGAAGTTGAGACACGCTCAAGAAAGGCAGTTGTCACTGGAACCATTTAGTATAGTGTACTTAGTATAAAGGCTGAAAATCAAGATAAGCAGACAAAGGTCTCAACATCATCATAAATGCTGTAAGAGAAACAGTTCTCCATGGAGGTTTCTGCTTTCTTTTTGTGCTATACTATGGAGTCCTGGTCAAGGGCTGGGAAATTAGAAAAGTGGGTTCACATCTAACATTTTCCTTCACTATACCCACATCTGAAACCTGAAGAGAACCAAGAGGTGTAAATAATGTATATAGAGTGAGGGCTCAAGCATATTTTCATTATGGGTGATTATTATGCTTTTAAGTAAAAATTGGTTCTTGTAATTTGAATTTGACAACTATTATTCTAAATCTTTTGAATCATAAATTTTCCTGATTACCTCCTCTTAGGAGTTTTCCTCTTGTTCATTAAACTGGCCAAATCCCTTATATTTAAGCTTATATTGCCCAGGCCTTCGATTAGAGTGACTAATGTTAGAGGAAGGCCCTAGGCTAAAATCACGTAAAAACCCATTTTCCTGATATTTGCCACTGAGAAAAGCAAAATTGCAAATAAAAATGTAAATGCTAGTCATATTTTCTGTGGGGAAGTTCACTCTTTCACCAGGACTTTAGTATCTTGATCACTCCAGTTGCAGAATGTTACCTATACAATGTGCAGCCGAAAAGGACAGACTTCATTAGTGACTGGAAGTTCAGAGAACAGGTGTTGTTTTAAACATATTTTATGTATAATGCAAATGAATTAGTAAAAATCTGTTCTCAGATTCCCATATTAATAATATAACTGTTATCCCAACTTTCCTCATATTTGAGAGATGAGTGCATTTTAGATTGCAGCACTTCATGTTAAAAACGTGGGATATGATTCAAATAACAGTACCTGGGGCCTAAGTAACTAAAAATAATCATTACTAGAAAATTATATGAGCATAAAACATTCAATGTTAGTTATACATATGGCTCACTTCCTGGGATAATTGGTTAATACTCAGAAAGGCACATTCATGTGGTAGAAGTGTACTAGAGCTGTGAGGGCAACTTCTAGCCCAGTATTATTTGAAATTTTTCTGAACCCCATAAAGCACATTTGGGGTCGGGGCAGGGAGACTCTTCTGGGCAATGTCTTTCTCAATCTCATCTAAGTTATGTGAACTACTTTCCAGGGCAGAAAACCCAGCTCTGAAAGAAAGCAGCTGGTTATCTTCAGTTTGAGATTTCTGTGATTATGTTTGAGTTAAGATAAAAACTATAGATGATAAAAAGGAAATTAAGATATAATTCAATGAAATTGGACAACACATAATAGTTCTAAGAATTTACTATCTTTTGGTTATTTTATGTTTCACCAACTCAATAAATTCCACTGATCATTCAGTTTTGACTTGATTAAATGAAAATTTGAATTAAAGACTGATTTCCTCTACTAGTATTGTATCTTTAACTGCTGACTACTGCAGTAGATCTTCTCCCTCATCCTTAGGAAAATAAAAAGAAACTACCAGATGAATATGAATTAACACATTCCCATAATGCTTTTTCAGACACCATTAATAGCGTACAGAGCAGGATGAGCACAGCCTTTACAGGTAGCCATTGCTGTGCCTCATTACGCTGCACCGTTACTAGGCAACAGGTCTTGCTCAGTCATTGTCAGTGCCTCAGTGGGCCCCACCCACAAGCAGCAATCTGTCAATGAACAACCCTTAGTTGTCCTGCTCAGTTATTGGTCAGTGCCACAGTGGGCACGCCCCACAAGTAACTGTCAATGAGGGACAACTGGGGAAGTGATTCAGCCAAGGGTCAGTGGTGTGGTGGTCATCAGGTGGAAAGGCAGATTCAGGCCTTCTCCTGGAGGCCCTCCAGCTCATCCAGCCTTGGGCCAGCAAGTGAACTGAAGGACCCAGGGAACAGACGGAACTATGTCCTGCAGGGCTCCAGAGCGCTCACTAAGGCCCTCCACTAGTCTTGGCCCAGACCTTGAGGAGCAGTGAACCTCCCCCCCATCCCTGTCTCTGCTACCAAATACCACAGCCATCTGCCTTGGTTGCAGTCTGTGAGACCTGGTCTCCCCTCTTTTTGGGCAACCTGAGGAGACTGAGGGCAAAGTGGGTTGGGTGCATGGCAGAGATGACAGCTTGGCAGGGTTTGGGGACCTGGACCTAAGGGAGCTGCCAACTGAGATCTGCCTCCTCTTAGCCAGGACCAGGACCTTGGAGGATGCAAGTTGTGCCTTGGGACCTTGCCCTTTCTTAACAGGACAGAGAATAAAATTGGTTTGGTAGAGATTTACAGGAACATTGTTCCCTGATCACGACCTGACCTCAGGAACAAAGGATCTGATGCCAAGAAGTTTGCAACAACTAACCACGCCCTTCCCTCACCTTTTGCTTTTAAAGGGGCTTGTTGAAAGCTTTCACTAACTGGGTTTCTTAAGGCATCAGCCACCCATTTCCTTGTATGAATCTGTAATAAACCTTTCTCTGTTCCAAACTCTATGATGTTTTAGTATTGACAGACCTCACCTGTGCATCAGGCACATGGACTTGCAATTTGTAACACATGCTGAAGAATGTTCTACCTGTGGTATTAGAGAAATGACACAAACTTCTCTTGTGATGATTAAGCTGTAAAAGTAGGTATCTGCATGAAAGAAAACCCCTAGCTACTTTATATCAAGACCAGTAACAATTATTTGAGTGCCTAATATATACAATCCAATAAGAACTTTCTACTTTTGATGGAGAAGGGGACAGTAAGTACAAAGAAAAGGTTACTTTTTAAAAGCTTTGGTAATCCCTATATTCTGCACCCACAAGATATTACAGTAACAAACATTACATACAGAACTGAAAAGAGTCAACACATGAGGCAGTTAATTCTAGAAAAAGTTGAGGCAGAAGGGCACACAAATCAGAAAAACATTTCTCACAAATTTATACTAACCTAACATCTCCAGCTAGTATAAAATTAACTCATTTAAATTTTTAGCTCATTTAAATAACTGACTTAGAATCTCAAGGTAAAATTGACTTGAGAAGGGACTAATAGTAAGTAGTGTATCTCATAGTGAACATTAACAATTAGGTCAGCCTAAAGTTTCTTGTAAAGAGATCAAACTAGTCAATCCTAAGGGAAAACAGTCCTGAATGTTCACTGGAAGGACTGATACTAAAGCTGAAGTTCCAATACTTTGGCTACCTGATGCGAAGAACTGACTCCTTAGAAAAGACTGATGCTGGGGAAGATTGAAAACAGAAGAGGACGACAGAGGATGAGATGGTTGGATGACATCACTGACTCGATGGATACCAGTCTGAGCAAGTTCAGGGAGTTGGTGATGGACAGGGAAGCCTGGTGTGCTGCAGTCATGGGGTTGCAAAGAGTGGGACACAACTGAGTGAATAAACTGAACATTTCTAAAAATATCAATGTTTCAAAGTTCCAAGAATCACATGCAAATTTCCGTGTAACTTTTCCCCTGTACATTTTCTATGCAAATCTAAAAAATTATGTTTTGGGAACCATATACATATATGAAAAAATGCTCACTACCTAGATTACCTTTTAAAAATATAACAAATTGCCAGAATTGCTGATTTTAAGATATAACTGACTTGAGAGATAGGAATGCCCTGTGAGGTGCAGATACAAATATGACAACAGATACTTAACTGAAATTGAGTGTTAACAGCTAGAAGAGCTCTCTGATATAAAATAGATTAATATTTTAGGTGTATCCCTACTTTATTTGAAATATCAGTTCCAAGCCAGAATCGTAAATGGGTTGGAAAGATGTGGAGTTGGGTCAATTTCACCAATTCTAGAAAAATATCTTAAAGAAATCAAAGGTAAGTATAATACAAGAAATCACCCAATTAATTTGTATAGTTGCTTGAAAGCAGAAGAGAATTTACAAAATATTTACTACATAATTATATGCTGTGTTGTTGAAGGTCTGCTTTAGTATGTAGTATGTATCTTACATCAATGTATACCTTTTGCCACACCTCCTCATTCTGGGCTTTACATTAAAATTATTACACAAATAGCATAAATGAATTTGGAAGAATTGTTAATGTCTTTTGATAAATACAACTTGCAGTCGCTGAAACAAAACCATTAAATGTTTTGCTGATTATAATCTGTTTGGGGCCTCCCTGGTGGCTCAGATGGTAAAGCGTCCACCCGCAATGAGGGAAACCCAGTTTCAATCCCTGGGTTGTGAAGATCCTCTAGAGAAGGAAATGGCAACCCACTCCAGTATTCTTGCCTGGAGAATCCCATGGACAGAGGACCCTGATAGGCTACAGTCCATGGGGTCGCAAAGAGTCAGACACATTGGAGTCAAATCTTTTCCTCACTCACTCGTAACACGAAAAATATAGAATAAATGGCATATGGTACAATAATTTAGCTCCATCTGAAGCAAAAGGAAAGATACTGAATGATAAAGATTGCTGTAGTTTTTCTAGGAGGAAAAAGAAGCTTAAATATGAGGAACTAAGGCTTATTTGGGGGTACATGATCGTAAAAGGACAAAAAATTATTGTACAATTTATTTTATTGAGTCCCATCTTTAGAATTGAGACACTGAATGAGTCTTTTGTCTTTCTTTCTGTTAAAACAATTTTTAAAACTACAAGAAAAAAAAAAATCCAAGGCATTTTGTTTCCTACTCTTAAAATAATGCTGATTTAATCACTAAAATATTCCAAAAGGGGTGGGAGGAATTACAATAAATAAATAGTACTTGGATATTACTCCAGGCTTCATACCATAAGGTAGTGAACAAGTAGTGATCTATTTGGATAGTGCTGACAAAGGGTCACTCATTTTGGCTTAAAGGTTTGCTAGACCTCCAAACAGACAGGGAAGAGCTTAAGTACTAATTTAAAGCCTGATGAGATTTTAAAGATCCTAAGGCTCAGGTTAAGTAATTTAAAAAATACACACATCTCAAACTTAAGTTTAAAGGTTTTAAATTGTGAAACAAAGGAGCTGCATGTACATTTAATTTTTGGTACCTGAATTACTAACCTAAGACATCAAAAGACAATGTACAACATGTGTCTTTATACCATTAAAAAAATTAGATCTTAGTCATTCCTTTATGAATTCCAAAGCTTGTATTAAAGATTATAAACTCTGTCGTTAGTAAAGTTTTATTACAAAAATTCAGTGCTTTATATCATAAAATGTATATGAGAAAAGCATAATATTAATCATCTAAGTCAAGAATTAGAAATGTGTAATTCTGAGTTAAGCTTTTCCCAAGAGGTAGTCTGAAGTGTACAAATACTGCAGCAGAGAATTATTCATCTTTTTCATTTAAACATTTCATCTCTTTTTATAGGCTGTATGTATGCAAACACAGATGAAAAAGAAAACTCATTTCACATAATTCCAGATCTCAATATTAAAATATTTAGGATGGAATATATACACATAGATACTATGAATGCCCTAATAAAATAAAAAATTGAGTAATAAACTCAGGTATCCCCTACTAGAGGCATAGATAGATAGGCCAGTACAGTGTTCTCTGCCACGGAAAAGAAACACTTGGTGAGGTCAAAAACTGCTACTAAATCCTAATACACAAGTGTACGGCATCACCCATCATACAAAGGGCTGGTCAGAATCTTAATACTTTGATCGCCCAAAATCTGACCCTGACTATTCGAGGGATTTCAGGTGAAAACCTTTCATAACTTTTAAAATGAAAATCAATGGCAAAGTAGTATTTTGCTTCAATGAAATTCCTTTTATACTCAGTTTTAATGGGACAGATTAATACCATTACAATTTTAATATGGTATTTGGAAAACAAAACGGTAACAATTAAAAATCATATATAAGTACCAAAATAATTTTTAAAATCCTTCTTAAAGATACTCAACTTTTATAATCCTAATTGAAAGAAAATAATTCTAAATCAATAGTTCTTCCTATTAAAATAACCCTGAAACTTAACTGAATTTTCTGACAAGCAGATTCACAGAACCAACATTCAGTCTAAAATAGCTAAAATTCTAATTAAAAATTCCTTTTCCCAGTCTACCTTCACTGGAAATAACATCTGAAGAAATCAGAAGTTTCTAAATAATGAGAAGGCCATTCATTATTTGGAATTTTCTGAATTTGAAAATCTTTCAAAGCATAAACTTGTCACATATTAGTTAACTTAATGGCTCTTAATCATATTAACTGTATATTTTAAACAATGATGCTTATTATTTTCAAAATAGCATTCTTATATAAGCTTTACTATAAAGTAGTTTTATCAGTATTTCTTCTTCTTTCCATTATCTGCCCCAACTGCTTTCAACAGGACATTTTTCTCTTTTACCTTTTAACAGAAAGGAATTTGAAAAACTCTCACTTGTGGTGTCCTATTCTCTAAAAACCATTTAAAATCTTGTCTTTTAGTCTTGGTCTTGTTACTTACCTGGAATTTTTGTTTCCCCATTTCCCTAAAAGACTTAAACCATGAGGAACTGGTTGATGATTCTTCTACTGTCATTATAAAGCATTACAAAAGGAAAAATGATGTTGGCACATATATTCCAAATTTAGGTTTTAACAGCACCTGAGTGATATACCCCTCTTTTTTAAATCTTTTATATCACCTAGAAATTTAAAATTAATCCTAAAATAGTTAAGAAATCTAGACCAACACAATCTAATACAGAATCAATCACATTCAGGACACTGAATGCAGATAGTTCTTTCATAATACAGTTTTACAGTTTAAATGTTTAATATGATCAACATTTAATCATATTAATGTTTAATATGACATTGTTTAATATGATAATCTCTCAGATCTGACATTGTCTTACTTAAATATTTGCCTCATACTTCTATTTTTAAGTTACCCTGTTGCCCACTACCACAACACATAAAAAATGCTACTTTTCCTCTTAATATTTTACAAACTGATAATTTCCATCATTAGCAGTGGATCTTTTTATTACTCATCCCCTGTTCCCAAACTATAACAAGAATAAGGATCATATTAGGAAACTTAGCATCTTTTTTTAACAATGTGCTTTCTTATCCCTGCATACGTGCCCACTATACAATTTGTGAATGATACCTCTGTTACATATTACAGCATCTACCTCTGTTACATATTACAGCATCTGCCCTTCTAAGTATTTACCTTAGTCTTTCATGACTTTGCCTTGAACAATCAGAAATGTCAATAGCCAGAGTTTAAAGAAAAGCAGTTACCACCCTAAGACCCAAAATTGGATAAATGGTCTTGTCATTATGGCTTAACAGTAATATGGCTATAACATAGGGACCCCGCCTTTTCCTTTATTAACAATGTGACCTGACCACACTTTTTAAAGTCTAGACTAGTTTTCCATATGTTTTACATATTTTATTCTGACATCATATCTTTAAAAAAACAAAGAGATGAAAATATTTGCACTTATCAATGCCATTTTCTTTAGATGTGGTTTGACTTCTTCCTTCAGGCTCTTTGTCATCAAGAAGCAAGGTCTGATTTCAGTACTGCCCATCTGCTATGAAAATATCAGAAGGGGTCATGTTCAAAGCAATACTCAGCTGGGCGTATTCACTGATTAGATTAGCTGCATAATTTCTTCTAGAACATTTGTAACAGACACGAAACATATAGGATTTCAGTTTGGGTTTCTTTTTTTTTCTCCCTAGGTGTGATTTCTGCTTCTCATTCATATTTTCTTTTCTTTGAATATATTGCACAATATTTTATTATTAAAAAAGGTTTTATGTCTCAGGCAAAAAGTTCTTCTCCTTTACTTGGGAGGTGTTAATGTGTATTATTTTCTAAAAGAGGTACATGGTTGTCCGTGTGGCCATCTTCAAAGGGAACCTAGAGAGGAACAAAAAGACCAAAGTATGAGTTTTATTTCTTACACTATTTCCTCTAAACATAATGCTTCATTTTGGGCAATTTCTTTCAGGCACCAAGAACTAATATTTATATTTAACAATGATACTATGACCTGGGATGGAAATCACTGTATCACTTACAGAATTGACAGGTTTGTAGGCTCCAAGTCTGAAACGACAGTAAATTATTTCAACTATAAATTTGCCAATTCCATGTAGCATGCCTGTAACAACAAAATGTTTGTTTTTAATTAAATTATGCTTTTAATGAAATTTCTTCCTATATTATTTATTTCCTAAATTTGTAAGAATATAAAACTCAACTAATTACAATGGACTAGGTTAAGGAAGGTTAACAGTTTGCTTTATTGACATCCATAGTTAAAAATATCAAGACAATTGGATTTTAAAATAAATGAACTTCTTTTCAAAATCAGAAGGCCACATAATTCATGACCTTGACAAAGCAATCTTTTCAAAGGTGCTTAATGTATCTTATACCACCACAAATTTAAATGACTCTGTTGTAAATAAAGCAGTAACCACAAAAGCTATTTATTCATTTAAAAAATATACTTCAAACTATAAACTCCATGTAATATTAAACAGAAGTTAGCATAAAAAAGGAACTATTTAGGTTGGTACAAAAGTAACTGCAGTTTCAGACTGAATTTTAAATCATTAGAACCAGGCTCAAACACATCTTTTTTTAATTAAAATAGGAACTATTACAATCAACACATTGTTGCCAATGAGAAATAAGTTTGCTTATTCCTATAGCATAAAAATCCATGTTTTGGGATTCATTGAAGTCTTGGAAAGTATCTTCTGCCTCCTGCTGGTTTTGGAAGCATTTTCCCTGCAAGAAGTGGTCAAGATGCTTGAAAAAGTGGTAGTCAGTTGGTGAAAAGTCAGGTGAATACAGCAAATGAGCAAAACTTCATAGCCTGATTCGTTCAACTTTTGAAACGTTGGTTGTGCAACCTGCAGCTGGGCACTGTTGTAGAGAAGAACTGGGCCCTTTTTGTTGACCAGTGTCAGCTGGAGGTGCTGCAGCTTTCAGTGCTTCTCACTGATTTCCTGAGCATACCCCTCAGATGTAATGATTTCGCCTACAGAGGATTAGATGGGTGGCAGACCACCAAACAGTGACCATGACCCCTTTTCTGGTGCAAATTCAGCTTTGGGAAGTGCTTTGGAGCTTCTGAGTTGGTCATCTCTGGATGTCATATACAGCCCACTTTTTGTTGCACATCACAATCCGATTGAGAAATGGCTTGTTGCACAGACAAAGAGAAGACACTTCAAAATGAATTTTTTTATTTTCAGTCAGCTCATAGGCAGCCACTTAAATCAAGCTTTTTCACCTTTCCAAATTGCTTCAAATGCCAAATGACCATAGAATGGTTGACATTGAGTTCCACTGCAACTTCTGTAGTTCTAAGAGGATCAGCTTCAATGATGGCTTTCAATTGAAGCTGTCAATTTCCAATGGCCTGCCACTACACTCCTCATCTTCAAGGCTCTCGTCTCCTTTGCAAAACTTACTGAAGCATCACTGCACTGTATATTCATTAGTAGTTTCTAGGCCAAGTGCACTGTTGCAAGTTGTCAGACTGGCTGCTTTACAACCCATTTTGAACTCAAATAAGAAAATCACTTAAATTTGCTTTTTGTCTAACATCATTTCCATGGTCTAAAATAAATATAAAATAAACAGTAAGTAATAAGTCATTAGCCAAAAACATAAAGTGAGAAATGAACATTAAAATGATGTATACATAAGCACATTTATTCTAATATCAAATAGTAAATTTCAACAATGTAAAAACCACAGCTACTTTTGCACCAACCTAATATTTCCTTTATCCTTTCTATTTTATTTTTCTTTCTATATTTAACACTCAAATTTTCACAATTACAATTCTGCAAAAGGAAATGGCTACCCACTCCAATATTTCTGCCTGGAGAATTCCATGGACAGAGGAGCCTGACAGGCTACAGTCCATGGGGTCTCAAAGAGTCAGACATGACTAAATGACTAACACTTTAACTTTCACAATATAGCACTTCTTTTTTCTTTCAGATTACCTTTAAGAAAATCCCATAACCTTAAAGCAAAATGATCAGAACTCATAAAATATTATTAACTAAAAAGCTGGCTGCACATATTTCATAGTACAATGTATCATAAAATATAATTTTGTATTCTATACTGTTAAAAATACCTTAATTGAAAAAGAAAATTTATGTTCAAACTATCTACTGCTTCCAGGCATTTTCTCATCTAATCCTACAACACACTTGCAAGTTAGATATTATTATTCCCATTTTTTATAGAGAGAAAATTTTAGAAAATGTAGGTGACTGACACAGGGCTATCACCATGTAAACGACACAACCTGGGTTCAATTCTAGGCTCTCTCTAGCACACTGTGTGTGTAGTCCCTTCAGTTGTGTCTGACTCTTTGCAACCCTATGGGCTATAGCCCACCATGCTCCTCTCTTCATGGGAGTCTCCAGGCAAGAATAATAGAATAAGTTTCCATTTCCTCCTTGAGGTGATCTTCCTGACCCAGGGAACGTACCCACATCTCTCTCATCTCCTGCCTTGGCAGGCAGGTTCTTCACCTCTAGTGCCACCTGGGAAGCCCAACCACACTAAATAATCTCCCTTAAGTCACTGAATACAGTGAACTTAAGTGTAACACTTAATCAATACAATCTGTGACATCTGAAATTAAATCTTAAAGAAAAACTTCTTTAAATATCGAAACATGAAAATGTATATATATACAATATATACAAAATATATTTCTTGCCCCTTTTGAGTAAAAGTATCTTGACTGAGTGTGAGCTATACTTTTAGAAATTAGACAAAAAAAAAAAAAAACAGGAATGAATCTTAACCTGTTGTTGAAAAGATTCCTCCAACAATACCACAAAGTCTTACAAAAAACTGCCAGAAAGGCATATGCTCTTCGGTAACTGTCACCATAAGAGAGCTGAGATCATATTTCATAAAAATCCCAGAGACTCCATGGCTGCCTGCAGCATGGTTAATAACACGTTCCTAAAGGAAGGCAAAAGGAAGGGGAAAGAGAGAAGGAAGACACAACAGGATTCACGTCATTAGGCTACTTGCATACAGTCAACAGGAAGCCCTCCAGCCCTCCTGAACAAGAACGACATCCAAATCTCTTCATGAATTGTCCTGCTAGATCAAGTTCTCTATTATGTATTCTTTGTATGACTGGCTTTTGAAGCAATCAAAAGAACTGAATCATTCTTTCCCATTTTCTCAAAAAAATCACTTTACGTACAAGGTTTCTATTAACCCAAGACTTTACAACTATATGGCACATTCTTCATTGGCCAAATCATTGAAAATCAGCGCACTGCCCAAGAAGTTCATTTGCGTTTTTCTGTAGCATCATAAGGAAAAACCCAAATGAACTTTTTAGCCAACCCAATACATTCCTATTTTAACATACTTTTTTGTAATATTTCTTTGCTAAGATTTTACAAAATAATTATACTTCCTTGTCATTTGAAAAAATTTAAAAACAATTTCACTTTCTGTTGTTCATTTTAAACTATATGAGATATAGCACAGGAAGAAAGAATGCATTAATTTGAAAGACTGACTACTGGTTCAGTTTTTATATGAAATTTTTTTCTTGAAAGGAGTGTAACTAAATTTACAAACCTACCATAGTGTGCACACTAAGTGAGAAAATAATGTTTTGTTTCATGCTGTTTATACTTCAAAAATCAAGCTTGCAAACTTCTAATACATCTCTATCATAGCATTCCAAGGGACTCTCAAGAGTCTTCTCCAACACCGCAGTTCAAAAGCAGTCAATCCTAAAGGAAGTCAATACTGAATATTCATTGGAAGGACTGATGCTGAAGCTGAAGCTCCAATACTTTGGCCACCTGATGCAAAGAGCTGACTCATCAAAAAAGACCCTAATGCTGTGAAAGATTGAACGCAGAATGGGACGACAGAGGACCATATCAATGGACATGAGTTTGAACAGGCTCCAGGAGACAGTGAAGGACAGGGAGGCCTGGCATGCTGCAGACCATGGGGTGGCAGAGAGTCAGACACGACTGAGTAACTGAACGACAGCATCATAGCATGAAACAACTATGATACCCAGTGCTTTGTTACGACTTTTGTGTCAAGCCTTACCTGTTTCTACTACGTTGTAACTAAACTACAAGCTTCAAGAAGACAAATAAGAAGGAAAATTATAGCAACTCATGTGGGTACTACAAAATCTCTTTGCCTGTTAGCACAACAGAACTATTGTTATAAGCTTATTCCTTACAAGCTTCCTTATAAGCCATTGATCAAGTTTCCAATATAAAATGACTTCATCTTAAGAGTTCTGATAAGTTAAATATAATGCCAAAATAATAAATATACTGTCGCCATCTATATGAGATGATGTCGTTTCAGGGATCATGGTGTCTACATAACAAAAGACTCATAACGGTTCACTTTTGGTCCAGGACCAATGAAGGTCAGTGCTGACCTTATCATCCATCCATTCTGCCAACTTCAGTTACTTTTTCTGACAGTGAAACACAACTATTGTAGTTACCCTATCAGTACAAACACACCCCACAAAGGCCAAATGCTCTGGGATTCTGTTTTTCTTTTTGATTTACTTATATCCTGGAGATAATTTCATATCAGTAAATAGGTATCTTTTTCTCTCTCTCTTTTTAAAATTGCATGTTCCCCCATGTATGGATGTATCATGTGGGTTGTTTCCAGTCTCTGCAATTACAAATAACACAACTAACAGCCTCATACACACATCACTTCTGTTCTCTTAATCTTTGGATTCAATTTATAGAAGTAGGATTGCTATGTCAAAGGATAAATGCATACATCATTTTCCAGATATTGCTTAACTCCCTTCCAAGCTATTATGCCACTTTACACTTTCTTAGCAATGTATATCACTCATTTTCCCCAAAGCCTTGTCACTGTGTAGACTGCCTGACTTTCCAGTGTTGCCAACCTTAGCAAGAAATGGTATCTCCCCAGCCATACAGAAAAGCAAACACAATATATACTTACAGACACTTTAGCTAGTTTCTCTCTCTCTCTGTGTACACACACACACAGTTATATATATATACTTGGTTTTTCCCTTCTGAACCATTTGAAAAGTTATAAACACATGATACTACATCCATAAAAACTTTAGTACTTAGATTCCTAAGAATAAAGAAAATTCTATAGTTATTGAGCTCATAATCAACGTAAGTCATAAGATTATCAAAGGAAAATCTCATATGGAGGAAAGCAAATTTTTAAAAGCACTTAAATTTTGGAATTTTTCTGGACACTAGTATTTGAATATTCACCATATTTGAACACAATAAGTAAATATAACTTATAAAAATAAACAAAAGAAGAAAAAAGAGAAGAAAAGAAAGAAAATATGGTCCCAGAGTAGATGAGCAATCTGTTAAACTGTCCAATTCTAAAACTCTGCTCCTCACTGTCAATATTTATTTATAGAGCTACTCTACCCTAAGGTTACAGAACCTTTTTCCTCTCAATTATTAATAGATGAATACAAAGCCCTAACTTAAGAAGGAAAACCCTCTAAACCTGCCGTGTGAGTCACAATAACCATGCATGCCCCAGGGTAGGTGCATTAATTAAAAAATAATGGTGAAATTAGAAAATCTGTTGGCAGATAAAAACCTGCTTATACCAATACATAGGAAAACATCAAAAATTAAGATATTAAGAGAAAAATAATATCATAGTTTAACAGTTTATTGACAGAAAACATTCTAGATTTTTTAAATCTACTTCTTTTCTTCTTCTAAAACATATATTTAGTACCCATTTCTGATATTTTATTTGCTTAAAATAAAAGGTCAATCAATGCATTCCAAATTTTAAATGAGGGAGGGCATTACCTAATACTTCAACCTAATTTTGTAGCAGAAATATAAATGCTTTAAAAAATTCATTTTAAACCTATAAGGGAAAATAATTTCAAAAATAATGTGTTAAAAAAAAGAATTCTACTTTTTTGAAATTTAATGCTTTTGAACTTTATTGAAATTTAATGTTTTTTGAAATTTAAATTTTTTTTAATTTGAAATTTAATGTTTATCTTTTTGTCAGTTTTTCTAAATGTCCTATGAACATCTAATAACAATGTACATGATACAAACTTTTAAATATATTTGTGGAGGATACAAGATTTAAAAGATCATTTTACCAGTTGGATTCAACTTACCCTTTCTGTCACGGCAAACTGATGGGTGTCTGCTGAAATTTTATATGTCTGTAATTTTGTTGGCACAATTGTAATAAAATATTGAAACATCTGGTTGTCTAGAATAAAAACAAAATGTAGTTTTTTCCATCAATCCAGTAGCAATGAAACTGCTTCCAAATATACCATTCTTTTATTAAATACATTTAATCTGAGATTTAATGCTATTTATAACAATGTCTAACAAAAAAAGTATTATAAAAGAATCAATGAAAGCAATAATTCATGCTTGATAAAATAAGTAAGTTCTCAGTAAGCATAAAAGTCACACACACATATCTATTCAGTTCAGTTCAGTTCAGTCGCTGTCGTCTCCAACTCTTTGCAACCCTATGAATCGCAGCATGCCAGGCCTCCCTGTCCATCACCAACTCCCAGAGTTCACTCAGACTCACGTCCATCGAGTCAGTGATGCCATCCAGCCATCTCATCCTCTGTCGTCCCCTTCTCCTCCTGCCCCCAATCCCTCCCAGCATCAGAGTCTTTTCCAATGAGTCAACTCTTCGCATGAGGTGGCCAAAGTACTGGAGTTTCAGCTTTAGCACCATTCCTTCCAAAGAAATCCCAGGGCTAATCTCCTTCAGAATGGACTGGTTGGATCTCCTTGCAGTCCGAGGGACTCTAAACAGTCTTCTCCAACACTACAGTTCAAAAGCATCAATTCTTCGGCACTCAGCTTTCTTCACAGTCCAACTCTCACATCCATACATGACAACTGGAAAAACCATAGCCTTGACTAGACAGACCTTTGCTGGCAAAGTAACGTCTCTGCTTTTCAATATGCTATCTAAGTTGATCATAACTTTTCTTCCAAGGAATAAGCATCTTTTAATTTCATGGCTGCAGTCACCATCTGCAGTGATTTTGGAGCCCCCCAAAATAAAGTCTGACACTGTTTCCACTGTTTCCCCATCTATTTCCCATGAAGTGATGGGACCAGATGCCATGATCTTCGTTTTCTGAATGTTGAGCTTTAAGCCAACTTTTTCACTCTCCACTTTCACTTTCATCAAGAGGCTTTTGAGTTCCTCTTCACTTTCTGCCATAAGGATGGTGTCATCTGCATATCTGAGGTTATTGATATTTCTCCTAGCAATCTTGATTCCAGCTTGAGCTTCTTTCTAGCCCAGCATTTCTTATGAAGTACTCTGCATAGAAGTTAAATAAGCAGGGTGATAATATACAGCCTTGACGTACTCCTTGTCCTATTTGGAACCAGTCTGTTGTTCCATGTCCAGTTCTAACTGTTGCTTCCTGACCTGCATATAGGTTTCTCAAGAGGCAGGTCAGGTGGTCTGGTATTCCCATGTCTTTCAGAATTTTCCACAGTTTATTGTGATCCACACAGTCAAAGGCTTTGGCATAGTCAATAAAGCAGAAATAGATGTAACACATATCTATTAGAAGATGTCAAAAAAAATAGATGAGCTAGTGACCTCGTTAGATAGCCTTTATAGTCATTAGCATCCTTTTATAAAATATGGAAAATAAAAAAGTTCTTTATAGTACAGAAACTAATAAAAATAAAGTTATAATAGTATATAACCACCAGGAGATACATTTTCGGTTTCTACTAATATCTTAAGATAAAAAAATAAACCAAAATTGAATTAGCCATTGGATAAATAAGCCGAACTGGAGTAGAAAATGGCAACCCACTTCAGTATTCTTGCCTGGAAAGTTTCATGGACCGAGGAGCCTGGTGGGCTAGTCCATGGGGTCACAAAGAGTCCAACATGACTGAGTGAGTAAGCATGTACCACTCAGGCAAATGAATCAAAATGTAGTCTTTGGATAAATACAAAGAATCAATACGATAGCAGGTAAAAAAAGAAGCTACTCAATGATGGCCTGGGGTCACTATGTAATTAAAGGGATTATATAGTCATTAAGCTTTTCTAGGTTTAATATGTCAGAAAAAGCATATATTACTAACTATTGATTTTAAACAATTCACATAATAAAAAGCAATGTTAATTCTCTAGGTCTTACACTCTAGAAAATTTAGAACTAGATATGCTCCTGCTGCTAAGTCGCTTCAGTCGTGTCTGACTCTGTGCGACCCCATAGACAGCAGCCCACCACGCTCCACCGTCCCTGGGATTCTCCAGGCAAGAGCACGGGAGTGGATTGCCATTTCCTTCTCCAATGCATGAAAGTGAAAAGCGAAAGTGAAGTCGTTCAGTCATGTCCGACTCTTCGTGACCCCATGGACTGCAGCCTACCAGGCTCCTCCGTCCCTGGGATTTTCCAGGCAAGAGTACTGGAGAGGGTTGCCACTGCCTTCTCCAGAACTAGATATACCTATCTATAATTTCAGCTAGGTAAGTGATAGGGCCTCATTATGTTTGTGACATATTTCACATCATATGGTAATAATTGTCTATGAAAATCACCCGCCAAAGTTCCTTTGAATCCCTTTCAGTCCATTCCCTCCATATCTGGCCTAGGCCAACCACTAACCTACCTTCTATTGTTACACACTAGTTTTGCCTATTCCAGAATTTCATATGAATGGAAGTATATGTATGTACTTTGGCGTGTCTTGCTTCTTTTGCTCAGCATGAATAAATTTTTATTTCCATCAATTCAATTTTTTAGTCTCTTATCTCAGCATAATTCAGAGTAGAAGAAGGAAAGGTAAAACTATAGATAGAAGGGAAAAGTAAGAGTAATGGTCTGTTTGACAGTAACATTAGATAAGTTTCTGACAAAATAAACCAAAGACTGTTTCAGCCTCACCATTTATTTCACCTAATGCTTGTACCACTATCACCTTCAAAAACACCAACAGTTTTTGACCAGTTCTTCTATTATACATTTCAATTTAAATCCTAAATATTAACACAGATAATATTAGAGCAAGAGGGTGTCAACTTTGTCTACCACCAATAACTGGCTTGTCAGCTGAGCTTTCATCCTTTGAGTTGTTCTTTGATATGAAGTGAACTGCTCAATTTGTGCTTATTTTTTTAGATGTTTCATAACTCTATTTATGATAAACAAAAATAGCAACATGAAAATGATAGGTGTTTAAGTGTTAAGTATTTATGAAAAAAGATGAAATTGAGAGTGGTAAGGTTACAACCAATGCTGTACACATGTGTGGGAAAATTAAGACTTGTAGGAAAAAAGGAGAGACAAACGAAATCCCCTACCATGAGGAGTGAAGTACCAGTGCAATGAATAATAACCCATGAGGGTCAAAGAAACACCAGAGCTTTTTAAGCTACAGACTGTCTAATATATAAGACTGCTAGATAACTTAATGACCAGGCAAGGCAGAAAATGCTGTTGCATTACATTGTGTTGCAAGATTTGCTGTCCAAATCGGCACAGCATTAAAGATGTCACTGCTAAGTAATCCCTTGAAAACTCCTACATCAGAGAGGGCAGTTACCTGAACCCACCGGATCTGTGATGCTGAATTTTTTTTTTCTTTTTTGAAAGAGAGGCCCAATAGAATATATATTAGGCAGGAGAAGAGCATACTTGCTTTAAAGATTTGAAAACCTGCTGACATTCATCTCATGGCATTTTACGAAATAACTCTAAACACCTTAGTCTCCCTGAATTTAGGAACAAGTAAACTTCAAGAGTCTTTTGAAAATTAATCTGTTCATATTTAAATCTGCTTCCTTATAAAAATTTATAGTTCATTTTAGGATCCTGAAACAAAGTATTAACCAACATGTTTCAAATGAGCACCTCAGGTAATAATTAATGTATTTCGGTGTGGAATGAACATATACTTAACATGAGGTTACAGAGAACAAAGCTTATAACTCTCAGAATGTTTCTACTCACATGTTTCAAGTTTCCTTAAGTGAAACATTCCCAAACAGAAACATATAATACTCATGAATGTGAATATTCTAAATAAAACATCTTTAATGTATCTGATTACAACACTGTGCTAACAGAGTAAAATACTGTACATTAATAAATCTATTTGAATTTAAAAAAACAAAATCCTTAATTAATTTTGCAGAGGCTAGACTTCTTTTGCAAAATGAAAGCACAGGAAGCTTTAGAAGTCCTCAAGGTAAGTCACACAATATGAGTATTTAAGAAGAAAAGCAACCAAAAATCTTCAGGAAATATGAGAACTGATAACTTGCTACAAAACTTAAGAAAATAATCTATTTATATTTGGTTTGAACAGATGGTTAAAACAAACAGTTATAAAAGATATCTGTACTACTTCTGTATTAACAACAAACCATTCTAGAAAAACTCTAGGTTTCTGATGTTTGTAAACTTCTCCAGAGAGGTTTCTGATATGGTAAGCATAGCATGCATTTTAGAACTCTGAATCTATAAAAACAAAGAAATTCTTCTTATAATGTTCAAATTTTCTTTTATTCTTTCTTTGTTGAATATGGAAAAGCAGTTATACCCTCTTACACTAATCTTTCATACATTTGGAGAGCTTTTAAATTCTACTCCTTGTTCTGCTTACTTTTGACTAATTCCTTATTCTGTTTCATGGTACATTTTTAACATTCAAATTCATCCACTACTAGGACATTCTCTCCACAAAACATTGTCACTTAATGATTATCAACCATTTAAACCACTTAAAAGATTTGTTTATCTGTTACAAGGGGGTTAGGAAAAGAATTAATTAAAATGTTTTATCAAAGTTACAAGAACAATTTGCCTACATGCAAATTCCAACAGTAATTTTTAAATACTTACGATCTAATGCAATTTTTTCAGTTCCATCTAAAGGATTAATAATTCCAGGAACAAGTTCTCCAAAAGACAAATGATCTATTCTGTGAGAAAAGTTGTAAGCTAAGAAGCAAAAAAATAAAACTATTAAGTAGAGACATTAAATTATTTAAAACTACATGTTACAGACTAGTTCACATTCTTATCTATTCTCAAATGAAAGTATCTAAAATCTGGTGGTATGATTAATACTGTATTTAAAACCACATTATTTTGAGAAAAATGTATATGAATACATAGGAATGCTATATCACAAATTTCATACTTATATACAAATTAACATCTAAGAAATAATACAACATCTAATTCTGATAACCAAAAATATAATTCTTTTCTAGTCCAAATCATCATATAGAAACAGAACGGTGTTGTTAGAAGAACTGGGGTGATGTCCATGAAACTGATCAGATATATTTTTAATACACATCACTGCTAAATGTGACCAAATTTGTTTTTTATGGAATTTATTACTTGTTTTTATTCTCCAGCAGAGACTTTAAAAACTAAATTTTATGATAACCATTACATGACACTAACTTGAATACTTTATATCCATGTGTAAATATCCCTATTTAAATTTACATATGGAAACTTCAAATATATTCTCTTCATTATTGTAAAAATTAACAGAAATGTGTACTAAGTGATAAAAAGGACACTAAGGCTCTTCCCCTAACCTCAGCAACTTCTGAGCTATGACTAAATAGAATTATAGGTAGCTTAAAGACAAGAGAAAATGGATTAGTCATTAAGTTCGATCATTTATTTTCTCCTGTAGATATCTTCTTTCAGAGCAGCCCACTATCAAAGCCCCACCTTGTACCTGCACTAAAAATTTAAAAACAAACTTTTCCCAAGGATATCGTCCCAGAAAGAAATTTCAAAAACTGCTTACAGTCATGGTTGACAAGTGCTGCCAAGTGTGCATGACCTCGGGGATGTGGAATTGCCCTGAAAGGAGGGAAAAAAGATTAAAGTAATAACATTTAAATACATAATGAATTAAAATCAGAAAGCAGGTCCTTCCTAAACTATATGATTTTCTTAGAATTAAATAATATAACATACTTGACCTATGATTTAAGTAGTTCAATCTATTTATCTCGATGCCATAAACTGGGGGTTAGCAAACATTTTCTGTAAAGTTGTTATTGTTTTAGTTGCTAAGTCATATCCAACTCTTCTGTGACCCCATGGACTGCAGCCTGCCAGATTTCTCTGCCCATGGGATTTTCCAGGCAGAAATATTGGAGTGGGTTGCTGTTTCCTTCTCCAGGGGATCTTCCTGACCCAGAGACTGAACCCATGTCTCTTGCACTGGCAGGTGGATTCATCACCACTGAGCCACCTGAAAAGACCTAGACAGTAAATATTTTAGGTCTGTGGGTCAAGATGCAAAACTGAAAATATCATGTAGTTACATAACAAGAGAGAAAACAAATTTTCACAAACGTACTAATAAACTTCAAATTATAATAGTAGTAACTGAGTACTTTTATGGAATCTAGGTTGTTGCATTTTTTTTTTTGGAATCCAGGTATTTTTTCTGGGAGAGAACAATTTGCTTAATTGGGCTTTAGAGTTGGCATTCCTTATTTTCAAAATCCCAGATATGATATGGATAGGATACAAATCAAATGATTTTCCGTTTTACCTCTCTTACTGAACGTGTGAATTATCACACAGAAAGATGTGTGATGAAATTAAGAATGTTCTTAATGAAATTAAGAAAAAAGGGCAAAATATAGAGGTTCCAAATATATTTGTCAGTTTCCCTCTTTCAGTTAATTTTGGAATAGGATATTTTGTTTGTATCCAGAGATGCAATAAACTCTTCTAAATTTCTTTGAGCCAACAATTATCTGTTGGACTACATGATACAAAGAAGTTCTAAGGTTTCCATCTACAGGTTGGGAATGGGGAGAATAGCTCCTGGCGACAGTAACAAAACATGAATGTTAAGAGGAGTGGGATAACAAAAACAAAGCAATGCTCGACCTGATCACTGTAAACACGGAAACAAAGTCTAATGTTTTCTCTGTACATTAAAAAAAATATCCATCCAGCCATGCTCTTTCCTGTTTTATGACCTTTCCTTCAGCCTAGATGCTATTCTCTCCTTTACATATAAAATGTTGAATCATCCATTAGTGTTCAAAGGTTTTCTTCAATAAAGCCTCCACTGATTTGCAGAGTAGACCAGCAACCTTGTTATACAGTTTTTTATCAGCCACAGTTTTCCTTTATAGCTACAACTATAATTAAGTAATTATTAGTGTAATTCACTGTTTAAAGTTCAGATTCTCTCATAGAATGTCAGCATCGTAAGGGCAAACCCTTTCTCTGGTTTTCACTGTTTAATCTATAGTATGTAGCATGGTACTTTGCCATGTAGCAAATACTCAAGAAATGTTTTTCACAATGAACAACTGTTCAGCTCTGAAACTAGCTAGGAGGAGAGAAGGGAGGGAAAGAAGCAAAGAAAGAGGGAAGAGATAATCAGAGAATCTATTTATTCAGAAATTTACCAGGTGTTTACCATATGACAGTTTCTGTGCTGGGTTCTGTTCATAAAGGCAGGTGGTCTGAGATTTTTCTTTAACATTCACCTAATTTAACCTTATCCCAGACACATTTCTACCTACATCAAAATATTGTCTTGAATTAGGGATTCCATTTTGATGAGAATCACTGAAAGGAAAAACAAAAAACCTGATATCATCCAACAAAACGAACAAATTAACGAAATGTCTAAGTAAGAGGTTTGTTACCAACACTTGGCAAGCTGAAGGTTTTAATTCACATTTACCTATATTTTCTATACTTTAATATATGAAAGATAACATGACTGGTATCCTTTTGTTTTAAAGTAGAAGTTTTTAAAGTCAGTAGTCTTCTCTATCCTGAGGCTGAAGGCCAAAACAATCTGAAGACATCAAAAATACACATTTGAAGAGTCCTTTAGTTGTTAGATATTATTCAATTAGCAAAGATCTGACTTTTAACCAAACTGCCAACTTGTCTAAAGTATTTTCAGCAAGTGAAAAGAACATACTTGCCCACAGTTATGTGAAAATTCCCTGCTACTTTATTGACATACAGATGACCACGAATTCTGCAAGCATCTGGAGGCTGTGATGAATCATCTTCCCTGTTACAAGATACATTACAATTACTTACAGCATAGTCAGTAGTTATCATTTACTGGTGAGGAAATTTTATAGAGGAAAAAAACTCCTAAAGATCAATTTTACGTAATGTTCTGAATGTCAAAAGCAGAATAGCAGTTTTTTGAAATCTAAACATTTATTTTTAAAAACTACAAAAATGAAAAAAATATATATAAAAGTGAAAAGTAAATCAAAGTGTTAGTTGCTCAATTGTGTCTGGCTCTTTGCAACCCCACGGACTGTAGCCCTCAGGCTCCTCTGTCCATGGGATTCGCCGAGAAAGAATACTGGAGTGGGTTGCCATTTCATTCTCCAGGGGATCTTCCCAACCCAGGGATTGAACCCAGGTCTCTTACACTGCAAGTAGATATTACTATCTTAGCCACCAGGAAAGCCCAACTATTGAATATATATTTACACAAACCTAAAATTTCATAGTTATTCAAATTTAATCAGAACACTAAATCTAATGAGAGAAGAAAAATGAAAAGTAAAGAATTATTAGTCCAACAAAGACTCTTTCATCATTTGTTTCTGGTACTTTCGGAGATAGGAAGGCATGGGAAAAAGAATGAGGTAAGGGAAGGGCATGACACTTAACTTCATATACATAAGAACATTTTCTTCCTCAACAAATGTAAAACCTCTATATAGTTTTAAATTTAAATAATCATTTTTATGACAATAGCATTTCCAAATATCAGCTCTTCTAATCTATAAAAGAGACAAAAGTAACATAAAAACATGAAATTCCTAACCAAAGTTTATACATCACCATAATGGTAAATGCAATTAATTTGTTCTTAAAACTTAGTACAATTTTATATGAAGGTATACCATACACACATAAAAGAGAAAAATTAAATAAAAATATTATTATTTATGATAATCCTGATCAATATCACTGGCCATAAATTCAAGAATTAAAAAAGCATCTTCATCATACAGAATGATTATATTTTCTCTAGGAACTAGGAGATTCAGAGAACTAAACCATTACTAAATCATGTCACAGTAAATCCTTAGTAAATAGTCTCACAGTTAAAATACACATCTCACCTTGGTGGAAGTGCTGTTGATGCACTTTTAAAAACACTTTTAAATACCACATCTTGAAGTGAATGTTCTTCTTGCAGTCTACTCTGAAATAGCTGTAGCATCCTAAATACAAAACAAACAAGCAACAGTTTAAAAATACAATAAGACACAAAGAGAAAGTCAACAGTATTTGAAAAATAACAATGGCTAGTTGACTTAGCTAAGTCATATATTTATTATTACAGAAACTTATTCTAAAATAAAATTCCAAGTATTCTTTGGTCATTTCCTGGAAAGTAAGAAAAGAGAGGTAGTGTGGCTAGAGGTCTAAAAGCTGGGGTCCCTAATCCTGTCTATTTCTACAAATAATGAGCGTGTGGATCCTGTTTATATGTCCATCACAGGTGGAATGAGGGCCACCGAGAAAGACTTTCTGTTCATCTGAATATCTAAATTCATTCTTCATGCACATATGCAGCAATCACAAAATTAGCTTTTGTCAGATACTGAATAAAGTGTTATAGATAAAAAGAACAGGACAAATACAGGGTCAAATAACAGACTTGGGGGCTTCATTCGTGGCTCAGATGGTAAAGAATCTGCCAGCAATGCAGGAGACAAAGGTTCGATACCTGGGTCGGGAATATTCCCTGGAGAAGGGCATGGCAACCCACTCCAGTATTCTTGCCTGGAGAATCCCATGGACTGAGGAGCCTGGTGGGCTACAGCCCGTGGGGTCACAAAGAGTCGGACACGAATGAGCAACGAACAGTGGAAGTGACAAATAGATTCAAGAGATTAGATCTGATAGGCAGAGTGCCTGAGGAACTCTGGATAGAGAACATTGTACAGGAGATGGTGATCAAAACCATCCCCAAGAAAAAGAAATGCAAAAGGGCAAAATGGTTGTCTGATGAGGCCTTACAAATAGCTGAGCAAAGAAGAGAAGCGAAAGGCAAAAAGAGAAAAGAAAACATATATCCATCTGAATGCAGAGTTCCAAAGAACAGCAAGGAGAGAGAGGAAAGCTTTCCTAAGTGATCAATGCAAAGAAATAGAGGAAAACAATAGAACGGGAAAGACTGGAGATCTCTTCAAGATAATTAGAGATACCAAGGGAACATTTCATGCAAAGATGAGCACAATAAAGGGCAGAAATCTAACAGAGGCAGAAGATATTAAGAAGAGGTGGCAAGAACACAAAGAACTATACAAAAAAGATCTTCATGACCCAGAAAACCATGATGGTGTTGTGATCATTCACCTAGAGCCAGACATCCTGGAGTGCGAAGGCAAGTGGGCCTTAGAAAGCATCACTACAAACAAAGCTGGTGGAGGTGATGGAATTCCAGTTGAGCTATTTCAAATCCTAAAAGATGATGCTGTGAAAATGTTTCACTCAATATGCAAACAAATTTGGAAAACTCAGAAATGGCCACAGGACTGAAAAGGTCAGTTTTCATTCCAATCCAAAGAAAGGTAATGCAAAAGAATGTTCAAACTACCGCACAATTGCACTCATGTCACATGCTAGTAAAGTAATGCTCAAATTTCTCCAAGTTCAGTCTCAATAGTACATGTACCGAGAACTTTCAGATGTTCAAGTTTAGAAAAGGCAGAGGAACCAGAGATCAAATTGCCAACATGCACTGGACCATAGAAAAAGCAAGAGAATTTCAGAAGAACATCTGCTTCTGCTTTATTGACTATGCTAAAGCCTTTGACTATGCGGATCACAACAAACTGTGGAAAATTCTTCAAGAGATGGGAATAACAGACCACCTGACCTGCCACCTGAGAAATCTGTATGCAGGTCAAGAAGCAATACAATAGTTAGAACTGGACATGGAACAACGCACTGGTTCAAATTTGGGGAAGGAATACGTCATGGCTGTATACTGTCACCTTGCTTATTTAACTTACATGCAGAGCATATCATGCAAAATTCTGGGCTGGATGAAGCACAAGCTAGAATCAAGATTCCTGGGAGAAATATCAATAGCCTCAGATATGCAGATGAAACCATGCTTGTGGCAGAAAGCAGAGGAACTGAAGAGCCTCTTGATGAAAGTGAAAGAGGAGAGTGAAAAAGTTGGCTTAAAATTCAACATTCAGAAAACTAAGATCATGGCATCCAGTCCCATCACTTCATGGCAAATAGATGGGGAAACAATGGAAACAGTGACAGACTTTCTTTCCTTGGGCTCCAAAATCACTGCAGATGATGACTCCAACCATGAAATTAGAAGACGCTTGCTCCTTGGAAGAAAAGCTATGACCTACCTAGACAGCATATTGAAAAAGAGAGACATTACTTTACTGACAAACATCTGTTTATTCCAAGCTATGGTTTTTCCAGCAGTCATGTATGGATGTGAAAGTTGGAGTATAAAAAAAGCTGAGCATCAAAGAATTGATGCTTTTGAACTGTGGCATTGGAGAAGACTCTTGAGAGTCCCTTGGACTGCCAGGAGATCGCACTAGTCAATCCTAAAGGAAATCAGTCCTAATATTCACTGGAAGGACTGATGCTGAAGCTGAAGCTCCAATACTTTGGCCACCTGTTGCGAAGAACTGACTGACTGGAAAGACCATGATTGTGGGAAAGACTGAAGGCAGGAGAAGGGGACAAGTTTGGATGGCATCACTGACTCAAAGGACATGAATCTGAGCAAGCTCCAGGAGTTGGTGATAGACAGGGAAGCAGCCTGGCATGCTTCAGTTGTGGGCCGCAAAGAGTCAGACGCAAGTGAGCAACTGAACTAAAAAGTGGAGATGACTGGGGTATAAATCTACAACATGAGCTTCCAATTCTCAGTACAAATTAGGCCACAGTGAAATTTAACATCACCTAGTATCTGCCTTTCCCGAAGTAACCTGAACTTTATTCTATGACATGACCATTCTAAACAAAATATTACATTCTACCTATAATTTTTAAAAAAAGTATCAGCATATAAGATATAGGATTATAGAGAGCTTAGTATACATTTGAGAACTCATGCTTAGATTTTCTTTTTAAATATACTTAGCCAAAATAAAACAGAGTTGCTTGAAGACATTTTTTTAAACTAAATTCATGAAATTACTTATTCTGAACAACAAGACCAAGAATAAAAGTATTACTTCTATTTCTACCATTTTTAACAATAACTTTGTATCTTTAGATATAATCCTATTTCACCTACTTTAACTCTATACCTTTATATAACTAACATCCAAAGTCATCTATATTAGAACTCAAACTCAGCTAGTACAAAATTTATAACCCAGAGGGGAAGGAAGGATGAACAGACAAAACAGGATTTTCAGGGCAGCAAAAATACATATACTATAATGGTGGGTATATGTCATTAGGTATCTGTTAAAACTCAGAATGTACATCTCTAAGACTCTAAGAACTCTAATGTAAACTTCAGACTCTGGGCAATAAGGATGTATTCATATTGGTGCATAAACTGGAAGAAATGTACCACTCTGGTGCAGGATACTGATAATGGTGGAGGCCATGCATATGAAGGGACAGGAGATATTTGGGAACTCTATAGTTTTCACTCAAATTTGGTGTGAAACTAAAAATACTCATAAAAAGTTTTTAAACATATATAAACATACATAAATAATTTTGAAAAATTATAAACAAACACCTGAAGAAGCAAATATAAATCAGAATATATTTTACATACTATCATGATATAATAATAAACATTTTCTAGAAGGGCAAGTGAGAGATGAAAAAGATTAGTTGGGATCCTAAATATTTAAGAAAGCAGAACAAATCAAAGAAAACTTAAATATCTTTTAGCAAATTCTGTAGGAAAAGAACATTTTGGTATGCACATTATTAAGGTTGTTAGGCCTTAGGCATCTGTAGTCCATTCACAAATATTTGTTTGGAAGCAGAACACAAATAATTTAGGAAGCTTCAAGAGGTCAGATTTCATCTTTAGATATATGTATGTACAGAGACTCAAAAACTTTATATCTAATGCTAGCAGAAATTGAAACCTTCATATTTTTGCATGTCATATATTTCCAGAGTTCAAATTTTAGTGCTTGGGCAGTGGGAAAAGAGCTTGATGACAACAAACCGTGTGTGTGTGTGTGTGTGTGTGTGTGTGTGTGAGCCTCAAATAGGCCAGTAAAAACCCGAGCTAATATTCCATAGATGAAGGGATATGAAAAAGTGCACTATGATGGAAAATAGAAAACTGCACGCTGGAACATATTTATAATTTTAACAGTAAAAACACAGTGTTGTCTCTCACTTATTACTAGTTTTGAACACTGAATAAAATTCCACATGAAAGCAGACTTATAACTTTTAACATTTCTAGAATAAAGTAATACATTTCATTCCTGGACAGCTCTCTACTAAAAGGTCTAGAAGCCCAGAGACACCAAAACATTAAGTTATTTTGTTCAACTAATTTGTTTCAACTATATGCCAAAGACAGTAACAAGAGCAACAAAACCCACTTGTCACCTTTGGTGATTAGAGTATTTCGAAAGTTGGCTGTAAAAGGGGAAGAATCTGTTATCTTTCTTTTCCTATGTAGAGTGTACATCATGATGAAGGTTTCTCTTTATAGAAACATTTTCAGTTAAAAAATGAAAACTACTGGTAGGTTTAGAATATTACCATTTTGTAACCTCTAACAAAATGTGTGGATCTGGACTATGATTATTACAGGCTGCTCACTTCTCAAAGGGACAGATCAAGAGACATTACGTGTTTTTTGATGGAAGGCCACTGCATCACCCATAATGTATTCTTGGCACAAAATCAAACGTGAATCTGACCAAACCTCTAGAACTACTAATTTACAAGAAACACACAGTCCTGAGGAGCTTGTATAGTAATAACCTAGGAATACAATCAGCAAAACCCAAACTGTGTAACTTCTACAGGACAAATGATTCAATTTCCTAAACAAAAAAACTGCAAAAGGGAAGAAGATATGGTGGGAGAATCTGTCCATTAAAAAAAATGGAAGCATCATTAACCAATTCAATGATGCAGTTTGGATCCTGAGTCAAACAAATGATGTAAAATTTAAAGGACAATTGGGGGAAGTTTGGATACTAAATCGTAATATGATGATATAAAACATTTATTGTTAGTTTGTTAAGGTGCAATAATGGTATTATAATTTAATTTTTTTTACTTTATATCAGAAGTTGATTTACAATGTTATGTTAGTTCCAGGTGTACTGTAAAGTGATTTAGTTATACGTAAAAAAAAAAAAATTTTTTAATCTCTCCAAACAATGAAAGTGTTTTTAAAAGAAAAAGGCATTTGAAATGAACCAATACTTAGGGACTAAAAAGAAAGAAAAGGATGAGTAAAAAAATTTATTTTTTAATAATCTTAAATTAGTTAATGCCTTTTTAAACACAAGACACAGCCTAGAAACCAAAAAGAAAGGACAGAGATGGGATGCAGTAACCATTTACCATAAAAAAGTAATTTCTTTAATATACAAAGAACTCTTTTAACAGTAGTAAGAAGAAACCCAATGACCAAGCAAAATTGGCATGTGGCATGAACAAGGAGTTTCATACAAAGATACAAACGGGAAAAAAAAATTCAAAGATATTCAGCTTATTTATAAAGAAATGCTAATTTAAAAGTGCATTATCAGTTTTCACCCATCAAAATGGCAAACATTTTTTTAAAAACGTCTGATTATACCCACTGTTGGTGAGGTTAAAGAAACAAGTACCCTCACATAGTTGTGGAGTATAAATCAAACTATTTGGCATTATCTATCAAAATCTTTTACCAATCTTACTGATATATAACTGGCATATAACATTGTATAAGATTAAGGTATAAACATATATAATGTGAAATGATTACCACAATAAGTTTAATTAACAACCACCTCATCATTACAAATGTTTTTTCCTTGTGTGACAACTTATCAAAACACTAAATATTATCTAAAAGAGAAATTTCATTTCTAGAAATTTTATATACATATATTCACACAAGTACATAAGGAATATATACATATATTCACATGAGAAATTAGATTCAAGACTTTTCACTGAGCATTGATATTAGCAACCTGTAAGCAATCTAAATACCCATCAATAAGTATCCAAAAACTATTATAGTTTGTCAATAAAATATACCACTGTATATACTTAAGTGGGAAGATGTCCAAAATATAAGGTTAGGTTGTAAAAAGCAAGTTATAAAATAGATGTATAGAATGACCCCATTTGTATTAGGAAAAAAGTAACATAAGCAAATACAGCCACATACAGAAAACTGGTTATTAGCACTCGTCAGTGGTACTAGGTTTAGAGAATGATAAGGAGGCTTCTATTTTCACTTAATATCCTTTGTATTCAAATTTGATCACATATGCTTTTAAAAATATTTAAATAGATAATACAATTTTAAATGTAAAATAAAATGTATTTATGGTTCAAAGTGGATTAGAGAAAAGATATGACATTCCAAAGATTTGATAAAACTTGAAATTGAAAAGACTGTATTATATACTGTATTCTGTTAATATTTCATTCAAACAAATGCCTAGAGGAATCTATACATAATTCACAGTAGACAAAATAAGCAAAGCAAGATCTAGATTTCTATGAACCACAATACTTTGTTTACTTATTACCTCTGCCACTCTCTTTGCTGTGGTGAAAGATCAAATATTGCCTGAAATAAAACAAAACATAATCACTAGAACTGTCAATTTCTCCCAGCTTTAATATTATAATTTAAAACAATTTTCTTTGAGCAAGGAACAAATTTATAGTGCCGTTAAAAACAAGTATTCATAATTTACATTTAATCTTCCATAAGTCAAACTAATAAATTTAAATATATGATACTTATACTCAAAAGTAGTACACAGAAATTTTACTAACTGCAAATATTTTCCTGTTATAGAAACCTACATTTATAGGAATGGATACAATGCAATCTATCACATATACAAAATGATAATTTACGGCTTAAAATCATTTAAATGATGCCAGCAAGAAACTTAAGCATTTAAAAAAGAAGAAGAAATGAAAAACTCATACAGCTTAAGTATAGTATTCAAGCATCCAAAGCCTATGTTTCTGTCATGGTATTTTACCAAGATAAAATCAACAAGTTTTGAAACAAGCTAAACAATGTCTGTAATACTGTAATTCCCAAATGTATTAACCAAAAAAGAATAATTCAAGAAATGTTATCTAGGCACTATATTCATCAATTCAAAGACAAATTTTGTTATTTTGTAGACTCAGAAGGAAAAAGGCAAGCTTCTCATGGTTTGTGGCAATACCCATAATTTGTGGCAATACTCATAATTTAATTTTCAAATAGCAAGTCCACCTTTGATATTTATAAAGACAATTCATAACTAGGCATATTAATTCTACGTTCTAACTCATGATTATTATTAATGATGCCGCCCATAACATGCCCTAAATATACTACTCTCTACAAATTCTTGGTCTTAACCACTCATTCCATCAAACAGCTCTAATTCTGTGCCTTTGGTTATTTAACTATGTTAACCTGGAGACTTCCTCTCCTGTAATTGTGACCCTAAAGTCGGTCTAAATTCTATACACCATTTGTTCCAGGTTAAATTGCCCCCCTCTTTCTGATTACAATGAAATTACTTTGGTTACTCCTCCTGCAACCTTTTCATACCATGGCACACAGAGAAAATGCTCACATCTAAAAAACACACCAAGGCCAACACACAAGGCTACATACACCTGCTCCCCAGTTACTCTGTGAATAAAACTGTTGATAGCAGGGACTATGCCATTTTTCCTTTGGTATCCCCAAACTGCTCAACATATTAACACAGCAGGTAACACAACAGATTAACACAGCAGGTAAGGAATCACAGAGTGGCTTTGGGCTAGGCCACATGCTACTTAAATTAACATCTCAATCTTCATAACAATCTTGTGAGTTTGTTATTATTCTTTTATATATAAAAAAGAACTCAAAAGGTTAAAAACTTTTTTTCAAAATCACAGGTAGTAAGGGTCAGTGTATAAGCCCAATTCTCAGATTTCTCACTTTCTCACATCCCTAAAAATGGTTCTTTTCTTTAAATAAATAATAGCTATCACATAGCATAATGTGATCATGGTTTAGAAATTTATAAAATTATTAGAATTTTTATATTCAGACTGCATATTAAAAGAATGAGTGAAAATTTAAAAACAAGTAAGTTATCTCAAATAATTTTACATTAATAATCTTCAAATACTTTAATATAAATTAGGACAAGGGAGTGAATACTTATCAAAAACATTGTTAAACATTTTAAAAATTACTGACAAAAAGTATACAATTTTTAAGTATACATATAAGAAGTATACATATTTTAAAGTTTCTAGCTTTATGACTTGGAGAAGGCAATGGCACCCTACTCCAGTACTCTCTCCTGGACAATCCCATGGACGGAGGAGCCTGGTAGGCTGCAGTCCATGGGGTCACTAAAAGTTGGATATGACTGAGCGTCTTCCCTTTCACTTTTCACTTTCATGCATTGGAGAAGGAAATGGCAACCCACTCCAGTGCTCTTGCCTGGAGAATCCCAGGGACAGGGGAGCCTGGTGGGCTGCTGTCTACGGTGTCACACAGAGTCAGACACGATTGAAGTGACTTAGCAGCAGCAGCAGCAGCAGCTTTATGACTAAGACATGACTTTTATTATATGACAGTTAAAATAAAACTTTCCTATTTACAAATGATTGAAAGAAATGGAATAAATTGTTACAATGGAATAATCAATGATCTTGCCCCAGTTCTGTAATGTGTTATGCTTTACATTTTGTGAGCTAGAAAAAAAGAAAAAGTCAAGCAATTTCTTCTCAGGAGTTTAGCATCTAGCTAGAGAGACAAGCTATCCAGAAAAAATATACATTAAAAAAAAAAATCAGAGACTTAATAAACGTGAAGAATGCCAGACACTCAGAATATGGAGAGACTGCTAGAAAATAGCATAAATAAATTTCAGAGGATAAACTCAAGATGATATTTCCTCAAATCCTCACAATGTTCAAAGAAACAGAAAAATGAGGACACAAACTATATCATTGTTTTGAATTATTTTAAATCAGCATCCACCTGCTGGAAATTTTTATAAACTTATGCAAGCCAGCATACAAGGGAGACTAAATTGAGAAAACAGCCCAACACATAATTAATTTCATGAGACAAGAAAAGTTCATGTAAGCAGCAATTAAACTGCCAATTCACAGTAACAAGGAAAACAGGTGATAAAAGACAATAACACACTTGAGGAAGAGACAGCGTCCATCCTAAGAACACTTTTAATAATTTGATCAATGCCACAGACTGCATTCCACAGCAGTATTAGTCCCAGCTTATATGTGACCTGGACAGTAATATAAATTAAGCAAAATTACTGCCACAGCTGCCTGCTAATGAGGACAGTCACACCAGTTAAACAAAACAGGAATTACCTTAGCTAAATTGAACCTATCAAAAAATAAACATGGAAAAGAAATACTAGCGCCCTCACCCACTCCAGTGTTCTTGCCTGGAGAATCCCAGGGACGGGGGAGACTGGTGGCTGCCGTCTATGGGGTCACACAGAGTCAGACACGACTGAAGCGACTTAGCAGCAGCAGCAGTGAAGCACTCTGCCATCCTGAATCCAGTGTGACTTCGTTTCTCTTCAAAAACATCTGAAGCTTTAATTTTACTTAGAAGAAACATAGCATATCTAAACTATATATCCTTCTTGTTTCATTTAGGTCTGGGAAAAAAAAAAGTGGAGTTGAGGAGGAAACGGGAACTGACGTTAACAGTCTACTTCAACTCTCAGTCAGTTATTTGGCCATGTATTTTCCCATCCAAAAGAAGAACAAGAAAATAGACAGAAAAGATTCATTAATTTGAAGGATGTGGTCAATCTGAGGCCCAAGGCCTAACTTTCCTCTATGATACCATTTCTAAAAATAAGAAGAAAAGTTTTTCTAATTATCTCTCAATGAGATTTAATATCATGAAGATAGAAAAAAATGGAGTGATCTGCAATATATTAGAGGTGGGAAGTATAATCACTGAATTTTAAAACATAATGAAGGCATTGAAAAAAAAGACTGATCCAGAAGTCAGAGGTAAAGTTCCAAATATACATCTTATGCAGGAGTTGATAAAATACTGAGAACCACTCCAGGAAAGTCAACATCATTTGATAAGAATCTTTAAAAGCAGAAACAAAAGTATTATTCTGAACATCTTTAAAGCAAACCAACAACCAAAAAACACTTAAAAATCCAGATCACTAATACCGCCAGAAGCCAAAAACAACTAAAGGCGATCTACATTTGGATATATATATAGGATAAATATTTGAATTTTAAAAGTAAAGGAAAGAAAGCATGTAAGTAGATAAATACACTCCCTACAAGGAAAAAAATATTGTGCCAGAGGGCAATAAAGGAATGTCTACAAAGTTTTGAGTACAAAGTATCATAAAGCAAGAATTCTATCCTAAGCCAACATGTATGAAGAACGGAATGACAGAATGGCAGTCTGTCACAAAACATAATCCACATATTCTTTTTAAGAAAATTATTTTATACTGGACTATAGCCGATTAACAATGTTCTGACAGTTTCAGGTGGACAGCAAACTGACTCAGCCATACATATACATGTATCCATTCTCCCCCAAACTCCCTCCCAACCAGGCTGCCACATAATGTTGAGTAGAGCTCCCTGTATTATAGGGTAGGATCTTGTTGTTTATCTATTTTAAATATAGCAGAGTGTACATGTCCATCCCAATATTCTTTCTGTGATAAATAAGTCACAAAAAGTCCCTTAAAAAATGATAAAAATAAAGAAACAAAGAAGACTAAAAATAAAAGCAGTAAAACTCAGTGAAAGTTGAAGAACTATTCCTAAAATAGTATGAAATGTAATGCAAATGTGAACGTGCCTGACAATAATCACCATCTAAACTTCCAGATAACAGTATGCAGTAACATGGTACCTGACTTTGTAAGGTAACTAACCTCATTAAAAATTACTGTGATACCAATTTTTTGAGTGGAGTAGAGGAGTTAGGAAGTAGAGAGATTCAGAGTGGCACTAACAAAAGTTACTTTTTCTTTACAAAATTTTATTTAAAAAGTGTGTATGAAAAGACATAAATACATTTTGTTGTTATAAACTAAAAATAACTTGGTAATCAAAACTAACCTAAGGGCTTCCTTTTTCTCCTCCACACATTCAGTTACTTCTAATCCTCCATCACCTTTAGTCTTCACTTTCCGATTTTGTTTCTAGAGAGTTCACAACTGTCAATGGTAAACAAACAACTCAAGAATGCATAAGTAAACGTAAGTACCACAAAGCCAACAGAGCAGCCCGCAGGCAAACTAGCTGGGATTTCTGTATGTCCTTCTCTAAAGCTTCTTTAGGTCTAGTTCTGATCAGGACCTGTTTATTACCTGCCCCTGTAATGTGCTGGTGTCTTCTGATAAATTAATTTTATTACACACAACTTGTGCGATGAAAACGATAAGACAATGTCAGTATTTCACTGCGTCTGGGAAATGGCGGTGTTGCATATAAAATTCTCCTCCTAGGTACTGCTTCATTCTTCATTACACGAGAAATATAGCTCAGACATTTTTAAGGGCTTAAATTTGGTAAAAGAAGAATACAAATAGGACACAGAATTTCTAAATCATCGGAAAAAAAGGAATGTCATCACTCTAGCAACTGTATAAGAGAGATAAGCAAAAGCAAACTGTTAGGAAGAATTAACAAAAAATATAAAACAAGTACAAGGTTATTGTTATAGAGGCATATCCAGAATGCTAACAATAGTTATCTCAAGGCTTTAGTATCAAATATAACTTTTTTCTTCCCCTAAATGTTTACAAATGATATGTATCACTTTTATTTCCTTGTTTTATTTTTTATTGAAGTATAGCTGATTTACATTGTCATACGTGACTTCTGTATTAAGAAAATGTATTTTTTAAAAACTAGCTCAGACAAAACTAAAAGCAAATATCAAAACTGTTTTCAAGGGGAAAATTCCTCAAAGCATACAACTGAAAACGATATGTGAATCAAACTTACTGGTTCATAAACTAGACCATCTGCAGATGCAACCATTGTTTCTGCTAAATCCAATACATCTGCTCCAACATCTGCATAAAAAAAAATTAGAAGTTTTATATTTTATGCTCAGAACCAAACTTTATGTGATGTACACTAACAAATTAAGATGAATAATAGAAAACTCTCAAGTATGTGGGATCACTTTCCTATACTACTTATTTATTCAAGTTAAAACAGTAGTATTATATAGTTTTGGTGGAAATAACTCCAAAAATTAATAATGCTTTTTCTACTTTTTACTCAGTAAGAAAGATGACTTGCAATCTCACAGTAAAAATAGTATAAACTTAACTGAACTGAAGAGCTTTGCAAAAACTGGCAATAAACTAATCACAGTATTAAATGGCTGCCTGACAAAATATTAATGACAAGAATTATTTTTAGAGATTAAAAAAATCTTAAGGCAAAGCTACTGATGACATTTAAATAGTCAACAAATAGGGAAAATTTATTTTGAAAAGGGTAAAATTTTAATGGTATTCAAACATCTATAATAAAGCAAAATATGATAATTCAATATTAACACTAACTCAATAGTTTAGATACAAAATATTTATCTTAAAACCACTAACATAAAAAAAATATAAATGGAAAAGGGAAACAGATTTAGATGAAATCTTTTAGAAATTAATTTGGATATAATGAGATTCACATTGGATATAATGAGTTCACAACTTTAAAAAGTTCTCTCTGAATTACTGAATTCTTGGTCTCTACTTTTCAAGCAGTATTTTACCATACAATTTAAGATGAAAAAGCATCCTCATTTCTGAGAGCAATACTGATTCAAACAGTATCTATCTGGAATAAAAACATTTTTTCACTTCTACCAGTATAATTAAGTGAAGCCAGTGAAGAAAACAGAAAACGGTACCACCACCATTAACTTAAAAGATTTGAATCTGTGTGCAAAAGTAAAGGGTTGTAAATTGAAACAGTGATAGACAATGTTTGCAGAAGGTGGGTGTAAAAACTGGTACACCAAAAAGAAATACCTCCAAACAGGACATACCTAAACTAGAACTTTGATTTATCAAAATTACCTTCAATTTTCTTTCAGTTTAATCATACTAATGTAAAAGTTAAATCCCTTCATGGAGAAGAAATTTAAAAAATACAAGCTGTGGAGAAAAACATTCTTATTTGCATTCTTAAATAACACTACAACAGTATTTTACAATATCATAAAAGGAAAATAAAGTTAAAACAGCCAGTATTTTTTACTTTTTATTAGCAATTATTTAGAGGAGGCAATGGCAACCCACTCCAGTACTCTTGCCTGGAAAATCCCATGGATGGAGGAGCCTGGTAGGCTGCAGTCCATGGGGTTGCTAAGAGTCAGACACGACTGAGCGACTTCACTTTCATTTTTCACTTTCATGCATTGGAGAAGGAAACGGCAACCCACTCCAGTATTCTTGGCTGGAGAATCCCAGGGATGGGGGAGCCTGGTGGGCTGCCATCTATGGGGTTGCACAGAGTCGGACATGACTGAAGCAACTTAGCAACAGCAGCAATTATTTAACCATAATTTATATATGCATTCATCAAGTTAAAGATGTACTTACACTGACACTTCATGGCAACAGTAATATCTATATTGATCCTCAATTTGCTAAAAAATGAAAAGGAAACATTATAATCTAATAATTGATCAGCAAAACATGAGCAATAAAAATCAACTGATCTATGAAAAACTTGGACTTCATACAGAATATGTCAATTACAACTTGTACAGCATTTCATATGGCCAAAACAAAGGCTCTTCAAAAGTAAAAATTCTATTTTGTAATTATTCCAAAAGCCATTCTGACTTACAAGTTTTTAACACAGTATCCTTTAATTTAATGACAAGTTTACAACTAAGAACTCTAAGCAACTCAGAAAAAAGTATTAACCTCTGTTTACATAAATCTTTTATAGACTATGTGACTAAAGAATGCAAAACTTTCAAAATCAAAAGGTAGGAATTCAAAGTCTTTCTTCCCTTATCAAATAAATACCATACATACAGCATTATGCCTGATATGCTACAAATACCACAATCTTTATTCTTTATCATGGACCTATAAAATGGACAGCTTCAGTTCTACAGATAAGCAATGGTGTTTACAGAAGTATAAATAAATGCCTAGCTTAAGACCAGATAACCACTGATGTAGCATACTGGAAATCAGGTCTGTGTGACTCAAAATAAATGTACCAAAATTACTAGAAAAAAAGAAATCTGATTCTTAAAAAGTTTTGCATGGCCTTTTAAAAATCAATGCCTTATTTTCAAATGATCAGTTCAAATCAAATTTTCAAAAAGACTTAAGCACCAAGAATAACAGAATGAGTACAATCAGTATCAGTCCTGTCTGTCCTGTGCTTCCTATCAAAACTTTTTTTCACCCTAATAATTTTCATCTGGTTTCAACATAGAGTATGGATTTTTAGAATTTCATGTAGTCTTAAAGTTGTCTAAAGTTCAAACTGTACTCAAATAACCACGGAGTTTAGGCTCACGAGATTTTATAGGAACCGGAAAATGAAGCCAAGTGGACAGGCTTCTGGACATCCCCACTACACTTGAGGTGAACTACATGACTTCATTTGTAAAGAATAAAAAGTGTTTCATTGGGGCTAAAAAAATTAATAAATAAATAAGAAAAACAACAAACTCCTTAAAAACTAATGGCATTAAGAATAATATTGACATTACAGATCACGAAACTAAGGCCCAAAAGAAGCCAGCTATATGACTTGCCCAGGGTTGCACAGGACCTATTACAAATGTTGGCTGATTGAATTCTCATTGATCTGAAGAGCAAAGTAGTATAAATATTATCCCCATTTTACAGAAAAGAAACTGGAGCACATGCAGATATAGATTTAGTCAGTTCTCGAAAGTCACAAACAAAGTAACTGGCAGATCTGGGACTGAAATTAATATGTAAATGTTTCCTGCTATCTAATGCAACCTATATGTTATAAACCTGTTATCTTCAATCAATTAAAAAATCCAAATGATATGAATAAAGCATGTTTTATTTCCTAATTAAGATACTATTATTTTCAAAGGTTTAAAACTGATGTTTACCTTAAAATATAGTTTATACATAATTTACAACAATCAAGCTTTAAGTATAAACAATGTTACCATAATTTGTTTTCCAGCTCACACAGATCAGTAAGATATTTCACAATCTAAAGAGTAAACAGTCTCAAAACATCAAACAATTTCCATCTTTTCAACTTTTAAGGAAAAATACATTCTGTTCTCCTAACCTTTTTAAACAAATGTATAAACAATCAGAGAACCTCTCTTTTAAAATTTAACCAGTATTCAAATGATTCTAAAATATTTTACCTAATGCATAATGAGAATTTTTCAGGACTATTTCTTCAGAATTAAAATAAACTATGTATAAAACTTAAAACATGTTATTTTCAGAACAATTTAAATCTAAAGGCATTTCAAAAACTAAAAACACTTACCTAGAAAAATCCTTGTCTACTTCATATTCATACTTCATCCATGTATCTTGATATACTGAAAATTCCATTATAGTTAATAAAGCCATAGTGGTAAATGCTATTAGAGAAACTGAGACCAACAAAAAAGAAAGAATTAAAATAATTTTTAAAAGGTGAACAGCAGGACACTGGGATTAAAATTAGCAAAGAATACCCTAATGTGATTGCCATATGAATGAATACTGGAAACCATTTTTCTTAAAATATTATAAATTTTTTTCTAAAACAACTTAAAAATGAAGATTTAACGAACACAAACATTTGCATTATTGAGAAAGCATGTTATTTCTTCAGTATTAAGGACATTTCTCACTAAATGGATCTGTCAAAATTACACAAAGACACAAAACTTTTACCTTTTTACAAATAGCAGTGTCACAGACATGATAAATGATGAAAGTAAGCATAAGTTTCACAACACAAATTTGAAAGTAGTCCCCTCGTAATTAAAAACGGTATCCATTCTGTAGTCCAATTAAAATAACAAAAAAACAGCCTAATTTCTTAGATCTTGAGAGTTCACAATCTGTGCCAGAAAGTCAAATAAAATCTCCCTCTGTACTCACCAAAGTAGATAGATAAAACTCTATCTACTTGGAAATATCACAAATATTTCACTTCATTTTAAAAGATCTAATTAAAAGAAAAAGAACTATCATCTACTTTGACAAAAAACACTTAAAATGAACAGTTGTACTATATTCATTAACAAAAGTTAATCACAGGAGATTAGAAATAGCAACCGACGTACTATAGATTTTACCAAATGAAATGTGAATCTTATGAGAAATATTGTTTTATCAGTTCTTCACATAGAAAAAAGTTATAGTAAATACTGTTATAGTGGCATATTTTTCTGATATATTTCATTATTAATTTATTTAACAAATTCTCTCTGTACCAGGCACTGCTATGAGTATTTTATGAATATTAACTTATTTAATTGCTACTGCAACTCTACCAGGTAAACACTGATAACATCCCCATTTTGTGTAAGAAGAAACTAAAGCATAGACAGGTTGAGGAACTTCCTGAAGATCAAGTAGTTAGGAAGGGGCAGAGGTGGCATTTAAATCCAGACAGTCTGATTCCAAAAGCTCTTAACTTACTATCCTATGATACCTTTCTTCAGTAATGTGAAATTTAAGACTTTTATTATGATATCTAAAGTGACTTACTCTTAACCAAAACAGACTAAGGCAGTTTCAACATCATTAAATAACTTCAAGTCTATCTACATATAAAAATCTTAATAATAATTCAAGAGCACCAAAGCAGTATAACTGAATTAATTTCTTCAGTTATGCTTTAATAAACAGTGCTAAATGCATAGGCTGGGTTGGATGGGTTGGATGACAAAAAGCATAGATAAATAAATTTAAGGCAAATACTGTGACATGAGGACAGACCAGCTATAAATTTACTTCGATGAGTTTAAAGTTACTTTAAAATTCACTGATGAGTTCTTCCTCATAGCGACATTTCTGTAAGTTCTTTTTTTTGAAAAAAAAAGGTTTTTTTTAACCTTTTTTCTTCTTTTTTTCATTGGTGTATAACTGTTTTCCAATGTGTTAGAGTCTGCTGTACAATGACGTGAATCAGCCATATGTACGCATACACTCCCCTCTAGTGGACATGCCTTCACCCCCAACCCTCACTAGCATGCTAACTCAGAAGATGAACTTCCTGAAGGAGTTCTGATTTGAACTGATACTCACCTGTACCCCCACTGGCTGAAGTCTCCACATAGCTCTCAGGAACCTTTGGAAAGGCATCCAGCTCCTTCACCAAACTTAAGGTTTTCCTCCGATTCAGTCGCCTCATCTTCAGGAAAACCTTCTTCTTCTTTCATATAGTCATGCTAAGAAATAAAAAAATGAATAAATGCATCCTTCAGAAAGATTAAACGGCTGATTTTATTTTTAGATAACTCACAAATGTCCTTGGAACAACTTAACAGTCTAATTCCTCCTCAAGGGAAAAAAAAAATGCTTAACACTATTCTTTCTCCACTCCCACCCTGAAAAAAGTACTAATGAAAGGCAATTTACACACACTAACACATGTAACAGCCAAATAATGTGAAAAGTTACTCAATCATATTTGTAATATTGGAATATACAAATTAAAATGGTTATTTTAAATTAACAAAACATACAAAAATAACACATTTCCATTAAAGGATGACAATGAAGTAAAATAGACATGCTCATATATTGCTAACAACAACACAAATATTCACCACTCCTCTTTTCACCAAGTAAATTCCTCTTTTAGGAATGTATCCTAAGGAAAATATATGTGTTGTGCACAAAAAT
Source organism: Bos mutus (assembly GCF_027580195.1). Classification (NCBI taxonomy): domain Eukaryota; kingdom Metazoa; phylum Chordata; class Mammalia; order Artiodactyla; family Bovidae; genus Bos; species Bos mutus. The sequence goes on from NC_091621.1 coordinate 94,589,923, forward strand.
TTCATTATGAGGATATTTCACAAAATTCTCATATCCAATATACAAATTCAGTGAATTAAAAGTTCTGAATCTAGGTAAGCACTGAAAATCTTATAAAAGAAAATACAATAATGTACAAAAATACTCGTAACATGTTAAGAAAAGACTAGAAGGCCATATTCCAGTTTTATTAGAGGCAGGGAAAAAGATATTTGGGAAAAAAACTGAAAGCCTATACACAAAATGTTTTAAGTAGATCATGGGAGAATTTTGTTCTCTCTACAAAATTTTGAACTTTACAAATTATCTAGGAAAAGGAGTACGTCAAGCCTGTATATTATTACCCTGTTTATTCAACTTATATGCAGAGTACATCATGAGAAACGCTGGACTGGAAGAAACACAAGCTGGAATCAAGATTGCCGGGAGAAATATCAATAACCTCAGATATGCAGATGACACCACCCTTATGGCAGAAAGTGAAGAGGAACTCAAAAGCCTCTTGATGAAAGTGAAAGTGGAGAGTGAAAAAGTTGGCTTAAAGCTCAACATTCAGAAAACGAAGATCATGGCATCTGGTCCCATCACTTCATGGGAAATAGATGGGGAAACAGTGTAAACAGTGGCAGACTTTAGTTTTTTGGGCTCCAAAACAACTGCAGATGGTGAAATTAAAAGATGCTTACTCCTTGGAAGGAAGGTTATGACCAACCTAGATAGCATATTCAAAAGCAGAGACATTACTTTGCCAACAAAGGTTTGTCTAGTCAAGGCTATGGTTTTTCCTGTGGTCATGTATGGATGTGGGAGTTGGACTGTGAAGAAGGCTGAGCGCCAAAGAATTGATGCTTTTGAACTGTGGTGTTGGAGAAGACTCTTGAGAGTCCCTTGGACTGCAAGGAGATCCAACCAGTCCATTCTGAAGGAGATCAGCCCTGAGATTTCTTTGGAAGGACTGATGCTAAAGCTGAAACTTCAGTACTTTGGCCACCTCATGCGAAGAGTTGACTCATTGGAAAAGACTCTGATGCTGGGAGGGATTGGGGGCAGGAGGAGAAGGGGACGACAGAGGATGAGATGGCTGGATGGCATCACTGATTCGATGGACGTGAGTCTGAGTGAACTCCGGGAGGTGGTGATGGACAGGGAGGCCTGGCGTGCTGCGATTCATGGGGTTGCAAAGAGTCGGACACGACTGAGCGACTGATGTGATCTGCTCTGATAGTAAAAATATTATTTAAAAATTGACTGCTTGCTATTCTCCTTTTGATCAGTATGCCAACTATATCTAAAATATGCTAGCCATAACTGAAATCACAAATATTTATATAATTTTATATGGCTGATTTATATTAACATGATAGGTGATACTACAAGCATTACCAAAATCAAAGCTGTATTGAAAAAATTAACACCTAACAGAATAAGTCAAATTCTATTGGTTGTAGAAGTCACTAAAAGAAAAGCAGTGTCTAGAAGAAAGCAGAAAGACTTATCTAAAATCTAAATAGTATTAATACAGAAAGAACAGACCATAGAAAGAGTATTCATGGAGAAAAAGGAGACCAGAGAGGTAAACACTGACAGGAATCACAAACACTGCCCAAAAGAGAGCAGGCCCTAACCAGGGGCACTACGTAATCAGCCCATGCAGAACCACGGCCCTAAAGGGAAGCTGAGTGCATTACAGGGCTGATTTCATTTGCTATTATAAACATCCAACTAACTCCCCCTACTGATTCCATGTTTAAAAGTGGCCTTCAGATTATAATTTGGTTTTCATATAGATGGTTTTCCTAAGGAAAAAAATAACATGTAGACAAAAGAGAAGGCAGAGTTTGATTCCCACGATAGATGTAAATTCAGCTTCTGAGTGTTTATTAAGCATAAGCCATGGCTCCTCATGTTTGTTCAACTCAGTAATCAAATTTATTTTCTATATCCACTTAGCAGTAATAGCACCAAGACTGATCCTTCTTCCATCTTTCAAATTTCTACTCATTCTCTCCTACAGGAGTTAAATAATAAATAGGTTCAAGCCACTTAACTTTAAAACAAAACTCTCAAGGCAAGCTCAAATCCAACTCAACTACTGTACAGATCTCTGGCTACCACTTCAGTGTTCTTGCCTTGAAAACCCCGTGAACAGTATGAAAAGGCAAAAAGATATGACACTTAAAGGAATGAGTTGTCTCCATTCATATCCTGAGACTAATTCCTCAGTTCTCAACTAAATTTGCTCTCAACAAGGTCATCAACAATTTCCTTAGTACCAAATCCAACGGACAATTTTGGCCTTAATTCAGTTTTGCTTCTGAGAGAATACATTTTCTCACTTGTTCTTCACTTCTTTTCCTCTTGAAACAGTCTCATACCTTGGCTGAGGTAATACTACATTCCTGATTTGGCTTATTTTGCAGATTCTTCTTCCTCTCAGATTCTGCACTAGGCCCTTCTCTCAACCTCCACACTTTCCCCAAGTGGTCTCCCATCCCTTCCATTTTCATCAACACGTTGATTTCTCTCAAAACTTTACTACCAATCCAAATCTTTCTGCAGACATGAATATCTTTCTGCCTTCTATTATATTTTCATTGGCGCATTGGAAAGACAACTTAGAGTAAACATGCCTAAAAATAAACACTTCACCCTACCAAACCTGTTTCTCCTTCTGTGTCCCTAAATTAATGATGACACATGCATCCAAATGCACAAGCTAGAAACATGGATTTCATCCTTAAACTCTTCTTAAATTTCTCACAATTCTAACTTTTCCAGGCCCAGAGAAATTCCTTACTAGGATCCTAGTCTCAGCTGCCATAATCTATTTCTTCATTGCTTCAAACAATCTTCAAACCTTCGATTCACTCTCTATATGACAGTCAATAATATTTTTAATATAATACATAAAACTTATCATATAAGTTTCATTTTAAAACATTTATATAGGTTCTCATTACATTTAAGGAGTTTGAAATCTATCTATCCCAACATGTTTTACAAAGCTCTGAAAACACAGACCCAACTTACAAAATCACTTTCTATTCCTTAAACACACTATTCTGTCTACTAGAAATATCCTCCCCCTCCTACCCCACCTCTACATTTGGCTAACTTTCTTCATGTCTCAGTCTAAACATCTCTCTCAAGGAGGAAAAACCTTCAATGAGCTCGAACATGAGTTACAGCATTTGCTCCTAGAACACTGTAGTTTTATCACACTATTTCTACCTGCTTGATTGCTCCATAGTAATTTTAAGGCAGGGACCATGGGTAACTTAGCCTTCGTATCTCCAATGCACATGAGGTTACTTGGTAAATATTTATGGAAGGAAGAAAAGAAGAAAGGTGGGAAATTCCCCATTAACATTCATGACAGCACAGCTTTCCAATCAAAACATCCATACTTAGATAAATATGTAAAAACATAAGATCTACAAGTAGAAATTTTTCTTATTTCATTCACTATAGTATATCCCCAGCACCTTTAACAGTGGTTGGCTCCTAGTAGCTACAGCATTGTTGAGCAAAAAAATAAAACTGTGAATTTTCTTTTCTAAACATTCTATGTATTTTAATAAGCCTTACAAATGCTTTCTTATAAATTGAATCTAAGTATAAAGATATGGCAAGCAAGTAGTTGGTTTTCCCAACACTCTAATAATTCCTACAGCCTATCCAGTACTCCTCCCTTAATCATTTAACTAGTGTACTCACTGGCTATCTCCCTCTCCCATTTTTAGTTTCTACAATTCCACAGCCTGACCCAGAGAACGCATAGAGGGCACTCTCATTGGCTCTCCCCAAACCTAGAACAGAAAAGCTGACAACAACAGGCCATGTACCTGGTGAACTGGCGAGGGTCTCACCTTCCCCTCAAGACAGCTCTATTCTACACTTGAGCACCCGCCACTCTGCTGCTCTTATTTCATTCTTATTACCTCAGCACTAATCTACACCCGAGAAATTCGTTCCACCTCAAAAATTGCCAGTCTGCTCTATAGAGCCACTATTTTGATATGAACAAGTCATCTGAAAACTTCTAGTTTTTCTAAAAGCAAGCCTTCTACCTGCTATTTATGAAACTTGACATTCTCCTAGTGGCATTTCTCTTTGAATCCTACTTCTTTTATGAGACTCTCAGGTAAAAAAAGAGCAGGTTTCAACATGATTTCTTGACCATCTCTTCCCTTTTTAAGTCTATCTTCTAATAATAATAAACACACATACTATACAGAATTATACCTAACTTTCATATTATGTATCCGACTCTTTGAGACCCCATGGACTGTAGCCCGCCAGGCTCCTCTGTCCATGGGATTCTCCAAGTAAGAATACTGGAGTGGGTTGCCATGCCCTCCTCCAAAGGATCTTCCCAACCCCGGGATCGAACCCAGGTCTATACTTCTCTCCTTCCCCATCCCATTGCCATCTTATGACACTCAGGCACTCACTCACAGTGATAACTCTTTTATCATGTAAGCATAACATTTATTCTCCAATCACTTCCATCTTAATTCTATACAAAGCCACACACGAACAAGGTCACATTTGGCTCCTCTGAACTTTTAAAATTGTGTGTGTGTTAGCTGCTCAGTCGTGTCCAGATCAGATCAGATCAAATCAATCGCTCAGTCGTGTCTGACTCTTTGCAACCCCATGAATCGCAGCATGCCAGGCCTCCCTGTCCATCACCAACTCCCGGAGTTCACTCAGACTCACATCCATCGAGTCAGTGATGCCATCCAGCCATCTCATCCTCTGTTGTCCCCTTCTCCTCCTGCCCCTAATCCCTCCCAGCATCAGAGTCTTTTCCAATGAGTCAACTCTTTGCATGAGGTGGCCAAAGTACTGGAGTTTCAGCTTTAGCATCATTCCTTCCAAAGAAATCCCAGGGCTGATCTCCTTGCAGTCCAAGGGACTCTCAAGAGTCTTCTCCAACTCTTTGCAAACTCATGGACTGTAGCCCACCAGACTCCTCTGTCCATGCGATTCTCCAGGCAAGACTACTGGAGGAGTTGTCATGCCCTTCTGTAGGGGATCTTCCCAACCCAGGGATCAAACCCAGGTCTCCCACATTGCAGGCAGATTCTTTACCATTTGAGCTACCTGGGAAGCTCAAATTTAAAATTGCTCTGCTGCTAATACCCAAAACACTACTTTTCTTCTCTGAGCAGAAACAATTATCCTTGCAGTTCTTTAATTTCTTGACTAGGGAAAAACCTACTCTTCACTTTCCCTGTGTTCTCAATCCCTTGGATTCCTCCCCGTCATGCAGTTCCACTGCTCCCATTCCCATTGAATTTGCTTCTCCATCCAGCTCAGTTAGCCATTTTCAAAAACACATTTAGAAAGACCCTAGATCAGTGATTTCCAGAGCCACAGGACTGCCATTTTGTCACAAAAGTTTCTAATCTGTACCTACTAAATGAAAAAAACAATAATAATATAAGAATTTTTAAAGTTAAATTTATTCTATTAAAAAAAAATCTGTGTTTTATTCTGAAATTATTTTCCTTTTTTTTTTTTTTTTTTAATGTGCCAAATATCCTTTCTTTGGTGAAACGGTAAAGCAGACAGAAAGTTTTTTGTTTTGTTTTTGGATGTCTTTCTTTAATAAAATTAAAAACTTCAATTCTACATTAGCCCTTAAGCCCAGCCCCTTTCCCTGATTTCTACATACTTTGTGTACTGGTTAACAAAATTTAGGAGCCATTATGCTAGATTCCTTTGCCCAGTGGTTTTCATAATTTGACAATCTCCAGTACCATATCTTCAATTTCTCTCCTATACTGCTGTGTATACTAAAAAATAAAACACGTAAGCTCTACTAAGTCATTGATAACAACTGAGACTCAAACAATGCTTTGAAAAACTGCATAAGAAATATGAAACCAACTTTCATGCTGGAACACAGGCACATATTATCAACACTCAATCTAAGTAATACCACACAGCCAGTATTTCATCATCTGCATCCATGTGAATACAATGAGACTATCAGATGCTTTGCCAAAATTAAAATACAGAATTCATGACACTTCCATGGCTCCATTACATTTAATTATTTCTATAAACAAAAAGGAAGAAAAGAAGAAAGGTGGGAATTGTGGAGACACAATTTACTCCTGCTACTCACACTTTATGAGCTAACTTCTATTTTTAACATATATTTGACAATATGAAAAATATTTAATTGGTTAATACATATGCATTGTTGTGAGGTGAACTATGCCTCCCAAAAGGATACATCCAAGTCCTAATCCCTGGTATCTGTGAATGGGTCTTATTTGAAAATAGCTGGGTTTTCAAAAATACAACTAATTAAGATGAGATCATACCATATTAAGGTGGCCCCAAATCCAATGAGGGTTTCCCTTGTGGCTCAGCTGATAAAGAATCCACCAGCAATATGGGAGACCTGGGTTCAATCCCTGGGTTGGGAAGATCCCTTGGAGAAGGGAAAGACTACCCACTCCAGTATTCTGACCTGGAGAATTCCATGGACTGTATATAGTATATGGGGTAGCAAAGAGTCGGACATCCATGATCAGTGCCTTTATGACAAGCCATGTGAGGATACACAGACACACTGGGGACTATGCCATGTGAAGACAGGTAGAGATTAGAGTGATGAATCTACAAGCCAAGGAGCCAAGGATTGCCCAAATGTTAGAACAGGCAAGGAAGGTTTCTTTCCTAGAGCTGTCAGAGGCAGTATGGCCCTGCTGACACCTTTATTTCAGTCTGGTGGCCTCCAGAATTGAAAGAAAACAAATTTCTATTTTTTAAAACCAGGCAGATGGTAATTTGCTAAGTCAGCCCTGTGAAATTAACACGTCATTAATAAGAATGAGGAAAGAGGTGGAATAAATACTATTCAGGCTGCCACTGAACTTCAAAAATGAAAAACAAAACTATGACTTATCTGTAAATTTAAGCCACTTAATAATACTGCATTAGAATACAAAAGAAAAAATTTATGAAAGATAACTTAGTTTCACTTTACAGCACTAGATATCAAAAAAGGACTCATTCTTTTTACTTTAAAACTTTTTACAATAGAGTAAAATGTTAAATAATTACAATTATTTACACTAACATAATTCAAGCAAATCTAACAACCTTCCAAGTGACATTTTTAAAAAATGTTTACTTGGAAGCAAATAAGATGGCATAAATGTGAGTTCTATGATTGGAAATACTTGGGGTTCTTCTAGGCACTTACTAGCTATGTGACAAATTTGAAAAGATCCTCAAGTTCTCACAATTCTCTATTATAATTTTATTTTAAAAGGAGGGATGGAGACATAATGGTTTACCTCACAGTTTTTAATCAAGATAAAAATGAGTCATTTGACAAATGTCTGTGTCTAATTTTCAAAAGAAATGCAAAGACTTATAAGATAGCTGAGATTTGTTAAAGTCTTTAGGAAGGTGGAAAGAGTATCTGAATTAGTTGATAATACCATGAATAGACTGAGGATTATGTAAATTAATAGAATAAAAGTTGAGAGACATAGAGTGCTGGCAACACAAGTTGGATGCACCTAATAACAAGATGAAGCAAGGTTTGACTCTAGTAACTACTCAATAAAAGCACACAAAATTGAATTAAGAAAGTAAGGAAAGTGTGAAGAAGAGGTCAGTGACAAATGAAATATATTGACAATAGAATGAAGCTCCCCAAAAGCAAGGAGAATGGGTTACCAAGGCACTAGGTCATTGACCTAGACTGTATTAAGACTGCATGAAGTAGTAGAAAGAAGAAATCTGTAACTTAGTAATTAAAGAGAGGATAACAGCTTAAGAAAGCAAGCAGTTGGAAGATGGAGCTTAAGCACAAATTAACCATATAGACTGAAAAGTATAATCAACTTTGGAATCAAATAAATTACTTTAAAAAGCATCTTCTTCTTTCTATATTTTGGCTAAGTACAAAAGCAACATTTTGTGAGTAGTTATAGAAAATAGAAAACAAAAATTAAAAATTAACAAGAGCTAACACTTTGAGCATCACCACCCACCTTCTGAGTCTGGTATTATTACCTCCATTTTGCAAATAAGGAAACTAAAGCAAAAAAAGGTTAATTTATCCATCAGGACATTAAGAGGCAAAATCATAATAAATATTGAAAAACTGTTGAAAAGGATTTGTACCAGGCTGCTACTTTGTTGCAGCCTAAAAAGTAACTTCTATTAAAAATAAGTTTCACCATTTCTTCCAATTAAATCACTAACCCTTTAGGAAATTTATCATTTTTTTTTTTTTTTTTTTTGCTGTTATTATTCCAAGTCAGTACTAATTTCCTCTGAGACTTTAAAGCTTGGAATATTTTTATGATTTGTACCCTGAATTATAACAATCAGCTGTGACTGAATTCTACCATCACAAAGAAAGAAATTCACTCCCTCTTCTCCCCCTAAAGACAGCCTGAAATTTCTTTTTTTCATGTTTTTCCTCTAAGAGACCTGGAATAATTGCAACAATGTGGAGATACGAATAAACAAATTAAGTAAACAAACATACCTACTAGACTCTTTCGTGAACAAACCTGATTCATTTCTTTATAATGGCTGTATACTAGAGTACAGTGAAATATTTAAATACAATTGCGAACAAGTAAATCCCATTTTTAACTGTATCTTTGACTGCTTCTGAAGGCCCGTCTTGCAACATTTTAACAGATATTATGTAACTTTGCGTTGTCCTGAGGGCATTAAATCCTAAATATAAAAGTTACAAGAACGCCTTTTCTCAAACAATTACCTACTAATTCTATATATTACCAATACCCAAGGGTATTCTCTACCACGAGTCGACTGTTACCTAACGAGGGTTTCTTAACTCTCGAGGATTTCTGAAAAGTATTGACACTCGAACCTCTCTCTCCTATAGCATCTCGTCCTATCCTAACCCCTTTCTCATTTTCCTAAGCGGTGCGCGAACCTCCTGAGGAGAGGCTAAGAAGATCTAGGTCTTTCTCAGACAGGGAGCAACTTGCTGCGAAGAATTTGATATCTGTCTGAACGGAGATGGAAGCCAGACACCCGGGAAGTCCGGACACCATCAGGCAGGTCTTTACAACGTGGGACCCTCCTCGCCTGCGGACGGGAGGAGCCACCGGGGCACGGGGCGCTATAAGCAGCAATGGGCCAGGGTCAGAAGCTACGGGGAAGTACCTAAACTCCTTCAAGTTGTAAGACAGCGCAGAAACACTGGACCGGAGAACGAGGAGATTCCCGGCGCAGCGCTGCCCAGGGTCCTGCCAGTAACGCCCCCGGGAAGATAGGTAGAGTGGCTCCCAGGTCCGGCCCGTTCTCCAGAAGAGAGGAATTAAGACCGGGAGCCAATCCTATAACTGGCTCTCACTACTTTAACCACATTCATGCCCTGAACAGCCCTGGAGCAAGCGAGGGAACAGCACCCGGCAGGGTTTCAGTATCTTACCTTGTGTTACGGTCCCAGCCGACCGCCATGTTTCACAGAAGCCCGGGTCGCCCGGGCTCCCATTTACCCGGAAATATCGCGAGAACAGAAGCCACTACCACCGTTGAAAACGTCAACACGGAGTTGGTGAAAGAGCTCTCGCGATATTCCCTTTGCTGACGCCGTGCTCTGTGAATCAAGAGGCGTGGTTCAAATTAAAAGGGTGTGGCTAAACAGAAGAGATTTACATTTATTTCAGTTATACGCATTTGGCTGATACGGAAGTAACTTCTCCAGGGAGGGATTTGTAATCTACCAATTTGGAAACCTAGGGCTTCCCAACTAGCGCGACTGGTAAAGAATCTGCCTGCCAATGCAGAAGACGCAAGAGACATGGGTTTAATCCCTAAGTAGTGAAGATCTCCGGGAGTAGAAAGTGGCAACCCACTCCAGTATTCTTGGCTGGAAAATTCCACGGATAGACCAGCCTGGCAGGCTATGTAGTCCATAGGGTCGCAAAGAGTAGGACTCCACTGAGCGAGGGAAAAGGGAATACACACCCGCATAGGCACGCATACAAAAAGTTAGAGACCACAGAACGAATCTCACGCAGGAATTAACATTTACAGCCCTATATGTATCACTCCTCCAAAACTCTCATGACGTTTTGTGCAGTCTCTCTTTACCTCTTTATTTTCTTCCGTCAAGAACGTTTAAACTTTGCTTTTAAGACCAGGTAACATTTATTAAATGTTTTTCTTGTCTATGGGTTGGCCAAAAAGTTCGTTCGGATCTTTCCGTAATATCTTATGGGTAAATGCAAACGAACTTTTTGGCCAACAATTAGTAGGCTCCATAAGAAAGTACATCTGATCTACAAAGATTCTGATGTACCTATCTATAGGGCAGCAATGGAGATGCAGACATAGAGAACAGACTTTTGGTACACAGTAGGGGAGAAAGAGGGTTGGATGATTTGAGAGAGTGGCATTGAAACAGGTGTATTACCACATGTAAAATGGGAATTTACTGTATGACACAGGGAACACAAAGCTGGTGCTCTGTGACATCCTAGGGGGTGGGACTGGGAGGAAGGTGAGAGGGAGATTTGGGATATATGTATACCCATGGCTGATTCATGTTGATGTGTGACAGAAGCCATCACAATATTGTAATTATCCTCCAATTAAAAATTAAATTTAAAAAAGCACATCTGTCTCCGTCAATCTTATATCACCAGTACATTTCTAAGTACTCAACTATTTATTGAGAAAGAAAATTAATGCTTCATTCAGCTTTTTCTAACACTTGCTATCATAAGAAGCAACAGAGGGGACTTTGAAAAGAACGGGTTCAAGAGCAAGCCCACGTGTTACCAGATTTTGCAGACATTGAGATTTCAATTTTAAGATTAATTGACCAAAAATTCTCACAAAAAGATAATAATTACTAATTCTTAAAGGGTAAATAGCACTTTTTTTTCACCCTGTAAGCAATATTTATATGCTTTACTGTGTGTTTCTCATTTAATCCTCACAATACTATTCACTTACTAGATATGGAAATAGAGATAAGTGGCAGTTAAGTAATTTACCCAAAGTCAAAAAACTAGGAGATGCAGAAAAATCTTGACCACAGAACCAAACTGCCTTTCAAAGGAAAAATCATTTTATTTAATGAATTAACATTTACTGAAATATAAAATTTTACTAAATTTAAAACATCCTAGAAAATAAGGGCAAATAATTTGCACAGATGGAATTTCACTTCCAGACTTTCATCTCAAGATTAGCCCCAAAACTTTAAACCACCTCTAAATTGATTTAAAGCTTAAATTGATATTTAAGAAGAAACATAGTAGGGTGGTTAGGATCACAGACACTGAAGCCAGGATTTCTTGGGCTAAAATTCCAGTTCAATCACTTGCTAGCCTGTGTGACCTTAGGCATATTATTTTATCTCTTTTGTCCTCTTTTGTTTATCTATAAAATGCACAATAATGTCTCAAAGATTGTTGTAAGGACTAACTGAGTTAATATATATCTAAAGTGTTTCTTTTTTTAATTTATTTTAATTGGAGGCTAATTACTTTACAATATTGTGGTGGTTTTTGCCATACACTGACATAAGTCAGCCATGGGTGTACTTGTGTCCCCATCCCAAACCCCCCTCCCACCTCCATCCCCCTCCCATATGCAGCGTTGTCCCTATGCACTGGCTTCAAATGCCCTGTTTCATGCATTGAACTTGGACTGGTCATCTATTTCACATATGGTAATATACATGATTCAGTGCTATTCTCTCAAATCATCCCACCCTCTCTTTCTCCTACAGAGTCCAAAAGTCTGTTCTTTACATCTGTGTCTCTGTTGCTGTCTCGTGTAGAGGGTCATCGTTACCGTCTTTCAAAATGCCATATATATGTGTTAATATACCGTATTGGTGTTTTTCTTTCTGACTTACTTCACTCTGTATAATAGGTTCCAGTTTCATCAACCTCATTAGAACTGATTTAAATGTGTTCTTTTCAATAGCTGAGTAGTTTGCGACATTTTACAGGAAATAGTGATCAAGACCATTCCCAAGAAAAAGAAATGTAAAAAGGCAAAATGGTTGACTGACGAAGCCTTACAAAAAGCTGTGAGAAGAGAAGCTAAAGGCAAAGGAGAAAAAGAAAGATATACCTATTTGAATGCAGAGTTCAAAGAACAGCAAGGAGAGATAAGAAAGCCTTCCTCAGCAATCAATGCAAAGAAATAGAGGAAAACAATTAGAAAGAGAATGAGAAAGACTAGAGATCTCATCAAGAAAATTAGAGATACCAAGGGAACATTTCACGCAAAGATGACCACAATAAAGGATAGAAACCTAACAGAAGGAGAAGATATTAAGAAGAGGCAGCAAGAATACACAGAAGAACTATACAAAAAAGATCCTCATGACCCAGATAACCACGATGGTGTGATCACTCACCTAGAGCCAGACATCCTGGAATCCAAAGTCAAGTGGGCCTTAGGAAGCATCACTATGAACAAAGCCAGTGGAGGTAATGGAATTCCAGCTAAGCTATTTCAAATCCTTAAAGATGATGCTGTGAAAGTGCTGCACTCAATATGCTCACAAATTTGGAAAATTCAGCAGTGGTCACAGGACTGGAAAAGGTCAGTTTTCATTCCAATCCCAAAGAAAGGCAATGCCAAAGAATGTTCAACCTACTGCACAATTGCACTCATCTCACAGTCTAGCAAAGTAATGCTCAAAATTCTCCAAGCCAGGCTTCAACAGTACATGAACCATGAACTTCCACATGTTCAAGCTGGATTTAGAAAAGGCAGAGGAACCAGAGATCAAATTGCCAACATCCACTGGATCATTGCAAAAGCAAGAGAGTTCCAGAAAAACATCTACTTTTTCTTTATTGACTACACCAAAGCCTTTGACTCTGTGGATCACAGCAAACTGTGGAAAATTCTGAAAGAGATGGGAATACCAGACCACCTGACCTGCCTCCTGAGAAATCTGTATGCAGGTCAAGAAGCAACATTTAGAACTGGACATGTAACAACAGACTGGTTCCAAATAGGAAAAGGAGTATGTCAAGGCTGTATATTGTCATCTTGCTTATTTAACTTATATGCAGAGTACATCACACGAAATGTAGGCTGGAAGAAGCACAAGCTGGAATCAAGATTGCCGGGAGAAATACCAATAACCTCAGATACGCAGATGAAACCACCGTTATGGCAGAAAGTAAAGAAGGACTAAAGAGCCTCTTGATGAAAGTGAAAGAGGAGAGTGGAAAAAGTTGGCTTCAAACTCAACATTCAGAAAACTAAGATCATGGCATCTGGTCCCATCACTTAATGGCAAATAGATGGGGAAACAATGGAAACAGTGACAGACTTTATTTTTGTGGGCTCCAAAAGCACTCCAAATGGTGACTGCCACCATGAAATTAAAAGATGCTTGCTCCTTGTAAGAAAAGCTATGACCACCCTAGACAGCATGTTAAAAAGCAGAGACATTACTTTGTTAACAAAGGTCTGTCTAGTCAAGGCTATGGCTTTTCCAGTAGTCATGTATGGATGTGAGAGTTGGACTATAAAGAAAGCTGAGTGCTGAAGAATTGATGCTTTTAAACTGTGGCTTTAGAGAAGACTCTTGAGAGGACCTTAGACTGCAAGGAGATCAAACCACTCAATCCTAAAGGACATCATCCCTGAATATTCATTGGAAGGACTGATACTGAAGCTGAAACTCCAATACTTTGGCCACCTGATGCGAAGAACTGACTCATTTGAAAAGCCCCTGATGCTGGGAAAGATTGACGGCAGGAGGGGAAGGGGACGACAGAGAATGAGATGGTTGAATGGCATCACTGACTCAAAGGACATGAGTTTGAGTAAGCTCTGGGAGTTGGTGACGGACAGGTAAGCCCGGTGTGCTGCAGTCCACGGGGTTGCTAAAGTCGGACATGACTGAGCAACTGTACTGAACTGAATACTTCCATTGTGTATTTGTACCACAACTTTCTTATCCATTCGTCTGCCGATGGACATCTTGGTTGTTTCCATGTCCCAGCTATTGTACACAGTGCTGCAGTGAACATTGGGGTACATGTGTCTCTTTCAATTCTGGTTTCCTTGGTTTCCTGTGTATGCCCAGCAGTGGGATTGCTTAGTCATATGGCAGTTCTATTTCCAGGTTTTAAAGAAATCTCCATACTGTTCTCCATAGTGGCTATACTAGTTGAATTCCCACCAACAGTGTAAGAAAGTTTCCTTTTCTCCACACCCTTGCCAGCATATATTGTTTGTAGATTTTTTGATAGCAGCCATCCTGACCAGCATGAGATGGTACCTCAGCTTGGTTTGATTTGCATTTTACTGATAATGAGTGATGTTGAGCAGCTTTTCATGTGTTTGTTAGCCATCTGTATGTTTTTTTTTGGAGAAATGTCTGTTTAGTTCTTTGGCCCATTTTTTGATTGGGTTGTTTATTTTTCTGGTATTGAGCTGCATGAGCTGCTTGTATATTTTTGAGATTAATTCTTGGTCAGTTTCTTCATTTGCTATTATTTTCTCCCATTCTGAAGGCTGTCTTTTCACCTTGCTTAAAGTGTTTCTTTATCTTAGCTGCAAAGATACCATCAGCCCTTCCTTCTTTGTGGGTGTGATTGAGCTCTTGTGTGGCTGGAAACTGATTGCTGTTTAGTTACACCTGATCCCTGGTCTCTAAAATAGTCTACTTTCAAGGTAACAACTACCCCATAAGAATCAGATGTCCCAATAAAACAGAACTGACTAATTTGATCTTGCTTATTTAAAAAACAGCTCATGATCTTCCAAGCTACTCAGTGAAGACTAAATTTCCTCCTGAAGATTGAAACCTTACTTAACTTGGAAGGGGCAAGTACTTAATGCTATGGTGGTGTTATATCTGGAAAAAATTTGCTTCCAAAAATAAAAATGTCCATTCAGTAATGATTAGTCAAATCTATTTCACCTGCTTTCACTAATTGAGGTCATTTTTAGACTTGTCCTGCAAGCAGTACATAGCCTACACATTGTCTACCCATTATTTTTAAGGAACTTGAGGTCATTTGTGTCTCGTTCAAGCCCAGTTGTTAAGGCTGGATGGGACCACCAACTGAGCATGTGAGAGTGTCTGTTTGGTGACCTTTTAAAGGCACAGTGGTCTATAGCTTAGTTATGCCTTCACAGAATGACCTCACCTTTATCCAGCCTCTGCCACTCAGATATTTTTCCATTTTCTGATATCATTATATAATATTGGTGGTGAGATAAAATGGCCAAATAATTTCCATCCCATATACAAGATATATCCCTGCTTTTTTATTCCATAAATACTCAAAGCCCCTTGCCTTCAGGAAGCCAGATTTGAGATTTGTCTTCTAGTCCCCTTGCTTGGCTATCTTGTGAAAAAAAAAAAAAAAACCCTGCCATTGCAGCAAACCTCAGCATCTCAGCGTTTGGGCTTGCTGTATGTTAGGTTAAAGGAACCTGGTTTGGTAGTGTTGCCTGCAGAAGAGAACCAGGAGATAGGTATTAGATTGGGAATTAACAGTCAGTGCTAACCAATCTGTATTTTGTACACATGATCTAAAGGTGTTTTCATGCTGGAGTTTTTTTTGTTGTTGTTGTTGTTTGTTTGTTTTAGTTCTCTATAATTTGCATAAAAGTTTTAGCAAGTGAGTAACAAAATTAAGGTAATTTAATACTTTTTGCTATATGAGTGCCCTAGAATTCAATATACCTCAAATTCAATATATCCCAAGTAGATTTTATAAATTACCCCCAAATCTATTCTTCTCCACTGTACCTAGGAAAGTCAATGACACCACTAACCTCAGATTTAGTCACTAGCTACCAATCCCAATGATCAATTTCTTTCATTAAAGCTACTTCCAGTTTCATGCTACACAGCAGACTGTGATTTTATGTATGTGTCAAACTATCATAATTACAGAGGATAAAACAGGATAACATGACAGAAAATCAACTTTCAACAGCACAGCAGAAGATATTTTTCCATTTTATGATATTATATAATATTGGTGTTGATCTAAAATGGTCAAATAATTTCCATCCCATACACAAGATATGTCCCTAGAGGTGATTTTCATATCATGTAAACAGAAGCAGCCAAATATATAAAAAATATATGGTCAGAGTTCAGATGCTTCGACAAAAAGTTATGAATACATATTGTAATCTTACTATTACTATTCAACAGGATTAACCTGCCAAATACTCTTATGTATTAAATTTGTTTTTGTAAGTAAAGGATAGTTGAGCCAACAACAATGAGGTCCCTCTCCTCCCTGTCTGGATCTTAGAAGAAGCCAGTCAGACCTGTTCCCCCCTGCCCTCCACTTTCTCATGAACCAGGTTTTGAATGAGTAAACTTGATCAGAAGTTGATTTTTCCTCTAATGGAGAAGTAGTTAGGTTGGGGGAAACTCACTGAAGAGTTGAGTCCTGGACACAGATTGAGGCTGATATTTTGGTATCACATCCATCTAACACATCTATAAGGGTGATGATCTATAACTTATTGATCCCTTTTGGCACTTTCATCATAATACAGATGGGGATTGCTGAGCCCAAGGTGGGAGAAGCTATTAACATCATGTCTATTCTAAGCCAAGTCCAAGCTGAAGGAACATGTAGGGAATCCATTAGAGTCTTCCATTTGGAGGCAAAAGATAGAAAAAATAAGGTTGGGAAATTAGTACTGTCTTTTTTTTTTGGTCTATACACCAAGTCTAGGTTCGGTGGCTCAGATGGTAAAGTGTCTGCCTACAATGCAGGAGACGTGGGTTCAATCCCTGGGTTGAAAAGATCTCCTGGAGAAGGAAATGGCAACCCACTCCAGTATTCTTGCCTGGAAAATCCCATGGGTGGAGGAACCTGGTAGGCTACAGGACATGGGGTCACAAAGAGTCAGACAACGACTGAGTAACTTCACTCACTCACTCATACATCAAGCAAAAAGGCTTGATTCAGTTAAACTATGATTTGTCAAGGGTGAATTTTTTAAAAATCATTTTAAAGTTTTAAAGGTGCTAGCAACAGCCATAAAGAACAGCGCAGCTTCCCCTGTGCTCCCCCCTCACCCCCACCTTGCATCATCTGTTGGTGAAATGCAGCTGTTTTGTCATCAGCAGAGTCAAGAAGCCCAGGGGAGAGGCCCACATGGCAAAGCACTTTCGTGCTTTAAATATTTCTGAGTCTCAAGTCACTCAAATTCTTGACCAAAGTATGAGACCTCTTTTTATCTGGAATCTTTTATCATTTTCTTATCTCCAGTGCTCTTCAGCCTCACAGTGACATCTGTGATCTGGTCCATCCTCACACTGGTGCTGGGCATCCAATGCCTTCTTTCCGCCTGGCAACACATACCCTTAAGTCTAGGAAGTTTTCTTGACTTGTTGTCTTGATTAATTTTCCCCCTCCATTTTCTCTATTTTCTCATTCTGAAACTCCTATTTATTGTTATGAGATGCCCTGGACTATTAAAAATGATAACTAGAAGAAATAGGAAATCAAAAGCAGTGGAATAAAGAATTACAGCTTTTTCTTTATACAACCACAGTATCATTTTTAATTGGCACTATTTCTTCTGTACTTATTCCTAGAAAAGGTGATAAAAGTGAAATTTAAAGTAATGTATAATAATTAGGGATGTGAGAGAGATTTCTGGTTGCATGTAAATATTCATCTCTCCTTCTTCGGTACCAGAATCCTGGACAATTAAACCCAAGTGAAGAATGAAATTCTCAGGCTTGGCAGGTAGACATGTAAGTAAAGTCACTGAGTAGGGCTTTCCTGAAAGCCGTTTGTCCCCTTTTCTCCTTGCCCTTCCTCATTTCCCATCTTGGAATGTGAGTGTGATGACCTGAGTCCTGCAGCTGTTTTATGGCTTGACAACTGAATTGATACACTGAGGATGGTGGAGGAGGAAGACAGGAAAGTCTCAGGCCTTCTAACCCTTTAGACAGACTATCAGCTGTCTGACTTCATTTAGGTAAGAGAATAAAAATACTAATTCCTAAAACTACTGTAGTAAAGCCTTTTTAACAAGCAGCTGGAAAGTAAAATTCCTGGTGGATTCAAGGAAATTTATACTATTTTTAAGCTCTCTGAAAATTGAACCTCCCTTATTACATGTACGTCTTATTATCTCTCTCCATTTGATTTTCCTTCTCATGTTTAAGTTTGTGATTGAAGCCAGCCCAATTCCAATATCTCCATGCTCCTAATCTTATCTCCCCAGTCCAAACTCCACACTTTTGCCTGCATTATCTTCTGAAAACTCCCATCAGTCACGTGATATATAGTAATTAAGGTTTGTAATCAGTAAAACCTATGTATTCATCTTTCTCTGGAACCAGGTGTTTGATATAAAACAAGTCAGTCTCCCTAGCTTCAATGTCTTCATTGATAAAATGGGAAAGAGACTGCCTTTTTGATACAATTGTGCTCAGAATTAAATTAATATATATAAAATATTCAGCACAAGGAAATTTACTAAGATAGCCTCATGGGATTGTCATTCCTAAATTAAATCCTTAAGGAATTTATGGAGAGAATTATTGAAAAAAATGGAGGCCATAAGAAAGAACTGAATAATTAGATACACTATATTGTTGAACAGCAAGGCTTAATTAAATCAATCTTTCCCCAAGTAACATATGACATAGTCTTTTTCTTTTACATGTAATGGTTTATTGCTGAATTTTATTACATTCAAACATGAGAATTTAATCAGATTTTACCCCTCCTGATTAAAGTGTCATTGAAGTAAAACTGAAACTATTCTTTATAAGTGTACAATTTACTGATTTTATTAAATGTATGGGGTTGTGCAATCATCACCATAATCTAATTTTAGTACATTTCCATCACCCTGATTTTATTTCTTGCATTTACTCAAAATCTTGAAAAGTGAAAGTGCAAGTTGCTCAGTTGTGTCCGACTTTTTGCGACCCCATGGTCTTTACAGTCCATGGAATTCTCCAGGCCGGAATACTGGAGTGGGTAGCCTTTCCCTTCTCCAGGGATTTTCCCAACCCAGGGGTCCAACCCAGGTCTCCCGCATTGCAGGCCGATTCTTTACCAGCTGAGCCACAAGGGGAACCCAAGAATACTGGAGTGGGTAGCCTATTCCTTCTCCAGGGGATCTTCCTGACCTAGGAATTGAACTGGGGTCTCCTACATCGCAGACAGATTCTTTACCAACTGAGCTATTATGGAATCCCATCCATAATGTTAGGGAACCACTGTTCTGCTTTCCATCTATAAATTTGTCTACATTCCATATAAGTGTAACTGTAACATGTAGTCTGTTGCAACTGGCTTTTTTTCAGTCAGCATAATGATTTTGAGGTTCATTCATTTTTGTGACAATTTTTTAACTGTTCTCTTTTGTTCAAATATTTTTTAAAGGACCCAAGGTCAGATTGGTGGGGGAGGGAATCCTCTTTAAAAGTTTTATTTTTAAAAAGTGCACAAAACAGTAACTAACATAAATTGAAAGTTTACTAGGTGACTGACACTCTTTTAAGTAGATAAATTTATAAATTCCTTTAACTACCAGATATCTCTATGAATATTTTTTTATTACCTTCATTCTGTAGGTGAGAAAGTAAAAGTATAATGAGGCTAATTTGCCCAAAGACATAAGGCTAGTTAATGATGAAGATGGGATTTGAACCCAAGAAGTCTGATTTCAGAACCAACACTTGTCCCTATGCCCAGGGGTTATTAATATGATATTCAAATATTTTCATAAGATTAGCTTTAATGGTTAAATGATCTAAATGGAAAAGTCAGGTAATATCTAACACAGAAGATAACACAAACTTTAAACCCTTTTCCACTGGAAGAGAATGGATGGCAGAAAGTGTAACTGCCAGTTGTTAACTAAGCAAAGTTAACAAACAGTGACATCAAGTGATATCAGGGAACACAAGACACAGTGACAATCTGTGCTTTCCAGATAAAGGGGATTATCAGAAATGCAAGACTTTAGTGCTCTGCATGTGTGAAACTCTAATTACCTGGAGAGAAGAACAGGTTCTATGCTGAATAGCAAGTGTTATTTGAAAGACTTTTAAGTATATGTATATTCTGTAGTATTTAATATACACAGAAATATATGTAAGTTATGGAGCAAGATCATAAACATCTGTAAAACCCCCACCCAACTTGAAAATTATTAAAACCATTTATGTGTGGTTCCTCTGTCTTATCCCACCATCTTCCCACTGCTCTGAATGGTGGATTCTTGCTCCCTGGCATTTTTTTCAACCATATATGAAGCTAAACAGTTTAATTTTGCCTATTACTGGCCCTTCTATGGCACCTACTCTTCTGAAATTTGCTTTTTAAACTCATCATTGCTTTTAATATTCATCCAAAGAGCCTGTGGACTGTGTTGTGTTTTTTACTGCTATGTGAGGATACCGCTGCTGCTAAGTCGCTTCAGTCGTGTCCGACTCTGTGCGACCCCATAGACAGCAGCCCACCAGGCTCCCCCATCCCTGGGATTCTCCAGGCAAGAACACTGGAGTGGGTTGCCATTTCCTTCTCCGATGCAGAAAAGTGAAAAGTGAAAGTGAAGTCGCTCAGCCATGTCCAACTCTTAGCGATCCCATGGACTGCAGCCTACCAGGCTCCTCCGTCCATGGGATTTTCCAGGCAAGAGTACTGGAGTGGGGTGCCATTACCTTCTCTGATGTGAGAATACTACCTTTTGATTATCCATGCTTCTGTATTGGGTATGTGGAGTGCCAGCTTTTGCTGATATTCATGTTTCCGTAAAGTTTCCTGTTCATGCTCAGTTGTCATGACTGCATCACTTTCCCAGGACGCTGTTAAAGCTAACCTCATGTTAGAATCAATGTAAAAAATTAAAAAAAAAAAAAAATTACACCACCCCCACCCATGCCCCAAATGTTTTCATTTAATTGCAGCCATGCAACCGTCTAGGGCATTTCCTTAGAGGTAGAATTGCTAACTCAGAGGACATTAACATCTTTAACATTACCCATGTTATCTGAGTTGCACCCCACCCCTGACCAGTGAGGAGAGTTCCCTTCACTCCACTTTCTCATCTGTTTATATTGTCACACCATGCATTTTACCAGTTTAGAGAATGTAAGATGGCACTTTTTCTTGCTTTTGCTTTCTATTCTATTGATTGATTTCATCGTCTCTGCAGCAATATCACCCTTTTGGCTCAGCTGGTAAAGAATCCGCCTACAGGGTGGGAGACCTGGGTTTGATCCCTGGGTTGGGAAGATATCCTGGAGAAGGGAAAGGCTACCCACTCCAGTATTCTGGCCTGGAGAATTCTGTTTTAATTACTATAGCTTTAACTGCCTCTGTTGTAATTTTCCACTTTATTCTGCCTCTTTATGAATGTATTAGATATTTTGGCCCCGACAGTGGTTTGTGTTGCTACTACCTGAAACTTTGGTTAAAATTACTCTTATTTTATATCTATAAGGAAGAGAAAAATGAAAGTGGTTATGCTACTGATAATAAAGTTGAGACCAAGATGAAATCAGTTAAGTGCCCAAAGCCTCACATTAACTCCTCAGTTAATCTTTGATGAGAATTAGACACTTGTTGGATCTAAGTTGTTGACTGTTAAATTGACAATATGTATGAATAACTGGAACTATGTTATTGAACTGTGTTATTACTACTTCCCTGGTAGCTCAGACAGCAAAGCATCTGCCTGCAATGCAGGAGACCTGGGTTCAATCCCTGGGTCGGGAAGATCCCCTGGAGAAGGAAATGGCAACGTACTCTAGTACTCTTGCCTAGAAAATCCCATGGACAGAGGAGCCTGATGGACTACAGTCCGTGGGATCACAAAGAGTTGGACGCAACTGAGCAACTTCACTTCACATTATTGAAAATTTTGTGAAAAAGATAAGATGGGAAGTTAGAGGATATTAGGTAATGCAATTTATGGCTGACAGATGAACAACAACAAAATGTTCCAAGAATCCAAATGATAGGAGACACTCAAAGTATGTGGAGTTGTTCATAGGAAAATAGCTTGATACAGATTTCTTTAACATCAGATACCAGTGTATAAACCATTAAGACATAAAACAAAAATCAAGTCAACTAATATTAGAGCTTTAAAACTCAGTTCAAATATTACTCTTCCTGCAAAACCTCCATCCATCTTTGCAGAAAGTGTTGATTGTTTCCTCCTAGACTGGCAGCTCCATGGCATACAGAATCGTAATTAACTTTGTATATCGTTCTTCTCCCCTAGAATGAGATTCTAAAGATGAGGGAAATTTCCTCTTTCAAGGTGCCCCTCTTTGCCATACAGCAGGTGCTCATGGAGGACATTTTAAAATAAACACATGAGCAAAAACTTAGGTTATTAGGTCTCTATTTTTTTTTAATTTGGCTACATAACTTTTACAGACTATATCAATGTACACAGTTGATTGCAGTTTAATATACATAGAGCTTGACCTTGAAATGAAAGAATAAAAGAGAGTTTTGGGGAAGAAGAAACAGTCGAAGTAAGAAATAAAGCTTATGTCCCTCCTGAGTGAAATTGGCTTTCAACTAGGACAAGGGAAAATAAAGCAGTCTAACCGTAAAATAGTCTAACACAGTCCTATTCAACAGGGAAAAGATTAAATACAGAACAATTTAAAAATTACTGCCAACTGAAGCTGAAAAGAGATCACCAAATAGTCTCTGACCCTTGTAGAAAAGTCAGGCAGCTTCCCCAAGTAGTACATGAAATGCTAACCCTACATCTTTTGCTGCAGAGCCCTCAAGCATCACCACCAGATCACCATCCCAGGAGACCAGAGATTGTCCAAGCATCCAAATTAACCACCTGCAGGTCACACTGTGAAGAAAAATGCTTTAGACAGGCCTGATGTTTTAATACAGTCCATCTTTAACTCTCCTAATGTCATCTAACTGAAAAGATGAGAGCAATTTAATGAGACAAAGTAAAAATACTACAAGACAAATTAACATAAGAATGAGAGAATCTTCATTATAAATCTCATCTTTCAATTTACTGAGTTCCTATCGAACAGTATAATTTAAATCAATGAATGCAATTTAGGCCAAAATTCATAAAAGATGTTTTTAGTAAATACTAGGAAATTTAAAAACACTTTCCCTTTGTAGCATTTGCAAAAGAGAGGAGAGACAGAAAGAGAAATAGAGAGGGAATGGGAAGAATGGGGTAAGAGAAAGGGAGATCAGAAAAAGAAACAAAAATTATCTTTTAGTTATTTCTTTATGGATTGTTCTTTGATTTGTTTATATTGTGCTTACCTAAAAAGTTAAACTATCCTCCCTTTTTGAATGCTGTAATTTTGGAAACAAATGATAAATATTGGTGGGAAATAAGAAAAAAAATAGTTGCTTCAAGCTCTTTCTCATTCTACATTATATATCTTTGTGATGGGCTCTGGCATTAAGTCTCTGGTCTCAAGGGCCTTCCTTAATTTTTGGCTAAGCTTTGAAAGATGAGGGTAATGGTACTGGTCAGCTGAAATTCAGATAAATGTTTTGAAAACAATGGAAATATCTTAAATTGTACCTAAAAAGTTAAAACTCAAGTGATAAGCCTGATAAATCATTTCTTAAATGTCAGTTGCTCATTGAAATTGTGAAACTTACTGGGACCATTCCTATATTTGTGCTTATCTGTGTGAGTAAAATTAAGAATTACAAGGAGGGAGTAGCATTTCTCTTCATATCTTTCAATGTTAACCAAATTAGAAAAAATAGTAAAAGTATATATGTATGCTCAGTTGTGTCTGACTCTTTGAGTCCCCATGGACTGTAGCATGTGAGACTGCTCTGCCCATTGAATTTTCCATACAAGAATACTGGTGTGCGTTGCCATTCCATTCTCCAGGGGATCCTCCAGACCCAAGGATCGAACCCACGACTCTTGAGTCTCCTGCGTTGGCAGGCAGATTGTTTACCATCAGCACCACCTGCTGCTGTTCTGCGCTGAATAGCTTCAGTCGTGTCCTGCTCTTTGCAACCCTATGGACCATAACCCATAGTCAGTACCATATGGACCTGCAGTCAGCTCCTGTGGACCATATGAACCATAGTCAACCATATGGACCCTGGTAAGGCTCCTGTGTTCATGGGATTCTTCAGGCAAGAATACTGGAGTAGGTTGCCATGCCCTCTTCTGGGGATCTTCCAGACCCAGGGATTGAACCCACATCTCTTTATCTCCTCTTTATATCTCCTGCATTGGTAAGCAGGTTCTTAACCATTAGCACCACCTGGGAAACCCCAAAAAGTATATATGGTGGTATTCAAATGTGACATATACATAGTACATGGATATGAATTTAACGGCATTTAAGATTGTAAGTCCCAGGAGGCACGAACCAACATTAACTTTCTGTGACCAATGTTTAATATTGAATGTATTTATACACCAAATCCAAGCTCCTCAATGACAAAAGTTGGGAAAAGTGACACTGAGTTTTTTTAGCAATGACAAGAGACATGTTTTCCAGATATGTGGTTATGTATTTCCTTTCCCACTTGTGATCACAGTCCCACCAGGTTGGTCTCCCAGTGATCCTGCTTCTCCTCCAGTGATGGATGTGATCCAGTCTGTGTAGGCAGAAATTCTGGTGAAGACTGTTGGTGCGGCAGGATGGCAGTTACTGCTGCCCCAGCTCACAATACCGATGAGCTTGTACTGTCCACCCTCACCACACTGCAGCGGTCCTCCAGAATCTCCCTGCAACCAGCAAAAAGAAAAGTTCACTCTCCCGACTGCATGATTCCTGGGGGACGCTAACCCCCAACTGCAGCGGATGATCAGACAAGAGTGTAAGTCTCTCTCCCATCACAACAGCTCAAGGAACTAGGACCACTGAGCTCGTTGGCTGATGTTACAGATCTCTGATTCAGATCAAAATTTATATTTTCAAAGCAATGCTGAAAGAAACATGAATTCATTTTATGCTGACCATAGACTACCATGCAGGAAGTTTCATGTGTCTAATCAATATAAATGAGCAAATGATGGCTTTGAGTTACACAAAAGCATTTTTATATTTTCAGTGCTACTGGAAATAGGTAGTTTGAGCTACCTAATTCAGCTATGATGTCAAACCATAAGAAATCATCATTTTTTTGTAGGTCAAAAATAGCTGAAAATCATCAGTTTCACGTAGTTCAACCTAGCAATGGAATGAGTAATTCCTTTTGAAAACTGAATCTATGCAAATATCAAATTAGCAGTCGCAGTACATCAACTTAGCAATGGACTTATTCCTCTCATTTTTCACTTTAAAACTGCCATACGTTTGTACCTCTTTCTGGTCAGCAAACAAACATTCAGAAGACAACACTGAAATGAACCTCCTGCCCTCGTGAATGCAGGCCTTAGTTACCATACAGGAGGATGATCCGGAAGCCCCTCCACATATATTAGTGTTTTTAATTTCCAGTCCCCAGTAGCTTCGACAAGATATACTACTGATCAGTGGTACCTTTGCCTGCTGCACAGTTTTAGGAAATTCATCGTCTAGTAGAAAAGAAAGAAAAATACATAGGCAAATGCTATTAAAGGATAAAACAAAATTAGCCTTACATATACACAGACTCCAAGGGGTAAATCCTACTCATTCTCCTCTCTCAGTACTTCAATGATGCCATTAGGTGACTTGTAAAAAACCAATTATTCCACAGTGGTTTATACAACAGAAACAACAAAACACATTTTATGTGCATTCTTTTGTCATTAGTATAGTCCTCAAAAGATATAAAAATGATACCACCTTATGAAAACAAAGACAAAATTTACACCCAAATCAGTTGTTGACAAAGCAAACAACATAATTCATTTTTGACATATGAAGTCTATACTTTATTTCATTGGTTTTGCCATCTTTTCATTCTTTTGATTTGACTTCTGCTGAGCAGGACATTCTAAGTGCTGACACTGACTGGAAGCTGACAGCTGAAATTACATTCTAACTCTTTACTTTGTTGGATATTTGTAACTAGTTAATTCATTTGGAAAATAGGGTGTAGGTGAGACCAGAGACATGGATTTGATCTCTATATGGACTAGAATATTTTCACATAATCTTTCCACCCATTTACCTTTTAAAAAACATTGAAGTATAGTTGATTTACAACATTGTGATAGTTTCTGGTATACGGGAAAGTGATTCAGACATAAATATACATTTTATACATATATGTAATGTATATATATGTTCTTTTTCATATTACTTTCTGATTTATTACAGGATATTGAATTTGGTTCCCTGTGCTACACAACAAGACCTTGTTGTTTATCCATCCTATATATAATAGCTCGCATCTTCTAGTTTCAAAGTCCCAATCCAACCCTCCCCTGCCCTTCCTCTCCCTTGGCAACCAAAAGTCTGTTCTCTATGTCTGAGTCTGTTTTTGTCTCATAGATAAGTTCATTTGTGTTACATTTTAGATTCCACATATAAGTAATATCATATCTACACACTTACCTTTTATACAACCCTATCATTTCAGAAAAATGCCTGACAGCTTTAAGAACAGGCACATACATCTTCAAGTATGGGTTTTTACAATAGCAATATCTACACTACTGTGAAAACAAACTGTGTGTGTGTGTGTGTGTGTGTGTCTGTATGTGCACTCACAGCACAATTGGGGAGTAAATACACACAAATATTTATTGGGTAATAACATCACTAGATAGTTACCAACACAAGTTTTTAGAAGTATCAATGAACTAGAATCAATGAACTTGTGTTAATGAATATGATGGCCTAAAACTCAAGCAGTAACCTTTAGACCTATTATGAAAAAAAGTTTTTCTACTATCATTCCTATGAAAACTACAGAGCAATTGAAAATGAATAAACAGTATACTCAGACTTCACATATAATTGTTTGGATTCTAATTTTAGAAGAGTTAATAAATATACTCACGATGAGGTTCAGTTATTCCCCATCCGGCAGTCAAACATTTGGAAAGTAAATTTATTTTATCATCTTTCCCTGGCAAACAGATTGTAGATACAAACTCTCCTAATAAAAAGGATGAGAAAGAAAAAGACAAATATCAATTAGTCTATAAGATTCATATTAACATTGTCTATATTGTTTGCTCTTCAGTGATAGCTCTAGAAATGTCTTTGACCTGACATTATCCTCTGTAACCCTATAATTTAATAAATAAAATCTTCCAGAAGCTTCCACCTATTAGTTACTCAGAGGGGAGGGTCCCAATCAATGTACATGATACCATTTTGCTCCAAGTATTTCCATATCCTCCTAGGAAAACAGAAACACATGTCCTGCACTGAGATGTGGGGATTCTCATCCATAACCATTTTTAAAAATGCATTTGTTTTTCAACCCGTGTGCCTTGAGGACATCACCATGCTGAATCTGAGATGACAATGGAGAAGGATAAAATTGTCTTCCTTTTTCAACTATGTTACATGAAGAATGGGGAAGAATATATTTGTAGCAATTTAAACTTTTGAAGTATTTTTACAGCAAATATCTATCTTCACAGTTGCATTATAAAATATATTGACATATTACACATTCACTTTGTTTTTCTTATCACCAAAATTTGTATATATATAAATACTGTGGGTTTGTGACTCTGTGTGTATATATGCTACACACACACACACACACACACACACACACTGAATGCAGTGCTCTTGTGTTTGTTTTCCCTTTTCCCAGGCTGTTTCACTTCATTTTCGTCTGGGCTTTTACACACTTAAGTGCCTCAGCATACCTGCGATCATAGGCCATTAATTTCAATGATATGTTCTTTATTTTTACTGCTATCTCTTAACAAAACTACATAAAACTCTTTGTAACTTGTCTATTCTTTTCCTACTCATCTCTCTACACGTGTAGCAAATCTTATGTTATACTGCCTTCATAGATGATCATTGCTCTATCATAATCTCCTCCCAAATTTCCTTGAGCTAAAGCATTTTCCCTCTACCAACATATTTTTCCCATCAATAGTTTTTTCTTATTCTGATACTCTTCATTGACTAAATTATGATATTATTTATATCATTGCACACAGATCTACTACATCATTCTTTTAACAGCACACAGTATTCAGATAATGAATGCACTGCAATTTATTAAATCCCATTGGCAAATATTTAGACTTTAACTTTTTCCTTTATAAACTGCATCAAGTTTTCCAGATCACATATCTGTGCGACGGTGCCAGTATCCTGGATAGTTGAGTTGCTAGACCACAAGGCCTGCACTTCAAAAATTGTCAGATATTGCCTAATTGCAGGATGGGGGTAGGGAGAGGTATTGACTTGTAATCTACATTCAGCTGTGTTTATAACGGAAAAATATGTCAAGAATCTTGAAAACAGTTATGCCCCAAATCCTGCATTTCTGCATCTGAGAAATTTATTTTAAGGCAATAGACCTAGAAAAATGTACATATAAAGATAGTCAATCCAGCATCATTTAAGTAAAAAAAGGAAACAACCTTTACATGAATGTTCATGGCAGCTTTATTTGTAACATCTAAAAGCTAGAAACCATCCAGATGTTCTTCAACAAATAAATGGTTAAACAGTTATGAGTGG
Organism: Bos mutus; assembly: GCF_027580195.1. NCBI lineage: Eukaryota > Metazoa > Chordata > Mammalia > Artiodactyla > Bovidae > Bos > Bos mutus. Next base: position 94,618,499 of record NC_091621.1, read on the forward strand.
TTAAACATTCATACCATGAACATTCAGTTCAGTTCAGTTCAGGCGCTCAGTCGTGTCTGACTCTTTGCGACCCCATGAATTGCAGCACGCCAGGCCTCCCTGTCCATCACCAACTCCCAGAGTTCACTGAGACTCACGTCCATCGAGTCAGTGATGTCATCCAGCCACCTCATCCTCTGTCGTCCCCTTCTCCTCCTGCCCCCAATCCCTCCCACTCAGCTATTAAAAGCAATGCACTATTGATACATGTAACATGAATGAAGCTCCAGGGTGTTAATGCTAAGTGAAAAAAAAATCAATCACAAAAGTTTACATACTATATGATTCCATTTATATAATATCCTTGAATTGACAAAATTATAGAAACAAAGAACAGATCCATGATTGACAGAAATCTGGGTGGGGAGGGTAGAGTGGGGAGGAAGGAGATGGGTGTAGCTATAAAGAGGCAATAGTAACGATCCTCTTGGAGATAGAAATGTTTTGTATCTCAATTGTATAAATGTCAAATGCTGCAAGTTGTTACCACTGGTGAAAACCAAGGTAAAAAGTACTTTGGTGTCTCTGTATTATTCCTTATAATTGCATGTGAATCTACAATTCTCTCAGCATTGACAGTTTAACTAAAAATAAAATTTAAAAGCAGGGTAGGGAGAAAAAATAAGTCATAGCCAAGGTTAAAAAGCACTGCTCTGAATGCTGTCACTGACTCAGTTATAAAAGCGTAAAAAGCAAATGATTTGGGGTTTGTAGAATGGATGTACCGAAATGACATAAAAAGTGAGGTCTATAGGCATAAACAGAGGAGAAAGTTGGAGCAGAGCAGGAAAAGTGTCCAGAGCCCTGTGATTTCATGAAAAAGCTTGGATGTGTGGGTGGAGACTATCCATGGATCTTAGTTACATTTCCCTCAATACATTTTCCACCTAAGAAGGTAGGTGGATTAATTGCCATTCCCCGTCTACAAATGATAAAGCTGAAGTTCACAGAAGTTACATAAACTGCCCAAGATCACATGACTACTTTGTGACAGTGTGAGGATTAACAATTCCACATTTTTGCTTAGCTTCAGCTTAAGTAAAAATTTAAAAAAAGCAATATCTTACTAAGTTATAAAAGAACAGAAAATTGAACATCTCATAGTTCAAACTGATGTTCTCTAAGGATTTGAATTAACCTCTGAGAACATAATGAGTCTCAAAAATATATATATAGGACAAAGTTAAAAACATATTTCTTTCTTTCTTTATTTTTTTAGGTCACACTGTACAGCATGCAGGATCTTAGTTCCCCAACTAGGGATCAAACCTGTGCCCCTACATTGAGAACACAGTCTTAATCACTGGACTGCTAGGAAAGTCCCTAAAACATATTTCTTTGAAATATTCTCTAGACCCCCATCAATTAAATACACATAAAAGTAAAATGTTTACACAGATACTTCAGCTTTTAGAGTAAGGAAGTTCAGTTAGTATAAAAGAACATTTAAAAATAATTATTTAACTTCATGACTCAGGGAACTCAAACCAGGGCTTTGTTACAAAACAGAGGGGTGGGAAGGGGTGGGAGGTGAGAAGGGAGGTTAAAGAGGGAGGGGACACATGTATACCTATGGCTGACTCATGTTGATGTATGGTAGAGGCCAACACAATATTGTGATGCAATTTTCCTTCGATTAAAAATAAATAAGTTTGGGGGAAGAAAAGTACATACAGCACTTCTAAGCAAGATACAAGATAAAAACTATATGGCAAAGGTTCAAAATGTAAAAAAGTTATTTATACTGACCTAGTTCAACAGGTTTTTCCAGATGCAGCAAAGATAGATCATCGTTGGGAGGAAATTGTGTGAAGCTGGGGTGAATGTACACAGCTTTCACTGGTATCAAATCACTATTTCTTATATTCCCCAGGTAACTTCTTCCTATTACCAGGTAGTCTGTGACAGTACTTGTCACAATAAAAGGGAGTGAGGAAATAGATTCCACTTTTAATTAGGCCATCATTTCTCAGAATTACTAAAAATATATTCTTTAACATTTCTAATCCACATTAAAATCCTTATTATCTTGAATTCATAGGAAACAGAGGTTTCTTATTAATTCAGCCCTTGAGAAAAATTTTAAAGTGTCTACTTCCTTGTCTTCATAATGTCAGATAAAGAATACTGAATAAAAAATTCAGTATTTTTTATTACAATTAACATTCATGCTGCCTCAAGGTAATAATCATATGTATTATAATCATAATATTATGCATTATATGATGTACTTATGTAATGGTCACTGAAACTATTCTGAAAGTTATATTTACTCCCTAATACAGTGCTTCTCAAAGAAATGTCTAGGGACCACATGCATTAAGTCTAGCACAGGTATTAAAAGTGCAGAATTCCAAACATAACTCATCAACTCAAAATTCAAAATTAATACTCTAAGATTCCATTTACAGCAAACTCCCCAGGTAATTTTAAGCACATGAAAGTCTGAAACTGTCTTAATAAGTATGCCTTCTTAAGATTTATCTGTATCAAAGGAAGAGTTGGGGGATAGTATATAAATTGAGTTTTTAGTTCACTGAAGGCTCATGATAACCACATTATTTGATTAGACGCTTTTATTATAAAGCCAATTTCAGAGACATTGAAAATGTTGTATCTACTTGTGCAGCTATGGGACACTGTGCAACAGCATCAGCTGTCATGCTACGTCTGGGAGATAATACTAAAAACGTCAAGCTAAGACTCCTCTGAGGGAGTTTTCAGATATCTCCATATCATATTAAGATCAAAAGTAAGATAAAATCAAAGAAAACAAATGTTCCTTTTTAAAGGACATTCCTTGAAATTCTTTCAAACTTTACAGATTTATTTTGGGACTGGGTATGATCATCAGACAATCCACAGGAGAGTAAGGAGGAAAGGAAGCCACGTATAAGCAACCCCTGGGCTCTAGGCTCCGTGCTGAGAAACTGATGCAAAAATGTGAGATCTCCATTTTTATGGTTGGAAGGGAGGGTGTTGTTAGTTACTTACTAATTAAATTATACCTAGAAGCAGAAAGCTGCTCTTAGAATTAAAAGCTATTAGTAGTAATTTTATTAGTGAAGCACAGAAAGTTTCATCAACCTAATACATTCATTCATTTGCAAGTTGGGGACTGTATCAGTGGGAGCTGGTGCTTAATGTTTCTCATGATGTGGGGAGAGAAGGAGTGTACCCGCCATGGGCCCTCAAATAGCTCCTTATCAGCACCCGCCGCATCCCAGAACCCCCACCACCCAGGCACACACCTGAAGTTACAGTGTGCCGCTGTCAGGACCCACCGCCTCCCAATCAGAGCACCTCCACAGTAGTGATGGCCTTGGTGCTGCAGACTGACCAGCCAGGGCCAGGACATCACAGCGGCTGCACGGCCACCAACCACCCTGGGCTCCCCGACCTCTGCAGGCAAGATATTTGTATTCCTCTCAAATCCTTCAATGAGAAATGGGTCAACAAATGGAACGCCACATGAGTCTTGAGCTGGCTGTCTTCTGGTATTGTTTTCTACTGGAAGCCCTTAGAAAAAAAACAACAGCAAAACATTAGATAGCAATACTTATGAATACGTATTTAAATCTCAGAAGGCATTTACTCCTTTTGTCAGTTTTATTTGCAAGAGATGAGACTCATCTTTTCTTCCAATGCTTTTAAATGAGCAAAAATCAACAGTTTACTAAGGTATTAATATACACACCATGTTAATATACTCATATTAAAACACATATCTTTAGGTGAATTGGAACACAAATCAATTTTTTTTAAAAAAATAAAAATGTTGCACTTAATCATGAAATTATTGGAGATTGTTCTTTCTGTAGCATCATTTGTGTTATCCCAGTACATATATTTAGACACATCAAAATATTTTATGCTCTGTGTATTCAAAATAAGTTGTATATATAAAGGAAAATCATAAGGAAAATGTATAGCAATATGTTTACTCCATTCTCAGATTTAAAAAGAAATTTAATAGTTAAGCATTTCCTTAAATATGAAGAAAACTAAATTTTTCCATAACCATATAATTTTGGAGTGATAGGATATATTCCCAACCCAGGGATCGAACCCAGGTCTCCTAAGATATGCTCACTTGTTAATTCTTGAGATTATTTTTTACACCAGAAAGCTATTTAAAACAAAAAATTTATAGCATAGCAGATTTGCACTTGATTATTCAATACTTAAGTAAAATCATTTCTACTTTCTTTTCAGATATGTATAAAACATGGATTCCCTCTTCCTTTACAAATATGCAAACTCTTCAAAATTAAGACTATCCTGGACTTTAGGGGGAAAAAACCCACAAAAGGTATTTACTAAAACATATTTTTTATGCATCAAGTTCACTGCATTACTGTATGCTTTTATTGCATTGGTAATCCACACTTTATGTGGTAACTCAGATTTTGGGGTTGTTTGTATACATGCATCATAGCCATATTTTATTAGTATTCAACTTACTTTACAATACTTTAAAAAAGAAATGAGGCTAAATATTTTTACTGTGAGAATAAAGGGTCAGTTTAAAGATAAAGCAATGGAAAAACAAAAGCAATGGACACAGAAGAAGGGTCAATTAGGTGAGCAGGCCTTTAACAATTAAAAATCACATCTATAGGGGATTTTGTTAGTGGTCCAGTGGTTAAGACTCTGTGCTTCAATTGCAGAGTGCACGGGTTTGGTCCCTGCCTGGGTAGGGAACTAAGATTCCACGTGCCTTGTGGCACAGCCAAAAAAAGAAAAAAATCACACCTATAGGACAATGTGGTTCACTAGTCTAGGGCTCAAATTCAGGACTCTTAGGAGAGCCTGTTCATTTCACTATCCTAAGAAAGATTGTTGTTGCTTAGTTGCTAAGTTGTGTCCAACTCTTTGTGATCCCATGGACTGTAGCCCTCAAGACCCCTCTGTCCATGGGATCTCCAGGCAAGAAATACTGGAGTGGGTTGACATTTCCTTCTCCAGGGGATCTTTCCAACCCAGGGATTGAACACGTGTCTCTTGAGTCTCTGGCACTGGCAGGTGGATTCTTTACCACTAGAGTCACCTGGAATCTTAAGATAGACTGTCATAAAAAAAAAAAACAACTTTGCATTAATGTGGATTATTTGAATTTTCCTGCTATTATACTCTAATCAAGAAAATCTCCTAATAACAGATTCATTAGGTTTAGTCTTAAGCACAACTAATGAAACGCTAGCTTAAAATTAGATAGACTAAGTAGGAAAAAATCAGTACATTTGTTTCTATTTTATGCAGAAAAGGTAATATATCTAAAATATTTTGAGGGTTCTTGGTGGTGGTGAGGAGATAGTTACTTAATAGAAGAGATATGTAAACAAAGACATGGAAACACATTGAACTCTCCTCTTGTTTCAGCTTGAAAGCCCCACAGGATCTTTTAAATAGCAACTCACTGTCTCTCATGTTTATTATTTCTCAATTAAAAACAACATACACACATATAGACATGTACACACCCCAATTAACTTTATTACCTCACATGATCTATGTGAACTGCCAAAGTCTCAGTCCGTAAGGAATAGTCTGAAATGAGCTTATCCTGTTTTTAGTATTAAAGTGATTGTCACTGATCCCTAAACCAGTGGGCTCCAGGTTCTGTTTTAACGCATATATGGTACCTGATTTAGTAGATATTTTAAAACAATTACTTACCATTAATAGGCAGTTGGATCCCAATATTGCTTTTCTGTGATGGCTTCTGTGTCATATCTTCCAAAATCAGTTTAAAACCTCTTTCTCCCACAGACTCATCAGTTTTCAAATTCACAGTTAGGTAAGCACCACTGGATATCCAGACAAATTCTTTCTTGGAGCCACATAAATGAGCTGCAATGTGAAGTATACTCAATAATCAAAATACTTCTGTGTAATTACATGGGTAAAAGAGGAAGGAGAGAGAGGACATTAAATTGCAAACAAATCTTGACAAAAGAATGATTATCAATAATGTAAAATCAAGATTCTGAGGATGAAAGTCATGATTTGATTGAGACAATAAAAGGGTATAGAGTTTAAAAGATCAAAGAGAAAAGACTGGGCTAGCAATTGATATGGAAACAATTATACAATTTGTGTGGCAATCTTTGATTATAAGGGTGGTTAAAGAAGCATTTCAATGAAGATATATGGACAGAGAAATGGAAGTAATGGGATACCATTATGGACCAAATGTTGGTGTGCCCCCAAAATTCATATGTGAAAATCCTAATCCCCCATGTGATGGTATTAGGAGGTGTGGCCTGCAGGGGTGACCTGGTCATGAGGGTGGAGCCTTATAAACCCTTATAAAAGAGAACCCAGAGAGCTCTCTAGACCCTTTTCTTGTCTTATGGGGAAATAGCAAGAAGACAGCTATGAACCAGGAAGCAAACCCTCACCAGACAGCAAATCTTGAACTTCAAGTCTTCATAACTGTGAAATAAATACTTGTTATTTAAGCTACCCAAACTATGGCATTTTTATTATAGTAGCTAAAACTAAGACATGTAGTCTGTCCAAATACAGACTAATGATGATCCTTTCCTAATACAGAAACACAAAAGTCGTCACAAGGGTTGTCCTGATAGGTGACAGGACATTTGCTGTAATTTATCTATACAAGCTGTAACTGAGATTCTCTCAAACTAAATGATACACTGTTGATTTGTCTTAAAGATAATGTTTTTTGAGGAATCTGGGCAAGAGAGATGGGGAATAGGAGAAAGTTAATCTCTACATCATTCTTATCCTTGAAGAATCTGTTTGGTGAACTGGATGTCGTGGGTAGCTTTGGAGAGGCACCATGTCAAATAAAGGCAATCTGTGTAAAGTCAACTAACACTCTGCAAGTTTTAACATAATGGAAATGGGAAAATGTTATTCTGCTTTTCAAAAAGGAGATTGAGGGTTGGCAGAGGGGGAAGGGTAGGAGACAGAGAAAAACAAAGAGGCTAAAGGATTTGCAAAGTCTTATATCAGTGAAGTAGTGTAGCTTAGTCCTTACAGGCTTGGATTCCAAAGTCAAACTGCTAGTCTGGACTAGTTCTATTAGCTATGTGGCCCTAGGCAAGTTATTTAACCTCTCTGCCACAATTTTCTCATCTGTATAATTTAGATTAAAAAAATATGGGATTATATAAAGTTATATTTATGAAGCATTATAAACATTTACTAAGTAAAAAAAACCTCAGCAAAATTTTATAGCAAATTATTAGGTGGTTTTTGAACACTTTAAGAAGGAATCAGTGGTCATGAGCAACTAGCATGGGATCCTCTACAGGCCATATTAAATTAACCTAATTTAATTTTTGGAAAGAGCTAATTAGATGGTGGCTAGGGGGAATGAGATAAACTTAATGAATTTTGATTTCAGTGGAGCACTTAATAAAGTACCTTACGATGTCCCTGTGAACAGATATAAAGTGTAAGTGGATAATTATATGACTAGGGAGCTTCACAGCTGATTAAATAACCATACAATGTTAACCTGAAGGGAAGATCTGATGGGTATGAAAATAGTTCTACCCTCGGTTCTGCCAAGTACAGTATTGCTGTTAATGGCTTAGGTAGAAATACAGGCAACACATTTACAAAACATGTAGGTTTGAAATGGGTAGCTGAATGAGAAGTAAAGAACTACATTAAATATAGAATCTTAGTGATAGTTTAATCTTTCATCTAGCACTGAGTTCCTTCTAAAATAACCTTGGACATATGTTAGCTGCATCTGAAGATATTATGTGGGACTTATGAGCATTTATTTTCTCTTTTTAAGCAGTTCTAATTGCTTGACAGTTCTTCCTTATGTTGAATCAAAAGGCATCAGTGTAATCATATGGTTAACGGAATGGCCAAGGATATAAATGAATCAGAGTGCCTGGGCTTTAAATCAGCTTTCTTTACTTTTAATTATGTTACCAGAGGCAAGTTACTCAAAATTTTTGTGTTTCCTTATATTTAAAATGAGGATAACACAACCTACCTCCATAGGACTTTTAAGAAGATTGAGTTATAAGTTCTCAGGACTATGCATGAATAATGGTAAACATTCAACAACTATTAGATATTACTAGGCAGAACAAGTTTTATACATGGCTGAGAGTCTACGGAAATTCCATAAATACTTGAAGAGAAGAAATTGTGATCCTTCTGTCTTCTCTTTTCTCTAAGATAAACATTCCCAGGTGTCCACACCCTTCAGCATCCTGGTCATTGTGTTCTATGGATGTGTTCCAAATTTTTAATGTTCCTTAAAGTTGTTGCTTGACCAAAGATGATATTTCATAACCAGTATGTCAGGGGCAACAACCAGACAGACTGGATATTTACAGTGAAGACTCGTGAGACCAAGTTAGTGAATGCCAGCTCAGTGCCAACACTAAATTTAACCATACAAGGGATCTTATCTCTTTTGTCATAATTCTTTACTAACAACACTGCATTGAAAATTTGGAATCATTTGAGACTTTTGAAATTTGATTTCAAATATTCTACTTCCCAAATTACCACTTTTATGTATCCTAATCTATTAGTATTCCCTTGCTATAATTGATCTCTCCATGACTTCTTACCCATAATCCCATAAACTATGTACATCCATCAATCTCTAAGAAAGTGAGAGATTTTACTGTAAAGGGAAGCAGAGAAATGGGGCAACAGCTAACTTTCTTGTTCTATTTTTATTTTAATCATGGGTAATAATAGAATATGTTTGAAACTGATGAGAATGATAGAGGAGATTGATGATGTCAGAGAAAGCATAACTAAAGGAAATTTATGAGAAGCTAATAACTCTCAAATCTATATCTTAAGTCCAAACTTCAGGAGTTCTACTTCTAACTCCCTACTGCCAACTCAACCTTAGATGTATCATGGCATTAAAAATTTAACATGACCCAAATAGATCTTTCACCACAAATCCGTTTCTCCCTCTAGTATTTCCCATCTCTCTAAATACCACCACCTCTGAAAACTTCCTACTATAAACTTAGGAGCCATCCTTGATCTGCAGATCTAATTTCACATTTATTCCATCAAGAAGCCTATCAGTTCTCCAGATCTGTCCATTTTACCTGCATTCCCTTGTTACCATCCTCTTGCAAGGCAACTTTAGTACCTAAACAGTACTAAAAGAACATTCTGCAATGATGGGAAGTTCAATACGAGTGCTGTCCAGTATAGTAATCATTCACTACATGTAGCAGTTGAGCACTTGAAGTGTGGCTAATACTACATTCCATTTCATTTTAAAATTTGAATTTAAATAATAACATGGGTTAGAGAGCATAGGTATAGATTATCATAATTGCCTCGTAACTGCAGGTGTAATTCACCCTGACAAGGGGGGAAGGGATAGTGAGGGAGTTTGGGACAGACATATACACACTGCTATACTTAAAATGGATAACCAACAAGGACCTACTGTATAGCACATGGAACTCTGCTCAATGTCATGCAGCTTGGATGGTAAGGGTGTTTGGGGGAGAATGGATACATGTATATGTATGGTTGGGCTTCCCTTGTAGCTCAGTTGGTAAAGCATCTGCCTGCAATGCAGGAGACCTGGGTTGGATTCCTTGGTCGGGAAGATCTCCTGGAGTAGGAAATGGCAACCCACTCCAGTATTCTTGCCTGGAAAATCCCATGGACACAGGAGCCTGGCAGGTTACAATCTATGGGGTCACAAGAATCGGACATGACTAAGCGACTAAGCACACATATATATGTCTGAGTCCCTTCACTGTTCACTGGAAACTATCACATCATTAATATGTTATCCAGCAATACACAATAAAAAGTTTTTTTTTTTAAATAATTCACTTGTCACTCTAAAATCCATTCCCAACATGGTAGCCACAGCAGCTCTCAAATTAGTTCCTTGTCCAAAACCTTTAATGACCTCCCACTGGATGGGAATAAAGTCCACTCATTACCATAACCTGAGCTGTATGACCTGAGGGAAAAACCTTCATCTTCTACAACCTCACCTCATTCCAGTCCGTCCTCAATCTCTAGCCACTCTGATCTTTGACAGTTCCCAAAGTTACCAAACTATTCCCATATTCAAGGCCTTTTTATCATTTATTTTTTCATCAAATATTTATTTTCAGGTAGTACTTTAGACATTGGAGATAAAGCAGTGAACAGGAGACTAAGTTCTGTTATCAGGATATTTTCATTCTGGTGGAGGGAAACAGATTCTAAACAAATAAATATACATGCTGCCAGGTCATGATTAACGCCAAGAAGGAAAAGTGTAAGAGGATTATTTAGATGATGTGGTACAAGAGGCCTTAGATTATATAATATCTGGACAGATACCTGAACAAACTAAGGAAGTGAGTCTTGAAGTCACACTGGGGCCAAGCAAGAATATGCTGTTAGTCCAAGGAAGAATAAAGAATCCAGTGTGCCTGGTTTTGGGTGAAGGAGAAGGAGAACGGTAGGGTGTAAGGTCAGACCTGAGATACTAGACACCTTCGCACATGCTATCTTGGCCTTGCCTGACTGTTTCCTTGTCATTCTTTGGATCTCAAATGCACTCCTTCAATGAGGCCTTCCATGACCATCTTAACTAAAGCAACTGTGTACCCACTATTATTCCATACTGCTGCTGCAACTAATTTCCTTCAGACTATGTTGACATAGGGTTTCCCTGGTAGCTCAGCTGGTAAAGAATCCACCTGCAATGCAGGAGACCCCAGTACGATTCCTGGGTTGGGAAGATCCCCTGGAGAAGGGATAGGCTACCCAATCCAGTATTCTTGGGCTTTCCTGGTGGCTCACATGGTAAAGAGTCCACCTGCAATGCAGGAGACCTGAGTTCAATCCCTGGGATGGGAAGATCCCTTGGAGGAGAGCATGGCAACCCAATCCAGTATTCTTGCCTAGAGAATCCCCATGGATAGAGGAGCCTGGCAGGCTATAGTCCATGGGGTCACAAAGAGTCAGACATGACTGAGCAACTAAGCACAGCACACATGTTAACAATCAGTAATTATTTGATTATTATTTATTGTTAAATACTATTATTAGTTTTTTTTTATTATTATGTCTTTTCAGAAGAAGGTGGCAATGATCACTTCTGAACTGTTCACCATTGTGTCTTCAAAATGTCTAACACTAGAAAATGCTCAGTCATGAATTAATCTGACATGTATATTTAATATGGTGTTAACTAGTTACTGATGTCTTACCTTTATGGGGTAAATGAAAGAATGAAGAAAAGATGAACCTTAATTTTGCTAATTATTTTCATTAATATAGTGTAAAACCATTGCAATGAAACCAGTCTGGAGGCTGTGTACCATTCCATCTATATTCTCAGAAATAATTAAAAAGTAGCTAATGAATTCTCTTTAGGTGAGAAAATATTTAGTAAGAAAAGATAACTGAGACAATATAGACAATGTGGATCTATATTTGGGCTAGCTCTTCTCATCAGATGGGAGAATAGCAATAGGGTTCAATGTTCAACAGTTTAACAATGCTTATAAAATTGCATATTTCACTGAACTAAAACTACTGTAAGTATATAAAATTATATGAAATAAAACTGTGTAAACTAGCAAACTAATGTTAGTGACCTCACTTTTATATAAAATTGTGTAAGCTAATTACAGAAATAAGAGTTGTCACATTTTTAATGTTTTGACCCATGAATTTTTGATTAATCGGAACTTTTAAAGATGAATAATGTTGCCAGGTTGAAAAACAGTAAAATGAGAAATAGGAAAGCAGCCCTGACATCCAGAAACTGGTCCAGCACTCACAACTGAATCAGGGTCTCCTATTAGATACAAACAGTCTCACAGGACACCAACATCAGACTGTCTCTAAATCTGTGATAAGACAAAAACAAGGTCATCTGTAACCAACAAAACACCAAACATTGACCTCTCGGCTAAAATGAAGACTTGCTACTTCTTTACCAATTACAGTTTTACCTGTATTCTGCTGCTGCTGCTGCTGCTGCTAAGTCGCTTCAGTCGTGTCCAGCTCTGTGCGACCCCATAGACGGCAGCCCACCAGCCTCCCCCGTCCCTGGGATTCTCCAGGCAAGAACACTGGAGTGGGTTGCCATTTCCTTCTCCAGTGCATGAAAGTGAAAAGTGAAAGTGAAGTCGCTCAGTTGTGTCCGACTCAGCGACCCCACGGACTGCAGCCTACCAGGCTCCTCCGTACTCTAGTCACGCCTAGATACCCAATCATAAATTTGCCCCACTTTCTCACCCCCTTCCTGCAAGCAATCTAGAGCAAATTTCACTTCCTTAGTGTGGGTGTGCTGTCATGTCTGACTCTTTGCAACCCCATGGATTGTAGCCCATCAGGCTCCTCTGTCCATGGAATTTCTCAGGCAAGAAAACTGGAGTGAGTGAGTTGCCATTTCCTTCTCCAGGGGATCTTCCTGGCCTTCCCAATTGAACCTGCATCTTCTGCATTGGCAGGCAGATTCTTTACCACTGCACCTCCTGGTAAGCCGTTCCACTTCCCTAGAATTTAGAATTTGGGCTTTGAATGGGTAATTTTTAAGAAAGTCCTCTTCCCTAGACCCTCTCCAAAATTACTCATTCAAAACCCAAATCCTATAGGGTTCTTTCTACCATCCTGTTAACACTCCATGGTTTTCAAGGATATGTGTTTTCTTTTTCCAAAATGAGTAATAAATCAAACTTGTTCAATTCCAGGTGTGTTCCAAGGGTCTTAGGTTGAAAGGCATTCTGGAGAATTATATCAGATAATTCTGGATCTGATACCATAGATGATTCATATTAATCTCATGGAGAACTAACAGCTTGATATTTTGTGTCTCCACCACCTCTATTCTAATTGCTTTAGAATTCTTGGCAGGAACCAAACTCACTGATAAGAAAAAATTTAAGTAGCTTTGGAATTTCAAAGTACATTGCTAAGCCTATTGATGTTATAAATCCTAGAATATCACAAGAGTGGTTAAGATCTTTGTAAAAAGATAGCTTCAAACCTCTTCTCCTGTCCTTTGTGATAGGTGGATTGTAATGGCATCCTGATTAGCAGAACTGGTTGGAAATTAGAGAATGGGATACAATATTGAATTACAAAATCTTTGGAAAAGTTCCCTCTATGAGTCAGTCTCAGGACATTGTCTGACATTCAAATATAGTAGACGTCATGTGGTCATTAAATCTCTAAAGATTATTCAAGTTAATTGGTTTTTTTTTTTTTTTGTAATTTACCTTGTATCTAAAGAGAGCTACCTTTATTGTGAGGATGAAATCTAAGTAAACACATTTTCAAAAAGCTGTCTAAAAATGCAGTTTAGGCAACAGAAACTCTTCAAATATATGACTTCCTGAGAAAAACAAAATTAGTGTGCTCTCTGATGATAAAATGAGATAGGAATCACTGAAATCAAGAAAAGCTGGAATTAAAGGTGAAGAGCCATTGAGTGTGGTCTTATGCTCATCCCACTGTGTTTAATAATATTCAGGATTCTGATGAAAGATCTGATGGAAAGTCTCTGACAGCAAATGATATTGCTCCCAAGGCAAATGTAGATCATGTTTGCCACATATATAATTATATAAATGTTCTTATGAATGCTTCTCAACATAGGACATTTAAGATGGTTCAGTTTACCAAGTAATCTTGATTGCTGATCTGGTCCATCATAAATATTGAAATAATCCCATTCACAGTTCCAAGATTCTTCCATTATAAAATCTTTAATCAATGCCTTCATTTTATTTCCAGATATAGAATAAAAAGTCCAAGTGCAGTTCAGCATATTAGGATAAATGTTAGGATAATTGGGAGATGTGATCTCAAAAGAACTAACTGCAATCAGATCCAATATTGGACACCCTTGAGGCAAAAAGAAAAAAATATTGTATGCAATAGTCAAGGAGCTGAGTTACTACTTTTTGGATCTGGTTTTAATGTCTACAACAGGTCATTAAAACCTTAAACTGCAATGTACTTCTATTAAGTTATATTACTCTTTACTTCCATAGATCCTTATATATGGTGACACAGGGTATGAATGACTTTTGTTCTGAGAAACTGACCCTTCTCAAAAGAAGACAAAGTTCTGTGACTTTAACTGACAAACTATGAACCACTAAGTCACCCACATATACATTGTGATGTAGCTTTGTTGCTTATCTTTAGCACGCAATCTTCTAAACCCCTGAGTAAATTACATACTTCTAAAATTCAGCCTATACTAAAAATTATAATCATTTTATTTGGTAAGGAAATTTGGATCACTCTCAGATAGTTGAAATCAGGATATTAAGGTTCACAAGGGCCAAGAAGCTACTACACCAAGAAGAGAACTGAGGAATTTAATGACATTTTGGATTTACTCCAAATGCTCTAGGCATTATTCAAGACAAAATTAATGCCACCCCAAATTGATTTACTTCATCAGTAATCTTGTCATTTTAGTTAACTGTGCAATGGCCCAGCAAAAATAGAGGGTGAAGGATGTCAAAGCACAATCCAGAGGACATAAAGTACATGGAAAGAATGTTAATGAATAACAGAGTTAAAATAGGGGGATCTCATAAACAAAACATGTATTTCTTACACAGTAATCAGATAAGGTGCCACCTTCTTACTCTCTACTCTCTGATCTGCCCTAGGTCTCCACTACCTCCAAAGTTTGACACTCAGAAAATTAATATAAGTTCATATCTCATTATAAAGCAAATAGAATAAGGACACAACACTGAGAAGTCTTTGATAGCAGTCAAAGTATACTTATTCCTAAACAGTGTTTAGCAGAAGGAAATTCCTCACTCTATTTCTATATCAGGTAACCAAAGGCAGATCAACAAAGCCAATTCCTTACCTCCTTTATCCTCTTTACCATTAACTTTAATGTTTCCTCTCATGGAACCTAGAATAAGAGAATTCTTAAGGTCAATATATCCTAATTAATGCTTTATATTTTTTATTTTTTGTTTAAGTGATACACTTACATTGGAGAAAATTTCCAAAAGACAGATTTCAAAAAAGGAAATAAAGTCTCCTGTAATTCCATCCTACAAGTAACCAATACTCATATTTTAATGTAAATCCTGCTTTTCCCTAAGCTATAGTGTACATTTTTTTAAAACTGTATTTCACTTTACATCATTGTAACTTCCCCCAATTGTGAATATTTTTCCATATGACTAAATATCACACATATATTTTAATGTTCACATAGATATTAATGTTACAGTTTCCACTGATATATTTTGATTTGTAATCTCATGAGTATGAATGATGAGTCAGACCTTTTTAAAAATATTTATTTATTTATTTATTTTTGGCTATGCTGGGTCTTTGTTGCTACATGGGCTTTTGTCTAGTTGCAGTTCATGGGTTTCTCATTGTGGTGGCTTCTCTTGTTGCAAAGCATGGGCTCTAGGGCTCGGGTTTCAGTGGTTGTGGCATGTGGGCTCAGTAGTTGTGGCTCCTGAGCTCTAGAGCACAGGCTCAATAGTCGTGGTGCACGGGCTTAGCTGCTCCACGCTATATGGGATCTTCCCAGACCAGGGATCAAACTTGCATCTCCAGCATTAGCAGGCAAATTCTTTATCACTGGGCCACCAGGGAAAGCCGAATGAGTCAGATTTTTAACAAACTTCACATACAGGGTGAACCTATAACATTTCTGCTGTTGTTGGAAAAATGTCTGTGCTAAAGGTTGTTTATGTTTATCCGAAAACAGAAATTGAACATGTGTACAAAATCTGCTTAGTTGACTCGTACTCATTCTTTAGCTCTCAGCCAAAGGGATTTTCATAAGCAAGACAGATGTATTTCTTACTCATTTACTAGGTAAGGAGCTACTACCTTACTGTCTACTCACTAACCTACCCCAGCTAGAATGTCATTTCCTTTATTCAAACAATTATTGAGCATCATCTATTTGTAGGCATGGTTGCACGATTTGGAGGGAACAGCAGGGGGGTGTGCTTGGTGTGGCTGAGCGACAGCAGAAAGGCTGGTGTGGCTGGGGAAAATGATCAGAGAGGTAGTCAACGAGGTAGCCAAGAACAAGATCATACAGAATCTCATGTGGTTTAGTCACTAAGTCATGTCTGACTCTTGCGGCCCCATGGACTGTAGCCCACCAGGCTCCTGTGTCCATGGGATTTTCCAGGCAAGAATACTGGAGTGGATTGCCATTTCATTCTCCAGAGGATCTTCCTGATCCAGGGATTGAACCCAGGTCTCTTGCATTGCAGGCAGATTCTTTACCGACTGAGCTAATCTCATAGGTCACTGTAAAGCCAACTAAGAGTGAGCTGGGACAACATTGAAAGGTTTTAAGCAGAGGAATAACATGATGTGAATTATTCATTTAAAAATGATTATTTTGGTGCCTCCCTGGTGGCTCAGTGGTAAAGGATCCGGCTGCCAATGCAGGAGACAGGTGCCTGGTCTGGGAAGATCCCACGTGCTGAGGAGCAACTAGGCCTGTGTGCCACAACTACTGTGCTCTAGAGCCCCAGAGCTTCAGTTACTTAGCCCAGATACCACAACTACTGAAGACCCCTTGCCTAGAGCCTGTGCTCTGCAACAAGAGAAGCCACCGCAGTGAGAAGCCCACACACTACAGCCAGAGAGTAGCCCCTACTTGTCACAACCAGAGAAAAGTCCACGCAGCAAAGAAGACCCAGCACAGTCAAATAATCAAACAAAATTTTTTTAAATATTTAAAAAATGATCATTCTGGCTGTTAAGAGTAAAACAGACTAAGCAAAGGCTTGTATCAGAACATTATGGTGGAATTGTTGAGAGGTAGTTGGATTCTAGATTAATTTTGCTGTAGGTCCACAGATGAACTAAATCTGATGACAGATGTGAGAAGAAAAGTCAAGGATGAACAGTATAACAGCTTGAACACTTAATTAGTAAACTGCAGTTGCCATCTACTGAGGTGGGGAAGACTGGTGGAGGAAGAATCTGGAAACAGAGGTAGGAAATCAAGAGTTGCATTTTGGTCATGTTAAATTTGAGATGCTTATTAGATACCCAGATGAAGAGGGAGGCAATTGCATATACAGTCCTGGAGTTCAAATTAGAAGATGGAGATATACTTTGAGCGTTATCTGTGTAAAGATGGTCTTTAAAACTAGGGATTGGATGATATCACTTAAGAGTGAGTGTAGGTAAAGAACAAAACAAAGTCAAGGACTGGGTCCCAGCACACCTCAGCTTTTAATGGTAGGAAAAATGAGGCGCGACCAGCCAAAAGACTCTAAGGAGATCAGTGAGGAAAGAAGAGAGTCAAGTAACAGTGGTTTCCTGGAGGCCATGACAAATGAAATTCTAGAAGGAAGAAGAGGTCATCCATGCAAAATGCAGCTGTTTATGACAGAGAAGTAACTGTCGGATCTCAAATTGTGGGGGTCACTGGTATCTTTGGCAAGAACACCATCTGGGGAAGGGTAAGAAAGAAAGCCTTATAGGAATGGATTCAAGAAAAAGTGAAACAGTAGAAGGGGAGAGAGTGACTAGAAATACGTTTGAAGGTGTTTTGCTATAACAGAGCAAAGATTTCCCAGAATTCCATGCCCATCCTTTACCAAACTAAATAAGACCCCTCTGTCAAATCTTAATATAGTCATTTTTTCACTGTATATTTTTCTGAGATTATTTGATTAGTTGACTGAAACAAAAACGCAAAACATGAGAGCTATGAGTTTTGTTTCACGTAGGGTCTTATGGAGGACTATACCCATGAGACAACCTCTCAGTAGCTCTGAACAAGCTGTTGCAAAGAGGTAGGGGGGAGCCAGTCTAAATGTCGTTTTGGCTAGGGGAGTATGGACAGTTAAGTACATGTCTTGAAAGAAGATTACTGCTGGTCACAAGGAACAGAGATCTCAGGCTAATGATTTTAGTGCTTTTACATGAAAATATGAAATCTGAGTTCATTAAAATTCTTCCTGAAATACACATCTAGCTATGTAAGGGGCCTGCTTGTTCAAAGCACAGAGCATCCTGTTATCACCTTAATTTCCTCTCTCTGAAGCACAGAGTGCACTGTCCATCAGCTACTGCAGTGGCTTAATCCTGGTAGAACTGGGTGATAAGCAACACTCTCGTCCTTCTCTATTTACAGATATTGACTATCTCCCCACTAGACTGTCAACTCTTCTAAGGCAGGGACAGTCTTGCTCATCACTGAATCCTCAGTGCTTTAAACATGGCATAGCATAAGTTTAAAACCATTTGCTGATAATCTGAATAATTAAAGGCTTAAATGGGAAATTTGATTCTGTTTATGTTAGCCCCTTATGGTACACCTTTCACTTATGTAATTTGAACTTGATGCAAATCTTCGTTTTCTCCATCCAACATTTCTCACATTACCAGACTAAGAAAGTAAAAATTTTTTTGTAGAAATAACTCTCCAATTATATTTCAATTAACATTTTTAATGTGTATGATTTGATAAATCTTAAGAACTAGAGCAACTCTAATGTTTAATTCAGAATTAAGCATAATTGCAAATGTTTTCTTCATAACACCCAATTTCCATAATTTGCAGTACTTCTCAATTTTCATAATGCTATCAGTGCCTTCACCCAACTATAGGAATGCTGGGCAAAGCATATATGTCAATAATCTGGTTATAACTAATATATATGAACTATCCACCAAACAAGTTTTAAAAAAGGAATCAATTACTCTTGATATTAGTACATTAAGGAAACCAATTTCAATACAGAAAAATTACTTGAAACTTTTAGGCTAGGGATAAAAAATTCCTACTGTATTGTTATAATATTCCAAGTATACAGAAAACTACAGAATTATTAGGTACTATAATAAAAACTGAAAAATTTGATAAATCTTATACTTTATGAAGGTTTACTTTGATGCCTCCACAGATTATAGAAGTTACAACCTTAAATACTATCTTTTTCTCTTCTAAAGCTTACAAATGAAATGAAGAACAAATTATTTTATGACATATTTTCTAATAAAGCATAATAAAGCAAAAACATACAGATATAAATATGAAAAAAGTAACAGACTTACCAGACATATGAAAAGAATATCTCAAAGAAAATTCTTTCATGGCCAAACTTGCATTGTATGTGAAAATCAACATCATAAGAGGACCATGAGACTTTAATGAAGGTGAATCTCCTTCACATAGATTTCCTAGCCAAAAAACAACAAAACAACCCCACCCCCGCAAAACAACATTCTTAGCATTCATCAAGGTAAAAGTTATTGAGCAAAGTAAAAGGAAAAAATCCTATTTTTAATACAAATTTATACTTTATCTACTACCAACAATTTAATAATGGGAAATTAAGCATAACAAAGCCCAATTAGAACAGATATGTCCTAGATTTCAAAGTGTAAGCAGTTCTAAGAAAGTGGTTCCTAACCAACTAGGACATTGTACCCCATTCTCATAATGTCTGAAATACTTAAGTAGATCTTTTAAAGCTATATAATATAAAAGAAGGTAACATAGTCTGGCTAGGTCATCAGGGAACTAAAAGATATTTTGTCACCAGATTGAAATAACCATACATAAAGAAGTATATTTGAGCTTTTGTTACATACAACTTTCATTTATCCACAGCACAACCAAATGAATAAGAGGCAAGGTACAGTAACTGGCATAAAAGTCAAAACTGCTAGCTGGTCTAAATGAGATTTTTTAGGCAACAGTTCTTAGAGGTCTCCTGTGAGTCAGAATCCTAGGGCTAATTAGTAATGGTTTTGCTCAACCTCCCGTTGCCCCTGGATTTCTAAAAGCATCCTTCAGAAGATGATGGAGACTGATCTTTACCCATGGTCTCTCTCTTGTGAGGCTGACTGGTAATAGCCAGATTGCTGTTATAAAGTTCTCTGTAACTGCTACCCTGTGAATCTAGTTCAACTTCTAGAATATAATATTTTTCTTTCATCTCCTGATTTTTATAGTTTTCTTTATGATCAGAATGTTTAATCCTTCACTACAGAAAATCTGGACAATTTAAAAAATAATTACTTATAACCTTGCAGTCCAGAAATATCCACTTAAACATATTGGTGTGTTTCTCCCTATGATAGGGACAGAATGGGATGATCAAATAGTGAGCACAATGGTGAGTTCCCCATTAGGAAACTGTAGATAGAGAGGGAACTACAGGGGGCTTTCAGAGACCACAATAAGACTAATGATCATTCAAGAAAGTAATAGGAAAATTCTGAAACAATGTGGGCTTGCTTGACTCATAACGCAAAACAAGTCACTTAACATCAAAGTCAGACTGGCTTACTTAATGATAAAATCAAGCTAACTTCAGTTCAGTTCAGTCGCTCAGTCGTGTCTGACTCTTTGCGACTCCATGGACTGTAGCACACCAGGCTTCCCTGGCCATCACCAACTCCCAGGGCTCGCTCATACTCATGGCCATCGAGTCGGTGATGCCATCCAACCATCTCATCCTCTGGCATCCCCTTCTCTTCCCACCTTCACTCTTTCCCAGCATCAGGGTCTTTTCCAATGAGTCAGTTCTTCACATCAGGTGGCCAAAGTATTGGAGTTTCAGCTTCAACATCAGCCCTTCCAATGAATATTCAGGAAT
This sequence comes from Bos mutus, assembly GCF_027580195.1. Lineage (NCBI taxonomy): Eukaryota > Metazoa > Chordata > Mammalia > Artiodactyla > Bovidae > Bos > Bos mutus. The sequence continues at coordinate 94,639,120 of NC_091621.1, forward strand.
GATTTCCTTTACGATTGACGGTTTGATCTCCTTGCAATCCAAGGAACTCTCAAGATTCTTCTCCAACACCACAGTTCAAAAGCATCAATTCTTTGGTGCTCAGCTTTCTTTACAATCCAAATCTCACATCCATACATGACTACTGGAAAGATCATAGCCTTGACTAGATGGACCTTTGTTGGCAAAGTAATGTCTCTGCTTTTTAATATGCTGTCTAAATGGGTCGTGGCTAACTTAGCAACAAAACCATGCAACAGAAACAGAGGACATGCCCACAAACAACAAAACAATGGCAGCATGAAACCTACATCCTGCTCAGTAAGGCCAGTGAGTTAGTAACCCCCAAAACATGTTCTTCGGCCTAGACATGTTCTTTGCACAATGCCCCCCAGACAAAACAACAATAGTAGAAAACAAGGCCTACAAACTGCCCAGTGATGTCATCAAATTAACGACCACCAAAACAGGCTCTGTGCACACAAAAATTTATGGAAAGATGATTTTTCACAATGAAAGGCCCTCACTGTACTGAGACCTGAAAATATTTTTCCAAGTGCTCTGATAGTCGAAGTAAACTTCCCTGCCTACCTGGGGAAGGAAGCTGATGATGGAAGTTCTACTTTCTTTCTACTCAATAAATACAAGAAGATCTCCCTCCCCTCACTCTTACTTGATTACAAAAAAGTAAACCCATTGAGTACGCAGGCAGCGCAATGCTTGTCTTCCCACTTGTGAACCTTACAAATGTCCTATTCTAATAAATCACTTCCTATCAATCACTTTGCTTCTCACTGAACTACTTTGTGGGCTGAGACATAAAGGACTGTGGTGCCAGAGCTCTTCAGAGCCCTGGAAACAACACCCAATGGTTTCAGCTGGTGACCAGAGCAGGATTGTGGTAAGATAAGAAGGTCTGGGGTCGGGTACTAGTAGGGCCACGGGACACCACAGGTCAGAAGTTCTGGGGAGGACACTCCACTGATGACAGCCCATTTCAGTCAGGCCAAGCAACCCCGAGAGCTTTATGGCTCTGACTGGATTCTGAGATACAAGCTAGGGGAACAATGATATGGATGTTTAAAGATCTGGAGAAATGATGACAATCAGTATGGGTTGCCATGGAAAGGTAGTATGGAAATACAGAAAGAGTCTTATTGCTGGTGCAGGAGACAAGGGAAATGGCATGCGAAAAAGAAGGAATTTCACTGTCTGGGTTGCTTTGACCAGGTTTGAGCCCTGGCTACATAGATACATACCATGGCAATGGAATGGCTGTGCTTGTACACATCCAGTCGCTATATGATGTTGCAGGATTTAGCAATCTCTACTCTTCTCTTTGACCCTGAGGTTTTCCTTCTATGCTCTCTATCTGTTCCATATCTTTTAACTCCAAAAGACCTGTATGATCACCAAGGTGTAACAATTCACTCTTCTCTCTCAATTTGGCAGGGAAGCAGCTTACAAGACTCAAAGTACTTTTCCTTAATTACTAGGAGTGTCCAGTTGAGGACCTATCAGGCCCTGATGTCAGTCTTCTCCTCCCTCCAGGCCCTTGCAAATGTTAACCCTTTTATTTCTGACTTGCAGCCAGACAAGTTCCAGATCATCGTCAGCACCACTGGAGACATCTTCTGTACTATTCCTTTGTGGCAATTTCTTGGGCACTAACATCTGGTTGGGAGACTGCTTTGGAAGGGATACCATCTAAAATCATAACTGCCAATCTTGATCAAATTGCACAAAAATAAAACTTATGGATAGCCCAGGAAGCAGAGACCTTTCCTCAGGTTTGGGTCTAAGATGGTCAAATTGAATGAATCCCAGTTGACATCCCTCTGGGACATGTACTCCAGGACTGGAAAAAAAAGTGAACAAGATTTGAAAAAGAAAAAACTTCTCAGCCTATGTAACCAGGTTTGGCTGCAATATAAGTTAGAGAGCCAAGAAAAGTGAGCACCGAACAGGTCTCTAAATTATAATACTATACTACAACTGGATTTATACTCTAGAAGGGAATCAAAATGGGGTGAAATACTACATGTTCAAGTTTTTATGACCTTGTATTTGGGAACTGTAACTGAAAGGGATCTAATATATGTGTAACCCAGAAGCCTAATTTAAGGAACCAATCAGATGACAGTTTACCTGACCCAGTGTACAGGGCCATGCAAAGACCAGACCCCCCACAGAAAGAAGCTGTTGCTCCTGAAGCAGCTGTCAACCCAGTGGGAGTTGTTCCGCATCCTCCTGGAGGAGCTATTGTGCCAACAGAGGTTCTCAGATCTGAGACAGCTACTGCTCCAGCTGAGGCTAAAATCCCAGAGGAAAGTGTGTGCAAAGGTGAGGAGAGGCCACCACCATATTCCAGAACTCCTTCTCTGTTCCTCAAGTCACCCAAGGAGCACAATCTCAGCCCAGCTAGCACCCATAGTGGCCTAAATTACCAGCCACCTGCCCCTACAATCTTGCCTCTGAGCAAAGTTCCTGATGAGAGTCAAGGAACAGTAACAGTCCATGGGCCCTTTTCAAAATATCCGCTCTAAGTCTGGCTGGGGATAAATTGGGAAATTTTACTGAGGACCCTGTAATTTTCACTAAGGAGTTTACCAGGTTAATGAGAACTTTTGATCTCACCTGGGGAGATTTGCAGATTTTTACTATCCCATTGCTGCATCCCAGAGGAAAAACAGGGTATAACACTAGCAGCCAGGGACAGTGCTGACCAAATGGCAACTAGGGCCCAACAAGGACATGCAGTTTTTCAAGTGGGGAATGGCACTGTCCCTGATGCTGATCCGCAGTAGAATCACCAGATGAATTCTACTGACAGGGACAGATAGGACAATATGATTAACTATTTGATAGAAGACATGAATGGTAAAGTCTGTTTATTATGAGAAAGTAAAAGAAGTCCAACAGGGACCGAATGAAAACCCTGCAGTTTTTCAAGAGAGATTAGAGGAAACTTTTAGAAGTATACAAATGAGGATCCCCTTCCCCCGAGGGACAGACCCTTTGTCCTTTTGGCTATGCATTTCAAAGCCCAATCTGTCCCAGACATCAGGCACAAAATTCAAAAGGTATCTGCTGATCCTCAAACCCCTATGAATGATTTACTCCAATTGGCTTATTCAGTTTTCATTATAGGGATGTAGCCCACAGGGCTGAATGCCTGCAGAGAGACAAACAAAAGACTCAAATGATTACAAAGGATTTGTCCACTCAGGGACCACCAAAGGAGAGGCCAGGTTTTTGGGGCCAATCTGACCATGGTGGACCATGAGGCCCATGGGTACCCAACAAAATCACTGTGCCCTGTGTGGACAGAAGAGACACTGGAGGAAAGATTGTGATCAATGTACCCTTTGCCAACAGTCAGTGCATGGGCAGAGGGGACACCTCAGTTGCCAGCAAGTGATGGGGGCCATTAGACTTCACAATCGGAAGATAGAGGGGCCTGAGGCCAGAAGTGGCTCTGCCTAGAGATATCATCTATATAATTAATGCTGAGCCTGGGGTAGTCATTGAAGTAGCAGGCAACTTGATAGAATTTCTTATAGACACTGGTGCAATCTTCTCAGTCTTAACCTAAAGGATTGGAAATCTTAACAATCATAAAGAATATATAATGGGAATATCAGGAAAAAGACAAGGGTACACTTTCCCAGAACAATTTATATGTAACGTTCATGGCCAACTACTTTTACATTCCTTTTTGTTTGTGCCTGATTGTCCCTTTAATGGGAAGAGATTTATTAAACTAGTTAGAGGCCACTCTGTTCCTAAAGGGAACAACGAAACTTTGTGTCACATTGTGCTTAGTTGCTCAGTCGTGTCTGACTCTTAGCAACCCTTTGGATTGTCGCCCGCCAGGCTATTCTGTCCATGGGAATTTTCAGGCACTGGAGTAGGTTGCCATTTCCTCCTCCAGGAGATCTTCCCAATCCCAGGAATGGAAACTGCATGTCCTGTGTATCCTGCACTGTGTATCCTGCAGATTCTTTACCTCTGAGTCACCAGGGAAGCCCTTAAGGAAAACTTATTCATCACCAAATGATTTTAACAGAGAATGAAAATGAACAGACTGAATCTACAACTGAGATAGAAGCCCTAGTAAACCCTGAAGTTTGGAACATTGAGGTTTCAGGCTTAGACAAAGACATCTGACCAGTAGTTATCAAGCTAAGACCTGGATGAGAATATGCCTGTGAAAAACAATATCCCCTAAAGCTAGAAGCCTAGAGAGGAATTTCTCCTACAGTGAAGAAGTATGATTCATATGGATTATTACTGGTACCTTGTCAGTCACCATATTATACTCTGGTATTACCTATTCTTAAACCTGTTGGAGACTATCGATTTGTACAAGACCTAAGGGCTATTAATGAAGCTATTGGACCCATTGATCCTATTGTGCCTAATCCTTAATACTATCCTAACTCAAATCCAGGGGAAGCCAATTGGTTTACTGTGTTAGATTTAAGTGAAAGTGAAAGTCGCTCAGTCAAGTTCTACTCTTTGTAACCCCATGAACTATACATTCCATGGATTTCTCCAGGCCAGAATACTGGAGCCTTTCCCTTCTCCAGGGGAATCTTCCCAACCCAGAAATCAAACTGGGGTCTCCTGCATTGCAGGTGGATTCTTTACCAACTGGGCTATCAGGGAAGCCCAAAGGATGTTTTTTTCTGCATGCCCTTGGCCCAGGAACTTCAATTCCCTTTTGTCCTTGAGTGGACAGGCCCAGAAACAAAAGAAACCCGATAACACACCTGGACTGACTTCCTCAAGGATTTAGGCACAGCCTTGAAAATGACACCTAATGGTTTCTATTAGACCTTTAGTCATACTTTTTTTTAAAAAATAAAATATATTATGTAGTTTTTTTTCATTCCAATCTTCTCTCTTAATATCACAGTAGGACTTTCCTGTCTTCTAAAAAAGTTAGGTGAAAATATTTCATTTAGTGGTGGTATAACATTTTATCCTATGGATTTGCTATACTTTTCTTAACCAATTTCCTATTTTGATACTTTTTTGCGGGGGCCATTATCATAAATAACACTAGCTGAATGAATATCTTGTACATAAATGTAAAGTATATTTCTTAAAAGTATGGATAAAAATAGAAACACTGAATGACAGGTTATAGATTTATTGCTTTTGAAAAACATTTCTCTATCTTGCTCCAGAAAGAAACTATGTATTATATCTAAACAACAACATGAAAATGTCTGTTACACTGCATTTTATTTACTAAGTATAATCATTCTTCAAATATTTTTGTCAGTTAAGTAGGTAAATTTTTTTTCATTTATGTTTTAAAAAGGCTAAGTATTTTTTTCTCACATCTATTTGCCTATTAATTGCTCATTCAGATCACTTGCCCATTTTTGTATTATTGTGCTGCTGCTGCTGTTTAGTCACTCAGTCGTGTCCGATTCTTTGTGACCCAATGGACTGTAGCCCACCAGGCTCCTCTGTCCATGGGATTTCCCAGGCAAGAATACTGGAGTGAGTTGCCACTTCCTTCTCCAGGGGATCTTCCTGACCCCAGGGATTGAATCCATGTCTCCTGCTTGGCAGGTGGATTCTTTACCATGGAACCACCCTAGGAAAATAGTAATTCTGAATTGTATTTTAAAATCAGTTGGTTAAACTATTATTTATTGTACTATTTTTAAATTGTTTTATATTAGGGATCCTCTTGATTCTAAAAGAATGCATCTGTGCTTTATAATTGTTGAGTCACTGTTAATTATTATAGGGCTGATGATTCAAGTGTGCTTCCTGTGACAAACCATTTCTAAGTTTAACTGACCATACATAGTATTCCCTGAAACAAACATTCTAACAAAGGTAGTTTGCTATGCACACACAGTTTCAAGTCAACAATTCTAGAACTATTAAGCTTTTCACTATTATAAGAAAACTGCCCTTCTTAGTAAACGGATGGCCAGAGGATTAACTTCATTGTGACAGAAAAAAATAAAGAGAGATTTAATTTAGATTGTATAGTAACTGATATATAAATATTCATTAACTTTCCTTATCGATCAAAAGAGGTTGAGGGTTAATCCAGTGCTTTTGCAAAATCACTTGGGTCAATAGTTCACAATTCTTTAGGAAAATGAATAAAAGACTCAAAAGCTTTGAGAACTCTGGTTTTAACCTGACATTTTTTCAATGCTAAATCAAACATATTTGGGCTGTTATAATTTTTTTTTTTTTTACATATTTGGGCTTTTCTAATACTGATTTATACACATCCCTTATATTAATTACCTTAAACCTTTCTCAGAGTTGTTGAAAATCCTTGGTTACTTGTTTTTTATTTTGCTTCTGTTGAAGGAAGTTTTTAGTTACACAGGAATTTATTGATAATTTCCTGTTGTCTTCAATTGCTTTTACATTAGAATCCTTCTCCATACATAACTAAGATAATTGCTTATTTTATAAACTTTTAATGCCTTAAGAAAAATGCTTAGCTCTTTACTCAACTGTTATATGAGGTGATGGAAAATATATTTCCCTCCCTGATCTGCAATGCAAAATTTATCACATTTAAATGCCTTATAGTTTCTTGGGCCCCTTCTGGTCTACTCATGTGTGTCTCTTTTATACCAGTACTGCTCTGTTTTAATTATGGTTACCTCAAAGTATGTTTTTATCTTGATAATTCACCTCATCATCCGGTCATTTTTTTCCCCCCAAAACATTTTCAGCTAGTTCTAGTTAAGGATAAACTTTAGAGTTACTATCAATTTCCTCCTTGCTCTCCAAAGACAATTACCATTGGGATTTTGCTATATTTTTAAATTAACTTGGGGTGGATTAATGTTAATTTCATCTTCCAGTTTTAGAACGTGGTACTTTTCTCTATTCAGATATGTGTGTGTGTGTGTGCACATGTGCACAAGTATAAGTTTCATATTTGTGCAATAAAACTCACATTTCAAGGTTATTCCTAGCTACATGGTTTTTGTGACTAATTATAACCAAAGTGATTTTTACATTATAACTTCTAACTAATTTTCACTTGGATGGTTTTAAGGATATGATTATTTTATCATTGATTTATATTTATTTTTCCTAATTTGACCTAGCTTTTAGATAATACATTTTCAATATTAAACTAGTTGTGCATTCTGGGGATATAGCATTGTTGAATATGTTTAAAATATTCATTCAATAACCTATTGACTTCAAAAACTGAGTTAACCACTAGAGGCTGTCTTATTTGCAAAAATTGAAGTAGAGTCAAAAACTTTTTGTGGAAGAAGATAGGAAATAATACATATATTTTATGAACAAATTCTAAGTGAAGAACAAATTATAAGAACAACAGAGATACAGTTCATCAATATTATAAATTATAACTGACATAGCTAATGTACTTTTTTCCCTTTTTCTGTATTTCTTTGTTCTTTCAAACCTTGTGTTCTTAAACACTCCACTGATGGAGGGACAATAGGGAGGGACAATAATCTTTTCTTCTAAGCAGCACAATTTAAAAATACAAATTTAGAGGTGTAATTCTAATTCAAACACTGCAGGTGCTTGGTTTCTTTTATATTGATTAACATGCACTCTGTCATTTAATTATCAAAGTAACCTCATGAAGCAGTACAAGTTACAGGTATTCTGTAAGGCAAGAAAGCAAGAAGTGTAGATAATTTCCAAAGATACTAGCCTAGATGCTGCACTCTCCCCACAGAAAGCTATGCCCTTCTGATGTTATGTAAAAGCTCCATGTTTACTAATATTCCCTTAAGTAGAAACACAAAGATTGTCAATGCACCTATTTCTGGGATGTTAATGGGTGTAAGCCTACAGAATAAAAGAACAGTGGTTTAGCAATTGGCTGTTTGATCAACTCTGGCAAGACTCTACCAACATGGAGAGGGACACTGACATCTGGGTCCTTCCTAGAGAGACAAAGGCCAGCAAAATGCTATACATCTTCTCTCTCTGGGAGTCACCTTGTTACATTAGGCATCTATATCTCTGACTTAGGCACATTGGGAATTTGTAATACCCATGTACATGTGTGCTAGTGATGCTGTGTCTTTTCACTTAAATCACATGAAAAGTTACAGGTAGTTATTGTCACGTTACCAGTGAGGACACTGACTAACTGAGAAAGCTTCGGGAACATTCCCAAAGTCACTGAATTACCAAGTGGTAGAACTGCAATCTACTGGACCCAGGATCATCAGATTTCAGAACTCTAGGCTGCTATATCCTAATTAATTGAGCAACTTTGGTCACCCAGCCCAAACTACGTTTCCATTTCCCTTTTCTCTAGTCATCTCGCTCTCAGTCAGGTGTGGCCATGTGAAAAATCTGGCCAAAGTGACTTAAATCTGCTACAGGATTCTTGGAGACATATTTGCTTTCTCCATGGCGATAACCCTTCCCTGGGCCCTTTCTTCTTTTCTCTCCATTGTAATGGCCACAACTGAAATAGCCATGATGGAACCACTAGGAAAAGGCCAAGAGAACTGCAATAATTCCAGTCTTCACAGAGTTGAACTATTGAGTTGGTGGTGCATCTGCATGCCTCAGCATTTCTCTTTCTTTCACAATAATGAATTTAAGTCACTGTAATCAGGTTTTTGACTACTATCTAATTAATAAGGCCATTTAATGCCTTCCCTGCGATATTATTTTGCCTGACTAATATAGGAGATCCAACCAGTCCATTAGGAGATCAGCCCTGGGTGTTCTTTGGAAGGAATGATGCTAAAGCTGAAACTCCAGTACTTTGGCCACTTCATGCGAAGAGTTGACTCATTGGAAAAGACTCTGATGCTGGGAGGGATTAGGGGCAGGAGGAGAAGGGGACAACAGAGGATGAGATGGCTGGATGGCATCACTGACTTGATGGATGTGAGTCTGAGTGAACTCTGGGAGTTGGTGATGGACAGGGAGGCCTGGCGTGCTGCGATTCATGGGGTCGCAAAGAGTCGGACACGACTGAGCAACTGAATTGAACTGAACTGAACTGAATATTATACTCTCAGTTTTCTTGTGCTGCATTTGTCTGAGACTGTTTATTCATCCTTTATTTTTAGTATTTCTGGCCAAGTTTAATCTATGTATGACTCAAGTAAACAGCACATAGTTGGGTTTTGTTTTTAACTTAATCAGAGTATTAAGTTAATTTCAATTACAAATATAGTAACAGCAACAGGTTATTTCAATATCACATTTAAGAAGAGACTAATTTATGTCATCTGTAATTCACACACTGAATATAAAATGACCTAAGAATATTTTACAAAAGAAAATCAATAGCATAGTTCTTCATGGGAAATTGGTTACCTATTAATTTTTTGCCTGATCCAAATCCTTCATAAACCCACAGGTCACCCTGACAGGCCAAGGGCATTGGTTGCTTCTGGAAGCTGATAATATCAAGGCGAATGATATGATTTATAGGGGCTAGTAATCTCCAGTGGCAGCTACAGCACAATGAAAGAAAGTTAGAAATTATTTCTCAGTAGCATATATTGTTATTTACTTTGTTCAGAATTTAATGCATCACTCAGTGAGTCACTGTTATTGACTGTACCTGCTTCTTTTGTGCTTAGGTGAAAGAAAATTTTAAACTATAACAGTAAAAATATTCTCTAATACTTTTGAATTTGTCAAAAGTTTTAACCAAATACACCCATTATATGAATGGCTGGTCAGGCACATGTGTTATTCTAAATTCTAATTGGCAATCCATAAGAGTTAACCAAGTATTCCTGTGTCAATTTGCCCTAAACGTCCCCAAATCATACACATTTACTTAGGATTAAGTTTATTCTAATGTTTAATTTAGGGAAAGTTCTCTTATATGAACCACTTATTGAGTATTACTATGTGCCAGAAGGTTTTACATACATTATGTCAATCTCCAAAGCTCTTTGATAGAGATTCAGCATTTCACTTTACCTAACAAGTGATCTCTTTTGTTGGGAAAGTACAGTTTATCAGCAGGGGTAATCTCACATTCAGGTTCTATATACTTAAGACTTCAAATCAGGTATTGTCTCAAAGTCCATTCTTTCAGGAAAGCAGGTGGGAAATAATTCCTTAAACAGATAACAAATGTTGCTGCTTGTCAAGTGATCATTCAAAAACTTTCATTGTAATACAAATTCCTTCCTCACCTCATAATGGTTCTGTGAAAATTTCTCGGGAATTGTATGATCCCTGCTGGTTTGGTCAGAATAACATCTTCACAAGTGGCCACATGCTCTTGGTTTGAACTCTGAAGAGACTGGGTGCTTTTACTGCCCTTTGGACCTAGAAATAAAGAAGAAAAAAAATGAGATAAAACTAATTTTTAAGAGGCTTGTTATATGCTTTTTCAGGTCAGAGCTGTCAGTTTTCCTCCCTGTTTTAGAAAAAGTTAACAGGAGGTGGTTAGTTTCACTAAAAATTTTTCTATCTGAAATATTCAAAGGTTACAGAAAACCAGCACCTCTCTCAAATTATATTTGGCACAGCCTAGGGTCTATGGAAGATAAAGAGGAATGACTGTAGATGATGTAGTTTCCCTACTCAAGTCCATTTAAAAGCAGTATTCTTTTTAAAAAATTTTAATTCAACTATAGTTGATTTACAGTGCTGTGTTAGTGGCTGGTATACAGCAAAGTGATTCAGTTATACATATATATTTATACATTTTTTCCCCATTATGGTTTATCACAGGATACTGAATATTGTTCCCTGTGCAATAAAGTAGGGTCTTGCTATTTATCTGTTTTGTATATAATAGTTTGTATCTGCTAATCCCAAACTCCTAACTTTCCCCTCCCCCACCCCATCTCCCCTTTGGTAACCATAAGTTTGTTTTTTCATGTCTGTCAGTCTGTCTCTGTTTTATAAGTTCATTTGTATCACATTTTAGATTCCACGTACAAATGATATATGATATTTGTTAAAGCAATATTTATACTATAGTTCTTTAGGAAAACAAATTTCATATGATATACATGCTTTTCTTTTTATTTCTCACTTAAATTTTTCCATGTATATCCCTGCAAAGCTTTTCAGTGCCAAGGAGAGAAACTAGTTTTTGGTTACCTATGTTGATCAAGAGTCAAAAATCTCATTAATTACATGTCTGAAAATCTAATAACTCTGAATTGTGTACAGTTTACATTTATATCAGCCTCTACTATTTTTTTAGCTTGTCCTCAAAACTCATTCTAACCTTTTATTTTTATAATATCAGTATAAAGGGAACTCCTGTAGAGATAAAAATTGTCTGGAGCTAATCAGCCAGCTAAGATTTAGAACCCAAATCTTTTAATCCACAAGGATAATGGTGGTAGGAAAGGCTAACTGTGGTATAAAATGACAATCACGATAAAAATATTACTTTGCAGTTAATATATTGTATCGCCATGTCCATGAGTCACAATTCTGAATGATGTACAAGTCAGTCAAGTTATTCACTAAGTAGTTTTTCTCTTGGATCAGACCAAAATCAGATCATTGAAAATGATTTTCCCTTCAAATATAAACTCATTCCCCACAGAAACATAACTTTGCTTACAAAACAGTGCGTAAGTTTTGAAATATCCCTAAAAAGAAAAACACTGAGATTTTTTTTTAATTTATTTAATTGGAGGCTAATTACTTCATAATATTGTGGGGGTTTCTGCCATACATTGACATGAATCAGCCATGGGTGTACATGTGTTCCCCTGTCCTGAAACCTCCTCCCACCTCCCTCCCCATCGCATCCCTCTGCGTTTTCTCAGAGCGCTGGCTTTGTGTGCCCTGCTTCATGCATCAAACTTGCACTGGTTATCTATTTCACATATGATAATATACATGTTTCAATGCTGGTTTTAACTTTATAAGTTAGAACATACCTTGGACTCTAAAGACAATATAATTTATGCCAAAAGCACCTTGCACACTGGAATGAAATGTCACCCTCACCAGTGGTCCAGAGCTCATGAAAACCATTGGATAAAGCCTTCTTCCGCATAATTTACCTAGGTTAAAAAAAATCAAATTTATTAAAAAAGAAGAACATTTAAAAAAGTTTCTCTAGTTTAGGCATGGCAACTAAACTCCACTCTGCAAATTGAGGAACAGCATTCTAGAATTCAAATGACTCGCCCAAAGTCACGGACTAGGGGGTGGGGAGTCAGGAGCAGAACCTAGGTCCCAAAATTTAATACCTGTTACAGTCTGCTATGTCCCATTGTTCCCATGAAAGACCGTAGGTAGCACATTATTTTATCTTTATTATGAGGCTGATATGCCATTTCTCTCCTAGGAAAGTAACCTATTTATTAAAAATACATCACTGTGAAAACCCATGATGGAAACTTTTTTATGTGAAAATTTATTCTTTCCCTACAGCCAATCTTCTTTTGATTGCTTTATTTTGAGAACCTAAGTCAAAGAGAATGTAAAATTATAACCATAATTCTAAAATGATTCAGAGGGCTGATTAAGAAGGTATAGAAAGAACCCATGAGTTTCTTAGAATCAAACTCACCTACTATTAAGAATAATTCCATGTCTTTCTGTAATAATTATTTAAATGTCATCTGCTCAGAAAGCTGGTTGTTCTGCACCCAATTCTATGGCATCTGCAATCCCATATGCTTTTTCTCTCTCTTCCCACCTCATTTCCCCTTAATCCTTCTGTCTAATGTATTATATATTTTATCATGTGTCCTCTCCCCCCTAGAATATATGGTGGTAAGGGCAGGGACTTTTTGTCCATTTTGTTCACTTTTGAATGCTCACAACCAAGAAAAGTCAATCCTTGACCCATAGTAGGTGTTCCACATATATTTGTTGGGAGTAAGGAAGGGAAAAGATTATTTACAAGAAGAAAAAATCATTAGTTGGCATGATATATTAGAGTAAATGATGCTGAAATACTATTTGAAGAATAAGCCAATATTTATTTGTAGCAAATAGAGATGAATGCAGCTCTTGAATGGTTGCTGGCTCCCACAGGGAAAAACATAGCATTTGCAGTGCACAAGGATACTATCCAACTTGAGTAAGAGGTAATATCTCTATCATAGCCTCACAGTTCTGCTAGCTATCATCTAAAGGACAGAACAATTTTACAGGTTTCAAGCTGACAATGTCAAATCAAAGAAATGCTAGGTTGAAAAATTATAGGGTTTCCACAGTTAATCTAAAACAAAGTCAAGCATGGTTTTCAGTAGGTAACAATGAAAAAGGCAAGTGTTAGTCACTCAGTCATGTCCTATTCTTTGCAACCCCATGGACTACAGCCCACCAAGCTCCTCTGTCCATGGAATTTTCCAGGCAAGAATAGTGGAGTGGGTTGCCATTCCCTTCTCCAGGGGATCTTCCCCATCCAGGGATCGAACCCAAGGCTCCTGCACTATAGGCAGATTCTTTACTGTTTGAGCCACCAGGGAAGCCTGGTTTTTCCAGAAATCATTTATTTCTATTTGGGAGCCTGGTATATGATAAAGTGAAGTGAAGTGAAAGTCACTCAGTCATGTCCAACTCTTTGTGACCCCATGGACTGCATAGTCCATGGAACTCTCCAGGCCAGAATACTGGAGTGGGTAGCCTTTCCCTTCTCCAGGGGATCTTCCTAACTCAGGGATCGAATCCAGGTCTCCCTCATTGCAGGCAGATTCTTTACCAGCTGAGCCACAAGGGAAGCCCAAGAATACCAGAGTGGGTAGCCTATCCGTTCTCCAATGGATCTTCCCAACCCAGGAATCGAAATGGGGTCTCTTGCATCGCAGGCAGATTCTTTACCAACTGAGCTATGAGAGAAGCCCCAGTATACGATAAAGATAGCTATAAATTAAAGAGGAAATCATTTTGTCCAAAAACGGAATCAGTCATAAGATCATTTTACCATAAGAGAGGGGTTCCCTGGTCTCTCAGCAGTAAAGAATTTGCCTGCAATGCAGGGGACCTGGGTTTGATCCCTGGGTCAGGAAGATCCCCTGGAGAAAGGAATGGGTACTCACTCCAATGTTCTTGCCTAGAGAAGTGCATGGACAGAAGAGCCTGGTGGGCTACAGTCCATGGGGTCTCAAAGAGTCAGACACGACTGAGCGACTAACATTAACACTACACTAACACCATATGAGAAAATCTATTTCAGCAGGATTAAGCTTTTTTTAATTAAAAATTTCTGACCTTAGTTGGGAAATTAATTTTTAAAAATAAAAGCAATGAGATAAATCAAAGATGAAAATACATAGAAATATATTTAAATTAATAAATTTAAAAATATTTATATCAACATACAAATACACAAAATTTAAAAGCAAATGATAACCTTATAAATAAGTACTTGTAATTTATGACAAATGAAAAATTGTTTTATATAATTATATACACACAGACACACACACACATATATATAGCCCTTATAAACCAATTATAAGATCAATACTCAAATTTAAAAATAATGGTAGTAACAAGGAATTTGAAAATGCAGATAACTAATAAATGGAAAAAAATTATCCCCATTAATAATTAAACAAAGTAAAAGTGATTAAATTGATAATATCAGATTAAAGGCATGGTGAAAGAGGCTCAAATTTAGTAGTATGCATTCATGCAAAACAAATGTTCTGAGTCTCTATTATTTCAATTTGGGAAAATATAGGAGGGGAAGAAAATAGCCAGATCCCTGCTCTCATGGCACTTTCATTTTGGTCAGGTAAATGAAGATGATTTCAAATAGAGACCACTGCTACACATGAAATAACAGCAGAATATGATAGAAAAAGACCATGAGAGGGAAAGTTGATGGTCCTTCAGACTTAGAATGTCTATTTGAGGAGGTCACCTTTCAGTCAGTCAGTCATTTACTAAATGCCTTCTGTGTATCCAGGGCTATTCTAAACATGGGATTCCTGACACGAAGAGACAAGTTTCAGTCCTCGAGAAGCTCATGTTAATAGGGATGACATAGGTATGAAAACATGAAACAACATCATAGGTTAGAAGACAATAATGCCAAGAGAAGGGCCACTAAGAATTACAGAGGTAGGAGGTGATGTGATTCACATCAATCAGGTAGGCCTCATTAAGAAAGTGTGTTCTCTGAGGAGAAAAGGGAACTCTTGTACACTGTGGGTGGGAATGTAAGTTGTTACAGCCACTGTGGAAAATAGTATCAGGTTTCTCAAAAAGCTAAAAATGGAACTACCATATGACCCAACAATTCCACTCCTGGGGTATATATCCAAAAAAAAAAAAAACACCAGTTCAAAAAGATACACGCACCCCAGTGTACATAGCACTTTACTTACACTCTCCAAAATATAGAAGCACCTAAGCATCCGTTAATAGATGAATGGATAAAGAAGATGTAATACACACACACATACACACACACATAAAGGAATACTACTCAGTCATTTAAAAAGAACAAAATTTTGCCATTTGCAGCAACATTGATAGACTTGAAGGGCATTGTGCTGACAGAGAAAGACAAATACTCGTATGATATCACTTATATGTGGATTTAAAAACTCCACAACTAGTTAATATAGCAAAAAGAAGCAGACTCATGGATATGAGAACGAACTAGTGGTTACCAGTGCGGAAGGGGGAGGGGCAATAGAGGGATGAGGGAGAGGGGTACCAACTGTTCAGGTGTAAGACAGGCTCAAGGATGTGTTGTTTTGTAATAACTGTAAATTGAAAGTAATCTTTAAAATTGTATTTAAAATGTCAAATAAAAAAATGAAAGCACATCCTAGTCAAGACTTGACTGGATGGAGAAGAGCTGTTTGAAGAGCTGGGAGAGGTAGATGGACAAGGGCCCTGAGAGCGGAGTGTGATGAGTTAAGGGACCGGGAGGCAAATGTCATACTGTGCATTCTGGATCTCATTGCAGCTACAAAGAGACCTCAAGCCATTTCAATCAGGGTGGATGGGGAGGTGATCTGATCATAGGGGGAAAATGTGCAGTGGACAGGCCAGTTAATGGTTTCCTCTGCAGTTTAAATGAGACAGTATTTCTAAAGAAAGAATCTTTAAATAAATGGTTGTGCCTTCTAAGTCAATAATTCAATCTCTCAATTTTTCCAAAGAAAACAATCTCAACCTCAAAGCAATTCCCTGGCTTCCATATACTCCTGAATCAAGCACGCACATCTGTGTGTCAACCACCTACACTCACAGTAACATACATAAACTTTTCTTTCCAGGTGTCCCCATCAACCAAATTATTTCCAGCACCTTCCCACCTCCTGCTTTGTGCATGCTGTCACTTCAGTCATATTTGACTCTTTGGGACCCCAAGAACTATAGCCCACCTGGCTCCTCTGTCCATGGGATTCTCCAGGCAAGAATACTGGAGTGGATTGCCATGTCCTCCTCCTGGGGATGTTCTTGACCCAGGGGTCGAACCTACATCTCTTATGTCTCCTGCATTGGCAGGCGGGTTCTTTACCACTAGCGCCATTCCTCTTTACTGAGAGCCAAAAACCCTGTATTATACCTATACAAACAAGAGGTGGGAAGTTTGTTTTGCTAAACAAAATAGGTTTGCCCATACATGAAATGAAATGACAGTTGGTATGTTATTAGCAAACTTTTCAATTCCACCATTTTAAAAGCCTAATGTGTTTTGCTGTATTTTAAAATTCAGCACTCTAGGTCCTACATGATTTTTAATTATCTTAATCCCTCCTTGGTCATATACACACTTCTGGCATTCTGGTATGGTTCTGCTACATTTGAAGATGGGCTCTCTTGCCTTTTTTTTTCCCCCTAAATACACATACATACAAACACACCCACTCAACCTTTAGTATACCTGTTTTGTAAATTCAAACTTGAAAATATTAAATATGTCTAAAAATAAACGCATAAAAATATGCCTGCTGCTGCTGCTAAGTCGCTTCAGTCGTGTCTGACTCTGTGGGATCCCATAGACAGCAGCCCACCAGGCTCCCCTGTCCCTGGGATTCTCCAGGCAAGAACACTGGAGTGGGTTGCCATTTCCTTCTCCAATGAATGAAAGTGAAAGTGAAGTCGCTCAGTCGTATCCAACTCTTCGTGACCCCATGGACTGCAGCCTACCAGGCTCCTCCATCCATGGGATTTTACAGGCAAGAGTACTGGAGTGGGGTGCCATTGCCTTCTCCAAAAAATATGCCTACATTACATGAATATATTACATTACATTTCAGAGGTATTATTGCCAAGTTTAACTCTCCCTTTGATCTTATGCTGCTTACACAGGAAAAGCACACATATAAATGCCCCTAAGCCTTACCTGACATCCTTCTCTCACTGTGGTTTTCTTCATAAATAATCAGAGCTGAATCTTGACACATATGAGACCAAGGGAGTAACAGATACTCAACTGTAAATTTTGCCATACTGCTTGGTGAAACTCGGAGGACCCAAGAACATTCCAGTTTTCCTCTATAATCCAGTGGATATCTTGGAGATGAAAAAAATCCTCTGGGCTCTTCTAACTCCACTTCGGAGTAACAGCCTATGATTTAGAACATAGAGACACCAGGGACCAACTCAAATAAGACAAAGAAAAGTGGGATTCTATCATAAATTTGAATAATTTAGGCTTGCAAAAAGAAAAATAAAAATTACCATCAGTTATAATTTCTTGGATAAAATGATCATCCCATTTAATGTGTCCTAGTTTTGTGAAATGAGACTGTAAAAGTAGAATTTAAATAATAATTATTAAAAATGACTTTTAACTGAATTTTAAAAATTTCTTAGAAAATGAAGGTGGACTGCATTGTATTCTCTAATGGCAGCCTGTTTTCATTTCTTTCCTTCTTTGAGATACAACTGAAGATCTGTTCCTAAAAGCTTCTTTGGTTTCAATAAGCACTTACCTTGCTGGGACAAATGATTGTATTCATGAAGTTTGTAATTGAGGTCAGGAAAGGAGAATTTGCTGAATACACTTTGAATGTCATCTTCAATTTGTACTTAAGTCTAAGGGCACTGCTGTACCTGCACGAGTACCTGCAGAGCTTCAGATGCTAGGAGCGCTCTGTCCCACTGACCCTGACATTGGCTTCTTCTCCTTCAGGTGACACCTTGGCTCTTCCTTCTTTCCCTATGTCTATTCCCTTGATAACATTTTTTTGAGCAATTACAATTGAAATACTCTGTATTCAAATGAACACATTTTTAAAATATTTATTTTTAATTGGTTGATGATTGGTTTACAATATTGGTTTGATTTCACATTTTGATGGATGAATATGATAGCTTATGGTGAACGGTGTTGGATTTGTCATCTCTGAAGATTTAACTTCAGGACTAGGGACCAGGCTTGATCACTCAAGAGTTTTGTAGAGCAGAGTTTTATTAAAGTATAAAAAGGGATAGAGAAAGTTTCTGACATAGACTTGTAAACAAGAAAATCCATTTGTTTTTGGCATATGAGTAAAAGGAACCACAGTCTCATTTATTATTTATAAATCTTGAACTAGTCTCCATTTATCATTTAACTTTTCCACACCCAAAATAGGAATGTTGCACAGACTATTACAGGGAATTAATAGTCCTTGCTCCTTTAAATTCTCAATGATGGGTATTAACCCTTCCTTAACCTCGGGCTTTAGAGGATACTGCTTTTGATGTGGAAATAGGTGAGGGTCTTTGAGCTTGATAAGGACAGGAACAGCATTTTGTCCTCAACCCAAAGAATTTTTCATCAGCCCACACTTGAGGATTTAGTTTGTTCCATTAAAAAGAGCTGGTTCCATATTCATGAAAATAGAGACCTGGACCTTGTTCAATATATCCCTCCCCAGAAGGGGCGAGGGAGACTCTGGCATGATTAGAAACTCGTGAGGAAACAGCACAGAGAAAGTTGCCACTTAAAGGATGACTGACATAATAATGTTTGGCTCATCCAGACAGTTTCATTACAGTAGTGGATCAGGAGGAAAGCAAACCAGGGGCTTCAGTGAGCACAGAGAAAGTTGCCCCAGTGTCCAAAAGAAGTCAACTGATTGGCCCTCCCCAGTTATTAATACCCAGGGTTCCTCGTGTGTAATTAGGACGGGAGCTTGTGTGGGGATCCCTGGGCACCTTCTATTGTCTATGTCAGAAGCTTTCTCTGTCTCTTTTAATACTTTAATAAAACTCTGCTCTACAAAAGCTCTTGAGTGATCAAGCCTGGTCCCTGGTCCCAGAGTTAAATCTTCTTCAGAGATCACGGATTTGACACCATTCACCGTTAGCTATCATCCTGGGGGCTTGTCCAGGATCTGAATCTGGGACCCCTTGCACCAGAGGTGAGAACTGTAACCTATAGACCAACTAATCTGCCGCCCCTTCAGTCCAGATTGTCTTAAGAGTCCAACCCTTAGGGACTACACCTCAGAGGGTAGTCTCTTCTCCAGTGTGGTCCTTTGCAGACCAGACCTGGAGCAATACATACATCATTATACATGTTCTGCCATAGAGAAATAACATTCTAATTGAGGAGACCCATATGTTAATACACTTTACTGAACAATAGAGATGAAGAGTGGTAGAGGTGAAAGGAAATGTTCCAAGAATTCAGGATTCTATTCAATTGCTTGGTTTTCTGTTACTTCTGTGAATTTTTCTTTTTTTCATTTACATGGCTATTATGGTCTAACTTAGGTATTTCTTAGGTCTACTTGGATGTTATAGTAACCTAACTGATTTTGCAGTCTCGAATCTTCCCCCATCATGTCCTTCAATCAGAGAATGATGAAACAGAAGAATTAAGCTCTTTTCTCGCTTGCTCAAAGCCAACTACAGTGGCTTGCAGGGTCTTTCTGAGTCTAGTCCCAACGTGTCTTTGCAATCTTTTTTCCTCTCTACATGAATCCTCCACTGTAAATCTGCCTGGAAAAGGAACTGAATCATATAAAGTCATGAATTCCCGAGCAGTCCCTATTTTTTTTATAAATAGGGTAACGATTTCAAAAAACCATTGCTAAGATTCATTTATTCTCTTGTGTGAAAAGCAAGTGGTGGGAGTGGGTGGCTGTTAAAGATGGCAGAGTCCTAATACTTTTTCTCACAGAATATTCAAAGAAGTAGAACAAAACAATACCCTTTTATAAGTAAAGCTTTCAAAGTTCTCTGGTATGCATAATTATTTCTGAACACATGCAAATGTGCAATATCTTCTCTACATTTTAACAATGTTCATTTTCTAATGGCCTGTTTTGTTTTGTTTGGACACGCTGCATAGCATGTCCATCTTAGCTCCTCGACCAAGGATTGAACCCGCACCTTCTGCATTGGAAACACAGAGTCTTAATCACTGGACCACCAGGGAAGTCCCCACTTTCTAACAGTCTGAAAGAGACAGAACAAAGAATACATTTGATGGTCACTATCACCACTCCCACACTTACTGACTCTTTTCATAGGTCATACCATCCCTATTCTAAGGGCTTAACATATATTACTTCTTTCAGCACTCATTAAAATTGTTAACTCAAATCATCAAAATCATTAGGTTTTATGATCTTAAAGTCTGCTCTCCATCTCAATCCCAATTCCAGATTTAATTTTAATCTAAATATGACTCTTTGACTCTAGTTTTGACTCCTGACTCTTGTGTTGTCAGAACATACTACCTGTAAGGTAACTGGTCCCTGAGTTACTCCATTTCATTCCTAGAAGATTTTAGCAGTCATTTTCTCCAACATTATTCTTATATCTTGCTGATTTCAACAGGCACATAGATGATGACTCTAGCACTGAAGCTTCTCAATTCTCAACTTCCCTCCAATAATCCTGTCCTTCACCTGACCTCATTCACTCATCCTAGTGATCAGCCCCTACACACCTGGTCATTAGCAGTAATTACAAGCCTCACATAAACTCAGTTTCAAGAACCACCATCTCCAACCACAACCTTCTATTTTTCCGCTTACACCAACACATCTTTTGAGACTTGTAATTCATCTATCCCACCACCTTTTCTTATTTTTTAACTTATCATTCATCCTTATTTTACTCTTTCCCCCAGCTTAAATTCCAACCACGTATCATTTTAATCCCTTCCTCACACACACACTCTCAATTCCCTTATACTCTTGTATACTTGGAAAAACCCACTGTGATTGAATCTTCTCTGCACCTGTGCTGCATCAATGTGGGACACCTCAGTGTCTCCAGAGGGAAACAACCAGACCAACTGATTGCTGCTGCTGCTGCTGCTGCTGCTAACACTTCAGTCGTGTCCAACTCAATGCAACCCCATAGACGGATTGGTTTTCCTCTAAATTTATGATCATTAATCTCAGAGGCTTTTATGCTGCAAAATTTCTACTACATTTCCCTAGTCCATAGGGCTTCCCGATAGCTATTCGAAAGCCATTTAATACTTTCTCTTTTTTCTCTAAAAACTCTCAAACTCTCTTCTACAATCCTCTGTTTCACCTGCTGATGAAATAAGCAATTAGAGGAGAATTGCCAGCAGCTCTCATTCCCACATGTACCCAGACCAGAGCACCCGTGCCTAAATATTCTGCTTTCCATTTGGCAACAATGGATGAACTGCACTTTGCTCCTGCCCAAGACCAGTCCTTCCACCTGGACACTAGATCTCATCCACTTTCTTCTACTGAAAGTTATCCCTCTAGCAAGTCTTGTTCTTCTCTCTGGACTCCTCTTCAGTTTTTCTCCAACTCTTCCTAGTTGTCTCCTGGACTTGAGCGTATGTTGGAGTAGATGAAGCAGAAATGGGTGAAAAGGGAAAGACTCTGACCATTTGGAAACCAAGAATGATGGTTATCATGGAACTTTTATCTTCTTGTAAATCTTTCACAGACTTCTAAATCTCCAGGTGCTTTTCAGTTCAGTTCAGTTGCTCAGTCGTGTCTGACTCTTTGCGACCCCACGGACTGCAGCACACCAGGCCTCCCTGTCCATCACCAACTCCTGGAGTTTACTCACACTCATGTCCATTGAGTAGGTGCTGCCATCCAACCATCTCATCCTCTGTCGTCCCCTTTCCTCCTGCCTTCAATCTTTCCCAGCATCAGAGTCTTTTCAAAAGACCAGGTGCTTTTAACTTTTAACTAAAAATAAAATCCTATTAGCAAACAGACATTGACAGTGTGGAAGGACTAAAAGAGACAGTAACACCAATGCTGGTCTTAGTTATCTCATATCCAGAATCTTTGTTTAGCAAGATATCTGAAAGTCTAAGGACCTTTGTTCATGCAGGAATAAACAGTTCAGAGATCAGGATAATTCTGTGAACTTTTCCAAAATTCAAGCACTGTTTATAACCATAAGACTTTTTTTTAAACCTGTAATAGCTGTGTCTATGAACTAGAATCAAGATTGCCGGAAGAAATATCAATAACCTCAGATATGCAGATGACACCACCCTTATGGCAGAAAGTGAAGAGGAACTCAAAAGCCTCTTGATGAAAGTGAAAGTGGAGAGTGAAAAAGTTGGCTTAAAGCTCAACATTCAGAAAACGAAGATTGTGGCATCCAGTTCCATCACTTCATGGGAAATAGATGGGGAAACAGTGGAAACAGTGTCAGACTTTATTTTTCTGGGCTCCAAAATCACTGCAGATGGTGACTGCAGCCATGAAATTAAAGACGCTTACTCCTTGGAAGAAAAGTTATGACCAACCTAGATAGCATATTCAAAAGCAGAGACATTACTTTGCCAACAAAGGTCCATCTAGTCAAGGCTATGGTTTTTCCTGTGGTCATATATGGATGTGAGAGTTGGACCGTGAAGAAGGCTGAGCGCCGAAGAATGGATGCTTTTGAACTGTGGTGTTGGAGAAGACTCTTGAGAGTCCCTTGGACTGCAAGGAGATCCAACCGGTCCATTCTGAAGGAGATCAGCCCTGGGATTTCTTTGGAAGGAATGATGCCAAAGCTGAAACTCCAGTACTTTGGCCACCTCATGCGAAGAGTTGACTCATTGGAAAAGACCCTGATGCTGGGAGGGATTGGGGGCAGGAGGAGAAGGGGACGACAGAGGATGAGATGGCTGGATGGCATCACTGACTCAATGGACGTGAGTCTGGGTGAACTCCGGGAGTTGGTGATGGACAGGGAGGCCTGGCGTGCTGCAATTCATGGGGTCGCAAAGAGTTGGACACGACTGAGCGACTGAACTGACTGATGAACTAGAAAAGATCCCTAGACAGTAACAATAAATAACTCTGTCTTTCAACTTAAACTACCAACCAGAATGAAAACAGTTTATGGTATTCCAAAGAAAATTAGTGAATCCAGATAAGCAATGCTTTTTGCTAAATTCTTATTAGTTCTATTAATGGGATAATGTGAACATCTACTACCTGGCCCAGATGCACTGTCTCTTGAGGGTGTGGGTGGTGGCAGTTGTTGTCTTGTTAAGATTTTGCTTTCATTTTTTATCTGGAGTAAAACAGGACCTGCATCTGGGGAGACATGTTAAAAGTAAATAAAGATGAAAGCCTAAGGACAAAATGTTGTCTGTTCTAGAGCAGAGATTTTCAAAAGAGAATGCAAATCTAGGATTAAAGCAGCCTCAGGAAAAGTCAATTTTACCATAACATTGCCGAAGGAAGAAGTTATTCTTATAGAATTTTAATGTATATTTTAATGTATTTAGAAACTAAAATGAAATACTATGTTATTGTCTTTTCTTTTATAATGCTGTTTCTATCACTCTCACCTCTCCCAAGCCCACTCTAAAAACAGAAGAAACTTTTTATAATATATGAAAAATAGTTACCTTTGATTTTGGATTGAATCCAGTCCAGGAAGACACTCACTCTGGCAAATACACCTGGCTTCCTTGGTTGGGCACAGCCAGCTCCCCAGCTGACAATGCCATAGAGGACAAAGGGACCTTTTTCATGTTTACACACTAACGGTCCACCAGAATCTCCCTGAAACACCAAGAAAACGTGTTCTAAAATTGCTTTAATCAGAACTCCTGCTTTCAATTTTGGAACATGAATAATTAATTTATTAAAAACATATTTAATTTTTTAAAAAGATTTATTCCTTGTCATTTGGTATACCTTAGAACACTTAGACATAAATAAATGAAATGGCAAAAGGAAGAAAGAGGAGACACTACAGCTGGTATTCCAGAAATACAAAGGATTATAAGAGACCACTATGAACACTTATAAACCAAAAATTGGGTAATTTATAAGAAATAAATTCCCAGAAACATGCAACCTACTAACAACAAAGTAAGAGGAAAAAGAAAATCACAATAGACTAATATGAGAAAGGAGAATGAATCAATAATGAAGAATATCATAAAAAAGAAAAGTCCAGGACCAGAAGGCTTTACTAGTGAATTTCATTAAACATTTAAATAAAGAATCCTTGTCAAATTCCTCACAAAAACTAAAGAGGGGGGAATACTCCAAAAATCATTTTATGAAGTCAGCATTATCCTCATACCAAAGCTAGATAAGAACACTACAGGAAAAGATAATTACAGGCCAATATCCCCAATGAATATAGATGTAAAAATTCCCAGCAAAATACTAACGTACTGAATTCTGCAGTATATTAAATATACTATCAATCACCATAATCAAATGGGATTTATTCCAGGGATGTAAGAGTTTTTCAATATATGCAAATCAACAAATGTGAAAGTTAAAAGTTGTGTCGTCTCAATAGTACAAACAAAACATTTGAAAAATGCAACATTCTTTCACGATTAAAAACTCTCAAGAACTTGGATATAAAGAAAACATAACTCAACATAATAAAAGTAATATATAACAAACCCACACTTAACATCCTACTCAACAGTGAAAGGTTGAAAGCTGTTCCTCTAAAAGCAGGAACAAAAGTACTCATCCTCACCATGCCTATTCAATACAGTCTGAAAATCCTAGTCAGAGCAATCTGGCAAGAAAAAGAAATAAAGGCACCCAAACCAGAAAGGAAGAAGTAAAATTGTTTTTATTTTCAGGTGATATAATCTTTTATACAGAAAATCTTAAAGGCTTCACAAAAAACTGTTAGAACTTATCAGTGAATACAGTAAAGTTTCAGGATACAAAACAAACATGCAGAAGTCCATTGTCTCTTGCCTGTAGTCAGTGAGGGGCTGTGCACCTTGCGCTAGTTCCCGGTGGGTTCTGCTGGACAAATACTGGGCCAGTGTCATTGAGGGAATCAAGCAAGATCTGCTCCACAGGGCTAATGCTACATCTCCCTTTTAAAATTTTGTAGAAATTATAAAAAAAAGACAGTGGTATGTGGTGTGATGATCAGCACTAAGTCCTGCGTTTCTCTCAAGGCCACCTGGGCCATGAATGAGAAGGGAATCAAAATGAAATCTGACTAAAATATTACTGCACAGGCCAAGTACATTTAGTATGGCACTGAGTTATGATATAGTTTTACTTTGGTGTGAATTTTGAATTTCAGCTTCACCTAGATAGACATAGAATGATAATTAAAATGCTGTACCAACTTATCTAATAAAATTGGCACCCAGACCCTATTTTGTTGACTATGAGATAGTTTATGTTAATTTTAAGGGTCTGATAGAATACTTCATGTGTATTACGGTGATATTCATATGCAGTGTCTCTAAACTTTATTTTCAAAAGCTTAAGGCTCAAATACAAACTTCTTTGAAATAGAAAAAAAGAAATCGTGTCTCTATACACCAATAAAAAACATATTTTAAAAAAATTTCATATATGATAGCATCAGAATAATAAAATATTTCAGAACACATTTAACCAAGGAGGCAAAAGATCTCTATACAAAAAACTATCACTTTGATGAAAAAAATTGAAAATTATTTACACAAATAAATGAAAAGATATCCTATGTTCATGGATTGGAAGAATTAATATTGTTAAAATGTCCATACTACTCAAAACAGTCCATATCAAAATTTTAATGGTGTTTTTCACAGAAATGAAGGGAAAAATCCTAAAACTCACATGGAACCACAAAGACCCCCACACAGTCAAAACAATCCTGAGAACGGATAAAGTTGGAGGCATCACACTTCCTAATTTTAAAATATATTACAAATTTATAGTAATCAACACAGTATGGTACTGGTGTTAAAACAGATATGTAGACCTAAGGGACAGAATTGTGAGCCTAGGAAAAAACCTTAATTTATATAGGTAACTAATATTTGACAAGGGAACAAAGAGTATTCAGTGAGGAAAGATTAATTTCTTCAGTAAACGGAGTTGGAGAACTTAGATATCCATATGCAGAGAAATACAACTGAATCCCTGTTTACACCATAAAAAATTAAAGACTTAAACAAACATAAGGCCCCAAAAGGCAGAATTCCTAGAGGAAAACAGGGAAAAGCTCCTTTGCTTGGGGCATCAGATTTTTGGATATGAAACCAAAAGCACAAGCAAAAGGGGCAAAAATCAGTCAGTGGGATTACATCAAGTTAAAATGCTTCTGCACATCACAAGAAACAATCAAGATCAAAATGTAACATGTGGAATGGGAGAAAATATTTGCAGACCATATATCTGATATGGGGTTATTATTCAAAATTATAAAATTCATACAAATCAATAACAAAAATCACAGTTTAAAAATGAGCAGAGGATCTGAATAGACATATTTCCAAAGAAGACGTGCAGATGGCCAATAGGTATATGTAAATGTGCCCAACATCACAAGCATCAGGAAAATGAAAGTCAAAATCACAATGAGATATCATCTCATACCCGTTTAATCATCTGTCATCAAAAAGACAAGAAATAAAGTGTTTGCAAGGATGTGGACAAAAGAGAATCCTATTGCACCACTGGTAGGAATATAAATTGATATATCATTGTGGAAAATAGAACTACTATATTATACAGCAATCCTAGTTTTGGGTATACAGCCAAAGGAAATAAAATTAGGATACTGAAGAGATAACTGCAATCCCATGTTTATTGAAGCTTTATTCACATTAGCCAAGATATGGAAGCAATCCATTTTTCTGTGAAAGGATGAATGGATAAAAAAGATGTTGTGTGTGTGTGTGTGTTATGGATACTTTAAGAGTGCTCAGTTGCTAGGTCATGTCTGACACTCTGTGACCCTGTGGACTATAGCCTGCCAGGTTCCTCTGTCCATGTGATTTTCCAGGCAAGAATACTGGAGTGGGTTGCCATTTCCTCCAGGTGATCTTCTTAACCCAGGGATCAAACCCACATCTTCTGCATTGGAAGGCAAATTCTTTATCACTGAACCACCTGGGAAGAAATATATACATATATACACACACACATATATATATATATAAGATATATGTTTATTTGTTGTTTATCTATAAGAATACTAAATATTAAGATGGAATATTATTCAGCTATGAGAACAAAGGAAATCCTGCCATTTGTGAGAATATGGATGACCTCGAGAACATGATGTTAAGTGAAAAGTCAGATAGGGAAAGACAATGACTATGTTACATCACATATATGTGAAATCTAAAAAAATTAAACTCACAGAAATGGACTTCTGGCGTGCTGCGATTCATGGGGTCACAAAGAGTCGGACACGACTGAGTGACTGATCTGATCTGATCTGATCTGAATGACTCAGTGGTAAAGAATCTGCCTGCCAATTCTTTGAGGCATGGGTTTGATCCCTGGGATGGAAAGATCCCCTGGAGAAGGAAATGGCTACTTGCTCAAGTATTCTTGCCTGGGAAATCCCATGAGCAGAGGAACCTGGCAGACCATGGGGCTTTAAAGAGCTGGACATGACTTAGCGACTAGGATCTTATATACGGTTGCTAAGAGAGTAGATCATAAGTGTTCTCAACACAAGAAGAAATAGTAATTGTGCAAGGTGTGCTCAGTTGCTCAATTTTGTCCGACTCTTTGTGACTCCATGGACTGTGTAGCCTGCTAGGCTCCTCTGCCCATGGAGTTCCTCAGGCTAGAATACTGGACTGGGTTGCCATTTCCTCCTCCAGAGGATCTTCCCAAACCAGGGCTTGAACACTTGTCTCATGAATCTTCTGTATTGGCAGGTGGATTCTTTACCACTGATCTACCTGGGAAGCCCCTTCACAACACATGTGTATAAAAATCATCACACTGTACATTTTAAATGTATACAGTGTTATATGTCAATTAATCTCAATAAAGCTGAAAATAATCAGACCTTAAAATATAGGATTTGCATTTTTTAAAGACAGCCTTTCTGATTTTTAATCAGTGCTTTATATATATATACACACAAGTGTATTTAGACCCTAACTAAATTTTTAATTATCTTCTTCTAAAATAAACTGAGCTGATAACACATTTGATATAGCTGTTTATTTTATACAAAGAATTTTACAGTAGATATCCTGAATTGGGAATAGGAGACAGATTCCCTAATTTGTATTGTAGAACAATTAACATTTTCTTTGGGTCTAGTTTTTTTCCCCACATAAGATTATACTTAAGATTTCCTTCCAGTTTGAAAATGGTCTGATGTGTCTTTTATTCACTCATTAATTCAGTACCAACACATACCCAATATAGAATTTTCCAGGCAATTACAAACATGTCACGATACAGAAAAAGTCTGTCTAATTTATCTTCTTTTGTCAGTGCTTATCACAGGGTTTAGTACATAGTAAATCTTTAATAAACAAATGGTGCCTATTAGTTACTTTAAACAGAGAAGGCAATGACACCCCACTCCAGTACTCTTGCCTGGAAAATCCAATGGACGGAGGAGCCTGGTGGGCTGCAGTCCATGGGGGTCGCTAAGAGTCAGACACGACTGAACGACTTCACTTTCACTTTTCACTTTCATGCATTGGGGAAGGAAATGGCAACCCACTCCAGTGTTCTTGCCTGGAGAATCCCAGGGATGGGGGAGCCTGGTGGGCTGCTATCTATTGGGTCGCACAGAGTCGAACACTACTGTAGTGACTTAGCAGTAGCAGTAGCAGTTCCTACTGTGGGCTAGCCATTATGGAAAAGAATATAAACAAATTAGATTGTAATGATACCCATAAAAAGGATACTCAGAGTGAATGTTGAGAAAAAAGGAGCTGTGTGTATGTTTACACATGCATATATAAATATATATACATATACACACATATAAATATATATGCATACACACATATAAATAAATTACATAATAAATAAATTACATAAAATAAACTACATATTAACACTCAGATGTGACTGTTAAGGGCTTCCCAGGTGGTGCTAGTGGTAAAGAACTTGCCTGCCAATGCAGGAGATGTTAGAGATACAGGTTCCATCCCTTGTTTGGGAAGATTCCCTGGAGGAGGGCACGGCAACCCACTCCAGTATTCTTGCCTGGAGAATCCCATGGACAGAGGAGCCTAGTGGGCTACAGTCCATAGGGTCACACAAAGTTGGACATCACTGAAGCGACTTAGCATGCACATATGTATTATATATATGTATGTATGTGTGTGTGTGTGTGTGTATGAGCATTTGAGCTCATACATGAACAATAGAAGGAGCTGTATTTTTTAAAATCTAGAGAAACAGCATTATATGCACAACTGATATTGGGGCTAAGGGCCCAATTTAGACAAGGATGTGGCAAGTTTGAAGGTCAGAAGGCAAGCAGTGTGGCTGGACTCTAGTAAGCAAGGGGAAAGAAATAAGAAATACATTGGAAAAGTCAGCAAGAACCAGACAAGTATCTACTCTGTGAAGACAGAAATCACTTGATAGGTCGAAGAACCTGAAATTTTTTAAAACAGTCTGAAATATGTGGTGAGCAAAGAATCACAGGATTCCACACTGACTGTCTGAGACTCCCATGTCTCTGCATTTCAACCTTCTGATGTTCACCTTCCTGGATAAGAAATTACATTAGCGGGTCCATTACCTCTGAGTATACACAGGAGGGTAAAAACCAATTACCTGACAGATATATTAGAGTCCATTCTGTCAAAGCAAGTTTCTGAAGTTACCCTTTCCATAATTCAGTATTCTTTGTAAGAGAAAGCTAGCCACACTTGGTCAGAATTTCAGCTCCTATTTTCCTCTTCTCACATTGGCTATAAATTTGGTCACACTGCAGCCAAAGTGACAGCTGGATGTAGCTGAAGTAAGAATAGGTGCCAAGTGAGATCATGGTATTTGGCTCACCTCTACACAGATCTATTTCCCTCTCTAGTTCTTTTATGATCTCTTGATAGATTAAGGTCTTTCCTTAATGTTAGATGCTATTAAACATGACAGAGACGGCAGAGATATTTGTAATTTTCTTGATTCAAAATAGAAAAACCATCCCTCAAAAAAGGAAGAAAGAACACATTAATTCAGAATCAGAACACTTTTCTATTTGATTTCTGTAACAGTAATATCCTCTAGCAGAGGGTGTGAAACCCTTCTCATACTCCTCAGACCTTCCAGTCAGTGGCTGGCTCTGTGCCACAGGGATCCTGCCACTCCACCCATGAGATAAGCCAGAATATGACCAGAATATGAGAGGTGGCCCCCTGCAGCCCTCCAGCCATCACCTTGGGGAAGCTGCCTCACTCCTCCAAGGGAATAAGTGTACTACATGAGTTTATCACTGCAGGATTCAGTTCAGCCCCCCGCGGTGGTGGCTGGCTTAACTGCACATCCTAGACTAGCGGCTTCCCCTTCCCTGTACCACCTCTTCACATTCCTACAGCTGATACTGCACTTCTAGGCAGACTACAACTGAATCCTCCTCTTAGGGTTGGCTTCTGGAGAATGCAAATTAGGACAATATACAACATAAAACAGAATTTGTATAGAACTTGACATCATAAAAGGCTTAACCACAATAAATTTATACTCAAAGTTAAGACGGGTCTTCTTCCTTTTGTCCTCATGTTTTTACATGGAAAGACTTCTACCCAGATTATAGCCCAGTTTTCTCTCTTTAGAGGTGATATCCATTGGTTCATGTTTCCTGATGGTAGGGGCTGGGGTGTACCATCAAAGAGCTACAACTATTCAAGACACATTCTTTTCTTGCCTCTCTAGCCCAGCATGAAAGGAAATACCGATCTGGAGGTATGGGTCTGCCTTCCTTCAGGCAGCTTCCCTCAAATCCAGCCTAGGAGCTAAAGGTAGGGCTATTTCCTGTTGGAAATGCTTCTCGGTTGCATACCTAAGTCACATTTCTCAGTTGGCTATGTGGATATAAAAGCTGGTATTTTGCAATCCTTTTGCACACATCCTGTCTTTTTCTTACTTAATGCTGAACTCGCCAACAGCACGCTTGCCCAGCTGACTTGTAAGTCCATCTGTGTAGCTTTGCACCACTGTGGTATCACTGAAATTCAACTGCTGCTTTCTGACTTATTTTCCATTGCATATGAAAACCATTTTTTCAAAGGTTCTCATTTTCCTCATGATTGTTTTATTTTATTCTGTGGTAGAAAATTGTGTGAGTACACAGGAATTTAGTAATAATTTTAAATAATAAAATTTTTATATCACAAGTTGGATACATTAACTGAGAATCCTTATTTGCTCATTGCCCTTTTACCAAAGCCCTAAGCATATCTGAACACATCTCACCAGCAGGTCAGTTGGTGAGTGTCAGAGTGGTATTGCCCTCTCCAACCTTCTCATGGGCTCCTCTACGTACCCACTTGCCCTCTGACCGATGCCTGCTTCTGTCTGGCTTTTGAATAGGGGTGTGGTGTGATGCTGTGGGCACGCTTGTCTATGGCTTTGAGAGTGGGTTCTTCTCGTCTATGGAGAATCTCCAGCAGATAACAACTTCCTGTATTCCTTGGAAAAATCAGGATCCTCTCACCTGACCCACATCTTTCCCTCCAGATGCTGCAAAGCCAGCACAGATCATCTTCTCTGAGATTCCTCCTGGATGGGCTGAATAGTAAGTGCGTTCGCAGACCTCTCTTTCTAACACAGGCACTTGAATCTGCTGTAAGCGACTTGCTAGACCACCATCTAAAAAGTAGATTGAGAAAGAGCTTGATTGTGAAGTAAACAGCAGGTTATGTTAAAGAAATATAGTTAAGTTCAAGCTTTCTCTACACCATCATTCGGTTTTGCCTAAGTTGATGCAGACTTCTGAATCCAAACACAGCATATTGTGCAGAATATCTTTATTTCCAGATGTGGCATCTTGGGGAAGAAAATCCATTGGCAAGAACAAGACCAAAAGCACTTTTTTTTTTCTAGTTTAATTCTGATTTAAATCTTAGTGTTTCAAAGATTGCTACATGTAAGAATTCAGAAAGAGAAATTCAGTAATATATGACTTGGTGTTAGATAATTCATATTATAAATATATGTGACTATATATTTATACATGTACAGTTGACCCTTGAACAACATCGGTTTGAGCTGTACAGGTCCACTTATACTTGGATATGTTTTCAATAGCAGATATAGCAGTACTACATAGCTTGTGGTTGGATGAACCCATGGATGTGGGATTGCAGATATGGAAGGCTGACTATAAATGATACTTGAATTAACCTCCACATTGTTCAAAGGTCAACTGTAAATATTTATGTAAATATATTATAACTATATAACAATAATACATTTATACTACTACTACTACTACTAAGTCGCTTCAGTCATGTCCGACTGTGTGCGACTCCATAGACGGCAGCCCACCAGGCTCCCCCGTCCCTGGGATTCTCCAGGCAAGAACACTGGAGTGGGTTGCCATTTCCTTTTCCAATGCACGAAAGTGAAAAGTGAAAGGGAAGTTGTATCTGACTTTTAGTGACCCCATGGACTGCAGCCTACCAGGCTCCTTGGCCCATGGGATTCTCCAGGCAAGAGTACTGGAGTGGGGTGCCACTGCCTTCTCCGAATACATTTATAGGATTTCCTAATATAAACCAAAATCATGTTTCTCTTTTTCCTTTATTATCTGCTGCTGCTAAGTCACTTCAGTCATGTCCGACTCTGTGCGACCCCATAGACGGCAGCCCACCAGGCTCCCCTGTCCCTGGGATTCTCCAGGCAAGAGTACTGGAGTGGGGTGCCATTGCCTTCTCCGTCCTTTATTATCACTGGGGCCTAATTTCAACTCCAATTTAAGATAACTTTGATGATGAATACTAAAGAATTTCTTCCCTGGCCTGATCCTCAGGCAGGCCTACGTTAACATGTGTTCTGCATGACTTATTCTATTACTTTAGATTTATGACTCATTTAAAAAAGCTAAGTTTAGTATTTCATAGTTCTGTAACTTTCTGGAAACAATTTTTAAAAAATAAAAAAGGGGGTTCATGTATACATATGGGGCTTCCCCGGTGGCTCAGTGAAAAATCCCCTTGCTGGCAACCCACTCCAGTGTTCTTTCCTGGGAAATCTCATGGACAGAGGACTCTGGAGGGCTACAGTTCATGGGATCACAAAGAGTAGGACACAACTTAGTGACTAAACAACAGCAAATATGTATACATATAGCTGATTCACTTTCCAGTACAGCAGAAACTAAAAAATCATTGTAAGGCAACTATACTCCAATAAACATTTTTTAAAAAATATTAAAATTAATTAAAAATTAATTTACATTTATTGGTTTAGATGGTAAAGAATCTGCCTGCAAGACAGGAGACCTGGTTTCAATCCCTGGGTCTGGAAAATCCCCTGGAGAAGGGAATTGCTACCTACTCCAGTATTACTACCTGGAGAATTTCATGGACAGCATGGACAGAGGAGCCTGGCAGGCCATATGGGGTTGCAAAGAGTTGTACATGACTGAACAACTAGACAAGATGTACAATATTTATGCTTTTTACTCCTAGCTCTTAATACTCACAACATTGTGAGGTGGGCTGTCACACTGATTTCACACCTGAAAAAGCCAGAACTCTGAAGATTTGATCTTTCAGCAACTATGGGATAGAACTAAGAACTAGCCCGGGTCTGACTCTATATCTTACTTTTTTAATGCAATAACCTAATACAAAAATAAATTAATATATTTAAAATCCTCTTTTCAGAGACGATCCCTAAAAGTGCTGTTTTATTATCACGTCTCAAAATGGAGAACTTGTTCTCTCTCCAAGACTGAAAGACTGAAGTCACCTTTTGTAAAACTTTAACTACCTCTATCACCTGGTGGTCACAGAGTTGGTGAAGGCTGAAGGTTTCAGAGAACAGGCACATTTACTCAAGGGCACTGAGGCCAGCCAGTCCATAAAAAGTTACTGTTTCCTCTATGCAAGGTAGATATTGACCCCTGGGGAGAGAGCAGTAAATTAGGCAGAGATCTGCCTCCAAGAGGCTCCCACTATAAGGGGTGAGATATAGAAAACGAATCTGTAAAATAATGTCAAGTCCCTTTATGTGCAAGGAGATGATAAAACCAGGCAATGAAGAGAGTGAAGAAGGACAGTCCTGCTGCAAGAAAATGGTCTGAGATTTGAGTTGAGGATGGAGTGATGAGAAGAGGCTGTGAGGAGACTGAAATAGGAGTGCTCCAAGGCCAAGGAAACAACGTACAGAGCTTGATAGAGAAAGAAGACACAGTGCCTGAAGGTCAGCCAACAATGGGACAAACGAGGAACAGATGCTGGAGAGGGTTCGGGAGGTCCCGTGCAGATTCTTCAGTGCTGCGCTAGGAGGTCAGATTTATTCTTTTTTTCTTAATGAAAACTTATTATTATTATTACCCAAAAGCAAATATTTCCACAACATTCTTAACATTCAGTTTGGGATGGAAATTGTTTCTTATGTAACAAAAAGCCATTCAAGGTTTATCAGCTGAGCCACACTGATTTAAATTCCCTTTTGATATTTATTAGCCATGGAGTCTTAGCAAATGACTTAACTTTCAGGGCCATAACCCCCTCATTTGCAAAACAGGAGGATAAAATCTCCTCATATGGCAGTTGCAAAGATTTTAGAAAAATGCAGTTTGGCTGCAGGTACCACAGTAAACCGAGAAGATGAATGCTGTACAGGGTCAAAGATTAATTCCCCTCTCCTTCAAGCTCAGACTTTGCCACTGTTTTGTTTGAAGTATATTTGACTTCCCTTTCATGAATCACAACCTTGTGCTTGGGCAAATAGGAACCCACTCCACTACTGTTGCCTAGAGAACCCCATGGACAGTATGAAAAGGCAAAAAGGTATGACACTGGAAGATAAGCCCCCCAGGTTGGAAGGTGTCCAGTATGTTACTGGGGAAGAGCCGAGAACAATGACTATTAGCTCCAGAAAGAACAAAGCACCTGGGCTAAAGCGAAACAATTCTCAGTTGTGGATGTGTCTGGTGGTGAAAGTAAAGTCTGATCCTGTAAAGAATATTGCACAGGAATCCGAAATGTTAGGTTTATGAATCAAGGTATGCTGAATGTGGTCTAGCAGGAGATGGCAAGATTGAACATTAATATCCTAGGAATTAGTGAAGTAAAATGGAAGGGAATGGGAAAATTTAATTCAGATGACCATTATATCTACTAGTGTGGACAAGAATCCCTTAGAAGAAATGAAGCGGCCTTCACAATCCACAGAAGCATCACAAGTGTAGGGTTTGGGTACAATCCCTAAATGATAGAATGCTCTAACCATTCAATATCACAGTAATCTAAGACTATGCCCAACCACTGATGCTGAAGAAATTGAAGTTGACCTATGAAGTTCTGTGAAGACCTACAAGACCTTCTAGAACTAACACCGACAAAAATGTCCTTTTCATCATAGGGGATTAGAATGCAGAAGTAGGAAGACAAGAGATACCTGGAATAACAGGCACATTTGGCCTTGGAGTACAAAATGAAAAAGGACAAAGGCTAACAGAATTTTGTCAAGAGAACACGCTGGTCATAGAAACACCCTTTTCCAACAACCCAAGAGACAACTCTACACATGGATATCACCAGATGGTCAATACTGAAATCAGATTGATTATATTCTTTGCAGCTAAAGATAGAGAAGCTCTACAGTCAGCAAAAACAAGACTTGGAGCTGACTGTGGCTCAGATCATCAGCTCCTAATTGCAAAATTCAGGCTCCAACTGAAAAAAGTAGGGAAAACCACTAGGCCATTCAGGTATGACCTAAATAAAATCTCTTCTGATTATACTGTGGAGGGGATAAATAGATTCAAGGGATTAGATCTGGTAGGCAGAGTGCATAAAGAATTATGGATGGAGGTTCATAGCATTGTACAGCAGGTGGTGATCAAAACCATCCCCTCAAAAAAGAAATACAAAAAGGCAAAGTGGTTGTCTCAGGAGGCTTTACAAATTTTTAAGGAAAGAAGATAGGTGAAGGGCAAGAGAGAAAGGGAAAAATATACACTGAACTGAAAGCAGAGTTCTAGAGAATAGCAATGAGAGATAAAAAGGCCTTCTTAAATGAACAATGAAAAGAATTAGAGGAAAAAAACAGAATGGGAAAGACTAGAGATTTCTTCAAGAAAATTGGAGATATTGAGGGAACACTTTATGCAAGGATGGGCATAATAAAGGTCAGAAACAGTAAGGACCTAACAGAAGCAGAAGAGATTAAGAAGATGTGCAAGAATACATAGAAGAACTATACAAAAAAAAGGTCTTAATGACCCAGATAACCATGATGGTGTGGTCACTCACTACATACTCACCACATATGGACATACTGAAGTGTGAAGTCAAGAGGGCCTTAGGAAGCATTTCTACAAAAAAACCAAACCAAACCAAAACAGAACAAAAAAAACTAGTGGAGGTGACAGAATTCCAGTTAAGCTATTTCAAATCCTAAAATATGATGCTGTTAAAGTGTTGTACTCAATATGTCAGCAAATTTGGAAAACCCAGGAGTGGCCACAAGACTGGAAAATGTCAGTTTTTATTCCAATTCCAATGAAGGGCAATGCCAAAGAATGTTCAAACTATTGTACAGTTGCGCTCATTTCACATGCTAGCAAGGTCATGCTCAAGATCCTTCTAGCTAGGCTTCAGCAGTGTGTGAACTGAGAAATTCCAGGTGCACAAGCCGGGTTTCAAAGAGACAGAGGAACCAGAGATCAAATTGCCAACATTCGTTGGTTCATAAAGAAAGCAAGGGAATTCCAGAAAAACATCTACTTCTGCTTCATTGACTATGCTAAAAGGCCTTTGACTGTGCGGATCACAGCAAACTGTGTATATCTTAGAGATGGGAATACCAAACCACCTTACCTATCACCTGAGAGACCTGTATGCAGGACCAGAAGCAATAGTTTGAACCACACATGGAACAACTGACTGGTTGAAATTGTGTAAGGAGTATGACAAGACCATATATTCTTACCTTGCTTATTCAACTTCTATGCAGAGTACATCATGGGAAATGCCAGGCTGGCTGAATCACAAGCTGGATTCAAGACTGCTGGGAGAAATATCAACAGTCTCTGATATGCAAATGACACCACTTTAATGGCAGAAGGTGATAAGGAACTAAAGAGCCTCTTCATGAGGGTGAAAGAGAAGAGTGAAAAAGCTGGCTTGAAAATCAACATTCAAAAAAAACTAAGATCATGGCATCAGTCCCATCACTTCATGGTAAATTGATGGGGAAAAACTGGAAACAGTGGCAGATTTTATTTTCTTGGGCTCCAAAATCACTGCAGACAGTGACTGTAGCCATGAAATGAAAAGACACTTATTCCTTGGAAAAAAAGTTATAACAAACCTAGACAGCATAATAAAAAGTGGAGACATCACTTTGCTGACAAAGTTCCATCTAGTCAAAGCTATGGTTTTTCCAGTAGTCATGTATGGATGTGAGAGTTGGACCATAAGGAAGGCTGAACAGTGAAGAACTGATGCTTTCAAACTGTGATGCTAGTTTTCCCTTGGACTGCAAAGAGATCAAACTAGACAATCCTAAAGGAAATCAACCTTGAATATTCTTTGGAAGGACTGATGCTGAAGCTTAAGCTCCAATACTTTGGCCACCTGATACGAAGAGCCGACTCATTGGAAAAGACCCTGATGCTGGGAAAGACTGACGGCAAAAGGAGAAGGAGGATGCAGAAGATGAGATGGTTAGAGAGCATTACCGACTCAATGCATATGAATTTGAGCAAAGTCCAAGAGACAGTGGAGGACAGAGGAGCCTGGTGTGCTGCATTCCATGTGGTTGCAGTCAGAAATAACTTAGCAACTGAACAACAGCAACAATATCTAATTTACATAGTCGTCTTAGTTTCTGCTATATAGCAAAGTGATACAGTTTTACATATACACACACACACATATATACTTTTTCAGATTTTTTTCCATTACAGATTATTATAAGATATTGAATATAGTTCCCTATGCTATACAGTAGGACATTGTTGTTTATCTATTTTATATATAGTAGTATGTACATGTTAATCCCAAACTCCTAATTTATCCCTCTCTTCCCCTTACCCCTTTGGTAACCATAAGTTTGTCTTCAGCATCTACAAGCTTACAGAGTTTAAATGACATATAGACAGAAGGAAAATATAAGAGAAAATAACTTTATACAGTGCAAATAAGCAGGACAACAACATCAACTCATTCAGGTCTTTTGGTATTTCACTATGGCTTTAAGAACTATAGAATCTAGCCCAGGCCTCATTAGATTCCAGTCCACAGGCCAAATCCATGTCAGCCCCTACTACCAGCTCCCGATACCAACTCTGAGTCTATTTATTACAATCCATGAATTAATTATGGTTTGTACATTTTTAAATGG
Source organism: Bos mutus (assembly GCF_027580195.1). Lineage (NCBI taxonomy): Eukaryota > Metazoa > Chordata > Mammalia > Artiodactyla > Bovidae > Bos > Bos mutus. Next base: position 94,677,723 of record NC_091621.1, read on the forward strand.
TTGAAAAGATAATCAAAAAAAAAGAATACCATTTTGTGACAAGATTATTGCATAAAATTTCAATTTCATGGAGAAATTCCATTGGAACACAGCCACATCCATTCTGTAACATATTGTCTAAGGCTGCTTTGTGGTACAACAGCAGATTTGAATAGCTGTGACAGAGACCATATGGCCTACAAGGGATAAGATACTACTATCTGGCCTTTCACAGATCTAGCCTACCTATGATTAAGGCATCCTGATGGAAAAATTATAAAATAGTTCATTCTCTACTCTGATGAACTATTACAGTTAAATAAACCATGGTTCCTGTCTTTCAGAAGGAAGAAGGGCTAAAGCAGATACCGTTTGATATCGTTTCCATGCCATGTTCTCGAAACTGTCAATCAATAGTGATGTTCATGCAAAAGTAAAAGGTTTACCTTTATTAGCACTTCCCCAGCCAGTCACAACACAAATCTCAGAAGAAAACAGAGGCTCCAAGCTGTGTGGAAGACATACTGGCCTCACCACTGAGTTGAATTCTAGGGCAGAGCTCAGTTGGATCAAGGCGATATCAGAGTCATAGCTCAGTGAGTCGAAGTCCTCATGCATCACGATGTGTTTTGCCCTTCTCACCTGCATCATGAGCAAGCAAGAAATTACAGGGCAGAGTCAATGATTCAAACAAATTCCTTGTATACTGGTCCAAAATCATCCTAAATCTCTGCATTTCCACACGTCACCCAATGAAGGTGACTTTGTACTAACTTTAGAAGGGAAATCTTTGTTAATAATTTGCAGGAATCCATGAAGCACTTTCTGAGGAATGGAGGTCCTGGGAAAATTAGACTCTCTGGACCTGTGTACATGGACCTCAGTTTGCACTTCCTGACTCACTTCCCCTGATTCTCAGATTAAATGTGATCTCAAATTCTATCTTTAAATGTTGGTATAAATGATAAGTGTAAGAGGGCATTAGGAAAGTAGTAACTAATCTCATGTTTTAGATAAATGTATTCCCTGAAAGTGAAAGTCGCTCAGTCATGTCTGACTTTTTGCGACCTCATGGATTATACAGTCCAAGGAATTCTCCAGGCCAGAACACAGGAGTGGGTAGCCTTTCCCGTCTCCAGGGTATCTTCCCAATCCAGGGATCGAACCCAGGTCTCCTGAGTTGCAGGCAGATTCCTTACCAGCTGAGCCACAAGGGAAGCCCAAATGTATTCCCTGGCATGTGACAATTTAGGGAACAGGCAGAATGACCTTTAAAAACATTTCTCACCTGCTCAGTTGATTCCTTCAAGGTTCTGTCATGGTCTCCAGCAACAATGGTCCAGAAGAGTGGATTGTTTTTCCTGGAGGAGGAACAACAAAAGTTTGATATGAAAACACATTTTTCACCATTTGGTCTAACACTATAACATCCACTGTTCAGTCCAGCCAGGGGCCACCCACTACCTTGTCTGGAATCTTTATGTAACCAGAGAAGCTGCACCATGCCTTCTGATCTATCTGAGGACAAGTTCCTAATTGTCTATCTTGCCCCCTTCTTTTGTCCATAAAATGTTTCTGGAGCATTTATCAAATATCACCAGTTTATTTTTAAGTTGAGAAGGAAAAAAGAAACCTAGAGCTTATTTTAATTTCATAGTGACATTAGGAATACATGAAGAAAATTACATTTCTAATGAGATCTATGCTTTACTGTTAAAAATATTCAAATACTATATTATAGGAATATATCTTTTAAATTATCATCTTTTATAAAATAATCAGAATTTATGAAACTAAGACCAATTTATCAATTCCTAAATAGGTAAAATTCACATCTGATATCAGAGATTAGGACACTGACTACTTTTAAAGGGGAGAGGGCATAAAGGGGACCCCTAGGTACTGGCACCATTTCCTTTCTTGGTCTGGGTGCTAGTTACATGGTTATTTGCTTTGTATAAATTCCTCTAACTGTATTAATGTTTTGCACACATTTAATATACTTCAAAAAAAGTTTAAAAATTTGAATCTACATCCATTAATTTGCCACATCAAGATCTCCAGCTGAAAAAATATCCAAGGAAAGAGTCCCTCAATTGCCACAAATATATTGTCACTGATTCTTCATTTTTCAAAACTGTCTTTTCAGTAAAAGTAAAGTTATGAAAAGTATTTCTTCAATACATTTAGTCAAAGAAGTTTCTTAATACAGGTAGGCATGTTCTCTCTAATCATAACCATGCTCATTTCAGTTCCTTGCATGATGAGTCTGACTCACTGATGTGTTTAAGTGTGCCTTTATTAAGGGAGCCAACTCAAGTAAAGTGCCTGGTAAGTATACGGAGATAGTAATGACTCCATAATGGTAGCCATTATCATTGTTATTATCTGTCATGCACTCTAATGGAAGGATCAACTTTATTTTCAAAGTCACTCTCTAAATCATTACTTGGTAGTAAAGAAACGTATTTCTTAAAGCTGTTACTAAGGCTGCTGCCCTAGAATCATACCCCTGCCCCTCCCTTGGATGGAAACCAATTGCTCTTATCTAAGTTTTGGAAGGAAGCTGCAAAGAGAAAAACAAGAACTGGTTAACCCTAGAAAGGGCTTCTCTGGTGGCTCAGTGATAAGTGACCCGCCTGCTGGTACATGGGACTCGGTTTCTATCCGTAGTCCAAGAAGATCTCACAAGCTGTGGAGCAACTAAGCCCATGCGCCACAACTATTGAGCCTGCACTTTAGAGCCTGGGAGCCACAGCTACTGAAGCCTGAGAGCCCTACAGCCTGAGCTCGGCAACAAGAGAAGCCTCTGCGATGAAGAATCTGCATACTGCAATGAAAAGTAACTGCTGCTTGCCATAACTAGAGAAAAGCCCACACAACAGAAGATCCAGCACAGCCAAAAATAAATGGATAAAGAAATAAACAAACGAGTGCAGGTGTGCTAAGTTGCTTCAGTGATGTCAGACTCTTGTGACCCCATGGACTGTAGCCCCCCAGATTCTTCTGTCCATGGGATTCTCCAGGCAAGAATACTGGAGTAGGTAGCTATGCCCTCCTCCAGGGGATCTTCCTGACCCAAGGATGGAACCCACACATCTCACGTCTCTTACATCTCCTGCATTGGTAGGTGGGTTCTTTAACACTAGCATCACCTGAGAAGCCCCAATAAATAAATATTTTAAAAGGCAGCTTCTAAGAAAATAAAGGTCGCTGAAACTGGAAAAAAATCCACTGATTTAGGTTTGAGACAGATTCCAATGTACAACTGCAAAGTGAGTTTATTCCCCTAAATTGTTTATTTTTTAAACTTTTTATTTTATATCAGAGTATAGTCGATAAACAGTGTTGTGAGAATTTTGGGTGGACAGCAAAGTGACTCAGATATACATGCATCCAGTCATTCTCCTCCGAACTCCCCTCCTATCCAGGCTGCCACATAACATTGAGAAGAGTTCTCTGTGCTATACATTAGGACCTAAAATCCCACACGAGCATGAAGAAGAGTGTGGAGTCAACAAAAGGAGAACATGCCAGGTTTTCCCTAAAAATAGGACAACAGTACCCAGCAACTTGTTAGAAATAAAGATTCTCTGGCTCCACACCAGACTTTAAGTAAGAAACCTTCCAGACAAGTCTGGTATTTGCTAGAGCTAATACTAAGGGTAACCAGTGCTAGAGACGGTAGCACATGGGGTGTAGTACAATGTTGCTGTCGGTTGTCCTTATCGCCTTTTGTAGCAATGTCAGCCAGCCTGGCACGTGGGACCTTCAGCAAAAATGTCTATCTCAGCTCCCAGATTTTGTACATTTCCCCAACGGCTCATTCCATGCAGTAAACTTGCCTTCCCAATGGATTTGGGTACGCCCCTTCAATGGAGGCTGGAGCCCTGGATGTCCATAAGATTGATGAGGATGAGACAAGGAGAAGTAAGTTCTTGAAGGAATCAGCTGAAGGATTCCCAAAGACAAGGCATGAGTGAACATACTAATTCTTCACACTAGCATCCCAAATGATTCTGGGTAAAGATATACACAGTTCCAACTTCAAAAAAGATATTTCTCTGGTCAAGTAAATTAAACAACTATAAAAGTTAAAGAAAAAATGAGGTAACCTTTTCCACATCAAATAAGTATAAGGCACAATATTTTGTGTAAAAATTATAAAACCCTACATAAAATATATATGTATAAACATTAATGTAAAATCAGATAATTAAAACATTCTTAATATTGATTACTTCTAGAAAGGAGGAATGGATTAGAGAAATGGAGAGGGTAGTTTAGATTTTACTTGATAACTTTATTTGAACTGCCTTTTTAAAAACAAGCAATACTACTACTTTAGCAAAATTTTACAAAGAAAACAAGAAGGGCCACTAAAATTACATACAAATCTTTTTGTGGTTAACTTAAATGGTTCACAAACATTTATAGCTGACTGTGTTTATTAATCGGAGAAGGCAATGGCACCCCACTCCAGTACTCTTGCCTGGAAAATCCCATGGACGGAGGAGCCTGGTAGGCTGCAATCTATGGGGTCGCTAAGAGTCGGACACGACTGAGCGGCTTCACTTTCACTTTTCACTTTCATGCATTGGAGAAGGAAATGGCAACCCACTCCAGTGTCCTTGCCTGGAGAATCCCAGGGATGGGGGAGCCTGGTGGGCTTCCGTCTATGGGGTCGCACAGAGTCAGACACGACTGAAGCGACTTAGCAGCAGCAGCAGTGTTTATTAATCTCAGCTGACTCATCAAGTTGACTAGTTCACCTTGTAAAGAATGGTTTGGTGTGGTCTGTATCTTGCTGCAAGGAATCATAGTCTATGACATAAATTCAAGAATAAACTATTTGACAAGGGAGTCTGACAAAGCTTCTTCTGTGCCTCTGGCATCAGTACTAATAGCTGGTTTCTCCAATACTTTAATTTCCATTAATTAGTTAGCTGTGATTGAGGCTTTTCCACGGTACATAAAAATGCACTTTGATAGAATTCTTATAAAATGAATTTCTCCAAGGGCCGGGGGGTGCTAGAATGAACCATGTGGTTGAGTTGGAAATATCTGTATGATCTCATGTTTACCTTAATATAGGTATAGACAGAAAAACAGGTTTATGTAAGTGAGTTAGTATGCCTTCTTACATTTTCTAGCTCTGTTAGCTAAGAGGGGCTATAAGCAATAACAACACCCTAGTAGCAACTGGGATGCTCAGCACCCAGATTTTAACTTCTTGTGCAGCTTATGGGAGAAATGGCTGCTTCTAAGACTGAGAGGGGATACATAAGATGAACTTGGAGTATCTTTGTCCCAAAAGGGTGGTGGCATATCAAAAAGACAAGAACTTACAGTGGTCAAAACTGGAAAACTCACCCTGAAAAAACTCACAGGGATCAAAGCTGGAGCAATTCAAGCAACAAAATAAATATGTAGTATTTACAAAAAACAAATGTCCTCCTGCCCATACTGGTTTAGTACACAATTTAATAAGTAAAAGGAAAGTGAAAGTTGCTCAGTTGTGTCCGACTCTTTGTAATCCCATAGACTATACATTCCATAGAATTCTCCAGGCCAGAATACTGGAGTGGGTAGCCTTTCTCTTCTCCAGGGGGATCTTCCCAATCCAGGGGTCGAACCCAGGTCTTCTGCATTGCAGGTGAATTCTTTACCAGCTGAGCCACCAGGGAAGCCCAAGAATACTGGAGTGGGTAGCCTATCCCTTTTCCAGGCGATCTTCCCGACCCAAGAATCAAACTGGGGTCTCCTGCATTGCAGGTGGATTCTTTACCAACTGAGCCACTAGGGAAGCCCCAATAAAAGGAAGAGAAGAGGTAAATCTCCCATACAGAATAACTTTAATTTATGGAGAAAACTCTGCACTCAAGATGATAGAGCTTAATGCCCAACTGCTTGAGTGTGGGCTACCCTTAGCCACTTGCTTGCAAAGAATAGGTAAGAATGGGAGGAAGATGGAACAGTGGAGACACCTGGCAAATACCAGGTTAACATCATCAGTGAGAAATCATGCTGGTAGCATGTACCCTTCATATAATGTGATAAAAAAGGACATGTCCCTCTGTGGATTTCCTGTGGAGTCCCAGAAAAACCATGAGAAAAATATCTGATGAACTCAAACTGAGGTACCTTCTACAAAAAACCAGATGAGTACTCCTAAATACCGCCAAGACCATTAAAAACAAGGTCTGTGAGACTCAGAGCCAAGAGGAGCCTAAGGAAAAAGGACAACTAAATGTAACTTGGTGTTCCAAATGGCAGAGGGAACGACTACACAGACCTTGAGATAGGAACAAGCACAGCATGTTTGAGAAAAGAGGTGAGCTTGTTGGGGACAAGCAAGAAAGGGTCAAGATGGACTCATGGACAGGGCGTGGTTCTGGACTTTGTACATTGGAATCATTTGGGGAGTATATATTTATTTAGAAGAATAATTGATATACAGTGTTGTGTTAATTTCTGATGTACAGCAAGGTGATTCAGTTATAAATATACATGTATTTTAAAAAATATTCCTTTCCACTATGATTTATCATAGGATACTGATATATATATAACAGAGAATACAGTTCTCTGTGCTACACAGTAGGATCTTGTTGTTAATCCTGGGGTGTATATAAATATACAGTGTCCAGAACCTGCCTACAAGTGTGATCAACTTAATCAGTCTGTATTGAAAATGAATTAATTATAGTTATACACGTCCACATGATAATCCATATGATATGCTATAAAGATAAAAGCATATCACAGAGGAATATAAACTGTAATTGTTTTACATTAATACAGGGAAAACAAGACAACATACTGGTTTTAGGAATTCACAGATGTTAAAACCACTCCTCAAAAAGCAAAGACATTATAAATGCAAAATTTAGCATAATGTTTACTTCTCTGGGAGGGGCACTGAGAGGGCTTGCTAGTGTAAAGATCCTTCTTACACTAAATAGTAGGGCCATTCTTTAGACTACATGTTTATATTTTGTATATTTTTTCACATCATGGCATAGTTTACAATTAAAAAACATTGAAGCTCAGTGATCAAGGTGGTGAATTACCCTACTGTGTTCTCCACTGTCGTGGTCCCACTTTAAGAGGAATGACACTAAACCAATCCAGGATATAGAGCGCTGCATGATGAGGGCTGTGGAGTCACAAATACTAGAACAGTAAGCATTCAGCGTAAAGATTAAGGGCAATGTGAGAGGGATCTTCAAGTCTAGGAAGGATGATTACATGCAAGTAGAAAGAGACTGAGTTCTTGTTTTCTGGAACTGCAGTAAATTTAGATTAATAAATTATTGCTATAGAGAAGCAGACTTGGGCTCAACATAATAATCAAAGATGCCTGTAAATGGGATGAACAATTTCAAGATTTGATTTGCTTTTCTTCACTGACTTTGTTTAAAAAGAGGCTAGATGGACATGGGTCAGAAACACTGAAAGGAAGATTCATGCTTTAGAATCAGCCTGCATGGTTTTAGGAGTTACACAATTATATTTATGTTCTAGGTATGATACAAAAAAGGCTTCCCTGGTAACTCAGTGGTAAAGAAGCCACCTGCCAATGCAGGTTCGAGCCCTGGGTCTGGAAGATCCCCTGGAGAAGGAAATGGCAACCCACTTTAGTATTTTTGTCTGGGAAATCCCTTGGACAGAGGAACCTGGCAGGCTACAGTCCATGAGGTCTCAAAAGAGTCAGACACAACTTAGTGACTAAAACAACAAACAACATGATTATTGTTGTTGTTCAGTTACCAAGTCAGGCTCCTCAGTCCTTCACTGTCTCCCAGAGTTTGCTCAAATTCATGTCTATTGAGTTGGTGATGCTACCTAACCATCTCATTCCCTGCTGCCCTCTTCACCATTTGCCTTCAGTCTTTCCCAGCATCAGGGTCTTTTCCAGTGAGTTGGTTCTTCATATCAGGTGGCTAAGGAATTGGAGTTTCAGCTTCAGCAAACAACATGGTACATAAATACATTAATAAAATATCATCAGCCTCACTCACGATTGCACACAATGTGCTGCAGTCAGAATCCAAATCGAGTTGATGATGGCACCTCCACACTGGTGATTGCCGAGAAACCTCAAACCCACCTGCCATGGCCAACAGTGGGGGCAGGCTTCTACTCCTCCTGCAATTCTTCTAGAAAGCCACTGGGGACTAAATGGAGGGATGCCACAGACACCTACAGCAAAAGAGATCAAACTAATGACCCATTCAACTGAAATAATTAAGAACACACCCCTCCCCAATATGTCTTGCCATAGTCAACAGTGGAAATTGGAGAAGGAAATGGCAACCCACTCCAGTACTCTTGCCTACAAAATTCCATGGATGGAGGAGCCTACTGGGCTACAGTCCATGGGGTCACAAAGAGTTGGACACAACTGGGTGACTTCACAACAACTTCACAACTAGTCAACAGTAGCAATTCCCAAACACCAGATGAGTTTCAAGAAGATGCAGATTCCTAAGACTCATCTCTGAAGAATCTGATTTTAAAAGCTTGCCTAGGTGACTCTGCTAACCAGTTAGGTTTTATAGGTACTGGTCTACAGAATTATGGGCTTCCCTAGTGGCTCAGTGGTAAAGAATCCACCTGCCAATGCAGGAAGATCCTCTGGAGAAGGAAATGGAAACCCATTCCAGTATTCCAAGGAAAACCCCATGGAGAGAGGAGCCTGGAGGGCTACAGTCCATGGGGTTGCAAAGAGTCTGACTTAGTAACTGAACAACAATAACTATAGAATTGTATTTATTCATTCATTTAACAAATACTTAATTAGTACTTGGTGTTATCAGGCACTGCTCTAGACATTGGTGATGTATCAGTGAATAGAATAGACAAAAATCCTGGCCCTCATGATCTTACATTCTAGTAGGAAAATTCTGTTTGTTAGTAAAGGGTATGTGGTTCTTTATTATATGTTCTTATTTTATGTCTCTTTCTCATTGTTTGAAACCATTTACCAATCCCCAGACATGCCAAATTTGCTTAGACATCCAAATGCCATTCTCTTGTCTAGAATACTGCTGTATACTGTCTTCCCCATGAAGCCTTCTCTGACTCCCCTTCAAGAAGCAGACATCTTTCCTTCTTTACAGCTCCCTGTGCAACTTTCTATTACAAATCATCAACTATAATATATATAATACATGCATACAGAGCAATGAAAGATCATAATATTTAACATAACACTTAAGGTTATAATGAAATTAAAAATTAAAAGTGTGTTAAAAAACAAAACCAAAAAAACTTTGCTTTCTCCCTTTGCCCCTAAATGCAAAATCATATTACAGAATCTGGAAAGATATTTTAAATATGAAATTTGCATATGAATAGATGAGGAAAAAGATTGCTCTCTGTACCTCTTTCTTCCTTTTTTTTTTTTTTATCTTTCTTCCTATCTTAAAGCTTAATTCTTCTTCCCTCTATTTATGGAGTCCATGCAAAAACCTAAAAAGAATTCTAAAAATTTCATAAGCCTAAATATAAAACCCATTCTTCCTCACTGCAAAGTATTATCAAAGTAAGATGAGGCTTTTGAAAAGAGATATCTAGTTAAAGAAGAAAGAAGATTAAATAGATCATAATCACATGGCTATCAACTCACCATATGGAATAACTTTTGCAGAAGATCTAGGATTGGTTTTGGGAAATGATGTTGATCCAATTTTGTTTAAAGAGTCTGTAGAGAAAAAAAAATAATTCAAAGTATTTACAGTAGCCTAAACTAGCTGAGTCACTTGCTTATGCTGGTCAATCATAAAACCACTCTTAAGTTGCATACCCTTTAATATTCCTGTTGTTTTCTAAACATTACCTCCTTCTTTGGCCTCATGACATTACTCTTTTTTAAAATATATATATATCTATGGTCATCTATTCCCAATCTCAGTCTTTTTTTCAGGGTCTATTCTTTATTCTGAAAAATATTCCATGAAAGTACTGTACATAGCTTTATTTGTATTCATTTACATATATATGACTTCCAAATGTCTCTCTTCAATCTAAATCTCCTTCCTGAATTCTAGATCTTGACTAGATCTAGAATTACAAATTCTAGGACTGCTGGATATGTCCATCTTGATCTCTCACAATCTCATAAAAGTCCGGGTATCTCAAACAGAATCCATTGATTTTAACAGTCAAGATGGTCTTGCAATGCTTCCCTGTATCATTTAATGACTCTACCATCCACCCAGCCAATCAAGCTAGAATCCTGAAAATCATGCTGGAAATTTTCTTCATATACCTCCTCCCCTACAACATAACCAATCAAGCAATGTCAGAATAAACTCTTACAATGACTTGCTCACACTCTCCTCCAAGTGAGTTTACCCCTAACCTTGATTGCCATCTTCTATGTTACCGCTAGGGTTTGAACTTTGGCTCTACCTCATGCCAGCTATGCATCTTTGGGAAAGTTACTGAACTCCTCTAAGCCTCTATTCCCTCATCTGTGAAAAGCAGAAGAGTATACAAACCTTTTAGGTTTATTCTGAGGAATAAAGTAATACTGTATGTGAAGTGGTTAGTCCATACCTGGTACAGGGTAAATAATCAATAAATATTAACTAGACATCCTATGTGACTGGTGGTGGAAGTAAAGTCCAATGCTGTAAAGAACAATATTACATAGGAACCTGCAATGTTAGGTCCATGCTGTCACTTCAGTCGTGTCCGACTCTGTGTGACCCCATAGACGGCAGCCCACCAGGCTCCCCCATCTCTGGTATTCTCCAGGCAAGAACACTGGAGTGGGTTGCCATTTCCTTCTCCAATGCATGAAAGTGAAAAGCGAAAGTGAAGACACTCAGTCATATCCGACTTTTAGTGACCCCATGGACTGTAGCCTACCAGGCTCCTCCATCCATGAGATTTTCCAGGCAAAAGTACTGGAGTGGGGTGCCATTTCCTCCTCCGGTTAGGTCCATGAATCAAGGTAAATTGGAAGTGGTCAAACAGGAGATGGCAAGAGTGAACATAGACATTTTAGGAATCTGTGAACTAAATGGACTGGAATGGGCAAATTTAATTCAGATGACCATTATATCTACTATTGTGGGCAAGAATCCCTTAGAAGAAATGGAGTAGCCCTCATAGTCAACAAAAGAGTCCAAAATGCAGTTCTTGGGTGCAATCTCAAAAATGACAGAATAATCTCTGTTCGTTTCCAAGGAAAACCATTCAAATCACAGTAATCCAACTCTATGCCCCAACTGGTAATGCTGAAGAAGGTGACGTTGAATGGTTCTGTGAAAACCTACAAGACATTCTAGAACTAACACCCCAAAAAGATGTCCTTTTCATCATAGAGGACTGGAATGCAAAAGTAGGAAGTCAAGAGATATCTGGAGTAACAGCAAGTATGGAGTACAAAATGAAGCGGGACGAAGGCTAACAGAGTTTTGCCAAGAGAATGCACTGGTTATAGCAAACACCCTCTTCCAATAACACAAGAGGTGACTCTACACGTGGACATCACCAGATGGTCAATATTGAAATCAGATTGATTACATTCTTTGCAGCTGAAGATGGAGGAGCTCTCTACAGTCGGCAAAAACAAGACCAGGAGCTGACTGTGGCTCATGAACTCATTATTGAAAAATTCAGATTAAATTGAAGAAAGTAGGGAAAACCACCAGACCATTCAGGTATGACCTAAATCAAATCCCTTATGATTATACAGTGGAAGTGAGAAATAGATTCAAGGGATTAGATCTGATAGACAGAGTGCCTGAAGACCTATGAACAGAGATTCGTGACATTGTGCAGGAGGCAGTGATCAAGACTATCTCCAAGAAAAAGAAATGCAAAAAGACAAAACGGTTGTCTGAGAAGGCCTCACAAATAGCTGAGGAAAATAGGGAAGCTAAAGGCAAAGGGGAAAAGGAAAGATACACCCATTTGAATGCAGAGTTCCAAAGAATAGTGAGGAGAGATAAGAAAGTCGTCTTCAGCAATCAATGAAAAGAAATATAGGGAAAACAATAGAGTGGGAAAGACTAGAGATCTCTTCAAAAAAATTAGAGATACCAAGGGAACATTTCATGCAAAGATGGGCACAATAAATGACAGAAATGGTATGGACCTAACAGAAGCAGAAGATATTAAAAAGAGGAGGCAAGAAAACACAGCAGAACTATATAAAAAAGATCTTCACAACCCAGATAACCATGATGGTGTGATCACTCACCTAAAGCCAGACATTCTGGGATGTGAAGTCAAGTGGGCCTAAGGAAGCATCACCACAAACAAAGCTAATGCAGGTGATGGAATTCCAGCTGAACTATTTCAAATTCTAAAAGATGATGCTGTGAAAGTGCTGCACTCACTATGTCAGCAAATATGGAAAACCCAGGAGTGGCCACAGGACTGGAAAAGGTCAGTATTCATTCCAATCCAAGAGAAAGGCAATGCCAAAGAACTCACAAACTACCACACAATTGCACTCATCTCACACACTAGCAAAGTAATGTTCAAAATTCTCCAGGCTAGGCTTCAACAGTACGTGAACCGTGAACTTTCAGATGTTCAAAGGGGATTTAGAAAAGGCAGAGGAATGAGAGATCAAATTGCTAACATCTGTTGGATCATCAAAAAAGCAAGAGAGTTCCAGAAAAATATCTACTTCTGCTTTATTGACTATGCCAAAGCCTTTCACTGTGTAGATCACAACAAACTGTGGAAAAGTCTTAAAGAGATGGGAATACCAGACCACCTTACCTGCCTCCTGATAAATCTGTATGCAGGTCAAGAAGCAACAGTTAGAACTGGACATGGAACAACAGACTGGGTTCTAAATTGGGAAAGGAGTACATCAAGGCTGTGTATTGTCACCCTGCTTATTTATCTTACATGCAGAGTACATCGTACAAAATTCTGGGCTGGATGAAGCAGAAGCTGGAATCAAGATTGCTGGGAGAAATATCAATAACCTCAGATATGCAGAAGACACCACCCTTATGGCAGAAAGTGAAGGGGAACTAAAGAGCCTCTTAATGAAAGTGAAAGAAGAGAGTGAATAACTTGGCTTAAAACTCAACATTCAGAAAATGAAGATCATGGCATACGGTCCCATCACTTCATGGCAAATAGATGGGGAAACAGTGGATGACTTTATTTTGGGGGGCTCCAAAATCACTGCAGACAGTGACTGCAGCCATGAAATTAAAAGAAACTTGCTCCTTGGAAGAAGAGCTATGACCAGCCTAGATAGCATATTAAAAAACAGAGACATTATTTTGCTGATAAAGGTCCATCTAGTCAAAGCTATGGTGTTTCCAGTAGTCCTGTATGGATGTGAGATTTGGACTATAAAGAAAGCTGAGTGCTGAAGAATTGATGCTTTTGAACCTTAGTGTTGTAGAAGGCTCTTGAGAGTCTCTTGAACTGCAAGGAGATCCAACCAGTCAATCCTAAAGGAAATCAGCCTGAATATTCATTGGAAGGACTGATGCTGAAGCTGAAACTCCAATACTTTGGTTACCTGATGTGAAGACTGACTCCTTTGAAAAGACCCTGATGCTGGGAAAGATTGAAGGTGAGAGGAGAAGGGGACAACAGAGGATGAGATGGTTGGATGGCATCACTGACTCAATGGACATGAATTTGAGTAAGCTCCAGGATTTGGTGATGGACAGGGAAGCCTGGCATGCTGCAGTCCATGGGGTGGCAAAGAGTTGGACATGACTGAGTGACTGAACTGAACTTACTGAGAACAGGCAACTAGGGAATGAGAAGATTAGAAGGATGATATTAAGCAGGTGCTGTTTAACTAAGTTACTTGTCACATTCTGATATTCATTTGACTATGGAATTGATGGTTATTGCCTGATTTCATTGCCATTTTAAAATGTTGGTATCGTTAACATTTGTTCAGGGCTTGCTAACCTTTTAACGTTTTCTTCTAGGTGATGAAAACCGAATAGAATTGCTACCAGGAGACAAGTTCTCCCTGTGATCATGGCAATGAACAGAACACATTTACTCTGAAGACGAAATGAAAGTGAACTGAGAGGTGGGCTCTTGCATTCAGTTGGACCAGCAGCAGAGTTGCTTTTCAAATTATCAGCTAGGTGGCTGATCTTGGACTAGAATGGGAGAGGGAGGAAGGAATGGAAGGAGGGAGGGACGGAAGGATGGAGTGGGGAAGGATGGAGCGGGGAAGGCTGGAGGAAGGGAAGGATGGAAGGAAGGAAGGATGGAGTGGGGGAAGGATGGAGGAGGGGGAAAGGATGGAGGGAGGGAAGGATGGAGGGAGGGAGGGAAGGATGGAGGAAGGGAAGGAACACTTTTCTGCAGCTCTGGGTCTTGGCCTTTAACAAATTTGGTTCTACTAAACTACTTATTCTTGTAAGTTGTGTTTCCTTATGCCTCTTTATTCTTCAGAGGCTAACCTCTGTGTCATTTTCTTAAGCAGATGCTGCCCCCTTTTATGGCAAACCTTCTGGGTCCCTCAGAATTGAGCTCCTTAGACCTCTCCTCAGTCCTTTGAACTTTGAACTTCACCTTTAAAAAAAATTATTTAATTGGAGGATAATTACTTTACAATATTGTGATTGTTTTTGCGTATATCAACATTAATCAGTCATAGGCACACATGTGTCCCCTCCCTACTGAACCCCCCTCCCAGCTCCCTTCTACCCCATCCCTCCAGGTTAAGCCTGTTATACAGTGAAGTGGGTCAGAAAAAGAAAGACAAATTTTGCATATTAATACCTGTATATGGAATCTAGAAAGATGGTACCTATGGTCCTATGTGCAAGGCAGTAAAGGAGACAGATTTTTGGACTCAGTAGGAGGAGGAGAGGATGGGATGATTTGAGAGAATAGCACTGAAACATATACATCACCATAATAGATAGCCAGTAGAGTTAGAACTTTACCTTTTATCACAACTGTTCATTTACTTCTTTGTCTTCCCAAATATTCGAGGACAGTTTGACATCTCCAGACCCATATTTATTTTCCTAATCTAGATTTTAGTGCCACAGAACAAAAATAACTCTTCAAAGCCTGCCTTATGTTTCCACTCTTTGAAGTAAAATTAACAAGGGTGAATGGGAGAAGCAGAAGAGGAGTGATTTATTTTTAGTGCTCTTCACTAGTTTAGAAAAAAAATGTTAACTGGATAAATTAAAAAAGAATCTTGTTCTTAACCAGTAGGTATAATTTTTTGTTTTCTTCATTCGCCAGGTCAATCTATTGTACTTTGTTTTTGTTGGACTGTTTTGATTTCACTTATAGGTATATATGTATATGTGTATATTCTATTATTTTAATTATTATTTGCCTAATTTTGTAACTGCCATTTTCTGAGGTTCATCTTTGGTTTCTCATTTTTGGGTATTTGTTTTGATCTCACTTAATGCCATAACAAACCACTTGTGAAGTCTTTGTTCCTGACCAAAGATCAAGCCCTGAGCCTTTGGAGTGGGAGTACTGACTCCAAGACCCTAGACTACCAGAGAACTAACCCTGAGGAGTATCAAATAGTGAGAAGTCACACAAAGGACACCACCTGAATACAAGACCCAGCATCACCCCACCAACAGTAGCACCCTGTGCAGAACGTCTCATCTAAACAACAAACAAAACAAAAATACAAACCCAATCATCAACAGACGGGATTACCACCTCACTCAGCCTTGCCCATCAGAGGAAAAACAAACTTACTCAGCACAAATCTCACCCTATCAAAAACTTTGAAAACAGATTGGAGAAAATGCAAAAATCAGTTAACAAAGACCTACAAGAATTAAAGAATAAACATATAGAGACAAACAATACAATTACTGATATTAAAAATACTCTAGAAGGAATCAATAGTAGAATATCTGAAGCTGTAGCATACCTCTGGGAGGCTATCAAATACACCAATATTTGAATTATAGAGGTCCCAGAAGAAGAGAAAAAGAAAAGGTATGAGAAAATTTTTGAAGAGATTATAGTTGAAAATTTCCGCAACATAGAACAAGAAATAGTCATGTTCAAGAGGTGCAAAGGGTCCTGTACAGGATAAACCCAAGGAGAAACACACCAAGACACATATTAATTAAACTAACAAAGACTAAACACAAAGAAAGAATATTAAAAGCAGCAAGGGAAAAGCAACAAGTAACATACAAGGGAAATCCCATACGTTTAACAGCTGCTATTTCAGCAGAAACTCTTCAGGCCAGAGGGGAATGGCAGGATATATTTAAAGAAGAAAGGGAAAAATCTACAACCAAGATTACTGCACCCAGCAAGGATCTCATTCAAAATTGATGGAGAAATCAAAAACTTTTTAGACAAGCAGAAGTTAAGAGAATTCAGTACCACCAAACCAGCTTTACAACAAATCTTAAAGGGACTTATATAGTCAAGAAATACAAAAGAAGAAAAAGATCTACAAAATCAATCCCAAACCATTAAGAAAATGGCAATAGGAATGGCAATAAATGGCAATATATATCAATAATTACTTTAAAGGTAAACATTAAATGCTCCAACCAAAAGACACAGACTGGCTAAATGGATACAAAAATAAGACCCATCTATATGCTGTCTTGGAGAAGGAAATGGCACCCTACTCCAGTACTCTTGCCTGGAAAATCCCATGGACGGAGGAGCCTGGTAGGCTGCAGTTCATGGGGTCGCTAAGAGTCGGACATGACTAAGCGACTTCACTTTCACTTTTCACTTTCATGCATTGGAGAAGGAAATGGCAACCCACTCCAGTGTTCTTGCCTGGAGAATCCCAGGGATGGGGGAGCCTGGTGGGCTGCGGTCTATGGGGTTGCACAGAGTCGGACACGACTGAAGTGACTTAGCCCAGCAGCAGCATATGCTGTCTTCAAGAAACCCACTTCAGACTCCAAGACACATATAGACTGAAAGTGAGAGAATGCAAAAATATATCCCATGCAAATGGGAAGCAAAAGAAAGCTGGAGTAGCAATCGTCATATCAGACAAAATAGACCTTAAAATAAAGAAGATTACAAGAGATAAGGAAGGACACTACATAATGATCAAGGGATCAATCCAAGAGCAAGACATAACAATTGCAAATATCTATTTACCCAACATAGGAGCACCTCAATACATAAGACAAACACTAACAGACATAAAAGGAGAAATTGACAGTAACACAATAATAGCAGAAGACTTTAACACCCTACTCACACCAATGGACAGATCAAAACAAAAATTGATAAGGAGACACAAATCTTAAATGATGCATTAGATGAGGTGGATCTCTTTGATATCTTCAGGACATTCCATCCAAATGTAGAAGAACACACCATCTTCTTAAGTGCACATAGGACATTCTCCAGGATAGACCACATCTTGGGTCACAAATCAAACCTCAGTAAAATTAAGGAAACTGAAATCATATCAGGCATCTTCTTTGACCACAGTGCTATGAGACTAGATATCAATTACAAGAAAAAAACTGTAAGAAACACAAACATATGAAGATTAAACAATATGTTTCTAAATAACCAACAAATTACTTTAGAAATCAAAAAGGAAATAAAAAAATTTCTATAAACAAATGACAATGAAAACACAACTCAAAACCTATGGGATGAAGCAAAAGCAGTTCTAAGAGGGAAGTTGATTGCAATACAATCCTACCTCAAGAAACAAGAAAAACATCAAATAGACAACCTAACTTCATACCTAAAACAACTGGAAAAAGAAGAACAAAAAACCCCCAAAGTTAGTAGAAAGAAAGAAATAATAAAGATCTGCAGAAATAAATGAAAAAGAAATGAAAGAAATAATAGTAAAGATTAATAAAACTAAAAGCTGGTTCTTTGAGAAGATAAAATTAACAAACCTTTAGCCAGACTCATCAAGAAAGAGAGAAGAATCAAATCAACAAAATTAGAAGTGAAAAAGGAGAGGTTACAACAGACAATGCAGAAATACAAAGGATTATAAGAGACTATTATGAACAACTATATGGCAATAAAATGGACAACCTGGAAGAAGTGGACAGATTCTTAGAAAAGTTCAATCTTCCAAGACTGAACCAGGAAGAAGCATGATACTGGATGCTTGGGGCTAGTGCACTGGGACGACCCAGAGGGATGGTATGGGGAGGGAGGAGGGTTCAGGATGGGGAACACATGTATACCTGTGGTGGATTCATTTTGATATTTGGCAAAACTAATACAATTATGTAAAGTTAAAAAAAAAAAAAGAAATAGAAATTATGAACAACCCAATTACAAGCACTGAAACTGAAGCTGTGATCAAAAATCTCCCAAAAAACAAAAGGCTCAGGACCAGATGGCTTCACAGGAGAATTCTACCAAACATTTAGAGAAGAGCTAATGCCTATCTTTTTAAAACTCTTTCAAAAAATTTCAGAGAAAGGAACACTTTCAAACTCATTCTATGAGGCCACCATCACTTGATACCAAAACCAAAGACAACACACAAAAAAGAAAACTATAGGCCAATATCACTGATGAACATAGATGCAAAAACCCTCAACAAAATTTTATCAAACAGAATTCAGCAACACATCCAAAAGCTCATACACCAAGATCAAATTGGGTTTATTCCAGGGATGCAAGGATTCTTCAATATATGCAAATCAATCAATGTGATACACCATATTAACAAATTGAAAGATAAAAACCATATGATAATCTCAAATAGATGCAGAAGAAGCCTTTGACAAAATTCAGCACCCATTTATGATTAAAACTCTTCAAAAAATGGGCATAGAAGGAAACTACCTTAACATAGTAAAGGCCATATATGATAAGCCCACAGCAAACATTATTCTTAATGGTGAAAAAGTGAAAGCATTCCCTCTGAGATTAGGGACAAGACAAGGGTGTTCACTTTCACCACTATTATTCAACATAGTTCTGAAAGTCCTAGCTACAGCAATCAGAGAAGTAAAAGAAATAAAATAATCCAGATTGAAAAAGAAGATGTAAAGCTCTCACTGTTTGAAGATGACATGATACTGTACATAGAAAACCCTAAGCATAGTATCAGAAAATTACTAGAGATAATCAGTGAATTTAGCAAAGTTGCAAGATACAAAATCAATACATACACAGAAATCACTTGCATTTCTATATACTAACTGAAAAATTAGAAAGAGAAATTAAGGAATCAATCCCATTCCCCTTTGTAACAAAAAGAATTAAATATCTAGGAATAAACTTACCTAAGGAGACAAAAGAACTGTACACAGAAAATTATAAGACACTAATGAAGGAAATCAAAGAACAACATAAACAGATGGAGAGATATTCCACGTTCCTGGGTAGGAAGAATCAATATTGTGAAAATGACTATACTACCAAAAGCAATCTACAGATTCGATCTCTATCAAATTACCAATGGCATTTTTCACAGAACTAGAACAAAAATTTCACAATTCATATGGAAATACAAAAGACCCTGAATAATCAAAGCAGTCTTGAGAAAGACTGGAGCTGGAGGAATCAATCTCTTGACTTCAGATTATACTACAAAGCTACAGTCATCAAGACAGGATGGTACTGGCACAAAAACAGAAATATAGGGTAATGGAACAAGATAGAAACCCCAGGAAAAAACTCATACACCTATGGCTATCTTATTTTTGACAAAGGAGGCAAGAATATACAATGGGGAAAAGACAGCCTCTTCAATAAATGGTTCTGGGAAAACTGGAGAGCTACATGTAAAAGAATGAAATTAGAACACTTCCTAATACCATACACAAACTCAAAATGGATTAAAGACCTAAATGTAAGACCAGAAACTATAAAACTCTTGGAGGAAAACATAGGCAAAACACTCGATGACATAAAGCAAGATCCTCTATGACCCATCTCCTAGAGTAATGGAAATAAAAGCAAAAGTAAACAAGTGGGACCTGATTAAACTTAAAAGCTTTTGCAGAGCAAAGGAAACTATAAGCAAGGTGAAAAGACAACACTCAGAATCGGAGAAAATAATAGCAAATGAAACAACTGACAAGGGTTGGATTAATTTCCAAAATATACAAGCAGCTCATACAACTCAATATCAGAAAAATGAACAACCCAATAAAATAGAGGGAAGAAGACCTAAACAGACATTTCTCCAAAGATCATACAGATGGCTAACAAACACATGAAAAGTTGCTCAACACCACTCATTATTAGAGAAATGCAAATCAAAACTACAATGAAAAATTGCCTCACACCAGTCAGAATGTTCATCATCAAAAAGTCTACAAACAATAAATGCTGGAGAGGGTGTGGAGAAAAGGGAATGCTCTTGCACTGTTGGTGGGAATGTAAATTGATACTGCCACTATGGAAGACGGTATGGAGGTTCCTTAAAAAAATCTAGGAATAAAACCACCATATGACCCAGCAATCCCACTCCTAGGCATATACCCTGAGGAAACCAAAATTGAAAAACACACATGTATCCCATTATTCATTGCAGCACTATTTACAATAGCTAGAACATGGAAGCAACCTAGATGCCCATCAACAGATGAATGGATAAAGAAGTTGTGGTATATAAACACAATGGAATATTACTCGGGCATAAAAACGAATGCATTTGAGTCTGTTCTAATGAGGTGGATGAACCTAGAACCTATTATACAGAGTGAAGTAAGTCAGAAAGAGAAAGCTAAATACTGTATTCTAATGCATATATACAGAATCTAGAAAAATGGTGTTGAAGAATTTATTTACAAGGCAGCAATGGAGAAACAGACATAGAGAATAGGCCTATGGACTTGGGGAGAGGGGAGGAGAGAAGGAGATGTATGGAAAGAGTAACATGGAAACGTATTACCATATGTAAAATAGATAGCCAACAGGAATTTGCTGTATGGCTCAGGAAACTCATACAGGGGCTCTGTATCAACCTAGAGGGGTGGGATGGGGAGGGAAGTTCAAAAGGGAGGGGATATATGTATACCTATGGCTGATTCATGTTGAGGTTTGACAGAAAATAGAAAATTCTGTAAAGCAATTATCCTTCAATTAAAAAATGAATAAATTTATAAAAAAGAATCTTCTAATGAGACTATTCTCAAAAACTATTTTAAAATCTCCTAAGTACAAAAAACATATCTCATGAAAATCTACATGACCATAAACTTGACGATCCAGTTGATGTTCAAGTTAAATTGACAGGTATTATTGTTCATGAAATCAGAGTTAAAAATTTATATACACTGGATTAAGAACAAAACCCAGCCATCTTCTTCTTATTTTAAAGCTTATTTCCGATTATATATGCAACATAGAGTATCCTTGAAATAGGCATGATCATTTTTTTGAGTTGCAGTGGATGAGGAAGGAAGAATCCACAGAAATTACACTCACCTGTCATGGTCTGTGTGATAAAATCCATCAACACAAATACCTTGGAGAAAATGCCAGGTGATGCCTTTCTCTGCTTATTTCTGAAAGGATTCCAAACTCTAGTACAACCAGCTGCCCAGGAAGTTATCCCAGCAAGAACCCAGACTCCATCATCTCTTCTACAAACAAGTGGGCCTCCAGAGTCCCTCTTTTATGGTAGAGAAAGAGGAAATTTTAAAACAGTTACAAGTTAAAAATACCTTATCAGGTGCAAAAAGATCAGCCCTCATCTCAGAGAGAGAAGTAGTAGAAGCATAAAAACTCAATGGTCATTATTCATCAACGTTTTGTGTTCATCATTTTGTTTCTTCATCATTGGTTTCAAAGGACTATCCTTTTATTCAGATGTAAACTCCTTCCACTCACTTCACGAAATCTTGTCAAGCTAACCTTTAATTTCTCTCTTCCTCCTAGTCTTTTGGGAACAATTCAAAATCAATGGAAGGAGGAGGGGGAGTTCACAGATAAACGCTTAGATAGTTCACAGATAATGCTTCCACTATAGCATTCTAGGGAAGACTGGATCACATTCCAAGCCCACAATACCAGTGAATAGAGCCCCCAAGTTCACGCAATGGCTCAAGGCTTTTAAAACAGAATGCCTGGGAAACTTATTTTGTCCCAGGGGCTATATATAAAGGATCCATTGGCTCTGAGACTAGAGGACAAAGGAGCCACACTTTCAGGATCTTTTCTTTAATAATTCTTCATAACAATGTGCTGCTTTGAAAACACATGCCAATTGGTATCAGATTGAATCCCCACAAAAGGCACAGAATTGACAACTTTATCCAGAAAATACTTACCTGTAAAGGATGAGACAGTAAGTCTACCTATATTCCAATTTAGAAAGCAGAATAATTGTAAATGTCTATCTCCTTCCTACCAAACTCTCCCTGGCCCTTATTCTGTCACCCCCTAGAAGAAAAATTAAACATTTTCCCAACAGAAAATTTTAGAGAGCTCCCCAATGCAGTTTCAAGCTGCTTGTTGGCAAAGAATAAAGACTCCCTGGTCCTCCATTTTAAGAAAAACAATTATAATTAAAACTTAAAATCCACATCTATCACAAACTGGCCTCCCTTTCCTTTCTTGTCAGAGTTGGTCTTCTTTGTGAAGTTGTTGTGTTGGCCTTGGAATGTTGTCGTATACAACATCTTTAACCCCACAGTTACTGTAGCTATGCTGCTGCTAAGTCACTTCAGTCGTGTCCGACTCTGTGCGACCCCATAGATGGCAGCCCACCAGGCTCCCCCGTCCCTGGGATTCTCCAGGCAAGAATACTGGAGTGGGGTGCCACTTTCTTCTCCAATGCATGAAAGTGAAAAGTGAAAGTGAAGTCGCTCAGTCGTATCTGACTCTTAGTGATCCCTTGGAGATCCTACCAGGCTCTTCCGTCCATGGGATTTTCTAGGTAAGAGTACTGGAGCGGGTGCCATTGCCTATCTTTGGTCAAACTCTGTGTAAACATTGCATTCCTCACTAAAGCTTGAGAAAAGTTAAAATGTTTAACAAACGGTAGAATGAAAAATAATCACAGCTAGCCTAATTCATTTGCCAAGGTGGTTATCTTGTTTGATTTCGTTAGGCTGGAAATGTTGAAACCACCTTCCTTGCCTGACCTCTTCACTCCCCCACAAAGAGGTACAGGGGTAAGAATGCACGTGGGATAGAAAAGAACTCTCTCAGCTCTGGTCAAGGAAAGTTTTTCAGTAGCAATCAGATGGAAAGATGAGGGAAAAGCGAAATCTTAAAGAAGTAACCCCTCAAAAGCAGCGCAGAAAGCACTCTCATCCATATGATAGTGGGTGAACAAATGGACTGGTTTATGCTAGGAGGACTAGTGTGCTGCAGTCCATAGGGTCACAAAGAGTTGGATATGACTGGGCAACTGACCGACAACAACAATGCTTATTACCTGGCAGGCATCCTTTTCCCCATCAGGAAAACTGGCACACAACATGTCCCTCCCCAGGGGAGGAAGGTTCATGCCCCTGAGCATGGCACCGCATCTTCTGTCATCCATAATGGGAACTTCCACTTCCTGTAGGATATTTGAATATTCTGATGCTGTGGAGAAGGGACTGGTTAGTTGGTCAACAACTGTCCCCACTTAAAGAAACCAATAACAAGCTTACAAGTTTAGAACTGGCAGATGTTTAACCAAAATGTAGAAGTAATTTTTTTTATAGCTCTGAATAATATTTTTCCCTAAAATCTTACACTAGTGACAAAGGGCTTTTTTTAAATCAGATTTTTAATGTAACATAGGCAATTGTTGGAGAAGGCGATGGCACCCCACTCCAGTACTCTTCCCTGGAAAATCCCATGGACGGAGGAGCCTGGTAGGCTGCAGTCCATGGGGTCGCTAGGAGTCGGACACGACTGAGTGACTTCACTTTCACTTTTCACTTTCATGCATTGGAGGAGGAAATGGCAACCCACTCCAGTGTTCTTGCCTGGAGAATCCCAGGGACAGGGGAGCCTGGTGGGCTGCCGTCTATGGGGTCGCACAGAGTCGGACACGACTGAAGTGACCTAGCAGCAGCAGCAGGCAATCGTAGCTTCTCTGAATATATGTTTAAATGTTTCCTCAAGAGGAAAACTTTAGTCAGTAAAGGCAACATTTTGTAACGTTCTTCGCTTTTTAAAAAACACAATACCAAAGATAAGGAAGCTGAACTATTGTTACTTTACTGTATTCTTCATCTATTATATTTACTTCCTATTCCTGACCCTGATACACCTGACCAAAATGGCAGCAGAGGAATTTTATGTAGAGCCTTTAAGTATAGCCTTTTTTTGGTGAAGACAAGCAGAAGTCTTCCCTGAGTTAGAACTCAGAGAGGATAAAACAAGGATAAATGTATTATTTAAGACCAACAAAATTCCTGATTCCAATGGGCATGTAAAGGAGCCTAGAAGAAATATTACATTCTTTTGATGTCTCTTACTCTCTGAAATCTTGCCCCATCCACTGGCCATGCAAAAAATTCCTTCTTCAAATTTATCACCTCTATGGGGAATACAGATTGGCTGAACAGTAGTTCCTGAAAAAAACAACAATAACAAAAAATCATAAGAGTCACAGACAAGTGATCCTAAATATATTTGGAAACTGACATCTCGTTGATGTCATAGCTTTCACAGTTTCTTCCTAAATGTAAGTAATGATATTTTAAAGGTTTTTCTTCTCTCAAAAGAACTATCCCATATTTATAGAAATTTAGAAAGTGCAAGTAAGGAAAACAACTCATTGTTAAAAGTACCAAAATGACCTTCCCCAACTACCAACATTTTAGGATGTGCCCTTGTTCTTAAGGGGCTTCCCTCACAGCTCAGTTGGTAAAGGATCTGCCTTCAATGAGGGAAACCCCAATTCGATTCTTAGGTCAGGAAGATCCTCTAGAGAAGGGATAGGCTACCCACTCCAGTATTCTTGGGCTTCCTAGTGGCTCAGCTGGTAAAGAATCCACCTGCAATATGGGAGACCTGGGTTCGATCCCTGGGTTGGGAAGATCCCCTGGAGAAGGGAAAGGCTACCCACTCCAGTATTCTGGCCTAGAGAATTTCATGGACTGTGTAGTCCATGGGCTTGCAAAGAGTCAGACACAAATGTGCAACTTTCACTTCACTTCACTTCACTTGTTCTTAAGGGATAGTTTTTCACTCAAGTAATTGAGCACTGTTATGTGGAGAAGGCAATGGCACCCCACTCCAGTACTCTTGCCTGGAAAATCCCATGAATGGAGGAGCCTGATAGGCTGTAGTCCATGGGGTCGCTAGGAGTCGGACACGACTGAGTGACTTCACTTTCACTTTTCACTGTCATGCTTTGGAGAAGGAAATTGCAACCCAGTCCAGTGTTCTTGCCTGGAGAATCCCAGGGACGGGGAGCCTGGTGGGCTGCCGTCTATGGGGTCGCACACAGTCGGACATGACTGAAGCAACTTAGCAGTAGCAGCAGCAGCAGCATGTAGCAAGCGGTCTTCTAGCCCTCAGTAAATGATCAGGAAAAATCCCTGCCCTGACAGAATGTAGATCTAGGCATGAATAAGTGTGAGTGTGAGTGAGAGAGAGAGAGAGAGTGAGTTTGGGGTGAAGTACAAGTAATTCTAATAATTTAGCTATCAGGTAATATGTGCTCTGATTTAAAAAAAAATCAGGAAAGGATAAGAAAGATGATAAGTCTGGGGATTAGGGAATATGGCAAGGGAGATGCAATTTGTAAAATGGCAGTCATGCCAAGTTCCATTGAGCAGAGCATTGAAGAAGTTGAGGGAAGAAATCATATCTGTGGCAGTCATATCTGTGGAAAGTATCTGAAGAAGAAAAAAACAAAATGGAAATTTCCCGCAGTGGAATCATGTCATATATGTCTAAGGAACAGTGAGGATTCCAGGATGTCTGGAGCAGATTAAACAAAAGAAATTCTAGTAAAAAATGAACAAAAAAAGAGGTTGGCTACAGGGTTAGGGTGATGGATGATGTCAGCTAAGAATACTGATTTGCATCTGAGTGTAATGGAGAACCACCGAAGTGTTTTGAGCAGAGTAATATACTCTGATTTACATTTCAAAAGTATTATTCTGGCTGCTGGGTTAATAATAAAAATTAGGGATGCAAGAGAGGAAGTTGGAGATGATTCAAGAGACCATTCAAATTAACCCAGGCAAGAAATGATGGGAGCCTGGAGCAGGATGTAGGAGAGGAGAGGGTGAAACAGAAGCAATAGACTTTTTCTGATGGATTCGATATAGAGTGTGAGAGAAAGAAGAATGAGCAATGAGTATGGTCAGTGTCTCTATTTAATTCAACTATTGTTACCAATTCCAATTATGTTCATATCTTTAAGTTTTATTGACTCCATTTCAAGTCTTCCTTTTCAGTTAATAGTTTCTTGTTAGTCATTTTTTATAGACTTTTACTTATTTAAACTTAAAACTTACTTTGTAGTTATGTATATCATTTTAACATCTGTCATCTTGGAATGTCTAATTCCGGTTGATTACTTTGCACTCTGGTGGCAACCTTCTCTGCATGCTTTTAATTGTGTGTGCTCTCAATCACTAAAGCTCTATGGGAGTACATTCAAGCTGAGACTTAAGGTTCATGTCTTCAAAGAGAATTTACTGCCTTTGCTTCTGCCAGAAACCCAATTACTCACCTGGAACAACTTTAAAATCTTGGCTTAGAGTTTTGGGGACAGGCAATGTGTATGCCAGCTGCAAACCTGAATGAATGCTAGCTCAGGAAAATAGATATTTCTGAGAGCCCTCCATCCAGGGCCAAGGTTCAAGCAGGTGAATTTTCCTTATTCCCTCACTTTATGTGGCATATTTTCCTGTCTCTTTCTCTTCCTCTTGTAAAGAATCACCTTTCAAGAAGTCCCAGGTTACATACATGGGAGGTTCCAGTCAGACTCCCTGCTCCCATATCTTACTCCCACGCATGCATGGGAGTAAGTTTCCTTGCATGGAAAGTTAAGGTTATAAGTTCTTTTTTTTTTTTTTTTTCAGTGATTTAACATGGATAAAATACTTTTATTAAATCTACTGTCTGTATTCTAATACTGTTAACTGACCCTCAGTGTCCTTTTTAGCACTTTTTCCTTCTAGTACAAGATCTAGTCCAGGATCAGATATTGCATTTCATTGTCATGTTGATAAAGTCTCTTTTAATCTGGAACACTTTTACAGCCTTTCTTTGTTTTTTATGATATTGTCATTGTTAAAGAATACTGCCCCTACTTTGTTTTTTTTTTTTTTTTTTGACAGCTTTAATTTTTCAGCACTTTATTTATTTATTTTTTTATTTGATAAATTTAACACCTTTTATTGCCATACCTCATTTTACTGTGCTTTGCTTTAGTGAGCTTTATAGATACATTTTTTTTTTTTTTCCTTGTTAATTTTCTGTTTAGTTGATCTATCCATAAGTGTGAGTGGGGTATTAAAGTCTCCCACTATTATTGTGTTATTGTTAATTTCTCCTTTCATACTTGTTAGGATTTGTCTTACATACTGCGGTGCTCCCATGTTGGGTGGATATATATTTATAATTGTTGTATCTTCTTCTTGGATTGATCTTTTGATCATTATGTAGTGACCTTCTTTGTCTCTTTTCACAGCCTTTGTTTTAAAGTCTAATTTATCTGATACGAGTATTGTGACTCCTGCTTTCTTTTGGTCCCAATTTGCATGGAAAATCTTTTCCAGCCCTTCACTTTCAGTCTGTATGTGTCCCCTGTTTTGAGGTGGGTCTCTTGTAGACAACATATGTAGGGGTCTTGTTTTTGTATCCATTCAGCCAGTCTTTGTCTTTTGGTTGGGGCATTCAACCCATTTACGTTTAAGGTAATTACTAATAAGTATGATCCCGTCGCCATTTACTTTATTGTTTTGGGTTGAGTTTATACACTATTTTTGTGTTTCCTGTCTAGAGAATATCCTTTAGTATTTGTTGGAGAGCTGGTTTGGTGGTGCAGAATTCTCTCAGCTTTTGCTTGTCTGAAAAGCTTTTGATTTCTCCTTCATACTTGAATGAGATCCTTGCTGGGTACAATAATCTGGGCTGTAGGTTATTTTCTTTCATCATTTTAAGTATGTCTTGCCATTCCCTCCTGGCTTTGAAGAGTTTCTATTGAAAGATCAGCTGTTATCCTTATGGGAATTCCCTTGTGTGTTATTTGTTGTTTTTCCCTTGCTGCTTTTAATATTTGTTCTTTGTGTTTGATCTTTGTTAATTTGATTAATATGTGTCTTGGGGTGTTTCTCCTTGGGTTTATCCTGTTTGGGACTCTCTGGGTTTCTTGGACTTGGGTGATTATTTCCTTCCCCATTTTAGGGAAGTTTTCCACTATTATCTCCTCAAGTATTTTCTCATGGTCTTTCTTTTTGTCTTCTTCTTCTGGAACCCCTATGATTCGAATGTTGTAGCGTTTAATATTGTCCTGGAGGTCTCTGAGATTGTCCTCATTTCTTTTAATTCGTTTTTCTTTTATCCTCTCTGATTCATTTATTTCTACCATTCTATCTTCTAATTCACTAATCCTATCTTCTGCCTCTGTTATTCTACTATTTGTTGGCTCCAGAGTGTTTTTAATTTCATTTATTGCATTATTCATTATATATTGACTCTTTTTATTTCTTCTAGGTCCTTGTTAAACCTTTCTTGCATCTTCTCAATCCTTGTCTCCAGGCTATTTATCTGTGATTCCATTTTAATTTCAAGATTTTGGATCAATTTCACTATCATTATTTGGAATTCTTTATCAGGTAGATTCCCTATCTCTTCCTCTTTTGTTTGGTTTGGTGGGCATTTTCCTGTTCCTTTATCTGCTGGGTATTCCTCTGTCTCTTCATCTTGTTTAAATTGCTGAGTTTGGGACTCCTTTCTGTATTCTGGCAGTTTGTGGAGTTCTCTTTATTGTGGTGTTTCCTCGCTGTGTGTGGGTATGTAGAGGTGGCTTGTCAAGGTTTCCTGGTTAGGGAAGCTTGTGTCCGGTGTTCTGGTGGGTGGAGCTGTATTTCTTCTCTTTGTTCAGTCGCGCTATGGGGAGGGAGGGAGGATGCTGCAAACAAATGACACTGGCGCGGCGCTCGCAGTGCTTCAGCCACACTGGGTCTACCCCCGCTCACGGCGCGTGTAGCCTCCCTGCCCACACTGCTCGGGCTCTAGGTTGTTCCGCTGGGAACAATCCGAGGCTGGCCCTGGGTTGCATGCACCTCCCAGGTCCAAGCCGCTCAGGTTCAGGCACTCAGGTAGTCCTCAGAGGCGCAGACTTAGTTGGGGCTGTGTTTTGTGCTCTTCCCAGGTCCGAGCAGCTCAGGTGATGAGGTGTTTGGCGAGCGCCAATGCTGCGACTTATCGCCTCCCCGCCACTTGGTTATCTGGGTGTAAAACCGGCGCACCTTCTCAGGCAGATGTTGACCGTCCAGACCCCCAATAAGTTTTAGTTAGCAAAGAAGCCAGTTTTATAGATAATGTCTCTCTGGGGCTGCGATTGCCCCCTTCCGGCTCTGGCTGCCTGTCACCGGGGGAAGGTTTGCAGCCCGGCTACCTCTGTTTAGTCCTTTGTTCCGTGCTGGGCTGGCGGTGTGTCTTAGGTTAGGGCTGGCTTTTCACATGGTAGATATCCCACAGTCTGGTTTGCTAGCCCAAATTATTTCGCTCAGATAGTGCTCAGGGTATTCAGGCCAGATTCTTACTCTCAGCGATGCAGCCCGCGCGCGCCTCCCTGCCCAGCCCCGCTTGCTAATGGCGGATGCAGGCGTCTGCGCTGCTTCTCCGCTGGAGGAGTTACCGTAGGGCTCGCAATCTGCGAGTTTTAATTGTTTATTTATTTTTTCTCCCTGTTATGTTGTCCTCTGTGCTTCCAAAGCTCGGCACGGATTCGGCAGTGAGAAGGTTTCCTGGTGTTTGGAAACTTCTCTCTTTTTAAGACTCCCTTCCCGGGACGGAACTCCGTCCCTCCCTCTTTTGTCTCTTTTATTGTCTTTAATATTTTTTCCTACCTCCTTTCGAGGAGTTGGGTTGCTTTTCTGGGTGCCTGATGTCCTCTGCCGGCATTCAGAAGTTGTTTTGTGGAATTTACTTGACGTTTAAATGCTCTTTTGATGAATTTGTGGGGGAGAAAGTGTTTTCCCCGTCCTACTCCTCCGCCATCTTGGCGCCTTCCCCCAGGTTATAAGTTCTTAAAGATCATTTAGATGCTTCAACGGCAGTCACTTAACTTCAGTGTCTGGCTAACTCCTTTGAATTTGTTCTCTTTCATTGTTTTTAGTCACTGAACATTTCCCTTTCCTGTATTTTTTTTAAAGTAGGCTTTTAATATTTTGTCTAGAATGCTTAGATTATCTGTACTGAGAATGGTATCAAATATCTTGTCCATAATAATGACAGAAAGGAGAAATCTGAGGACATTTTCAAATGTCCCATACTCCTTGGTTAGAGATGAGTACAGGTAGATGGTCTAGAATATTGCCCAGCCAAGACACTGGAGTACTTAAAATGCTGATTAAGCATACATAAGTCGTGGCTGGTACTTATAGCCTGTGCAGTACTTTTTATATGTTATAGATTAAACAAAATTATTTTTAAGGAACAAAATTTAGCCATTCTAATATTACTATATATATATATACACACACAGAGAAATTAAAGTTAACTGGTAAAAATTAATAAATATAGCTTTTTTCGTTACATCTTTTGTATTCTAACTCTCCCTACTTACCAAACTTGACTTTGAGTTTTAGATACAGCAGTGCAATATTAAAACTCATATATCCAAGTCTGTTGTATTCAGGATGGATAATAATTTTTGAGACAGGAATATTCTGTTCCTCCTTATCCTTCTGAAAGAGGTTGTACTCCCCAGCAGTCACTGTCAGACTCTTAATTTGCTTCCTAAAACCAAACAGAAATCTTTCAGTAAGTATAATCCTTTCCTCTAGGAAAGACTGTCTTGATTTCATGTAATTAACATGATTAATGTATCTTTAGGGATTTCCAAATCTTAAAAGAAGATGTACTTTATTAGCGATTATTACTATTGTTATAATTTCTATAAATTATAGCTATCTATAAAAAGTCATGGTTTTCAATCATGGAGTGTTTACATTCTGTGAACTCTTCTACTGTCACTCATCATTCTGCATAAAATATTCAGGTATCTTTTGTACATAAACCAGTCTCTCTCTATATGCTCTACCATTTTAAACAATATATAAAAGTTGTTCCTACTGTCCTTTTTCTCCTATTAGCACCCTCTTTTAATAGTATTTTTCCCTCCTAATTACTGAAAAGTAGATTATTAAAACATTGGCTTATTCACTTAACATTCGATGTTAATACTTTATTAGAATCAGTAACCATCAACCCACCCTCCACTAACTCTACAAATCATAGATTATGTGTGGAATCTTTGAGGTCTCTGATTAATAGAGTAGAAAGCACAAGAAATCTTGGGCTACACACAAGCATCTGGGAATCAGGAGTCAGTCAGCAGGTAGACCAGATGGAAAAAATTAAGAAAGGGACTAAGGTTGAACGATGCATAGTATTTAGCGCATTGACTGTCCCAGTCCAGTTGCCATGGATCAAGGTTTGATAAGTAGTGGAAATCCACAACTTACTCATTGAGGCCAACCAGGCAATGTACTGCTGTAACAACCAGATCATCTTGAATCAAACTTCCTCCACAGAAGTGGTGTCCACCTAATTTCAGGGAGACCTGCCCAAGAAAAAAGTTAGGAACACAACTAATATACATCTCCACATAGATGTCATCTCCTTCAGAAAAATTTGAAATCAACTCTTCTAATATGATGTCACATTAAGATACTGATACATTCAATAAACTGGTTAGTAAGAGATTTCTTATGAAGCAAACTTTGTGACAGTGAGGTCAAGTGGGGGTCCATTGTAAAATTACCTGTTAAGCTGGAGTTATGGTATCTAAAAATAGGGAAATAATTCACCGTTAGCTCATTAAGAAATCAATGTCTTTATCACACTCACCTGCCATGGGTGTCCACCAACTGTTGAATTTCTCCAACTACTAATTCTAGAGAAGAACCTAGATTCCAAGACAGTTTCTATACTTTTCAAATCAACTGCACGAATTCCGTACTTCAGTCCTGTGTGGGAGAGCATATGTGTCACACACACACACCGCTCCTTATGTCAGGGTTCATTTTATCAAGATTTCCATTCTGGGGTTTTGTTCCCCCGGTGCAGATGTTCACTCAGCTGCAGGCTGTCCCCTTTTCTCAAAATATCCCCGACCTGAGACTGTCCCAGTCACACCTCATTGACTAGCACTTGCCTGGTGACTCTCCCTGCCCTTTGCAGCCTGAGCTGCCTCAACAAAAATAGACCTGGCCACTGAATGAGGCCCCTTTCCCTCTGGTGAGGGATTCGGGGCTTTCCCTGGGAGGGTTGCTGCTGCTGCTGCTAAGTCACTTCAGTCGTGTCCGACTCTGTCCGACCCCATAGACAGCAGCCCACCAGGCTCCTCCGTCCCTGGGATTCTCCAGGCAAGAACACTGGAGTGGGTTGCCATTTCCTTCTCCAATGCATGAAAGTGAAAAGTGAAAGTGAAGTCGTTCAGTCGTGTCCGACCCTTGTCAGACTCTTTGAGACCCCATGGACTGCAGCCCACCAGGCTCCTCCGTCCATGGGATTTTCCAGACAAGAGTACTGGAGTGGGGGTGACATTGCCTTCTCTGGGAGGGTTAGCATGGCATAATTTAGGTGGAATGAAAGATACTGGAGAACATACACTGCTCTGAAACAGAGTCACTGGATTTTAAGTTACTTCCACTTGGTTATCTTTCCTTGGAGGAAAATCTTTAGCACCAGCAAAGTTAACAGATGTGCCTAAAAAGTAGGAACTCTAGAATCTAAAAGATTTCAGAAGAATATTTGGCCCAGGCACTTCTTGGGCACACCTGGCCGTTGTCTTTGTTGGCCTAGGGAAAGACACCCAGGACCTGGCTCACCTCGGCTGGGCGGGGAGTGGACCGCCAGCAACAGCAGCAGCAGGAGTGAAACAGCCCCGGGCAATGCGCGTATGGCTCCCACGCGTGGTGACCGGTCCATCTTCGCCCACACGCAGGCGCTGCAAACTAGCGAAGAGAAGCGCTCCGGCCTCACTGGGCTCTGAGCTCCCGGAAGCGCCTGCCTACACCACTCCGTCCTTCCCAGCCGGGGAGGTGGGTGGTGCATCTACTGCGCAGCAGGGTGCACAGGTGTCCCTCCTCAGGACCAGCCCAGCCGCAGCTGCTCTTCGGCCGCCCAGGTGTCATCGCGTCCCCGCCATTCACTCCTGCAAACAGGCGCGAGGTAACCTTGCAGGCGAGCCAGAGTCAGATGCAGGAGATGCTAGGACAGATGCGGGACCAAGGGGATCAATGGCCTAGAATGCTCGGCGCAGGTGAATTTGGTTCCCAGTCAGGGAATGTGGCCCAAGTCCCAGGGTAAAGGAAGCCCGGCACCCATGCAGGACACACGCAGGCTGACTCCGAAAGGAGGAAGACTCTTGAAAGTTTGAGTATTTAAAGATCCCACCTAGCTTCTAAAAAGCTGGTTGAAGACCTTGACACTCCTGAGTTTTCAAAAGGACTGGATATGAATGATCAGAATTCTGCCCTACTCCTTTTCTGGGTGTCAGTGTTATCATCAGCTTCAGTGGAATGGACCAAGCTGTAGGATCCAGCATTTAAGATTATTAAAATGAATTCACTGTATGTTAGCATTTTTTTCAATCAATATCATTTTCTAGTAAGTAATTTGTAACAAATTAGCTTGAGGTTGGGAGAGGAATAAAGCTAGAATTTGTAATTGATTTATAATTTATCAAAAAATGAGGACAAAGTTAAGTGAACACTATATATATATTAACTAACCTAGACACCCAGGCCCAATTGTCTCACTTCTGTATAAAATAGAAATAAAAGCTCCTTGAGGTAGAAGGGTAAACAAATCAGGCAGACAAGTGGTAGACAGAAGGACAGGAAAACAGAGAGGGTCAAAGTGAAGGCAGGTACAGTGACAGGCAGGTGACAGCTGAGGGAAGAAGGAGCAGAAGGTGAACTGGGAACCTGGGGCAAAAAGCTCAAAGAATGGGATTGACACCCAAACTTGAGACATACCATCTCAAACCTTTTTGTTTCATGAACCTAAAAGGAGTTTCTGTGATCTTTATATCTCAAGTCTTAGATCACTGAAAAGCTCTACAGCTGCACTATTCAATAGAGTAGACATTAGCTATAGGTGGTTATTCAAATTAATATTAGCTAAAATAAAAACTGAGTTCCTCAGTCACACTAGCTACATTTTAAGAGCTCACCAGCCACCTGTAGCTAGTGGCTACCACATTGGACAGCACAGATACAAAACACTGTCGTCATCATATAGTTCTGTTGGACTGAATTGTTTTTGAGTAGCATCGTTTTAAGCAAATACAACTTGGATGACAGTTTGAGTAGACGACTCCCAGGTTTTGAGCTTGAGTGTTGGGGAAACACCAGGAGGGGGCTTGGTAAGGTAAATTACCACAAGTCCTCAGGGACTCACTACTCTCCAAAAAAGCTCAGATCCTCCAAATGGACCCAAACTCCTCTCTTTTTTCTTAGCAAGAGTGGGTCATATTAAAGCTACTACAAAGCTCTTACAAAATGAGAGAGAAGGAAGGAAAAAATGCAAGTTGGACCCACAATGTTCAAGTTCATGGCTAACTTTCTCATGAAGCTCAGAAACCATGTCCCCTTGCAGTCTTGTACACGTGGTACACACACAGCTTTACAGGATCATTAGTGTTTTGTTTCAGACCCGAAGTCTCCATGGGGTTGGACATCATTTCCTGTTACAGCATAGCTCCCTTTGTTTCCAGAGTTCAAACTCCCAGCCTTAAAGGAGACCCTGTCCTTCTAATACAGAGGATTGTTCCCTTACAGCCGTAAAAAAATAATGCCTTTCCATTAAATAGAAAAAGACTCATTCATTGTGAATTGCATACATATCAAAAGCCAAGTCATTAGTTTCAGATAGAAATTTGCTAGTAAGATGATGGTTTAAATATAAATTGAGTTTGTGGTGATGCTGAAATGGAAGTATTCTCTTATTTAAGGAAAAACCACAAAACTATAGAAAAGGAAAGGATGTCAAGCAGAGTGAGCTGGACTATCCCAAACTAGATTGAGAAACCTGCATTGAATTTGAACATAATTTCATTAGGGCAGCATAATAGTGATCTGCTATTGGAGGCCTTCCAGGACGCTTGATGCCCCAATTCTAAGGATAGTTGAAAAATTAGGAGGGTTAGGAGACTAACCCGGGAGCAATAAGTAAACCATGGGTACATAATGTTTTGTTTAAAAAATAAGTTTTTTCATCCCTACTAAAACACTGGTCCAAACTCTAGAACACTCTCCCAAATCCCACAAGGCCTAGGAATCGGCAGTAAAGTGATCATTGGTGACACTAGAAACAGCAATTTCCTTTGAATTTGTTGCAGGGACAGATTTCACTAGGATGCAGACAGAATGTGAAGGACGGAGATAGAATGAGTGGAGACAATTTATTCTGATAGAGTGGCTGTGAAGGACATAAACAGATGCAGTAGTAGCTACCGCATGAAAAGGAATAAAGGAAAGGTTTTTTCCAAGTGATCTTCATGGTGGCCACCAGTATCCGTGTTTTAAAATAGAACTGAACTGACAAGAGCCAGCAAAAGGAAGAAGTTAAAGAAAAAGAAAGAGGTTAAAGAATGAAGTTCTTCAAGAAGTGATATCCAGGGCCCAGGATCCTCTTTTTCCATTGCAGCAACAGGAGAGAGGGGAGAATTAGGTGCAGGTAAGTTTGCAGACAGAGTGCAGAATACTGAGGAAGTACCTGTTTTCTACTTTGTATTTACATCATCAAGAAAGAGGTGAAGGCAGCTCCTCAGTAAGATGAGGGGAGGGTATCTGGAAGGGGTAAGTACTGAAATGGTCATCGTGCGGCATGAAAAGGACAGCAGGCACCACGCACACAGAACAATGCGACGAATGAATGAACAATGGGGGAAAGGAAGAAAGATGGTATTTTTTTATTTTAAAAGTGGGCACCTAATGGTGACATAAATTTCAGTGGGTACTAACCACAGACCACTTGAGAGATTGAAACAAGACTTAATTATTTTCATATTTTATATAAAATATACATTTACATAAATTTTATTTTGGAAAGACCTAGGCAAAGTGTACATAATCAGACTTAAATAGGAGAAATCCTTTATGGGAGATATATTTCTAACTGGCACAGCAAAAGTAACAAAAGAGTACATTTATATATAACTGATCAAAGCAATCTGAAAAACATGATACAAGTATTTCCATCTAATAAAAGGAAGGATGGGTGAGTCACAGCAAGTCAGCTGATTTCCACATTATAAAAGCAGGCCATGGTTTCTACAGATACTTTAATGTCTTATTTAAATTTTTTTTTCTTTTTCCCAGAAACACAACAAAATCGCTAATTTTTACGTGTGAAAGTGTTAGTCACTCAGTCATGTCCAGCTCTTTGTGATCCCATGGACTGTAGCCTGCCAGGCTCCTCTGTTCATGGAATTCCTCAGGCAAGAATACTGGAGTGGGTTGCATTTCCTTCTCCAGGGGCTCCTCCTGACCCAGGGCTGATCCATGGAGAAGGGAATGGAGACTGCAAAATAGGAGTATTAACCTCTGTCACGTTAAAGTATATGGGCAGTTCAGTCACGTTTAGGGTTCTGTGTTTTGCTGCAATAATTATCTTAAGAATTTCTAAAACTAAGAGCCACATTCAACAGTTACCTCTGCGGAGGCAGTGGGCTTTCCATTTCGATTCGGGGGACTCACAGAGCTTGATGCTGCTGCTGCTGCTGCTGCTAAGTTGCTTCAGTGGTGTCCGACTCTGTGCGACCCCATAGATGGCAGCCCACCAGGCTCCCCTGTCCCTGGGATTCTCCAGGCAAGAACACTGGAGTGGGTTGCCATTTCCTTCTCCAATGCATGAAGGTGAAAAGTGAAAGTGAAGTCGCTCAGTCCTGTCCGACTCTGAGCGACCCCATGGACTGCAGCCTACCGGGCTCCTCTGTCCATGGGATTTTCCAGGCAAGGGTACTGGAGTGGGGTGCCATCGCCTTCTCCGCACAGAGCTTGATAGGCCCATAGTATTAACCACTCCTTTAATGTACTATAAACGTGACTGAGACAATTGGTAACTTGTCCCGG
Organism: Bos mutus; assembly: GCF_027580195.1. Lineage (NCBI taxonomy): Eukaryota > Metazoa > Chordata > Mammalia > Artiodactyla > Bovidae > Bos > Bos mutus. The sequence goes on from NC_091621.1 coordinate 94,714,856, forward strand.
GTGAGGCAACTCCTTTGTGGCAGAGCAGGACTAAATTCCAGATCTCCAGATTCTTGGATTGGGTCTCCCCTCCTATGGAGCAGCAAGATAACCCCAAAAGGACATTATGCACATTTGTATTACTTGTATGCACAGTGATACAAATACCACTGAGAATGGGAAAAAATGTCCTGGATTTCTGGACACGGAGAGCTCTTTTTAGTTTGTGGCAAATGTTGATCTAAACTTACAAACTAATAATGACCCCATATTGTGATGATGCTAATTTTATCAGTTATGTGCCCTAAAGGTTTTTATGGAAAGGATCCTTGGTGATAAAATTAGAACATTTCTATATGAGCCATTTGTATTCTGTTGTGACATTGTATTTTACTGATAATAAACCATAGCTTGAAGTTATTTCATTTAAGTTATATAGCTACTAAAAGACAAAAATAAGGAAGTGCTATTTTTTTAAAGATTGCTCAACATACTTTTCACATCAGAAACTTCAAGAATAATCATAAAAAGTTATATTTCCCTACATTTTTGGCATTGTAAGTTTTTATCTTATTCAATTGTAGCCTAAATATAAGATTTGACAGGGTTTTTTTTTTTTAATCTTTTAAAAATGTCAAAAGATGCCATTTAGATAGTTGTTTTTGTTGTTATTAATGGGAAATACCAACATACGCTTTTATTAAAGTAAATGTGATTTGGAAACTAGGAAAAAATTAAAATAAACAATGCCTATAACTACATTTGCTTTGAGTGCTGTTACTATAACCTATAGATTTAGTGATCTAAGGTACAAATCTATAATAAACCAGAGAAAAATATTTTTAAAACTTATTGTAATGAGTACAATTAAGAAATAATTAACAAAAGTTGACATGTATAACTTAAAAAAAAGAGATACAGGTGTAGGCATAAACTTATGTCATGGATCCTTCTATGAGTCATAACAAAACATGAGTTTTATATACTGGGCTCCTCATCTAGTACATGAAAATAGCAGGGCCATTCTCCATCTGAGAACCAAGAGTTCTCTAAATATAAGATCAAATTATAGTCCCATTGCCACAAATGCAAAACCACCTCAGCCAACCCACCTGTTTGTCAATCTTAGCATGGCAGCTTCAACTAACCAAGTGTACTGTTAAGTCATTCTTTGAAATTCCTTGGCTCACTTTAGTCTAAATTTAGAAGTGAAAATTGTAAAAGACTGTAAACATCTCTTGGTAAAAGTCATAAACTCTTATTAAAGGTTTTAGCTTGCAGTGGTTCTCCAGCCTGGCTGCATATTAGAATCTTAACCTGAGCGGCCAAGGTCCAGTGATTCCCAAAGTGCGCACCCAGGTTATTTTCAAGTCCACTAGGGCCTAGATAGAGCACCTGTGTGTGAGGGGCGAGATCTCAGCTGTCAGCTGAATGTGGTGTTTCAATGTGAGGCGCTTGGAAGGTTTGAAAGAAACAGTATGAAACCCACATTTGCTTTTTACTCCTCCTCAAATTAGTTTTTTCAGTCGGCTTGTGTGGAAAGCTTTGGACTTTTCTCATTTAGCCTTGATGAAAAGCAGCTGCACCACCACTGCAAACCCCTGCACCGAATGAGGTCCTGCATGTTAGGCACGTCCGACTCCTACACTGGGGGCTGTGAGGTACTGTGGGGAGCTGGAATCCAAGTGCTGACAATCCTCTTTGTTTTGTGATGGGCTTTAAAATAAACAGACCTAAGAGGATATATCTCAAGAGTCCCTAAAATAAAATTTCCTTTCCTTCAAGGTATTTGAATCTTTGGTTTAGTTCACTACAGTTAATCTAATGAGCCATATTTCATGAATACCATTAACAGGTTGAAAACATCTGAGTCAGCTTTGAAATCCTGAATAATTCTTAAGGTTAACATAAGCTTGTAAAGCCATTCTCATGGCTTCTATGTCAAAGGGCATGTGAAAGGACTGCCACTTATTGGAGAATTTGAAGGCAAGGAGAACTGGTTCTACACAGGGCAGAAGGACAAGTTAGATAGACTGAACCAACTCCAGCCTTGTTATCAGTTACATTCCTTCCTGTCCTGGGCAAAATAGAATTGTAGGATCCTTTGTTCAAAAATTACTAAAAATTTCAAGCATAGCATCCATCCAAGCACAAGGTGCATCTGAGTGCAAGACCCTGAGGCCTGCAGAGACTGCATATCCATGAAGCTGGCTCTGCAATTCCATCTCGGAAAGAGGTTACGAACTCACAGCCAAGCCTGCTTTTGTTAAGGGAACCTGGATGAACTCCATGACTAGCCAGGGCACCCCATTCTTATTTTTATAAGGATGAGTTCCACATAATATTTCATGTTACAAGAGCAAATAAAAATAGTTATAAAATACACTTAATATCTTTGAAAAATAATGTGTGATTTACTTTCTTATAGGTACCATGCAACTATGAAAGCTATTTCATTGGCCTCATCTAAGTGAAAGTATTAACTCAGGACAGAAATACCTGATCCAACAAAAAGTGCTTACTTCTAATGTTCAAAGAGATGCCAGTGTGCACAGACAGAATGAGACAGAATGACAGAGTGAGAAAGACAAAGAGAGGGAGAGAGAGATGGAAGGGGTTGGTGGGGGGAGAGGGCAAAGGGAAGGGGAGAGAGAGAGACAAGAGAGAAAAACATCCAAAAGAAGGCAGAAAAAGTCTCCTGAAGGCCACATGACCCTTTTCTCTCAGAAACTTTTAGGCTGTAATAGCCAATGCAATTATTCCAACAAATGTACTCTCATATCTTTAGCAGCCCTTCAGATAAGGCATAATTGCTTTTCAAAATTTGGTGCTTGATCTTTTCCATTAACTTTCTAAGTATAAATTTTTGTTACTGATTATTCTAAAAAGTTTGTAATTACAGTACTAGATATTGTTTTTAGCTAGGGTTCCATGTTTTTCATTTTGGGGGTGGAGTAGTTATTTTATAATAAATATTATAGTACATTTCTTGACCTTAGGACTACAGAAGTATAATTTGGGGGACTAAAAATATCTGAAATGAAATTTTAGACACATTTATGATCTATAACATTAAAGACTATTAGAAACAGAAGACCATAGTTGTAATATATACATTATTGGATTACTGATACACACAAACATGTATGCTAATTTAAATTCCATAATCCTTTGTATTTAAAATATTCTGGCATCATCCCTTTCCAAAGAAATTTTTTTTCAAAAATTTTTGACAAAAAGTAATACTAACAACACAGAGGCAGTGCTTTCTGCTACTGGGGCTAAAAAGAAGCAGAAAGCTTCTGCTCTGGCTGGAGCACGTGACATACATGTGCCTCAAGCTACTAAATATGTATGACACCTGGCTTAGCACCAGGAACAGCACTATCCAGAGTAGGTTTTGTTTTTTTTTAAGTTTATGATGAAAACCAAATTAGAATCACATATTCCAATTTCTTCAACTCCAAAATGTATTACCACCCAAACACTGATGGCTGATTCCTAATTTCTTTAACTTTAGCAAGTGAATAATCAATATAAAATTTTTGAGGGACTGTTGAAACTTAATTACTTTGTAGTTTAGATTTATAATTTTTGTATGAAAAGCTGCTACTAAACCACTATGTACAGAGAAAAATGTGTTCATATATTAAATATTTTATAAGTTATGAAATAAATAACACTAAAAAGACAAATGTCAAATTGTAAGTTCAACTTTGCCATCCATACCTTTTAAATAGAAATATATATATTTTAAAATTATGAATTTAGATTTTTTCCTAGATTTTTTTGAGCATTTTCCATGAAATCTCCAAAATTCCAAACACAGAACCAAGAACTGCAGGTTCTATCATTCATGTTTTAAGCACAGAATTCTCATTAAGCCTAGGAAGATCAATCAATAGAGCTTCTTTACACCCATTTAGAGTCTATGAAGATTTCTGTAATATACTGTAAATATTCCTCAATGATTAAATATATTTTCAAAAAATAATCTCTGAAAGTTAAGATAATAAAGTAGAACATTCTCTCAATATCTTTAATAATTCTCATGTAGAATATACTATTTTTTCTCCACCAAAATAACAATATATTTGGAGGTGGAAACATTTATGATTTTTAAAAGCACTTATGAAATCTTAGAGCAGAGCCACTACTCCAATAATACTTGTAATAAAATTAAAATAATTTAAAACATTTCCATAAACAATCAGGGGTACTGAGATCCTTGATTTTCCCATAGGAATATGAATACCCATACACAATTCCAGAAACTTCCTTATTGATATATTAGGCAATGGGAAAACAGCTTGTATCAGAGGGGAATTTAATTTACTTCTCAATAGGGCTCTAGCAATATCCTCAAAAGGATATAAGATAAAGCTGACTTAACAACAGCCTCTTTCCCCATATATTCCAGAAGATTTTTACAAAAACTGTGAGATACTCATTTCTAGTTCCAGAGAATTAAATGAGATACCTCTTGGAAGAATTTCCCAAATGGTTTATCCCAGAGGATTTATCCTCTCTGAAATATCTCCTCTCATAAAGAAGAGATGCCATGACTTCATAGCATTTCAAGCCTCTATTTCTGGGAGGCTACACCAAGAAATGTCTACACTAAGAAATGGAAATAGATCTCCAGGTTAAAAAAGCAGATGCATATATGAAAGGAAATCTAGAATTAAAGCAAGAAAAAATTCTGTAAAATGTGCAGCTGCTGTTTTCCTTCCATCTCAGGTCTCCTAGCCCCTGCTTGCTCTTTTTGTCTTCTTTCATGGAAATGCAAGTCTCCAGCACAGCGTTACCAGCAGGTGTCCCAAAATGTGTCACCCTGAACTTGGAGTGAGAGGAAAATGCCATTGGTCGTGCCCCAAATGATGTGAAAGCAAAGCTTCCATCACTTCTTCCTCTTCCAAAGACACCAGCACTGTCCCTTGAGACTGGGTCAAACGCTGGCTACGTTTGGTTCTTTTCTCGAACTTCCTGTAATCTTTTCTCAAGGCGATCCAATTTGGCGAGATTTTCCTGCAGTAGTTTGCTGTCTGGAACCAGCTGTAAGGCTCTTTCATAATAAGTTCTTGCAGACACGTAGTTTCCCTGCAGAGAAAAAGAAAAGGGATAATTATATTCTGATCCATCAGAATACTTGCTTGAAGAATGCAGAGACCAAGAAACAGATCTTCTGGTCCATTTTAACATTAATGTCCTCATAAGGAGACCCTGTCTGCTTGTGTAATTTCATCTTTATCTGTTGCTGCCTTGGAGAATCCATTTGTTTAAGTACCGGACCAGATGGAGAATGTGAAAGATAAGGGTTATGCCATAAGGTTAAATGGCAGGAAAACAGATTTTCAATTCTATTAATACAGGGTATGAAGCTATCATCTCACAGTGTTCTCATAGGGTTAACACTATTCCTTTGTAATCAAATGGAACCAAAGCCCTGGAAATTCATAATTAGAGCAAAGGGAAGAGAGAGAAGGTTGAGTCAGGGGAGAGGGGTGTGTGTGTGCGTGTGTGTGTGTGTGAGAGAGACAGAGACATATTTTTGAAATTGTAAGAGTAATGATTAAAAAGTAGATAGTTTAGGAATCTATTATACCTACTTAGGAAATATTTTAATCTTCACTTTAAAACATAAAAACAACTTTTGCCTAACACAGGCTTTAGTGCAAATATGCTTTTATAAAATGAAGAGAACTGATAATAAATAATATAGAGTCAAATTTATCCCATACTCAAGGTGTGTGACCATATATGTCTGCTGGATACTGTAAAGGCAGGAGGGTAGGCATGTTGCACCAGATCTGTTAAAGACCCCTGTCTCCACCCTCTATTGATCCCCATCTGTTTTGTTTTTGAATAAATTAAATATTTCAGTTTAACTGGCAACCACATGTGCCTGGTCCCTGTTAAAGACCCCTGTCTCCACACTCTATTGGTCCCCATCTGTTTTGTTTTTGAAAAAAATTAAATACTTCAGTTTAACTGGCAACCACATGTGCCTGGTCCCAGAAGGTCCCTGACAACAAGTCAGAATTATTAACTTTTCCCCCAGATTCTTTTCTTTTCTGTCACTACATGTATTCCTTCTGTATGGTTGACTCTCTTTAAGATCTGTGTGCTGCCAAGTCTTAGCACTAAGATTGGTAGAGATCTCTTCATTCTAAAAAACCATGAATTTGTTCCATTTTATTCTCAGTTACAGCTCCATGTGGACAAAGACCAGTTACTCTCTAAATTTTCATTACAACTTAAAACAGTACCTCTTAGAGTAAAAGTACTATGTAGCAATATCAATATTTATTGAATGCTTAAATGAACTACCTCCCAAGTGTCAGGACCTTAGACACCTGCCTGCCATATAATGAGCACTCAATCTGATGCCATCATTACTGTCATTATTAAATGACTGTGTGTACGTGTGCTAAGTTGCTTTAGTCGTGTCTGACTCTTTGCATCCCTAGGGACTGTAGCTTGCCAGTCTCCTACGTCCATGGGATTTTCCAGGTAAGAAAACTGGAGTGGGTTGCTATGCCCTCCTCCAGGGGATCTTCCCAACCCAGGGATCAAAGCTGCATCTCTTACGTCTCCTGCATTGGCAGTCAGGTTCTTCACCACTAGTGCTACCTGGGAAGCCCATTAAATGCCTATTTGTGTGTAAATGAGTAAGCACTCTTTCTTATGATATTCACTTGTCATATTGGTGAAAAGGAGAGTAAAAATCACAGAACAGGTAATTCTACATTGGGAATCTAGGCACTGGCATGTGCATAAATGAAAGTATTTCAGATTATTAACACTGATTCTGATAAGAGGCTAAACAGAATTCTGAACAAATAAGAACCTGGATTTAGCTACATGACTTTTTAAAAATTCAAGTATTTAATCTTTAGGTTGTCTCTTGACGTTTCTTAAGCATACCACATATATGCAGACAACCGGACATCTGTGGCTCTCAGATTGCTCTCAAACTGTGTTCTTACTGTGGTTGATTTTGAAATTGTTTACCCAAGAGGTTTCTCTGAATTTAGGCCTCAGCCTGGTACCAGGCATCGCCATCTCGGATCACCAGCTTTCTCTGTCTTTTCCACAAAATCTAGTCATAGAGTTATTTTCTCTCACTCGAATTGCTCTTTTCTTAATGAAACTGGAAGTCTTTTTAAAGTTATATCCCTTAATTCAATGTCCCCAATTTCTAGGTGCTAGGTGGGGAATTTGAATTATCCAATTTCTAGAACTCTGCTAGCTACTATGAAGGCCACTAGTCCTCCGTGTCTATTTAAATTTAAGTTAATGATGATTAATTAAGAATTGAATTGCTCAACTGCACCAACCACATTTTAAGTTCTCAACAGCCACAATGGGCTAGTGGCTACTGCCTTGGATAGTACATACATGGAATATTTTCATCACTGAAGAAAGTTCTATTAGCCAGTTCCATCTTAGAAAATGCATTAATGTCATAAGGCAGAATTGAAAATATCACCTGACCAAGGTGATATGGCCCAGCTGGTGCAACTCTGATTCAGTTCAGTTCAGTTCAGTTCAGTGGCTCAGTCATGTCCACCTCTTTGCAACCCCAGGGACTGCAGCAAGCCAGGGCTCCCTGTCCGTTGCCAATTCCTAGAGCTTGTTCAAACTCATGGCCCTCAAGTTGGTGATGCCATCCAACCATCTAGTCCTCTGTCTCCCCTTCCCCTCCTGCCTTCAATCTTTCCCAGCATCAGGGTCTTTTCCAATGAGTTGGTTCTTTGCATCAGGTGGCCAAAGTATTGGAGCTTCAGCTTTAGCATCAGTCCTTCCAATGAATATTCAGGACTGATTTCCTTTAGGATTGACTGGTTTGATCTCCTTGCAGTCCAAGGCACTCACAAGAGTCTTCTCCAACACCACAGTTCAAAAGCATCAATTCTTCAGGGCTTAGCTTTCTTTATAGACCAGCTCACACATCCATACGTGGCTACTGGAAAAACCATAGCTTTGACTAGACGGACTTCTGTCAGCAAAGTAATGTCTCTGCTTTTTAACATGCTGTCTAGGCTGGTCATAACTTTCCTTCCAAGGAGTAAGCGTCTTTTAATTTCATGGCTGCAATCACCATTTGCAGTGATTTTGGAGCCCAAGAAAATAAAGTCTCTCACTGTTTCCATTGTTTCCCCATCTATTTCCCATGAAGTGATGGGACTGGATGCCATGATCTTAGTTTTCTGAATGTTGAGTTTTAAGCCAACTTTTTCACTCTCCACTTTCACTTTCATCAAGAGGCTTTTGAGTTCCTCTTCACTTTCTGCCATAAGGGTGGTGTCATCTGCATATCTGAGGTTATTGATATTTCTTCTGGCAATCTTGATTCCAGCTTGTGCTTCCTCCAGTCCAGCATTTCTCATGATGTACTCTGCATATAAGTTAAATAAGCAGGGTGACAATATACAGCCTTGACATACTCCTTTCCCTATTTGGAACCAGTCTGTTGTTCCATGTCCAGCTCTAACCGTTGTTTCTTGACCTGCATACAGATATCTCAGAAGATAGGTGAGGTGGTCTGCTATTCCCATCTCTTTCAGAATTTTCCACAGTTTGTTGTGATCCGCACAGTCAAAGGCTTTGGTGTAGTCAACAAAGCAAAAGCAGATGTTTTTCTGGAACTCCCTTGCTTTTTTATAATTCAAGGGATGTTGGCAATTTGATCTCTGGTTCATCTGCCTTTTCTCAATCCAGCTTGAATATCTGGAATTTCATAGTTCACATACTGTTGAAGCCTGGATTGGAGAATTTTGAGCATTTCTTTGCTAGTGTGTGAGATGAGTGCAATTGTGTGGTAGTTTGAACATTCTTTTGACATTGCCTTTCTTTGGGACTGGAATGAAAACTGATCTTTTTCAGTCCTGTGGCCACTGCTAAGTTTTCCAAATATGTTGGCATATTGAGTGCAGCACTTTCACAGCATCATCTTTCAGGATTTGAATTAGCTCAACTGGAATTCCATCACCTCCACCATCTTTGTTCATAGAGATGCTTCCTAAGGCCCACTTGACTTTGCATTCCAGGATGTCTGGCTCTAGTTGAGTGATCACACCATTGTCATTATTTGGGTCGTGAAGATCTTTTCTGTATAGTTCTTCTGTGTATTCTTGCCACCTCTTCTTAATATCTTCTGCTTTTGTTAGGTTCATACTGTTTCTGTCCTCTATTGTGCTCATGTTTGCATGAAATGTTCCCTTGGCATCTCTAATTTTCTTGAAGAGATCTCTAGTCTTTTCCATTCTATTATTTTCCTTTATTTCTTTGCACTGATCACTTAGGAAGTCTTTCCTATCTCTCCTTGCTGTTCTTTGGAGCTCTGATTATGAAAGTGAAAGTGTTAGTCACTCAGTCGCGTCCGACTCTTTGCAAACCCATGGACTGTAGCCTGCCAGGCTCCTCTATCCATGGAATTCTCCAGGCAAGAATATTGGAGTGCATTGCCATTCCCTTCTCCAGGGTATCTTCCCAACCCAGGAATCGAACCCAGGTCTCCTGCATTATAGGTAGTTTCTTTACCATCTGAACCACAAGGGAAACTCCAGTAATAAAAAATGTATTATAGTTTTTCTGCTTCATCCATTTCATTTTACATAGAACTTTATGAAAAATATCATCTTTTATTGCTAATAGTATGAGCAAGTCTCTCCCTCCCTCTGTTTGTCATCTCCTTGCAAAGTTTTATTCCAACTATCAACCTTGCCACAGCCCTCAGTATTTCCTAAGCTTCAGCCAGACTCAGGCAAGGAGTAGGGCCCAGGAATGGGATAATACTGCCCGAGGCACATATTTCCCAGCAAGGCAAAGGTCACGGAAACTTAATGGTTGTTCTTAAAGGCCTCATGATGATAATCCTGCAACCTGACAGTGACATCAAAATGACCACATCCAAGCCATGTGCCTGATCTATATACCTGTGTTGGACTGAATGAAAGAGTTAGTTGCTTAGTCGTGTCCAATTCTTTGTGACCCCATGGATGGTAGCCATCCAGGCTCCTCTTTCCATGGGATTTCCCAGGCAAGAACACTGGAGTGGGTTGCCATTTCCTCCTCCAAGTGATATTCCCAACCCAGAAATAAAATCTGCGTCTCTTGCATCTCCTGCCTTGGCAGGTAGACTCTTTACCACTAGTGCCACCTGGGAAGCCCTGTGTTCCTCTGTTAGATCAAGGCTAATAGCTACAGAGTAACTATCCTGTTGTTCCTTTCCATCTGTATAGTTATGGATCATGTTTTTGTTTTGTTGTGTTTCTGGGAGTGATCAGTTCCCACTTAATCATAAACCCTATTTATCCTTTGTTTAAATTATAATCACCATCTTGCTATTTTCTCAGAGTAAAGTTTGAGAGAAGCCTGAAGGTAAGCTAGCTAAATGAGAGTGATCCTTTAAAATCACGTAAGACCACTGCATTTCTCTGCTCGAAGTCCTCCAAGGATGGAAACTTGTTTGGCATAAGGGCTGAAGACCTTACAGTCCCCGTCCTTCAGTGCCCTGCATCGTCTGTCCCTGTGGCCTCTCCGCCCGGGCTTCTGTCGTTTCCTCTCACTTGCCTCCTCCCTGCTCTTCAGATACACTGGCACCCTCACACCTCAGGACCTCTGCACGTGCGCTGTCCTACTCTTGCCATGTGGCTTGCTCCTTTCAGATCTTTGTTGAAACACCACTTTTTAACTAAGGCCATCCCTAACCACCTCAATTTAAAGTTTCAGCTTTTACCCCCAGCACTTCCTATCTTCTTTCATTCTTTTATTCTCTATAGCACTTATCACTATCTGATATATTTCACGTGTATATGTATATATGTGGGTTTCCCAGGTGGCACAGTGGTAAAGAATCTGCCTGCCAATGCTGGAGATGTGGGTTTGATTGCTGGGTTGGAAAAATCCCCTGGAGCAGGAAACGGCAATCCACTCAGTAGTCTTGCCTGGAGAATCCCATGAATAGAAGAGCCTGGCAGGCTATAGTCCCTGCGGTTGCAAAGAGTCAGACATGACTGAGCATGCACACACACACAATACACACACACGTATTTAGTATTACCTGTTTTCCCCTATTAGAATGTTAGCTCCACAAGGACAGGTATTTTTGCCTTGTGTTCACTGCTTTATTCCCAATACCTACACATGTACCTGGTACATAGGATGTTCTCTAGCAATGCTTATCAAATGAATGGATGGATGAATGAGTGTCCGTGAATCTTTGATTTCCTGCAAAGGGTAGCTTCCAGTTATTAACTCAAAGGTAGCTTCTTCTCTTGAAAACAAACAACTACGTTTTTCAGTATGTCAGGTAATAAAAGATACACTAAGTATAAGTTAAGCTACAGAAAAATAAGCTGTATTAGTGTAGCTCCAACAAAACTTTAGTTCACACAGCAGACTTTATCTACTATATGATGATACCTAAGTAGGTATTATTTTCTTTATGATAAAATTATGACATCTAATTTATATAGATTTGCTTTTTAAAATGGCTTCATGATATTCAATGTCTAGATAATACAAAGTGAACATAAATCCTGCTAATAACACTTTTAAGCACCTGTGTTTTCAGTATTCAAATAATTCAAAGAGGAAATTAACAATAGTTTTTCAAACTTTTAAAGGGAAGAAAGAGAAAACACAAAGGGAAAACCTGGTTCACATGAACGGGAATTATTTTCTTACCTTGATGTGCTGAATTCCACCCATGTTCATCCAGGCCTGTGCTTGATCTGGATTTAACTCCACGGCCGCTTTATAGCTCTAAATACATAAGAAATATCTTCAGGCTGGGAAATGAGAACCCATCTTTAACACTGTAGGATTGTGGAAAGCATTTTCTATATATGTGGAAATTTAAATGGTTGATAAAATGAACAGTCATGTCTAGTTCTCAGGTGTTCCCTTTATTTCTATTATTTTTCAAAGCTGATGATTCTAAAGTGGAGGAAACTGAAATGTGTAATTTCCTTGCAGAGCTAACCTCTGGACTTACAAAGGCTGAAGACACCTGCCAGGCATGCAGGTGATTTCTATTACACGCATCATTTCCTACTGGCCTTGATCTGCTAGAAAATGGTGCTCTTAGACCTTTTCACTGTAAATGGACTTTGCAAGAAAAAAATTATAATCATAGAATCTTTGTTTCCTAAACAGCTTAACCCTCTCACAAAATCTGATCTGATTATTCAGCCCATGCTTAAATTCTTGCAGGGACTGGTATTCTGTATTTCTTTAATGAAATCTAATAATTTTTTACCAGAGGATAGTTTTAATCATTAGAAAGCCTTTGTTTTTCTTCTGCCTTTTGAGAGATCTTAAAGTGTTTGAAGAGAGTTACTTGTTTCTCAAATATTTTTTGTCTGAATAACATGTATCATAATGTCCTATCTGTGAAGTACATTTTTAACATTTGCACATTGTTTTGCATCAAAGGGTATATTCACCATTGAGCTTTGATTTTAAGAGCTGTCACTTTAAATAAAACTAAAGGCTAAGAGTACTGTCTTTGATTACAAAGCTAAGTATCCATGTGTATATATTAATGTTCCTTGCTATTTTCCTGAATAAGAATCCACCTGAACAGATCCATAAATAACTAGAATCTGTCCATCACTCCTCTACTTCAGTTTGAAGAGAAAGAAGCAAATGTTAAGAAATTGTATTGCTAAAAAGTTGCTAAAGGTAACTGAAGAGTATGTTTTGTGTTAATTTTTATCAGCAGAATAAAGTGTCTATTTCTTATTCTCTGTATAACCTTGAATAAGTTAGAAAAGCTCTGAGTCTCAATTCAGTCATAAAATGAAGACGATGAGCATGTCTTTCTTATATGATTGTTGTGAAGATTATAATAAGTGTGAATTATACATTAAAAAACTAACATTGTAGCTGCTATTATTAGCCAATGGCTTTACTCCTACTCTTCACAAATCAAGCCATAATGACTATTTAATCCATTAGTCAAGTAACTAGAAAATACTTTTGTTTTTAATACAATATATAAAATACAGACAGATATAGATACCATATAAGTACTCATACAAATGATCATGTAAGTTATAAATAATTAAAGAAAGACAGCATTGAAAATTTCATAAGGCAGAGAAGAATTTAGTTTCTGCTCAAATAGGCCACCGTTTCTGTTTTAACATTCACATTCAAATTAGTTTCTCCAAATATCTTTACGTGCTTTTCCAATAATATTTAAAAGCCACTTACTATTTATTTTCAAAAACAATCTTATCATTTGAAATTTCACTTTTTTGCATAATTTTATGACTTACTTAATTATAACCTGTGGCTTTATTGAGGAAAATATATGGCACTTCTGTAACATTTCATTATGCTTGTAAATATCTTTTTATTTCAAAGTGGGTTATCAATTTCATTCCAAAGATACACACATTAACACTGCTAAGATGCAACATACTATGTTTTAGAACACAGAAGGAAGCAGTCCTTTCCACAAGGAAAATGCAGTCGAAATAGGGAGCTAACCAGCGCTTATGCATGTGCACAGAGGGAAGAGGAAGGAGAGGATTGGAGATGGAGAGGAGAGAGAGAGACTCCCAACACAATATATGATGCTTTCAAGTCACTAGATGAAAGGATGGTGGGGAGGGCTCCCTGAGGAGACACAGGCCTGTGTCGGTAGATGAGCGGGATTCTGCAGGGACTGGTGGATGGGGTGGACAGTGTTATAGGACATGTGGAATGCCAAAGCTCCTTGGGGCACTAGTCTAGCTGAAACAGAGGGTTACTGAAGGCAAACAGAGCGCAGAAGAGTGAGAGAGAGAGAGGGGAAAGCTTACTAGAGGGCAAAATGTGGAATGCTTTAAACATCAAGCTAAAGGTGATAATTCAGAAAATAATGCGGAGGTATTGTAGAACTCCTAATGGTCAAAAACCAGAGGCTCAATTATCAAAAGAAATAAACTTACAATGTCAATTAATCAGAAAAATCACTCTACCAACATGCCATTGATCTTAGCTTTCAAAGTATATATTTCATTAAAGATTGAGAGAGTATTAATTTTAATCCATGAATTTAATAACAATTTTATTAAGTGTTAATACCTCAAAAGCTTTGTCCAGGAGGTTCTGCTCTCTCAGTTGGTTTCCTTTTGTGAAAAAAAGTTCAGATATAACTTTTGGGTCCTTTGGTTTCAGCTTGAGAGCCTTGTCTATAGCATCAAGTGCCTGTATAGGTTGGAAATTAAGACACAGTAAGTATAGATTAGATAAAGAAAAACTGACTTAAACAATATCTTCCATTCTTTCTGTTTTTATGTATTGGCTAGTGTGGTGAGTGATGATCAAAACACATTCTTCATCTTATCTGATGTTCTCACTGAGGAATAATGCAGCCCTGACCAAATAATTTCCCTATACTCCAGGTTTCCTATTTATTTCCAATGAAATATCCCTGATCACTTTATAGGAACATTGTGTGATCCTGTTGAAACAACATCCGGGGTTGGATGTTTTGCCCCGGCCACATGTCCCTCTGGACCGCTCCAGCAGCCTCATCTTGGGCCTGGTGCTCACTCTGCCCCCAGCACCCACTACCCCACCCCCTGCAGCCAGAGATCCCTTCAAGGCACAAATCTGACAAGTCTTTCTTCTCCTTAAAGCCTCCAAGCTTCTTGCAATATAAGGAAAAAGTCCCTTGTCCTGGTCCCAAGCCTTAGGATAGAGTGCCCAGCAACCTCTGTGGTTACATTTCACACGCCCCCTATTTCCTCAAGCCCATCCTGCAGACAGTCCATTCGCTGTTGATTGGGGCCTTTTCATGCTTGGAATGCTATTCACTGCCCTTTTTTGTTTAATAACTCCTATTCGCCACTCAACCTTCAACTTCACGTCACTCTATAGAGAACCCTACCACCCAGACTATTCGGGTTCCCTGGACATGCGCGTTAGGGACCATGCTGCTCTTCATGACATCGCTGAACACAACTATAATTCTGCACTAGTTTTGTGATTACTTGTTCAACCTTCATCTCCTCTTCGATTGTAAACTCCAGGAGGACAAGGGAAATAATTTTTGTGTTCTTTTTTTCCCCCAACACCACTTTATTCCCATTTGATAAATATTTTGTTGAATCAGTTCATGAATCTACTGGTTGTGTGACTTAAAAATGAAGATAAACAGTGCAGTTGTAATACAGGGCCACTGACATGCCTTAAAAGGGTTGTTATAAGGATTCTATAAGATATATTTGAGGGAACATGAAAAGTTATAAAAGAAACCAACGTTAGTCTTTATTCAGTTAGCTGAAAACAAACTGAATGACACCACATAAAACCTTCAGACCCAGAACAAACCAAGAAAACAACATTTCAAGGGGTCGTCTAAGCAGTCAAGGAGGTATCTGTGCAAAGTGCCAAGGGATAATGTTCAAGACTGCTCGCCCTTGTGAGAGTGCAGGCTGGAGGGTCATCAGCTACACCCGATTTGTGCCGTGAACACAGACAATTCCAAACAGTGTGCTCTCTACCTTGTCGTGCTGCTCCTGCTTGCTGTGGATGGCGGACAACAAGCGATAGCATTCAAGGCACCCAGTCTCCTCTGACACAATGTGACTGGTCATCTTCTCAGCTTCTTTTGTCTGCCCCATCACGGCCAAAACCTGAGCCTGCAAAACCACACGGACCTTGGCTTAGATAGCACTTGGTTATCATCTTATCAAAGAAATCATTCAGGGAACATTTCCCACAAAAGTGCTCAGCATCTATTTGTGACACACAGAGAGGGCTGACTTATCACAGTTATTAATAACAGACTTTAGTCTTCTGTTGTTTGTTTCTTTATGTAGGCATGTGCCTGCATTTGTGCATGCATGGCCGGAATATCAAAGTCATTCAATGAAATGACTTGTGCCTTTTTAAAAAAGTGAACTATGTGAAAGAGAAATATTTCCCTATGGTTTCAACAGAACGCTGTTTTTAAAACAAGAAAACAAGTTTGTTTTACTGTAAATCTAAGGAAAAGGAAGAGTAATGATCCAAAAATTGAAATAAAAAATATTGCCAATATTCATTTTCCTAAATTTGATACCTAACTGTTCTGTGGTTGTGTTAGAGAATGTCCTTGTTCTTAGAAACTGTATGCTGAAGTATTTAGCAGTAAAGATTAAGAGATTGATAATCTCACACAGCTCAGGAAAAAAATAACATGTATTAATAATATGTATATGCACATACATATCTAAATATGCACATACATACATGTACACATACACATACACACATACATACTCTAGAGGCGATAGATGCATCAAGGTGCTAAAAATTTATCAATCTGGGTAAAAGAATGTGCAGGATGCTATATAGAATTCTTGCAAGATTTTGTAGGTTTGAAATGATTAAAAAAAAACATAAAAGTGTCTTTAGGGTCCATGTGTTTGGTGAATGGGTCTAACATTGGTTAAATATGAATATTCATTAAATGGATATAGTATAGCATTCTAGTTCCCATTACGAGGCTTACTAACTACAGCTCCCTGTATTGCATGCCATGCATTTCTTCTCTTCTCCATCTTCTTTCTTTCCTCTGTCTACTCACCAGTGCCAGGCGGAGTTCCCTTTGGGAAGGCTGAAGGGCCACGGCTTCCCTGTAAGTCTGCAAAGCCTCTTCGTATCTGCCAGTGTTGTAATACAGCGCTCCCAGAGGTGACAGTATCTCAGTTTTGCGTGCTACCTGTAGGGCGCTGAATTTTGAGGAAATAAATGGACATTTTTCTTCTAATAGGTACATTTCCAAAGGTTGAAATTTAGATTCAGGGACCACTGTCTATGGTTTGAGACTCTGTTCCCACCTGGTCTTTGTTTTTATATCAAGAAGAATGTTAAAAAAAAAAAAAAAAAAAAAAAGATCATGGTGCCATCCTCTGACTATAAGAATGTTTCTAGTGACCTAGCAATATGTAAATTGGGCCCCAAGGATCTTTTCCATTCACCGAGATAGGCTTGTTTTGATGTATGCAAGTTTTTCATTCAGATCCATTTTTAAAACTGTGATTTTTAGTTTGGGTTGTTAAGTCCATAGCTTCAGAAAACAATGGACTAACTAAAATGAGAATTAAACTCCAAACTTGGTTTAGCACCATATTTTAACCGGCAGGCAAAAATGTCATTAATCAGGATATCATTTATCCTCATAGTACCATTTATGGTACTGTTCTCTGGAGAGGGGAATCTGTTTTGCCTGCATTGGCAAAATTTGCTAGTACTCTGAAAGAATCTGTTCCAAATAACCAAGACTTTGATGGCCAACTGCAGGAGCTTTGGGTGACTTACAAAGTGAAAAACAGGACCTTTACCGTTTGTACCACTCTTCAGCCACACTGTTGTCTCCCAGTGACCTGTAGAGCCTCCCTAGGTTCACCATGGCCACATGATGGCTTGGGCTAAGTTTGATGGCCTGTTGGTAATGGGCCACTGCCTTCTCTGGAAAGCCTGCAACCAAAGGCAGGTTGGTAAGAGCAGAGCATGCCTTAGTTATAAAACAGACCAACTCTTTTTCTTCCTTTTTAACATATGAACTCTTTTAATTTCTCCTCTGGTGATGATCATTCTTCTTGCAGCCATACCATTAAATTATTCACTTTGTAAATTAGCACACATTTTGGCTTCTTGCCACCACCTAACTTTGGACCATTTCACTGTTCACTTTCACTTAAAACCTATTTATTTTATTAAATATATTATTTTCATCGAAGTGTTTTCTGGCTATTGCCCTAGCTGATAGGATGTTTTGAAATTATCAGTGATTGGTATTTACACAAGATATTGTTGCTTCTCACTATATGCAAAGTAGAATGTGCTATTATAGAAAGAAAACTGTCCTGAGGCAACTTCTGAGGGTCTATTACAATTATTCTACTGCAACCTAGTGACTGAGACACTCCTTTAAATAAGGCAGCTGCTATATTTTGAAAATATCTTTTTAAATAGTATGTTTTGGTTTAGATGGTATTTATTGAATGGGACTTTAATAATAATAATAATACCAACTTGCATTTGTCCAATGCACTGTATATTTTAAAACCTTTTAGTTAAACAACCTCATATGATTTTTGCAGATGTTTTGATCCTATTTAGCTGTCTTTTGAAAGCATTTAGTTCCCTCTTGGGATTTAAATGATATTAAAAAATATTATCACTTTACAGATATAGATGCAGAAGTGCAAAGACATTAGGAAACTCAACAAAAATCCCAGGGCAAGTGAGGATAAAGGCCAGAACTAGAATCAAGTCTCTCTGGTATGATGAGATTCCCCAAAGAACCTTCCTTGTGAAATTATGTGTAAGTGAATGAATTGTGGGATAGTCTAAAGTTCTACATGGTGTGTTTACCTGCACAGACATCTTCTCAAGTCTATCTTCTTTGAATGTAAGTTTGACCAGGAGGTGCCAAAAAAAAACCTCTGCATGTGTAAGGGTCTATGTATAGGTCACAGGTGAGAGGGAGAATAATACCAGTACAAAAGCATGAATATAGTGGGAGTGTGGAAAGGTACACAGTGGTTAGTGAGATTTGGGGGTTGGGAGTTGGGGTGGGATATTTTGTTGTTGAAGTAGAAGGAAGAGGGCTGGATCAGGCCAACAGGAGGTCTCTTCTTCCTTTTTGGTAAAATTTTTGATACCTAATTGATTATTATGTTGCTAATGAACCAGCAGGTGGCACCATGAAACAATTTTGAAACAGTTTTACATGCAAAAATAAAGGATGTTTCCTAGGTATATCAGAATGTAAATTTATGTCCTATGGAACAGAAGAGCTTCAAATATCCTAGAAAATAAAAACCCTCTTGAGCATTTCATATCGACAAAATAATTAAAATTGAATTTGATTGCAGGGAAGGTAGTCTAATAGTTAATGAGAACAAAGTGGTGTTTTTGTATTAAATTCAAGTATCTTTTCATCCTTTCTAAGTATTCAACACATGCCAACAGTATGTGGGAGCGCAAATCATAAAGAAGACCGGATTCCTGCCCAGTAAAGTTTTACATTAAATGAGATAAAGCAAGTATATTTTATATAGCACCTGTTTTATAAGAGTATATCAATTATAATGGAACAGTTCCTTAGTATCACATAAGGAATGGTGAAATAATTCTGAAGACTTTTAAATCAGGTGTAGAAAAGTATTTACCATCTGCCAGTAAATTGATTCAGAGGCAGTTTCTGCATCATTGTAGAGAACAGTTCATCATTATAGATTTATAAACTTGTATAAGTGCTATTCAAAGGAGACAGCTACTCATTAAATCATCAAGGCCACTTTCTGGCCACCTGGGAAGTTTTCTTGAACGATCTGACTATAAGAACTGGGCAGATTTTACCAAACTGAGACTGAAGATTTAGAAAACTGACAGCAAGTACAATGGGATGGTCAATGTGTTTCCTGCCAAGCCCAGTGAGTTCTACTTTTGAAGCATTATTTGTGTGGATTGCCACTTAGCTTGTTAGATAGTATTATCTCATCTCAACAGGTTCTCTTTAATCTCACCAGTATCAACTAGGAAAACTCCATAGTTGTTGTGTAAGTCTGAGCTATCTGGGCATTTCTTTATTCCAGCCAGGTATATTTCCTCAGCTTCTTTAAATCTCTCCTTTAAAAAAGAACAAAGAAAAATACATGAGAGAGTTTTTTTTTTTTTTTTTAATCAGCAATAAACTGAATAACAGAAATGGGAAAAGCAGAAAATAACTTACTGAACATCTGCTATGCAATAGGCACCAAGATCAAACACTACTTACTTTGAGTTAAAGTCAGTGTCAACTGCACGGATATCAATGATATCATACTTGTGTTTAGTTCCTTCAGCACAAACCAGCTGATGTTTACTAAGAAGCAACATCTTGGATGTGAGAGTTGGACTATAAAGAAGGCTGAGCGCCAAAGAATTGATGCTATTGAACTGTGGTGTTGGAGAAGTCTCTTGAGAGTCCCTTGGACTGCAAGGAGATCCAACCAGTTCATCCTAAAGGAGATCAGTCCTGGGTGTTCATTGGAGGGGCTGATGTTGAAGCTGAAACTCTAATACTTTGGCCACCTGATGTGGAGAGCTGACTCATTGGAAAAGACCCTGATGCTGGGAAAGATTGAGGGCAGGAGGAGAAGCGGACGACAGAGGATGAGAAAGTTGGATGGCATCACCGACACAATGGACATGGGTTTGGGTGAACTCTGGGAGTTGGTGATGGACAGGGAGGCCTGGCGTACTGCGGTTAATGGAGTCGCAAAGAGTCAGACATGACTGAGCGACTGAACTGAACTGAACATCTGAAAGGATTTGCCCTACAGAAAAAGCTTCAAAGCAGATGTTTGAAAGGGATGCCTTCCATCCCAGCAACTCTCTGGATGAAAACAGGTGATCCATTCATACAGGAATGTCTTCTGGGCTGGGTGATCTCACTGGGAGACAGGGTTATGGTGCTTGTTCAGCCGCTAAGTTGTGTCTGACTCTTTGTGACCCCATGGGCTGCAGCATGCCAGGCTTTCTTTTCCTCCACTATCTCCTGGAGTTTGCTCAAACTCATAGAAGGCCTGGCTAATTGTCTATCAGCTGCATTTGCATGGCTAGCTCTCCCACCTATACTGTATGAATTTGGGGAGAGAATTTTTTGAAGGAGGTGGGTGTGGAGGTTGATGCTAATTATAGGAGGGCTTTGCCTATCCTTTTTTAAAAAAATATTTCTATAGCTTACCAAACCATTTGTTACTTCCCTTATCACTCTCCACTTTCCATCTCTGAGCTGCATCCTTCCGATAGGAATACAGGGTCCCTTGAGGCACACCTCCAACTCCTCCCTTTGTGGCATGGCCCACGTCAATTGCCACAGCTTCAACAGATCTTCTTCCAGGTGCTTTGGTTTTCTACTCTAATGATCCACTTTAACATACTTCAATAATCCTGAATTAGCTTTTAGGCACATTTTCCACAACCATCTGAGATTGTCATGTCACACTTTCTTTTACAATATAGAAGGTAATGGCTAATTAATGACTCAAAGCCACTCAGGTTCTAACAATAACTCACAAGTAAACCACTTCCTAGTACTGCTGTGAATGTCAGGTGAAAGGCAATGGTTTGGCATAAAACACAGAGCAACTTTTTCTTTTGTGTGCTCTGATCATGGACACTGTCCATAATTTTATCAGAAGTTACTACTACTAAGCATTCAAACAGACACAGGAAAAGGGAATGACAACATCATTTTTCTCAGACATGACACCTTAAGCTTGTGACTAAAAATGCCCTGAGTACTGAACAAGAAGTCAAGACATCTAAATTTGATTTGACACAGAAAGGCAAAGACACTTAACTCTCGGTAGAATGACCAATGCCATCTCTCTTAATCTACATACTTAAGTACCATTTAGGGAACAAAGTGTGGTTTAAATTTGGCAGATTTCTCTTATTTGAAGTGCAAATCCACAGTCCAGCAAAAATGGATTTCCATATTTCTAAAAATGTGTTTTCTAATTGCTAAACTCAAAAGAATTGTCAAACTAAAACAAACAAAAAAACCTCAAAGATGAATGAAAAATATCAAGCTATCTCTTTTCAATCTATTGAAGAAAAAAAACTTAATGAAGATATCACCCACTGTGTGTGTGCATGTTAAGTCGCTTCAGTCGTGTCTGACTCTTTGCCACCCTATGGACTTAGCCCGCCAGGCTCCTCTGTCCATGGGATTCTCCAGGCAAGAATACTGGAGTGGGTTGCCATGCCCTTCTCCAGGGGACCTTGCTGACCCAGGGGTCAAACCTTCATCTCTTAAATCTCCTGCATTGGCAGGTGGGTTCTTTACCACTAGTGACACCTGGGAAGCCCCATCACCCACTGAAGGTCTCACAAATTGGTGAGTGTACATGTGTGTGTGTTAGATGGAGACAGGCAAGTCACAAATTACATATGATCCCAATTGAATTAATAGAGAGTAGTATTGGATATTTATTCATTTGTCCATTCATTCAGCACATGTTTTCAGTAATTGCTATAGAAAGCATAGCATAGTGATTAAGAACTGGGCTGCCATATGGAGGTGCCTCAAAAAAGCTAAAAATAGAGTTGCTATATGATACAGCAATCCGAATCCTGTGCATACATCCAAACAAAGTATAATTTAAAAAGATACATGTACCCCTATGTTCATAGCAGCGCTATTTACAAATAGTCAAGACATGTAAACAACCTAAATGTCCATTGACAGATGAATGGATAGAGATGTGGTGTATTTATACACTGGAATATTACTCAGCTATCAAAAAGAATGAAATAACACCATAATGCCATTTGCAGCAATGTGGATGGACCTGGAGATGATCACACCAAGCAAAGTAAGTCAGAGAAAGACAAATACTATATGACATCACTATAGTATGTGGAACATAAAATACAACACAAATGAGCATAACTACAAAAAAGAAACAGACTCACAGACACTGAGAACAGACTTGGTTGCCAAGGCAGGGGAAGGTGGGTAGGAGAGAAGAGGAGGGAAGGAATGGGAGTTTGGGATTAGCAGAAGCAAACTTTTATATATAGGATGGATAAACAACAAGGTCCTACTGTATAGAACAAAGAACTATATTCAATATCCCATGATAAACTAGAACAGAAAAAGAATATAAAAAAGAAAAAGTTATATATATATATATATATATATATATATATATATATACTTCCCAGGTGGCACTAGTGGTAAAGAACCCACCTGCCAATGCAGGAGACATAAGAAACATGGATTTGATTCCTGGGTCAGGAATATCCCCTGGGCAACCCACTCCAGTATTCTTGCCTGGGGAATCCCATGGACAGAGGAGCCTGGTGGGCTACAGTCCATAGGGTCAGAAAGAGTTGGAGATGACTGAAATGACCTAGCACACGTGTGCATGCACACACACACACACACACACATGACTGAATCACTGTGCTATGCAGCAGAAATTAACACAATATTGTAAATCAACTGTACATCAATAAAACTAGAAAAAGGAATTGGGCTACCAGTGCTTGGCACATGGATTGGAATCCCAACCCCACCATTTACTGTCCCTATGACTTTACTTCCCCTCTATGTTGCCAAGTGTAAAGGAATAACCTATTTCAGAAGGTTGTTCTGAAGATTAAGTGGATTAAAACAGTTGAAGCCCTCAGGACAATGCCTAGCAAGTAGCACTTTGTCATGTTAGCCTCTACCCTTATTACTACTACTAGGAGTAGTATTTGTTGAGCACATTTAAACACAAAGATGGCATTAGTATCAAACACTAACACTGGTCATAACACAAGAAAATCGAGATTTTAAAGAAATGGTTACCCAGTTTCAGATTAGCCAGGGCATTGTTTCTCTGGTTGCCTCCAAGAAATTGTTTACTGACCTCTGTATCAGAGATGATTAAAAAAATTAAAAGGATGAACATTCAAGTTACTTTTACTCTTTCTCATATAGGGTTAACTAAAGGGCTTTGATGGGAAATGCCACGTGGACAGCGTTGCGACACCTGATATGGCCACAGCAACAATACCAGGGAACCTGGGCTCAAGATCACATGCACTTACCTCTTTACTACACTGCTCACATTGAATTGTATTCCGTAGTTCAGTTGTCTTTGAGCTCCTTCAATAGACGCATTTTGTTTCATTCCTCCCCAGGTCTTGGGCATCTATCTCCCAGGGGTATAAGTAGTAGCACCACCCATGTGTCAAGTATATAGCGGAGACAGAAGAGTGGGTAACAGACAATTCTACCCTCACAGACAAGAAAGTGAGATTTGGGCAAGAGGGAGACACTGTGATGGCTGGGAACAGTGTCACAAAAGCAAGGTGCTTGGGAAGCAAACAGGAGTGACACCCAGACTGGTGTTTAATAGATTCTCTACACCTGCCAAGATCCAAATGCCAGGAAATGCAGGTTACCATTAACTCCAGCAACTGTATAATATGAAAATGTGCTTGAAAAAAATCTGTGCTATTTGAGATCTTAAAAATATCCTTATAACTAAACTGTGAGAGAGTTGAAAGATATTTTTCCTGAAAGGAATAAAATTGATGTCCTCATATTCTAAGTTGCTGAAGTCAAATACAAGAGCTTTCAAGTGCAATTACTGTTGTGCCTGATTTAATTTTACTTTCCCCCCACATTCCTGGCTGCTCCAAAAAGGCAAAGAGATCACCTTTTTCATCTAAAATCCATTTTTGGATTTATGAGCTGGGTCTCCACTAGAAACGCAATTTTCAAAGTCCAAAGAAGTAATGCGATTTAAAAGACCATCCATGTCTAGAGAAAGTAATCACATTCCTGTGCCTTTGGTATCCCCAAGGGCAGCCTCCAGACTCGGGTCTATGAAAAATGTTTTCAATATCTGTCTTTCTTGTCCTTTCACTTGACTGTAAATTTCAAAGAATGATTAACTCCACTTATTAAAAAACGTAAAGGAGCCACAAGTGCAGGAGAAAAATGCTTTCTAGGTATTTATTTAAAACAAATTTTGCCTTCTCTGGAAGGGCAGTGCATTTATCTTCAAAAGCAGTATTCTTAATCCCTCAAGTTCAGTTTCATTTACCTCATCTGGCTAGATGTCCTGACCTAAGCTGATCACTCCCAATCTCTACTGACTTGTGACAGCCAGAGGAAATGAATATAAGCTATTTATAGGACAACTTTAATTTAAAATGTTTGTGACCCGGAGAATAGTTCTGACAAATAATATGGCCATCAGAGTCCCCAACCAACCACTGCCTCAGCATGAAATCAGCCTTCGAGGACAGTGGTTAAAAATGGGCAGCGATGCAGCCATGGGCCCCACTCCAAGGCTCAAAAGAATTTTCAGTGGGGTGGAAACAAAAGAGCCCGGGGAGAGAGAGAAAATGCTGTCAACATCTCCACACTGAACGTGCTGTAATTACCGACGTGGCGTGCTTTTTACCTCAAGGAAGGGAAAGTGAGAAGTAGATCTGAAAACGGGCCTTTTGTCATTTACTCTCTCAGGTCAACTGATATGTCTGCAAAAGATTTCTTATACTTCAAACTGCAGCAACCAGCAGAGCAAATGGACATGGGCTCAATGCAGCTATCTTCAAACTTCTGGTTTGCACTCTAAAACTTACTGAGGACCCCAAAGAGCTTTGTTTATATGATGTACATTTATGAACATTTACCACAACAGAAATGAAGCATTTTTCTTTAATAAACTGATAATAAACTATATTTACTTAAAATAATAAACCAACAACCAATAACACATTCATAAGAAAATATATTTTTCCAAAGCAAAAAAAAAATTCAGTGAGAAGACTGATATTATTTTCTATTTTTCCAAGTATTTTAAATATCTGGATTGATAGAAGATAGCTGGGTTCTTATATCTACTTTTGCACGAATCTATTTCTGTATGTTTTTTAGCTAAAGTATGTGAAGGAATGTGGTGTCACACAGACATTCAGTTGGAAAGGGGAGTATATTTTCATATTCTTTTCATGACTGTGAATACATCATGTAGCTTATAAAAAATTACTATATACTTGGGCAAGAATGAGAGTAAAAAAGGCAAATTACCTGTGACTATTATAAAAACTGCACAAACCTTCTTGGACCACAGGGGGCCTAGTCAACCCTTTGTGAACAGCTGCTTAATGAATGGCCTGGAACATGTTCTTACTGTGTAGCAGGTGTAGGGTGTGACGTTCTAAAGTGGTGAAAGACCTACAGAGATGCAGCAGGAAGGTTGTGCGCTCTGACATTACGGCCGTGCGTCTGGTCTGCTTCCCACTACTCTGACTCTGACCAATGATGTGTGCACACAGATCTGCCAGGGATCTCCCCATTAGCCAAATGACTATTTACCATTACAAGACTGGCAAATGTAGGACCACTCGACATTTAAATTCATGTCAGTGACTTCTCCAAGCAGCTCTTTAAAACACAATGGCTCAGAACACAAAGCAGAGATGCCTTTTTCTCAGCCTCTTCTTTGCTTTTATTTTCTTTGTAAAACAGTTCTTCCCCTATCAGTCACTGACATGGACGTTTATGAGAAAGATGCTGCCAATATTTTGATGTCTAACACTCTTTCTCATTTGACTGAAATGAATCAATTAACTTGGCATTCCTCTTCACCAAGGAATTTGGGCATTTCTAATCCTCAATTTTCTCCTTAACCAGCAGACTGTGATCAACATTACCCTGTGACAATTTAAGAAAGAAATGATGACTTTAAAGAGGAAATGCCAAGAATCAAAAAAGCTAAAATATGACAAATGTGACAGTGTGTAACAGTCAACAGACCAGGAAAAGGGTGGCCAAAGAAACCACCCCCCCCCCAAAAAAAAAGAAAGACCAGGAAGAGTGGAAGGGGAGCTACATGTTCATGGAATTGCAGCTTTCTCCATTTCCAAACTGGAGAAGGCAATGGCACCCCACTCCAGTACTCTTGCCTGGAAAATCCCATGGACGGAGGAGCCTGGTAGGCTGCAGACCATGGGGTCTCGAAGAGTCGGACACGACTGAGTGACTTCACTTTCACTTTTCCCTTTCATGCATTGGAGAAGGAAATGGCAACCCACTCCAGTGTTCTTGCCTGAAGAATCCCAGGGACGGGGGAGCCTGGTGGGCCGCCATCTATGGGGTCGCACAGAGTTGGACAGGACTGAAGTGACTTAGCAGCAGCAGCAGCAGCCATTTCCAAACGGTTCTCCTGTTCTTCTGTCCTCATTCTACGTACTTCCAGGCACACAACTTTGCTCCCCAAAGAGGAAGGAATCATACTGTTCCCCACTGCACAGCCCTCACCTGGTCTAATTTCTGTAGCCAGAAAACTTTTCCTAATGATTTTTTATCTCGTTGATATCTATATGTTCTTAAGGTACCAAGCTGAATTTCACTCTTTGGCCAGTGATCCTCTCCCCAAACACCCATTGCTCACATGAGATCGGGTCCCTATGACACTCGCACTGGTACTCTTTGCACACTTGTCACAACTGGGTGAGGTGTTGGGCAGAGGGTGGTAATTATTCCCCTAAGAGTATTCTTCCCTTTTAGACTCTTAAGTTCCATGAGTCAAGACCCATACCTTGCAACTTCTTCTAATACTTGGTGACACTTAAGTGCTCAATAAATAAGAATTGAATACTTAAATCGATAAATTATGTTAGGGTTCAGCTCAAGGTGACCTGACCATACATGCAATGGTATATGTGTCTGAATCTACCCCAAAGATGACACTTGTCAAACAAGAGAAATTGACCTTATTTTTGATCTATACTTCTAATTTATATTTTATTGTTCCAATTTTCTTTCCATTCTTGTATCAGTTAAAGTCATATCCCCAGACACTTAAAGAAACATATTTTAAGTGTTATCAAATTAATTAATTGAGTTTTTCCATAGGTTGGCAATAATTTACAGTGATAATGTTATAATTTATAGGATGATAATGTTAACTTTATTTCCTTTATTGCTGTGTAATGCAAGCTATATAATCTATGGCAAGAGGAGGCTGGTTAAAAATGATGGTGGGCTTGTAAATGTTTACAACCCTATCTGTGAAGCTGGAGTATAGCCAGTTCTGAATGCTAATGAAGAACCAAAAGAGACTAGTAAGCCAGAGACCATGTAGACTTTGAACCTAAGAGTATTTTCTATTCTGTTTTCTTGACTTCTGTGCTGCATTAGACACAGACTGGCAACTTTCTTCTGCATCCTTTTATGTATTTAACATCTATGACAACCCACTCTCCTGGGTTTTGTCTATTGTTTTTCCTCTCCTTTTCCACATGGATATTTGTACATCTAACCTCATTAACTACAGCCTATTACCACAGTCCAGTCCTGGGACCCCAGCATCATATGCTGAAAGAGCAGTGGGAGAGGAGTCAAGTTACAGTCTCCAGTCTTGGTCCTGACACTAGTTATCTGAATGACCTTGAGCAAATGTAATTCTGTGCACCTCATATTTCTATCTGCAAAATGGGGAGGTTTAACAGTTCTTTAAGGTTCCCTCTACACACTACTCTTCCGTTTTCTCCTAAGATAAATTAGCTAATCACAATATAGATGCATTTACTTGAAGTCCTAAATCTATCTTTCCAGTCCCGATCTCTTGCACTGTTACCTGTCCACATGCTATTTCCATTTAAACGTCCCACTAACATTCAAGACAGAGGTTACAGACTGCTGGTGGCATACTGTATTAGTACCATTCTTTTAGAAACCAACTTAGTAATGCATCTCGAGAGTCATGAAATATGCAGATACACTTTGATATGGGAATACTTCTGGAAATCTATCATTAGGAAATGATCCAAAATACTGGATCATAAAGAAGAAAAAGTCACACACACACACACACAAGAACCTGAATGACCAACAGTTAAGATATTATATAATAATTCATCATTTCATAAACTAGTAAGTAGGTATTAAAATGGTATTTATAAAGATCATTTAACAGTATGAAAATATGTATAATATTATATATAACATAATGGAAAGTCAAAATAACAGGATATAAACTACATGTGACTATTAAGCATGAAAACAAAAAATGCTAACTTGAAAAGATATTTCCACCTGTATGTTCACTGCAACATTATTTACAATAGCCAAGCTACATAAAGTGTCCATTGATGGATGAATGGATAAATAAATGTGACACATACACACACACATATATGCACACACAGTGAATATTATTCAGTCAAAAAGAGAACATAATCTTGCCATTTTCAGCAGCATGGATAGAACTTAAGGACATTATTATAACTGAAATAAGTCAGAGAAAGACAAATATTATATAATCTCACATATAAAAACCTCACAGAAAACAAAAACATGAATAATATTCCATGACTTCAGAATATACTACATAGCTGCAGTAATCAAAGTAGTATGGTACTGGCACAAAAGCAGTCACACAGGTCAACGGAACACAATAGAGGGTTCATAAATAAACCTATGCACTTACCATCAATTAATCTACAACAAAGCAGGCAAGAATATACAGTGGAGAAAAACAACCTCTTCAATAAGCGTTGCTGGGAAAACTAGACAGCTACATGTAAAATAATTAAATCAGAACATGCTCTAACATGTACAAAAATAAACTCAAAATGGGTAAGACCTAAATATAAAACCACAAATCATAAAACTCCAGAGGAAATATAGTCAGCACATTCTTTGATATAAGTCATAGTGGTATTTTTTTGGATCTGTGTCCTACAGCAAAGGAAATAGAAGCAAAAATAAACAAAGGTAACCTAATTAAACTTAAAAGCTTTTGCATGGCAAAATAAACCACTGACAAAACAAAAAGACAGCCTTCTGAGTGGGAGAAAATATTTGCAAATGATACAATGGATAAGGAGGTAATTTCCAAAATATATAAAGAGCTCATACAACTCAATATCAAAATAAACAAAAACGTAATTGAAAAATGGGCAAAAGACCTGAATAGATATTCTTCCAAAGAGGAGATGCAGATGGCCAATAGACACACGAAAAGATGCTCAGTATCACTAATCCTCAGGGAAGCGCAAATCAAACCATGATGAGATATCACCTCACACCAATCAGGATGGCTATCATCAAAAAGAGCCCAACTATACGTAAAACAGATAAACAACAAGGACCTACTGTATAGCACAGGGACTATACTCAGTAGGTTGTAGTAACCTATGTGGAAAAAGAATCTGAAAAAGATTGGTACCCCAGGTGGTGCTACTGGTAAAGAACCCGCCTGCCAATGCAGGAGACATGAGAGACATGGGTTTGGGTTTGATAACTGGGTCCGAAGATCCCCTGGAGGAGGGTTTGGTAACCTACTCCGGTATTCTTGCCTGGAGAATCCCATTGACAGAAAAGCCTGGAGGGCTCTAGTCCACAGGGTTGTAAAGAGCTGGACACGACTGAAGTGACTTAGTGTCATACATATATA
The DNA here is from genome assembly GCF_027580195.1 of Bos mutus. Taxonomy (NCBI): domain Eukaryota; kingdom Metazoa; phylum Chordata; class Mammalia; order Artiodactyla; family Bovidae; genus Bos; species Bos mutus. Next base: position 94,744,795 of record NC_091621.1, read on the forward strand.
TATGTGTCACTTAGTGTCATATATGTGTGTGTGTGTGTGTCTGTGTCTGTGTGTGTATTTATAACTAACCCACTTTGCTGTACACCTGAAACTAATACAACATTGTAAACCTACCATACTTAGATTAAAAAATTAATGACTTTTAAAAAAGGAACAGAACAAATTCTGGTGAGGATGTAAAGGAAAGGGAATCTTTGTACACTGTTGACAGGAATGTAAACTGATGCAGCTACTGTGAAAAACAGTATAGCAGTTTCTCAAAAACTAAAAATAGAACTATCATATGACCCAGAATTCGATTCCTGATTATACATCCAAAAAACCCCAAAACACTATTTTGAGAAGATACATGCACTCTAAAATCATAGCAGCATTATTTCCAACAGCCAAGATATGGACTCAATCGAAGTGTCCATTAACCAATAAATGGATAAATAATATATCATATTAATATATATCTATATCTATCTATATAAATTATATAGATATATAATCTATATCTATCTATCTACAGAAATGGAATATCACACAGCCATACAAAAGAATGAAATTTTGCCATTTGCAACAACATAGAGGGTATTATGTTAAGTGAAATAAATCAGAGAAAGACAAATACTATATGATATCACTTATATGTGGAATTGGGCTTCCCTAGGAGAAGGCAATGGCACCCCACTCCGGTACTCTTGCCTGGAAAATACCATGGACAGAGGAGCCTGGTAGGCTGCAGTCCATGGGGTCGCTAAGAGTCGGACATGACTGAGAGACTCCACTTTCACTTTTCACTTTCATATACTGGAGAGGAAATGGCAACCCACTCCAGTGTTCTTGCCTGGAGAATCCCAGGGACGGGGGAGCCGGGTGGGCTGCCGTCTATGGGGTTGCACAGAGTCGGACACGACTGAGTGATTAACACTTTCACTTCACTTTCATATGTGGAATTTAAAAAATGCAACAAACTAGTGAATATAGCAAAAGTGAAACAGACTCATAGATAGAACAAACCCGTGGTTATCAGTAGGGAGAAAGAAGTGGGGATGGGCAATATAGGGGCAGGGGATTAAGACATGCAAACTATTATGTATGAAATGAGTTACAAGGATATATTCTACAATACAGGGAATACAGCCAATTTTTATAATAACTATAAATACAGCATGATATTTAGAACTGTGAATCAGTATATTGTACACCTGTAACATATAATATCAAAGATCAAATATATTTCAATTAAAAAATGTAAAAAACAAAACAAAACATGGCCCACCAAGATCATAGACACAGAAAATAAATTCCCAGAGGCAGGAGAAAGGGGTCTTTGCAACCCCATGGACTGTAGCCTGCCAGGCTCCTCTGTCCATGGAATTCTCCAGGCAAGAATACTGGTGTGGGCAGCTGTTCCCTCCTCCAGGAGATCTTCCCAACCCAGGAATAGAATCCAGGTCTCCTGCATTACAGGCAGATTCTTTGCCATCTGAGCCATCAGGGAAGCCCAAGAATACTGGAGTGGGTAGCTTATCCCTTCACCAGTGGATCTTCCCAACCCAGGAATCAAACTTTACCAACTGAGCTACCATAAAAGCCCAATAATATCATATATCAACTATATTTCAATTAAAAATGTAAAAAAAAAAAAGACCACCAAGATCATAAACACAGAGAATAGATTCCCAGAGGCAGGGGAAAGGGGTGGATAAAATCTGTGAAGGGGGTCAAAAGACACAAACTTTCACTTATAAGGTGATTAAGTCCTAGGGATGTAATGTATAGTATGGTGACCGTACTTAATAACACTGTCTTTGCATAGAAGAGTAAATCTTCAAAGTTCTTATCACACACAAAAAATTTTATAACTATGTATGGTGCTGAACTTATTGTGATAATCATTTTGCAAGATATACAAATATTGTGTCATTCCTTATATTGCATATCTGAAACAAATATGTTAATTATGCATGCATGCATGCTAAGTCACTTTAGCTGTGTCCAACTCTTTGCAACCCTATGGACTGTAGCCCACTATACTCCTCTGTCCGTGGATTTCTCCAGGCAAGAATACTGGCGTGGCAAACTGCTATGTAACAACCTAGAGGGGTGGGATGGGTGTGCAAGAGAGAGGGGACATAGGTGTACCTATGATTGATTCATGTTGATGTTTGGCAGAAACCAACACAATACTGTATAGCAATTATTCTTCAATTAAAAATAAATTTAACAAAAAAAGAAAATAACTGCAGTTAAAAGTTTAAATAAAAAAGAATATTGGAGTGGGTTGCTGTACCCTCCTTCAGGGGATCTTCCCAACCCAGGGAGTGAACCGTGTTTCTTACTCTCCTGCAGGGGGGTTCTTTAGCACTAGTGTCACCTGGGAGACCCCCGATATCTCAGTTATACCTCCACTGGAAAAATAGGTATATTAAAAAGAACTACAGTATATTAAAAATGGTAATGTTTGTTGTTTCCAGATATTACGGGTGAAAGGTGAACTTTATTTTCTTTGATCTTTCCATGTTTTCCATTAGATTTTTATACTATTAGTGTAATTTTATTTCTTATGTTTCTGAAATCTTGCTTATCCTTGGCTTCCCCACAGCTCTCATTGGCCATATATCTCCTAAGTCCTTTAGATGCTCTGCTCTGGAGTTTTTAATTTTCTAATATTTTTCTCTTTCAGCCTTCACATGCACACAGTTTCTAAGTACAAAAGGATTCTTCTTCCACAATAGAGTCTATCCATTCCCACACTATCTTCCTGAAACATGGCTCTCAACTATGCATTTACAAGCCTTCTCCAAAATACTGCCATATTTCTACAATGTTTAAAACACTTTCTTCAGACGCCTAATTTTCTTCCTATTATATATCACTTTCAAATCTGTGCTTCACCATGGGCCTTAATATGCTCCTTCATATAAAGTGTTTTCAAATTATTGGCCTACTTTACAGATTTCCTTTCTCAAATTCTCTATTATGCCCAAATAGACTTACTTGCTACCTTCAAGTTCCAACAGAATAAGGAGCAAAGTGTTAGTTTCAGACAAAGTCTGAAACAGTTAATATCATTAATTTTAGGGTTTTATGTAATAGAAACATAGTCTCAAGCCAGGAAAGTATTTCTTATCCTCCTGAAATTACCAAACTATAATTTAAGAAACCAGTTCCATTTGGGAGCCATTTTGTCATAGAGAAAATGGACAATCCAGAGCCTACGTAAAGCACATGACCAGAAGGAAAGTATTTAGAAATCAGGGTAAACTAGAAACAAGTTTAGTATAGAAAAGAGTTGTTCAGAAAAATGACAAGGCGGTTGTGCTCATAAACCATAGAATATTACTCAGCCATGACATTGAATGCATTTGAGTCAGTTCTAATGAAGTGGATGGGTCAGTTCTAACAAGGTTCAAGAGGGAGGGGATACATGTGTACCTATGATTGGATTATGCTGATGTATGGCAGAAATCAACACAATATTGTAAAGCAATTACCTTCCAATTAAGAATATATAAATTAAAAAATCCCAAAATCTAAAAACTGGGCTCAATAAGCTATCACTTGGGCCCAGCCCAGAGGAAGCAAATCACAGGACTGTTGATTTCAACTCCATACAGGAAAGGGTTCTCTAACATTGTGGGCCACCACAACCACAATGAGCATGGGCTGGGCACGTGCATATATGGTGGTCCTGGAAGATGACCAGTAAAGTGACGGAAGGGTTACTGGTGTGTTACAGATTGACTATGGTTTGCTTTCTTGAAGGCTGATAAATAAAGTTGTGCTATTAAGAAATGAATTTATTTGCTAACAAAGGATATGAGCTTGGTGCTTGTGCATCTGAAGCATTCTTTTATTAAATAATTCAAAGCATGAAGATAAGATGCTGAAAGAGAGCGAAAGCAATCCTAAGTTATGCCCAACAGCTACTCTCTCATGAGCTCTCTCTGATGTTAAAATCAATTGCCCAAAGGAGCAGAAGAACCTTTCAATCTTTCAATTACATTCTTCAAGTTCATAATATTCTACATTTGAATCGAGAATAAGAAAGGCTGGCAAAAGATGTGATCTTTGTATGTAAGGAAAGGTCGTGGTCATAGTCATAATTTGTTTTTTCTTAAAACTTGTTTATAACTTTATGTGGCATACAATAATGTTATATAATTTGCCATTATGGTTCTCAAAAATTGAATTTACCACATAATTGATTTTAAATAAGGCATCTGACACTTTTAAAACGTAACTGGGAAAATGTATATATGTTGCCCTTTTTAAACATATATATTAATACTATGTTTTATAGATATATATGTCTATAAAATTTGTTAATAGTAAGATATTGATGAATGAACTAAAATTTCAGTGTCACCAAACATTGTCATCATTTTTAATAAAGTAACTTTTCATGAACTTGGAGTTCATCAATTTACAAAAGGAATACAACTTGAAACTTTTGGAATTTACTAAGGCAAATCGCTTTTCACAATATTAACATGTTAATGCTTTATTTATATAGAAACAATAGCACTAATTGAAGTGAAACCTTAAGTTATTCATGAAAAAACTCATTAGCACTTAGTTGACTTTAAAGGAGGTACTTTTAGACGCTCTTAAAATGTTAGAGCCATAAGAGTTAGGGAAGGTAATTTAGAGTAGTTATCAATTTTAGATTTGGAAACTGAGGCCCAGAGAGGTGGAACACTTCTCACTCAAGTTTGCACAGGTGTTACTAGGAAGTGGGGTCTAGAATAGGCCACCTGGTTCACTGTCAAATTCTCCTAATTTGAGGAACTGACCCTGAAGTGCATTAAGTCCAGAGATGCCGATGTATGCTTGCCTGGCTTGCATTATACAGTGAAGTTCCCTGAGCCCTAGAAAAGCAATATGCATACAAAGACATGGCTTTTCTTAAAGGAACTTGCAGTCTTGCGAGGAAAAATAAACCTGATAAACTGTTTACATTATATAGTTCAGATATTAGTTCAAGAAATAAAAATATGTGATTGGTTTGTGAGTTGATGCATGTTCCTAAAGATTTCATAAAAGCTCCAAGGAAATCTAACTCCCCATGAGATGGGGAGGTGGGCGAGTGTTGGGGGAGGAAGTGAAAGTTGAATTGAATCTTGAAAAGTGGGGATGATTTAGAAAGAGAGAAAGAAAAGATGGCATTACAGGGAGATGGAACTGTGTCAGTGTCGGTCAAGAGCTCCCCCTAAAACAACATACCTTGTTATCACTGGTATTAGTTGAGTGAGTGACATTGTCTTTTACCTTCAGGGTAATTTTCATCAAGAAGAACAATTAAATGTTTATTGTATGTCCTGGCAAGTTGTGAAGAAAAAAAAGATGTGACTGATCTTGAAAGTGAAAGTTGTTCAGTCGTGTCTAACTCTTTGTGACCCCATGGACTATACAGTCCTTGAAATTCTCCACTCCAGAATACTGGAGTGGGTAGCCTTTCCCTTCTCCAGGGGATCTTCCCAACCCAGGGATCGAACCCAGGTCTCCTGCATTACAGGCAGATTCTTTACCAGCTGAGCCACAAAGGAAGCCCAAGAATACTAGAGTGGGTAGCCTATCCCTTCTCCAGGGGATCTTCCCAACCCAGCAATCGAAACAGGTCTCCTGCATTGCAGGCAGATTCTTTACCAACTGAGCTACTAGGAAAGCCTGATTTTAATGCAGTGCTTTATTCATTTACAGAGAATTGAAGCAGCTTTCAAACATAGAGAACACAAATTGAATAAAACAAATTGTTAAGGAAAATGATAAACCCAGTAAAAGCAGTACACACAGAAAAGTAGCCTATCCTGTCAAGATGGCAGTTATTTGGGGTGGGGCCAATGGAGACAAAGCTAGAATTGATTTTCTTAGCATTTGTAAGATTTTTCATGCGTTAGATTAAAAAATAAAGCACAAAACTTGTAGTTCAGGAGAAATCTAATATTGAGCCATGAGAGAAATTTTCCCTTGAGTCCTCATCCAGAAGCCACTGAACAATGTAGCAAGTGCTGCCCTCAACCCAACCCTGGTCTGCAGCTGGAAGGAGTAACTTCACCTGGCTGTTCTCACACTGTCCCTCACTGCAGCACAAGAGCACGACCCTGAGGCACAGTTTGTTACATGAAACACTGCCCACATGCCCAGCATCTTTTACTCATCTTTTTACTCATCTTTTACTTTCAAGATGAGTAAAACCTTGGTCATGTGCTGGACTGGAAGGGTTACATGGTCTTCAGATCTTATCCATTCATCTTGCGGCTCAGCTGGTAAAGAATCTGCCCGCAATGTGGGAGACCTGGGTTCAATCCCTGGGTTGGGAAAATCCCCTGGAGAAGGGAAAGGCTACCCACTCCAGTATTCTGGCCTGAAGAATTCCGTGGATTGTATAGTCCATGGGATCACAAAGAGTCAGACATGTCAGAGTGACTTTCACTTTTCATTCACTCAGTATTTACTGACTGCATATAATGTGACAGACAAGGGAGGAAAGTCATGAATAAAAAAGACAGCCATTCTCATGGAGATTGGCTCACAGAAATATTCTAATGGTGGGAGGAAGATCACAGACATAAATAAATGTATGTTAGATGCTGATGAATGCTTCGGAGAGAAATCAAAGAACGTGTGGGGCAGTGAAGGAGTTGTTTCGAAAGGGTAATCATAGATAGCCCTTCCATACAGAAATGTTTGGGCAGAAACCAGCACAAGATGAGGAAAGAAACTCTAAGATGTCTGGGAGAACAGTGCTGGGAGAAAGGGCACAGTTAGTGCAAAGGCCACAACTGTGTGTGGCTTGTCTGATTAGCTGCAAGCCACCAGCCAGGCAGAGGCAGGGGAAGGTCTTCCATGAAAATGAAGGAGCCAGGATGAAGTGAGAAAAGGGAATAATGATGGAATCTTTTCTCCAGAAAACTCCTACTGTGTCTGCTTCAACACAAACCAAGGCAGCTGAGGACTGCCATGTCTACCATAAAACATGAGCATCATCATTTTAGCTTAAACTTTGTGTTAAAACATGCATTAAAATCTCTCACGACAGACACAGGCCTTTGTCTAAAGCCCACCTACACTATATGGAGACTAGCAGAGCAAGACAACTAGATTTATCACTTGTGACATTTAAATAGCCACTGAATGTCCTAATTTTGTTTCCTGGTGAAATCTCCAAGGTTTTTCAAATGCAAACTGCACCCCTGTGTACCTGACAACATCAAATCATTCATTACATTTAAGTCAATGCTGGAGGGCATCTTTCAAAGGTGTTGAGTTTGAGTTTAATTTTAAAGACACTCTGGAAATTGTATAATAGCAGAATCTACCTTCTATTGAGGGCACTTACGTGTGTCAACAAAACTCTATCATCAATTTAGAGAAGACAATTTCTATTTGTTTTCCCACAGCATGGGGCATGCATCCAGGACACTGAAACATGGGATCCAATGGTTTGCAGCCAGGAGCATGCATGCATAGTGAGTCGTGTCTGACTCTTTGCAACCCCTTGGACTGCAGCCCGCCAGGCTCCTCTGTCCATGGATTTCCCAGCCAAGAATACTGGAGTGGGTTGCCATTTCTTCTCCAGGGGATCTTCCTGACCCAGGGATTGAACCCACGCCTCTTGCATTGGCAGGTGGATTCTTTCACCACTGAGCCACCTGGGAATTTTAAATACAGTGAAAAGGAGGGAAATCAAAATACTTCTCCATTTTATGCCATGAAAAATGTTCTCTCTTAGGAGCCTGTCCTATGAGACTCTGTGATCTTCTGATAGGTATTACGACATAGGATCTATAAGATTATTGGTAATTGTTTCCATATTGAGTTCAGAGATCTTAGTCCATTAGCAATTCCCCAGAAAGATATAAATGAGTAGTAATTGAACAAGCAAATATCACGTACTGTTCATGACGGATTTTGTCCCAAAGTGATAGAGAATTTAGTAGTGGTTTATAATGGACCATTTTAGTCTAGAGACCCCATACGTGCACAAAGAATACTGGAGTGAGAAACCTAGATTTGTGATTTCTATCAAGAGGAAAACTGACATACAAATTAGTTGTCCATTATGGCAAGCCACTCCAGCACTCTTGCCTAGAAAATTCCATGGATGGAGGAGCCTGGTAGGCTGCAGTCCATGGGGTCGCTACGAGTCAGACGCGACTGAGCGACTTCACTTTCACTTTTCACTTTCACGCAATGGAGAAGGAAATGGCAACCCACTCCAGTGTTCTTGCCTGGAGAACCCAGGGATGGGGGAGCCGGGTGGGCTGCCGTCTATGGGGTCGCACAAGAGTCGGACACGACTGAAGCGACTTAGCAGCAGTAGTAGCAGCAGCATGAACTTACAAGTTAAATGATATAAAAAAATCTGTGTATTATAACATTAATTTATACATTCAACAGAAACAGTTAAGAAGATATTATATGAAACTAAATGGAAACAATTACCTGCTCAGCCAATAATGAAGCTAAGCTTGAATATGCATCTGCAAACTCTGGACCATATTTAATGGAATCCTTCAGTAAGGTGATAGCCTCTTCCTTTTTCTCCTGAGACCTATGGATTATAAGAGAGGAAAAAAGGATATCTTTTAATAAAACTTTAAATCCTCTGATTAGACTTGAAAATCTCATTTCTTTTAACAAAGATTAATGGATTCACTCTGGATTTTACTGCAAATAAATTAAACTAGACTTCCTCCAGGTGCTAACAAGTTTCTGTCTCTGAATTCTCAGTGGAAAGAGATGTTAAGATGTAAATGATGCTGCAGATTATTCACTGATTTCTCTACCTTCCATTTCCTGCTATGCACTTTTTGAGAATTCTATTTAAAATTTTATAAGTTGTTTAAATAGAAAGTTTAACCTTCAGAGGAGCAATTTTGGGCACATGACCTGGGCGGCATGGGAGCCACTTATAACGTGGAGGATGGTTCGAGCCCCTCTCATACTAGCTACACCATTACAGGCTGGGCTCTTAATAGAAGCAAGCCAGCCAAACTGCCCATGTCCATCTTTGCTTTTCTATCTAAGAGAGATAGCTCTTATACATAATTTGTGAAATTATGAGATACTGGCTGGCAAAGAATGACCAGCTATTTTATCCTCATATTTTTATTGAAAATTGGTCTGATGGTCTTCTTTATTTTAGTTTTCTCCCAGTGATTACATTTTTCATTCAAAGAGGACTCAAGGCCTGAAAGTTATTATTTTGGGTGAAAGTTCTCTTTTCTGTTAGTGCTATGGGAAAACACTGGGTCATTAGTATGATATCAGTGTCTTAGAAGCCAAAAATGTACACCGGCAGTGATCAACGCTGCCATCAATGCAATGCCACAAACCCTGACCACTTGCTAAACTCTAGACACTGTAACTGACAACAGAGGTGGAATAAAGAATAGAACCCTTAGAACTATGAAGGGCACGTAGCCTAAGGGCCCCTCAACTTTATCAGTTACCAACGCTGAATTGTATGCTTATGTTTTTACTATATAGGATCAACAATCATTTATTCAGCAATGAATATATACCAAATGCTCTGGTCAGTTTTCACATAACATTAATTCTCACAACAATCTCATGTAGCAAGTATTATTGTTTTATCATACTCATTTTTCTAATCTGAAAATTTGGATTCAGAAAAGTTAAGTGACTTACCATGTTCACATAACTAGGACTCTGAGTCAAGCACCAGTGCTCTTCCCTCATACCGTATCTGCTTATTCTAATTGCTTAAAATCCACCTCTTATGACCTTGATGCTCAAAGTGTGATCCATGGATCAGTATCTTCGACATCACCTAGCCTCCGGTTAGCAATGCAGAGTCTCAGGCCCCAATAGGAGGTAAAAAATTCATACCCTTCATTCAAAAAAGATTCTCAGGTAATTTGTACACACACTGAGATTTCAGCAGCACTGCTCCCTGAATTATCAAAGGCACCTGAGAGTAACTCCTGCCACAAAACGTCTATGCAGGGCTTCAGGCTCTATGGGATGAAGATCTATAGGGGAAACCCAGTACTGACTCCATATGTTTGAGTTCCAAGTGCTAAAAGTAGCATGCTACAAGGCTGTTTTCTATCACAGACCTTGGGAAAAAAGCCATGTTTCCAGCACAGATACTGTGTTTACTACCATTCGGTTTAGCAAACATTTATCACCATAAATTGTAGCTGTTTCCCAGGGGATGTGCCTGTCCATGCTATCCTCTCCTTTTTGGGATCTAGCTAACTCCTACTGGGCTCCTCTTGATATCAAGGTGTAACACCTGCCTCCTTAAGTGGCTCATCCTTGGGATGGGGCTTTAAAGATGCATAGTTTAACAAATCTGCATTACAGCTCTTAAAGCACTAAGTTGTTTTCTTGTTGATCCATTCATTTAGTCGTTAAACATTCAAAGAGAGTCTATAAGACTCTATGGAAGCTCACTACGTTCACATACACTTGGGTTTCTCTTCTAAAATAAACTTCCAAGTAATTCTTCCATGGGCACATGTTTTTAAATGAAAACATATTTTTAATCCTGGTAATTTAAGTATTGATTTCATGGTTAGAAGAACTCTTCCTCCAAGGATTTTGTGAATCTTTATTAACATTAATTTGGAAATTTCCCCAAAATCCAAAGGAAGATACGGATTTAGAAAATTAAGGCTGAAAATCAAGCCCCTCAGGACATAATTTAGCTCGGATATTCTTTAAAATCAGCAAAGAAAAAGCCACAACAATTTGACAGCAAAGATTTAATGACTTGCATTTGTTATGACTCACATCAATTAGAATGACAGCTTAACCTTTTGTATATAAACTCAGTGAGATTAATTACCATGTGCAGTCCATGAATCTAAATACTTGAGGTTGTCCATTCACATTCATGTGACATATTGAAAAAGTTAGCATCAAAATTATTCACAGGGAACTTTGAATTCTTTATGAAAAACTGTACCTCTGTTCATCTCTGCAGGGACTGACTGATAAATTTTTAAGAAAACACATCATCCTCTAATTTCATGTGGTGTGTAAATATTACAAGATATAAAGACTGGGGCAGAGGAGACTCTTCGTCTTGGCTCTGCATTCCTGGAGGACTCTATTTTCCCTGGGAGCCTCTGACAGTCCTTAGTTCCCAGCAGGGGTCAGGCACATGACAAGTTGATAGATAATTATAAAAGTTTTTAAAGAAAGTCCAAAAAATTGGTAAGTGGTAATTCTGTTGCTGTTGTTTATGTTTCTGAAAGGGAGAGGACTAGTAGGAAAGATATATTTCTCCTGTAGATCTTTCTTGTTCACCCTTTGGTAGGAGTTATGAAACTGGTGTGCTTTTGAAACATTCAGTTCATTTCAGTTCAGTCGCTCAGTCATGTCCGACTCTTCGCGACCCCATGACCACAGCACGCCAGGCCTCCCTGTCCATCACCAACTACTGGAGTTCACCCAAACCCATGTCCATTGAGTTGGTGATGCCATCCAAGCATCTCATCCTCTGTCGTCCCCTTCTCCTCCTGCCCTCAATCTTTCCCAGCATCAGGGTTTTCTCAAGTGAGTCAGCTCTTCACATCAGGTGGCCAAAGTACTGGAGTTTCAGCTTCAACACCAGTCCTTAAAATGAACACTCAAGGCTGATCTCCTTAAGGATGGACTGGTTGGATCTCCTTGCAGTCCAAGGGACTCTCAAGAGTCTTCTCCAACACCACAGTTCAAAAGCATCGATTCTTCAGCACTCAGCTTTCTTTATAGTCCAACTCTCACATCCATACATGACCACTGGAAAAACCATAGACTTGACTACATGGACCTTTGTTGACAAAGTAATGTTTCTGCTTTTTAATATGCTGTCCAGGTTGGTCATAACTTTCCTTCCAAGGAGCAAGTGTCTTTTAATTTCATGGCTGCAATCACTATCTGCAGTGATTTTGGAGCCCCCCAAAATAAAGTCAGTCACTGTTCCCAACGTTTCCCCATCTATTTGCCATGAAGTGATGGGACCAGATGTCATGATCTTAATTTTCTGAATGTTGAGCTTTAAGCCAACTTTTTCACTCTCCTCTTTCACTTTCATCAAGAAGCTATTTAGTTCTTTTTTACTTTCTGCCATAAGGGTGGTGTCATCTGCATATCTGAGGTTATTGATATTTCTCCCGGCAATCTTGATTCCAACTTATGCTTCATCCAGTCCAGCATTTCTCATGATGTACTCTGCATATAAGTTAAATAAGCAGGGCGACCATATACAGCCTTGACGAACTCCTTTTCTTATTTGGAATCAAGCTGTGGTTCCATGTCCAGTTCTAACCGTTGCTTCCTGACCTGCGTACAGGTTTCTCAAGAGGCAGGTCAGGTGGTCTGGTATTCCCATCTCTTTCAGAATTTTCCACAGTTTATTGTGATCCAAACAGTCAAAGGCTTTGGCATAGTCAATAAAGTGGAAATAGATGTTTTTCTGGAACTCTCTTGATTTTTCCATGATCCAGCGGATGTTGGCAATTTGATCTCTGGTTCCTCTGCCTTTTCTAAAACCAGCTTGAACATCTGGAAGTTCATGGTTCATGTATTGCTGAAGGCTGGCTTGGAGAATTTTGAGCATTACTTTACTAGCGTGTGAGATGAGTGCAGTTGTGCGGTAGTTTGAGCATTCTTTGGCATTGCCTTTCTTTGGGATTGGAATGAAAACTGACCTTTTCCAGTCCTGTGGCCACTGCTGAGGTTTCCAAATTTGCAGGCATATTGAGTGCAGCACTTTCACAGCATCATCTTTCAGGATTTGAAATAGCTCAACTGGAATTCCATCACCTCCACTAGCTTTGTTCGTAGTTATGCTTTCTAAGGCCCACTTGACTTCACATTCCAGGATGTCTGGCTCTAGATCAATGATCACACCATCATGATTATCTGGGTCATGAAGATCTTTTTTGTTCAGTTCTTCTGTGTATTCTTGCCACCTCTTCTTAATATCTTGTGCTTCTGTTAGGTCCCTACCATTTGTGTCCTTTATTGAGCTCATCTTTGCATGAAATGTTCCCTTGGTATCTCTAATTTCCTTGAAGAGATCTCTAGTCTTTCCCATTCTATTGTTTTCCTCTATTTCTTTGCTTTAATTGCTGAGGAAGGCTTTCTTATCTCTCCTTGCTATTCTTTGGAACTCTGCATTCAAATGCGTATATCTTTTCTTTTCTCCTTTGCTTTTCGCTTCTCTTCTTTTCACAGCTCTTTGTAAGGCCTCTTCAGACAGCCATTTTGCATTTCTTTTTCTAGGGGATGGTGTTGATCCCTGTCTCCTGTACAATGTCACGAACCTCCATCCATAGTTCATCAGGCAGTCTGTCTATCAGATCTACTCCCATAAATCTATTTCTCACTTCCACTGTATTGTCATAAGGGATTTGATTTAGGTCATACCTGAATGGTCTAGTGGTTTTCTCCACTTTCTTCAATTTTGGTCTGAATTTGGCAATAAGGAGTTCACGATCTGAGCCACAGTCAGCTCCTGGTCTTGTGTTTGCTGACTGTATAGAGCTTCTCCATCTTTGGCTGCAAATAATATAATCAATCTGATTTCGGTGTTGACCATCTGGTGATGTCCATGTGTAGAGTCTTCTCTTGTGTTGTTGGAAGAGGGTGTTTGCTATGACCAGTGCGTTCTCTTGGCAGAACTGTATTAGCCTTTGCCCTGGTTCATTCCACATTAACTTATAGCAAATAATCACCTAAGTAGAACCTTCCTTGTCATATAGTATGTAATTACTATGTGAGAATTAAACTCTGTTTCAACCTGTTTCTGAATTCAATAGCATCCTTTTCATATCTGCATTATGTATGGCCCATGTTTCTTTGTTAATTATCCTATATTAAAAAAACAAGGATGATATTCCTATAATTCTATTGGATTATTATTCCAGCTTGGAGTGCATCTTACTCAGTTTTACTTGCTAACACTTTATTTCATACCCTACTTCTAGTTCCCTCTTTGCCCTCCTTCTACTATATACAGACAACTAAATGATACTTTTTTTTTCCCCTAGAGTATTGCTCTCAACACATTGCCTTATATAAAAAAAATCTTCATTAATTCCCTACTACTCACAGACTCTTAGTTTAAAACCCCCTATAATATGGTTCTAAGCACCATTACAAACATACCCAGTGGAGTGGACTAGTGGGTATGAGTCCAGCCAGACTGAGTGACCTTTGACATCTATCCTACAGAACCTAAAAGATCACAACTCCAGCACATCTCTGCCCTCACTGTATGTTAAAATCACTTGGTGTACTCATAAGAGACCTTAGTGTTCTGAGATTGTAGTGCTCTTACTAGCTCTGATTATCCTCTCATCAGATCTCCTAACCATGTAACACAATCACAGACCATATATATGCTACCTTTCTTAAATTTTCACTTTATTTTGAGTCTCCATTAAGAAAAAAAGATAGTAGGGGAATAAAAGCCTGGATCTGGCCTCCAAAGGGGCAACTGCCCCCTTGTTCTTCAGTTCAACATTCTGAAGAGCAACTAGGCTTGAGCCTACTTTGCTTCTCAAGATCCTGGCACTGCACCTAAAGGGTACCCCCACTGCCTCCAGCAGGAGGGTGCGAGTCTGTCAGTGAGTGCTCCACACAGTCAAGTTTTCAAAGCTTCATGTTTCACAGTAGCTCTTTGCTGAACATTTATTCACTGCTAAAGACAGAGTAAGTGATTCCTTTGCATCATTTAATTCCTATTAAGCATTTTGAATTATGCATAATTATTTCCATTTTAAAGATTTAGAAAACAATACTAGTAACCACCAGACCAACAAAAATTTTTAAAAACCCTGAGATTTGGAGTGCTCACAGGATTTGCTCTTAGCACACAGCTACTATAACACTAGGATTCAACTTGGAACTTCAAATTTAGCATGTTCCATCACTGGGCCATGATTGGCATTTCTGCATCCTTCTGTCACTCTCTGTCTGTGACCATTATTAGACCGTAAGCTCCTTCATAGGCAGGACCCATGTCTTATTAATTTTAGTTACTTCTTTCATCCCAGAGACTAGTAAGGTAATCTGTACAAACAGAAATCCAGTAATTACTAAGTTATTTTTTAAACCATGTTTTTACTATTTTCTTCATTCCTAGATCTTTATAAGTCTTCCCAATTAAGCTTTAAAAAAAATAACAGAGGTGAGTGATATAATTATTTTATATCTCTGTTTCTACAGCTCTTTCAATATTATAGGAGTGATCCTAGGAACAAAGAAGCACCCCAAGCCTTAGACTCATAAGAAAATTACAATATAGCTTCCATTTATTGAGCACTTCTTATTTACCAGGCAATGCTAAGCAGCTTCTCTGCATAGTAGCTAAAAGCACAGACTCAAAAACCAGAATGACTTGGTTCTGACTCTACCTCCAATATTACTGCTTTCTTAGGCAACTGTCTGATTGCCCTGTGTCCATTAAACTTATATTCTGTCTTTAAAAATTAGTTTCTGAAACTAAGGAGAATGCAGTGCTTTTGAAATTCCTTCCAAAGTAATATACTTCTGATAGGGAGAGAGTAAAGGGTCAAAGTAGGTGCTTAAAAATAGTTAATCCTACTAGGGGATTGTAAGTAGAAAAAAATATGTGAGACCCCTGTAAATTAATGATTACTCAAGAAAGCAGGTTCACTTAACAACAAAACCAAGCAGGCTTGCTTAGCAATAAAACCATGCAACCGAAGCACGAGACATGCCCCTAAACAACAAAACAATGGCGGCATGAGACCTACATCCTGCCCAGTGAACTCAGCAAGTTAATAATCTCTAGGACACACTCCCTGCATACATTAAAAAAATAAAAAAAACAATAATATGTGGATCTTTTTTGACCATATAGGGATAAGAAAACTTCCCTGCTCAAGCTGGGAGAGGAGATGATGATGGAAGCATGATGTCGACTCAAGAAAGTCAAAGAAGGTCTTCTCCACCTCTCCACTTTTTCTTTGATTAAAAAATTGTAGTCCACTAAGTTCTCAGGTGTGGCACTCTCTCACCAGCCTGCTTGTAAGCCTCCCAAGCGTCCTATTCTAATAAATCATTTATCTATTCCTTTGCCTCATGGTGAATTCTTTCTTGGCTGAGACATGAAGGACTATGGTGCCGGAGCTCTTCAGAGCCTCCCCTCTCCCTCCCCTGAAATGCCACCAAACAGCTTTACTGTCACATTTCAAACTACTCATAAGAAATTAAAGTTAGATGGAAGAGTAATTTTTCCTGTGTCTGGTCTGATATCACAAAGGATTTTTAGTATAAAGTTGTCACTAAGTACACAAATGAATAGCGCTGCACTGAATGTAAAATAACCCAGTAACTGAAGCAGTCAAAACCCCTGGAAACCTCATTCTTAGGCAAATGCCAAGCTGAGAAGGCCTAAATGGCAGGCTGATAGTTCAGAATCCCCTCAGCTGATGTTGGAGCCACACAAAGGAGTGGGTCTTCATTTTGCAGGGGTGATGGCTAAAGGTGAATATTTAGGCAAGAAAGAATCGGGAGCAATTTTAAGCCTCTTTTTCAGTCATGCCAGGAAAGCTTCTTAGAAAAGAAAGGTTTAAGTAGTTATTTCCATGTAAAAACGAATAACAAGAGAGGCAGAAAATTTCAAATAGACATTACAAAATGCTTAATAAAGGGAATTACCTATGTATTCTGACAGTACAGATCACCTCTGGGACAGCATTCGACAGTATTAAAACTCCCTAATGCATTCTTTTGGCTCTATAATAGGCAATTTAGGGAAATCCAAAGCCCATTATCAATGTAAGCCTCCATCTATATAGGAATACTCTGTTAGCCCTTTAGATGGAATTGACAAGTCAATTCAAAAGGTGGAAAATATGAAAGTAACATTTTCACCAAGCATATGATTCACCAAGGATGCGTATTTCCTCTCAACAACCAAGCAAGTCCGCAGGCTGTTTTTCTGAATTTCAGAGAAAATGCTTTAAGTAAATAGATGGGGAAACAGTGTCAGACTTTATTTTTTTTGGTCTCCAAAATCACTGCAGATGGTGATTGCAGCCATGAAATTAAAAGACACTTACTCCTTGGAAGGAAAGTTATGACCAACCTAGATAGCATATTGAAAAGCAGAGACATTACTTTGCCAACAAAGGTTCGTCTAGTCAAGGCTATGGTTTTTCCAGTGGTCATGTATGGATGTGAGAGTCAGACTATAAAGAAAACTGAGCACTGAAGAATTGATGCTTTTGAACTGTGGTGTTGGAGAAGACTCTTGAGAGTCTCTTGGACTGCAAGGATATCCAACCTGTCAGTCCTAAAGGAAATCAATCCTGAATGTTCATTGGAAGGACTGATGCTGAAGCTGAAACTCCAGTACTTTGGCCACCTCATGCGAAGAGTTGACTCATTGGAAAAGACTCTGATGCTGGGAGGGATTGGGGGCAGGAAAAGAAGGGGACGACAGAGGATGAGATGGCTGGATGGCATCACCGACTCAATGGACGTGAGTCTGAGTGAACTCTGGGAGTTGGTGATGGACAGGGAGGCCTGGCGTGCTGCAATTCATGGGGTCACAAAGAGTCGGACACAACTGAGCGACTGAACTGAGCTTTTCATAACAGGTGAATAAAATGACAAAATGAAACCTCAGTACATCCCCCATCTAATTAGGCATGGGCACACTTCTTTATCCTGAGGGCAGGAGGAGAAAGGGGCAACAGAGAATGAGATGGTTGGATGGCATGAACAACTCAATGGACATAAGTTTGAACAAACTCTGGGAGATAGTGGAGGACAGAGAAGCCTGGTGGCTGCAGTACATGGGGTCGCAAAGAGTTGTACACGACTTAGTGACTGAACAACAACAACTGACGTGGAAATTCATATCACACTGTGAGGCCTGTCAGAGCTTCTGTGAAGGCTTCTGCAGGTACTGATGGAACTATCAGAGAACTCCAGAAAAGTGGAATAACCAGGGAGAAGTAAATCTGCTCCTGGGTTAGGCAATATTATTTCCTGTCTGCATCCCGAATATCCTCATCTGTCAAACAGTCACCAGCTAAAGACTGATAATCCTGTAGGACCTAAAATATTCGGTCTTCACTTTTCCCTTAGATCAACTGTTCTCAAACTTTAGTGCTTAAGAATCAGTACAGGAAAGGATTTTCCTGGTGGTCTAGTGGTTAAGATTTTGTCTTCCAATGAATGCAGGGGGTGCGGGCTCCAACGCTGGCCAAGGAGGTAAGATCCCACATGTCTCACAGCATCCCCACACACACACAAAAGAAATATATATATATATATATAACAAAAAAGCAGTATTATAACAAATTCCATAAAATCCTTAAAAAAAATCAATATGGGTTTGGTATAAGGAAGGATCCCAGGCCTCCTAAGATTCAGTAGGTCAGGGGTAGGGTTGAGGAATCTTAATAAGCCCCCCAGGTGATTCTGTTGAGGGTGGTCTTCAGTCTACGATTTAAAAACCCTGTCCTGCTTACTATGTGGGATCTGAATGATCAGTTGATCCTTAATATAAAGCTACATGTATCAGGATGAGGAAAGCTAGAAAAAGGAGAGATAAGATTTTCTGGAACAATCAGAGCAAAAAGCTGATTTGCCCAGATGAGCAACATTCCAGATGCCAAGTGATATAGGGAGGCTGCAGATGGGGTGCCTGGAGGGTGACACTGCAATTGGAAGAGCAGCTGTTTTGCTCATAGAAGCTCTGTGGCCAAGTTCTTTTGTGTGTCCAAGTTTTAGCTCCTGTGTTGTCCACATATGTATCGACAGCAGTAAAAGTCTCCTAATATTTTGCAAGCAAAATGCCTCTCTTAGGTCTCCCTTAGGAACTTCCAAAAGGCTAAAATCCCTGAGAAGGGGATCCTGGGACCAATAACATCTTCCTCACTGATTTCATAAGAGAAATATTAACTAGAAATTAGATCTTGTTCATAATGTGCAAATTTTGCCATTGAATATTTGTAGTTTCACAGGGAATTTTCCCTTTGGTTATACAGCAGTGGGACTGTTTTTCTCATGTGTTAAGTAACAACATTCGCTCTGCCTCAGTAACAGATATTTAGCAAAAGCAAATAAGGCTTCAGCACATTTTCCTGTGGTAATTAAGGACCTGTTAAGTTTGTCAATTTAGAAAACTTTTTCAAATCCTGTGTAAAATCTCATGACACATGCATTTAAACTGAAAGCAGATGCTTGCTTTGAAAAAAATATTGACATTTGGGGAGAATTTAGGAAATGCAATAACAGAAATAAATGGATTTGGCAATCCCCTTGCATGCAGTAAAATTTCCTATTAACCACAGTGTGAACCTGGAGTGCTGGGCAGTCTCTTAACTACCATTCCTTTGCTGGGGTGTTTTGCTGTTGGATCCAGGAACAGTGTCTCTCACAAAGGGAAAAGATGGTGACTTTAAGGGAGGGGCAGAGGAAGCTGACATATCTTTACCAGCTCCTCTGAAAAACTGAACTGTGAAAGTCAAATTGTGAATGTCTGACTAGAAGGCTGTCTTTACAGAGTGCATATTTTTCTGTGGCTCTACTGTCTTTCCGAACAGAAGTAAAGAAGAAAACTGGATCCTACCCTGTGTAGCCTCTTTTATGTTCTAGTTTACTGGGTGATGCAATGGAAACCTAGTTTACGGGTGCTTGCCCTAGTTTTTCTGCTTCATTCTTTATGGAAGCCACATAGGAGAACAGTCTGGAGGACAGATTCATATATATTCGTGGTGAAGAATGAATTTTTTTTCAATTCAAAGCCATACTCACTATAGTTAGAATTATGAGAGTAGATCCCCTGTACGTCTCCCTCCTGTTTGCAGTGGGTTTGCAGAACCAGAGTCAGGTGTCTGGAACCATAGTTTAGGAGGTGACAGGGGGGCCCACCCTGTGTGGTGTGAGTGGTCTTTAACACTTTTCTCCCCAGCTGAAAGCCAAGGGAGGGAATGATGGACAGTTCTGACATGGTCTAGTCACCAAGCTACAGACATGGAAACAGGGCTCACACAAAGACCTCACACAGGGCTGGTAGGAGTGGGTCCTGAGAAAAGGTTCTTCCCAAGTCTCCTCCTCTTACGCTCCTTTGGCTCTTTATCTGCTTGGTGAGGTCCCTGCCCTGAACCCTGGCAGCAGGAAGCTTGTTCCTGATGGCCTTGCTCCTGCATGTGTGAAGCCAGTTCTGTACCATGAGTACACAGAGGTGGGTTGAGGGGTGGGGCCAGTCTCAAGTAGCATGTCTTTGAAGCAAACAAAATGCTGATGCTAAGCTCTTTAGCAATTTGAAGGAAAGCAGAGAAATAATGTCCCCAGGTTGGTTCCTGGAAAATAAAGCAGCTGAGACTAGCTTGCTTTAGGCAGGATTCATTTACCCCATAGATAACAGATCATCTGGATGACACAGTTGAATGCATGTCCCTGGTTTAGGCTCAGGCGGATTGCTATCTAAATCCCGGCTCTGCTCTCACCAGCTATAGGACTTGGGTTAGATGTTACACCTCCATGAGCCTCAGTGGCCGAATCTGTGAAAGATGCACAGTTATCTCTACCTCTCGGGGTTCCTCTAAAGAGTGGAATAAACACGCACGCACGGTGTGCTTACCAGAGCGTGGAGCGTGTGGGAGGATGCGGTAACTGCTAGCTCCATGTGCTCCTCCCTTCCTCTCCAGCTGAATAAGCATCTGGAATTTCTACCTGAAGGCTCACTAATCTCTCAGCAAAGGGGCAATGCTGCTCCAAGGCAGGATTGCCTCTGAAGGGAATAGGGACTTTCAAATTCCTTTCTGATCTTCCATTTCCATTTCAGTATAGAGATGAGAAACTTGGAGTCATAGTGAAAACCACTGATTCTTGCAGCAAGAGAGCCTTACAGAATCATCTGGTCCCATCTCTTATTTTGAAAAGAAGGAAAGTGAGTCTCAAGGAAGTGGAATATTGACTAAAGCTGTTCAACAGCAGGAACAGAAAATGTACCACCTACTTCTGATTTATTATTAATTTTAGCCAAGAATATGAGCTCCAAATTGAAGTGAAAAATTACATCCCTAGGCTAGTAATAATAACTAAGGCTTATTTTATCTTTATTGGGGGTTAGGTCCTACATTAAGTATTTGCATGCATTCTCTTGTTTAGTACTCATGAAGGACCTGGTTACTAGCAGTATTTTTACTTTGTGTTAGTCGCTCAGTCGTGTCTGACTCTTTGCGACCCCATGGACTATAGCCTGCCAGGCTACAGCCATGTAATTCTCCAGATAAGAACACCGGAGTGGGTAGCCATTCCACTCTTCAGGGGATCATCCTGACCCAGGGATCAAACTCAGGTCTCCTGCATTGCAGGCAGATTCTTTACCATCTGAGCCACCAGGGAAGTCCTATTTTTACTTTGTAAATGAGTAACTGGAGCCATTGCAAGATCAAATTGTTTTCCCAGGGTCACACACTACTATGTGGTAAAGCAGAGATCCAAACTCACTAAGCTCTACAGCTCCTATTCCTGAGGAGAGCGCAGGGAGAGTGCAGAGTGCAGCCATGTGATGCAAGCAAGTATCTGGCTCTGGAGGTCTCGCTTCACAGCTCATGGCACGTGACGTCCCTCACCATCTCCCAGTTGGTAATGAGGGAGTGAAGGTACCTGCCCTCAGGAAACCCTTAGTAGGCAGGTACATGAGATGTGAGAAAGTGCTCTGTAATTTATCATTCAAGTGTTAGTTACCGTTCTTTTTACCTGGAAGAAGAGAGGTGGCAGAAAGGTTGAGGGCATACAGCCCTACAATGCTGCTCAGCAGAGAGGCAGCACAGCAGGAAAGCACCAGAGTGGGCCCTGCACGAGGCAGGGAGTTTGGCAGAATTAGTAAGAAGTCAGCAAGAAGGGAGGGAGTCTCAAAGGCCTCCTTCTCCTCCTCAAGGTGCTTCCCAGGACCGAACTGTAGGTCATAGGCAAGCATGGCCAGAGGGGACACAGACAGCATGCACAGTCCCATCCTTGGCATTTCTCTTCCAGGCCTACACAGAGCATTTTTAGATTTGAAATTTTTTGCGGATCTCTACCACATTAAATTCTGAATTTAACCTCTATGTGAAGGCAAAGTTGATCTCCAACTGAATTTGAGATAAACAGTTGCTCAATTTTTATTTCCAGTGAATTTCCAGTGAACACCTGCATTTCTAGTATTCTTTTCATTGAATTGTACCTTCTTTAAGCTATGAGTCAACAGTTATTCCGAGCCTATTCCCAGTACAGGAGTTAAAGAGCACTAGATTGAAAGTGAGGCCAGGAAAGATTGTGAGAATTAAAGGAGTGGGAACATGATTTTCAGGACAGGTAAGACCACTGAAAACTCCTATGCTTGACAAAGTGGTCTGGCCTGTTTAATTATATTCTGTCAGAAATACTTATGCAAGGAAAAAATGATGACCATCCAACACTTTCAAGAGAAAACTGGGGCTCTTGAAAGCTTGCTTTCCCCAACAGTGCTTCCTGTGCACAACTGTTTTCTGGCCTCAGGAGTGTTTACTGCAGCCATCACAGCAAAAGAAAGGACTGAGAAAAGGGACCCTTCCCTCTTCCTTGCAAACCATGCTATAGATTTAAAACAACTCACTCATGCTCTCATCATTAGTAATCACAGCATGACTTAGAAGAGTTTTTGTTGGGGGAAAGTTACTTATGAAAATATTTCAACAATTAGCAATCTGTATAAATATATATACACACACATATATATGTATATATATAAATAACACCCAAATCTTAAGAAAGTAGGTAAACATTCTCATCATTTCTCTGATAATTCAGTTTTGTACAGACATGGAATATAAGATGATAAAATGCAAAGAAATAATATTTTGGATGAACTAGAAGAATTGTCACTTAAAAATCTTTGTAATAGTCTCTCAAATGTAGTCTGCATGTTTCTATGTCTTGAATGGTGACAAGGAGTCAGCTTGGCTGGGAGTCTGGGTTTATACAGTGTGGCAGAGTGGCAGAAAATAAAGAAGAAAGGGGCAGGATTGTGGGAAGTTTTGTATATTCACACTATATGTGTGTATGTGATGGGCAATCAATGAATTTCTCAGTTCTCCTACATGTAGTAGGAAGGCAGAAGAAGAGCAGATGCAGGAAATAGAAAAGAAAGATAATGTGTTATGAGCAACAAAATAGAGAGCTTCAGAGCACCAGGGGTCAACAGGATCATATTCTTTACCTCAGAGAAATCAAGGGGAGTGAGAGCTGAGAGAGTCTGTAGAATTCACAGCTGATATTAAGAGAGCAGCTCCAGAAGCTGAATGAACAGGTAAGGGGGAAAGGGAAGCAGTAAGTGCTAACTATTCTTTTTGCCAGTTTGATCAGAGAAAGGAAGGAGTGAAGAGAACCACTTAATGGAGTAGCTGAATGGAGACATTCCCCAGAAGAAGTAGGGCATGTGGAAGTTTGTGGAATGGGAAGAATCTGAAGACCGAAGAGAATGCTCATGATAATGGGCAGGGAAAGGGAGAGAAAAAGAACCAATAACATGTGGATTTTACACTAATAGCTAATGGCTAAAATAAAAGACTGACAACACCAGATGTTAGTGAGGATGCTAAGCAAGTGGATCTCTCACCAATGCAAATGGATCTTTTCACCAATGGAGTGAAAAGTGGTACAATTACTTTGGAGAACTGTTTATCTGGCAGGTTCTTAAAACAATAAATATTTATCTACCCACAATTCTATTTCTAGATATTTACCCAAGAAAAACAAACATACAAAGACTGGGACATAACTAGTCATGGCATGAATATTCATGCTGACTCAAGTCTATAAATAAACCAAGTATCTACCCACAGGAAAATGGATAAACAAATTCAGGAATTTATACAATGAAATACTACTACTCATCAATTTTAAAAAATGTACCATGTAACAACATGGATAAGGTTCAAAAAATCATGCTAAATGAAATTATACAGATGCCCAAAAGTATACATTAAATGAACTTTAAATGAACTTCTGTAACTGGCTAAAACTAGTTTGTGGTGAAAAATTTTGATTTGAACAATGATTGCCTCAGAGGAGGGAGTACCTTACTGGAAAGAGGCATGAGGCATCTTTCTGGGATAAATGTTATATGTTATTTTGTAGGTAAATACAAGAGTATATAAAAATGTCAAAACTAATTGTACCAAACAAAAAATATTGTGCATTTTTGCATATTAATTATGCCTCAATTTAAAGCCACACAAACACAGGTGTGACCACTAGGCTTATTAGGGAGACAACACAATTCTTCTTCTGCTGGAAGAGCAAAAAAAGAGGACATCTATGAACATGTAGGAAATGAGACAGGGGCAAGGGAAGCTACAAAAATTAACCTTGAATGACTTGAATATTCTTAGTAAAAATAAGGCATTATGTCATCTTCTGGGTGTGTGTATAGGCACTGAGGAGGGGAACAAAGGATACATACATTAGGAAGACAGAAAATATTTGGGAGATATTACTAGACCATAATGGAGGAATTTCTAACAGCTATAATCTCTGTATTTTTTTCCATGATGGTGTCTTTAGAGTTTTGTAAGGATCACATTCAATTCAGATGTATGTTTTTACCTTTAACACTTGATAGATTGGATGAAGGTCTACGACATACATACAGAGATGATAACCATACATACATATACATCCTGGAGTGGGAATGGTGCAGTGAAAAACAGTATTAGATTACTATAAAAATAAAATTAGATATTAGAATGGTTTGTGATCTCTCAAACTACAATACATAACAAATCTTATAACTGAATATTTAATTTGGGGAGGGGTGTTTAGAAAAAAATGCTTAAAATGGCTCCTGGGGTGGGGAGGTGAGTGATAATGAGAAAAAAATTGAGACATACCGGTCTGAGGAAAAGTAAAATGCATGCAAAGGGGGGTACCCTGAGTTGGGGATACAACTGAGCAAGTAAATGATGTTCAAGCTGTGAGTCTAAGCTGAAGTTACATATATTAATGAAATAGAGCAGATAAATGAGAGATGGGATTATAAATTCTTATAGTTAGTTTCTAAACTCATAGTGTTGTGGCCAGAAAAGATGCTTCATATGATTTCAACTTTCTTAAATTTACCAAAGCTAGCTTTGTTGGTCAGCATGCAGTCAATCCAGGAGAATGTTCCATGTACACAGAGAAGAATGTATATTCAGCTGCTTTTGAATGGAATGCTCTATAAATATCTATTAAGTCCACCTGCTCTAATGTATCATTTAAGGGCTGTGTTTCCTTACTGATTTTCTGTCTAGATGATCTGTTCATTAATGAAAGTGGGTGTTAAAATCCTCCACTATTATTGTTATGGTTGATTTCTTCTTTATGGCTGTTAGTATTTGCCTCATATATTGAGGTGCTCCTATGTTGGATGCATATATAATTACAATTGTCATACCTTCTTCTTGGATTGATCCCTTTGTGCCCTTCCTTTGTCCCTTGTAACAGTCTTTATATTTTAAAGTCTATTCTATCTGACATGATGATTGCTACTATAGTTTTGTTTCTTTGGATTTCCATTTGTATGGAATATCTTTTTCCATCCCTTCACTTTCAATCTGTATGTGTCCCTAGATCTGAAAGTGGGTTTCCTGTAGACAGCATATCAGTTCAGTTCAGTTCAGTCGCTCAGTCTTGTGCGACTCTGCAACCCCATGAATTGCAGCACACCAGGTCTCCTTGTCCATCACCAACTCCCAGAGTTCACTCAAACTCATGTCCATTGACTTGGCGATGCCATCCAGCCATCTCATCTTCTGTCGTCCCCTTCTCCTCCTGCCCTCAATCCCTCCCAGCAACAGGGTCTTTTCCAATGAGTCAACTCTTTGTATGAGGTGGCCAAAGTACTGGAGTTTCAGCTTCAGCATTAGTCCTTCCAAAGAACACCCAGGACTGATCTCCTTTAGAATGGACTGGTTGGATCTCCTTGCAGTCCAAGGGACTCTCAAGAGTCTTCTCCAACACCACAGTTCAAAAGCATCAATTCTTCGGTGCTCAGCCTTCTTCACAGTCCAACTCTCACATCCATACATGACCACTGGAAAAACCATAGCCTTGACTAGACAGAGCTTTGTTGGCAAAGTAATATCTCTGCTTTTTAATATAGATGGCATATAGATTGGTCTTATTTTCGTATCCATTCAGCCAGTCTATGTCTTTTGGTTGGAGCATTTAATCTGCTTATGTTTAAGGTAATTATTGATATGTATGTTTTTACATCATTTTGTTAATTGTTTTGGATTTGTTTTTGTAGGTCTTTTTTATTTTTTCTTTCTAATTTGTTCTCTACCCTTGATTTGATGACCAACTTTAGTGCTGTGTTTGGATTCCTTTTCTTTTCTCTTTTTGTGCAGGTATCAAATGTAGATTTTCAGTTTGTGGTTAACATGAGGTTTTGATATAAAAAAAAGTATGTATGTCAAGAAGCAACAGGTAGACCTGGACATGGAACAATTAACTGGTTTGAAATTTGTAAAGGAGTATGACAAGGCTGTATATTCCTACTGCCTATTTAACTTCTATGCCAAGTATAGCATGTGAAATGCTGGGTAGGATGTATCACAAGCTGGAATCAAGATTGCTGGGAGAAATATCAACAGCCTCAGATATGCAGATGATACCACTCTAACAGCAGAAAGCAAAGAGGAACTAAAGAGCTTCTTGATGAGGGTGAAAGAGGAGAGTGAAAAAGTCAGCTTAAAACAACATTCAAAAAACTAAGATCATGGGATCTAGTCCTATCATTTAATGGCAAATAGATGGGGAAAAAGTGGAAACAGTGGCAGATTTTTTCCCCTGGGCTCCAGAATCACTGTGGACAGTGACTGCAGCCATGAAATTAAAAGATATTTGCTTCTTGGAAGGAAAGCTATGACAAACCTAGACAGCATATTAAAAAGCAGAGATCTCACTTTGCTGACAAAGGTACATAGAGTCAAAGCTATGGTTTTTCCAGTAGTCATGTATGATTGTGAGAGTTGGACCATAAAGAAGGCTGAGCACTGAAGAATTGATGCTTTTGAATTGTGGTGCTGGAAAAGACTGTTGAGAGTCCCTTGGACAACAAGGAGATCAAATCAGTCAATCATAAACAAAGTCAACCCTGAATATTCAGTGGAAGAACTGATGCTTAATCTGAAGCTTCAATACTTTGGCCACCTGATGCAAAGAGCTGACTCATTAGAAAAGACCCTGATGTTAGCAAAGAGTGAGGGCAGGAAGAGAAGAGGGCAAGAGAGGATGAGATGGTTGGATGGCATCACTGACTCAATGGACATGAGTTTCAGCAAATTCCAGGAGACAGTGAAAGACAGGGAAGCCTGGCATGCTGCAGTTCATGGGGTCACCAAGAGTCAGATATGACTTAGCAACTGAAAAACAAATATAAGAAGACTGTTTTGAGTTGCTGTTCTTTTCATTTCAAATGCATTTCCAATATCCTACATTTGTACTCTCCTTTTCTCACAATCACTGGTTTTGTTATTATGTTTGTGTATGGATGATTTCCTACCTTTATTGTATGGTTGCCTTTACTGGTGAGCTTTCCTGTTCATAATTTTCTTGTTTCTAGTTGTGGCCTTTTCTTTCCTGCTTAGAGAAGTTCCTTTATCATTTGTTGCAAAACTGGTCTAGTGGTGCTGAATTCTTTTGGTTTTTGCTTGTCTGTAATGCTTTTGATTCCTCCCTCGAATCTGAATGAGAGTCTTACCGGGTAGAGTATCCTTAGTTGCAGATTCTTCCCTATCATCACTTTAAATATATTGTATCACTCCCTTTTGGCCTGCAGAATTTATGCTGAGAAATTAGTTGATATCCTTATGGAAGTTCCCTTGTATGGTATTTGTTGCTTTTCCCTTGTTGCTTTTAATATTTTTTTCTTTGTCTTTAATTTTTGTCAGTTTGATTGCTATGTGTCTTGGTATATTCCTCCTTGGGTTTATCCTGTCTGGGACTCTCTGCACTTCCTGGACTTGGGTGTCTATTTCCTTTCCCTTATTAGGGAATTTTTTTAGCTATTGTCTTTTCAGGTATTTCCTCAGGTCCCTTTTCTCTCTCTCTTCTCCTTCTGGGGCCCCTATAATGCAAATGTTGGTATGTTTAATGTTGTCTCAGAGGTCTCTTAGACTGTCTCCATTTCTTTTCATTTTTTTTTCTCTATTCTGTTCCATGGCAGTGATTTCCACTAGTTTGTCTCTAGGTCACTTATGCATTGTCTTAGTTATTCTACTATTGATTCCTTTTGGTTTATTTTTCATTTCAGTTATTTTATTAGTCACATCTGTTTGTTCTTTAGTTCTTCTAGGTCTTTGTTAAACATTTCTTGTATCCTCTTGATCCTTGCTTCCATTCTTTTTCTAAGATTCTGGATCATCTTCACTATCATTATTCTGAATTATTATTACTTATCTTATTTCTGGTAGGTTGTCTATTTCTACTTCACTTAGTTGTTTTTCTGGGGTTTCATCTTTTTCCTTTGTCTGGGGCATGTTCCTCTGCCATCTCATTTTGTCTAACTTTTTATGGTTGCAGTTTCCATCCTGCTGGCTTCAGGATTATAGTTCTTTTTGCTTCTACTGTCTATCCTCTTGAAGCTATCTAAGAGACTTGTGCAGGCTTCCTGATGGAAAGGACTGGTTCCTGCCCAGTGGTAGGTGGACCTGGGTCTTGTCAATGATAGTGAAGATCTTGTCCATCTGGTAGAAGGGCTGTGCTCAGGAAGACTTCAAGCTGCTTGTCTGCTGATTGATGGGGCTGTGTTCCTGTCCTATTGGTTGTCTGGACTGAGGCATTCCAGCACTGGAACGTCTAGGCTGTTGGGTGGGCCTAATGGCAGCCTCTGGGTGGGCTCATGGCAATGAACAAATACTCCCCAGGACTACTGCTGCTAGTCTTTGTTCCTGCAGTGAGCCACAGCCACTCCCCATCTCTACTGGAAACCTTTCAATACTATGATGCAGATCTGGCCCAGTCTCTTATAGGGTCACTGCTGTTTTCCACTGGGTACTGGTGTACATGAGACTTTGTGTGCACCCTCCAAGAGTGGGGTCTCTGTTTCCTCAAGTCCCCTGGAAGTTTTGCAATCAAACCCTGCTGGTCTTAAAAGCCAGATTCTCTAGGAGCTCTTACTCCAGTTGCTGGATGCCCAGGCTGGGAAGCCTGATTGTGGCTTAGAATTTTCACTCCTGTGGAAGAACTTCTGTGGTATAATTGTTTTCCAGTTTGTGGGTTGCCCACCTGGTGGATATGGGGTTTGACTTGATAGTGATTGTGCCTCTCCTACTAACTCGCTATGGCTTCTTCTTTGTCTTTGGATGTAGGGTATCTTTCTTGCTAGGTTCCAGGGCTTTTTTTGGTTAATTATTATTCAGCAGTTAGTTGTGATTTTGGTGTTATTGTAAGAAAGAGTGAGCTCACATCCTTCCATCTGGCCTTCTCTGAAATGGGTGTATAAATTATAAACATACAATTCAGAGAGAATAGAGATTCTAACAATGGTAAAGAGCAGAGACATCCTGGAATGAGAGACAAAGAGGGGAATGACACTTGTCCTGGAAGGAAGGTATGTCAATCTCAAGGTCTTAAAAGACACACATGAACAAAGAGAAGAGCTTGGAGGTGGCAAGTTGTTATCCCATGACACCTTCCAAAGGTCAGAAGGAGTGACCAAGAGAGGAAGAGAAGGTCGGGGAAGAGGTAATGAGGTCAAAGAGGAACATTTCAGAATTCAGACACTAGAGGATGCAAAGATGTTTGTAATTAGAAAGCCATGGAATGGTCACATCAGTGAATGGGGAAGATAGAGCAGAAGTGTCAGAACCTGGAGGGAATGCAGCAGAGGAACTGTGTGATGGGTAAAACTGAATTCACTGAAGTAGGCAGCACAGTTTGGATAGCAAGGCAAAGTCATTGACCTAGTGCTCAAATCCCTAAGGATGATGAGAAAATGTACAAGACGGTGACATGGCCTTGATAAGGATGAAGATGGTGTCAATGAGCTGATGGACTGGGCTTCAAAGGAGCTGGAGAAGGACACGTAGAGAGAGACAGGTGTGAGCTGCATAAAGATGAGGGAGGAAAAATCACAATGTGGTTAAAATTACAGATAAGCTTGGAAATAATCTGGATGTTAATAGGTCACCATGGGGTGCTAGTGGGGAGGAGGATTCACTCCAAGAGGGGGATGAAGAAGGCGCCCACCCAAAGTTGACATCCTAATATGGTGAGAAGGACCTCAAAATGCTTTTGTTTATCCAGTGGGCTGGCATTTTGGATTCTCTGGGGTTTCAGGTAAGAAGCAGAAAAGGGGAGAACTATTATCTTGAGTGTGTAAATATCCTTTTTATGAAATAAAAGGTAGTGTGCCTAGTGCCAAAGCTATAAGGAAATGTATCCCAAATATTTACATTTATATCAAAGCTAATGGTTAATTCTTTCCACATTCTTTTATTCTTTAGAAATTCAATTCTAATGATCAGACTAAAGAAAATCAAATGTATACTGTTATCAAATTCATCTGTATAGCTCAATTTTGGATACTACATTTCATTTTCTTCTGACTTTTGATTATAAGATTTATTGTAACACCTTTATAACATCCATATCCTATTATGTGAATGAAAGATAATTTTGGCAAAGGGACAATGTGATTCTTTAATATGAAAATATTCTGTTCTACTAACAAACACCAGATAACTATTTTACCCAAGCAGTCAAAGAAGTGTTTCCCCATGCCCTGATGGCACAAGAGAACATAATAGAATTCTTTAATTCAGGGAACACCATAAATGTGCTGCACAGAATCATAACAGAAAAGCTTCCAAGTCCAGGGAAATGGCCATGAAAGAGGTCAAATATATTTAGATAAGAGTCAGTGACATGCACTGCTGTGAATAGGTCTAAAACTGTCTGTCATATAACTCCAAGAATTCAGATGAAACTGGACGTCAGTGCTCTAAGGTTTCTGGGATGCTCTGACAGAATCACATCTTAGTTAGACCTCCTGGCTTGGACAAAGATTCATTTCTCTCAAAGTCAAGGTCATTTATAAAGGTCTGTGCTGTTCAATGTATCAACCACTAACCACAAGTGGCTATTGAACACTTGAAATATGACTAGTCTCAGGTATGCTGTATGTGTAAAAAATACACTGGATTTCAAAGATTAATTATAAAAAAGAATGTATATTATCTTATTTATATTTTCACATGTTTAACTTAATCAATTTTAATATTATTAACTACATGGAGACCGGGGTTCAATCCCTGGGTCAGAAAGATCCTCTGGAGCACAGGATGGCTATTCACTCCAGTATTCTTACCTAGAGAATTCCATGGGCAGAGGAGCCTGGCAGGCTACAATTCATGGGTTGCAAGAGTCAAACACGACTGAGTGCCTAACACACACACACACACATAAGCACACATTAAAAAGATAATATTTTAGATATATTGAGGTTTAAAATATATTATGAAGTTCACCTTTTTTATGTTTTAAAATACAGCTACCTGAAAAATTTAAATTATATATTCTGGCTCTCATATTTCCGTTGGGCAGGGCTGGTCTGGGCTGTATCCCAGTTTTGAGATGAGCCGCTAGGAGGCAGTAGAGTATAGTGATTGAGAGCAAGGGTACTTGGCCAGGAAGTTTGAGGTTTAATTCCCACAAATTCTGTTTCTTCACTAAGGGACCTTGACACCTAAATTATCTTCTCCAAGTCTCAGTATTCTCACTTATAAAACAGGAAAAGCGATTTTGCTTTCCACTTAGGGATGATGGAGTCTAAACCACTCACATCTAAGGAGACCACGTGGGTTCTTATAATGAGCATGAGTTCCAGGTTATAGAAGAGGACACAATTTTTAAAAGTTATCTGCCTAATGAGAAATAGATAAGTCATGAGTCTTAAATAGTAAAATGCATCAAATAAAAACATTTAAAATATTCTTATCTTCTTGAGCCTCTTGATGAAAGTGAAAGAGGAGAGTGAAAAAGTTGGCTTAAAGCTCAACCTTCAGGAAACTAAGATCATGGCATCCCATCACTTCATGGAAAATAGATTGGGAAACAGTGGCTGACTTTATTTTTTGGGGCTCCAAAATCACTGCAGATGGTGACTGCAGCCATGAAATTAAAAGACGCTTACTCCTTGGAAGGAAAGTTACGACAACCTAGACAACATATTAAAAAGCAGACATATTACTCTGTCAACAAAGGTCCATCTAGTCAAGGCTATGGTTTTTTCAATAGTCATGTATGGATGTGAGAGTTGGACTGTAAAGAAAGCTGAGTGTCGAAGAATTGATGCTTTTGAACTGTGGTGTTGGAGAAAACTCTTCAGAGTCCCTTGGACTGCAAGGAGATCCAAGCAGTCCATCCTAAAGGAAATCAGTCCTGGGTGTTCATTGGAAGGACTGATGTTGAAGCTGAAACTCCAATATTTTGGCCACTTGATAGGAAGAGCTGACTCATTTGAAAAGACCCTGATGTTGGGAAAGATTGAAGGCAGGAGGAGAAGGGGATAACAGAGGATGAGATGGTTAGATGGCATCACCAACTCAATGGACATGCGTTTGGGTGGACTCCGGGAGTTGATGATAGACAAGGAGGCCTGGCATGCTGCGGTTCATGGGGTCGAAAAGAGTCGGACATGACTGAGCGAATGAACTGAACTGAACTTATGCCTTTGACCTATTGCTACTTAACAGCAGAAATACATTAAGGAAAGCAGAAGTAAAACTCCAAATCTAAATATGGGTTAGTTCTGCTATTTTCTGGGTCACCTTTCTCTGCTACTAAAGGACATAATGGAAACAAACTTTACAGTTTCCTGATGAAAAACAGGAAGGTCCTCCTTCCTCCCCAAAGGTAATCAATCACATATCATTCAATAACTAAACATTAAGTAATATTTGGATTGGAGAGCTATTTGGGCAGCATGGATAATGGAAAGTGAATAAGACAGGGCATGCACTCAACCCTGGATCAACTACAGCCTGGGCCATTGTCACATGAAGTCTTCAAATCTTGTTTTTTTCGTCCATAATGAAAATGGGGATGAGGATGACAATGCTTCTCACAATAGTTTTAAAGATTAAATTAAATAGTGGATATAAAACCCACTTGTCTGTAAACTGGAAAATATTACATAAGTATTAGCTACTATCATGATTTGATTCTAGTTGATTCTAAGACTCATCTACACAGATGGAGCCACTGTGATCTCTGGTTAATATAAAGAGCAGAAGGTAAACAAGGGTGATTTTGTACCTGACGGTTAACCTATCAGGACCTTGGTTCCTATTCTTCCCAATGTATTTTAAAAAATCATTGGGAAGGCTTTATTTTTTTTAAAAAAAGCACTCAAATTCTTATACAGGTGTGAAGCATTATTGGTTTGGATAATCACTGAGTTGATTTTACTGAAAAATACAGAAAAATCTTATGTTGAATATCTAGGAGTCCCTCCTACTGTGATAAGTAGCCATTGCTATGCTCCAAAAAATATTTCCTTGTGCTCTTAACTCACATAGGCTAACTCAAGATAATAGGGGCAATAATATGCCAATTGAAAAAGGAAGGTTGCAGTATGCATGTCTTGTTCAGGTCTGGGTAAGATGAAATTTAAAAGCATCTATGCCATCATTTTCAAGTACAGCCACATTCAGCACAGTGTAATAATCACAACTGCAGGAGATCATTCCCAACAAGAACTATCAGTTCGTATTCAGGCTGACAAAGTTGGCTTCTTTGTTAAAAAAAAAAAAAAAGAAAGAAACTCATCTGCAGTATTTTTTAAATCAGTACTATTTTTGAAATGCAAGTATTCCAAAAGACATGAACAGGATTTATCTACCCTTTAATTATTAGGGCTCTAAATTGGACATATATAGATGCAACAATGACGCTTATAAATGAGTCCTTAAAACTTCACATAAATAAATAAGAACTCATAAAAATGGAAGAGTAAAATAAAAGCACCCTACTGACCTGTAAATAGCTACCTACATAACTGACACATTTTCCCCACATCTTTTGATTTCATGTTATTCATTAAAGAGAACATACTGGTACTAAAAGGCTTTTCTGTCAGTGTGTACTTCTTCATTCTTAGTTGTTTCTCATCACTTTCAATTTATACAGAATGTTAACAAGCTTTCTAACTTTTTTTGGACCACATAGCCTGCAGGACCTTAGTTCCCCAACCAGGGATCAAGCCATGCCCCCTGCAGTGGAGGCGTGGAATCCTAACCACTGGACCACCAGGGAATTACCTAAACGATCTAATTTTTAAAATTAAGCTCATTTAGTTTTTGCTGACTTAAACTTTTATTTTTTTCATTTTATATGTAGTTTCCTTGCATTTATTAATTTTTCTGTAGAACTCTCTTGATTTACTATCCCCGTACATGGACGAAGCCATTCTTAAACAAAACTTCAGACTTGGGATGCCACCTATTCTTTACACAATGCTTCTGTTCAAATGGGATTAAATAAAAACATGACTTAACAAATGAGCACACTAAGGAAAAGAACTAGAATCTCTGTGCATATGGAAAATTCAAGGAGTAAAAAGAAAAGTGAAGAAGATGCATCCACTGAGATACTAAGGCAACTAAGCCAATCTTGATAAGGAAAAGATTAAATAAGACAGCAAACCAAGGGCCCTGAAAGTAGCAAGTGTGCTCTCCAGAAGTTCAGAGACGTAGAAACCAATTCAGAAAGTGTATGGATTGTCGGTAACCTAAGAAGAACAGATAATGCATCACCAACACTGACTCTAATCATTTTTTACCCTTTATTTCCATTTCTGGTATTTTAAACCTGTTTTTTTATATGTAAAAGTTAAATGCCACAGCCACCACCATTTCCACTATGACTACTGTCTTAACTACCATTGTCAACACCATCATCAACATGCCTAGACTTTACATTAACAAAAACACAAGATACAAAAGTACTTCTTTGCCTTCAGGGAGACCAACTGCACTATTAACCATTTCCAGGGCAGTGAGTGAAAAGTGAACACCAGTGATTATACCTGGAAGGTCTTCCGAGAGCAAGAGTTACCATTACTAATTCCAAGCTAGGCTCACCTTGCTTCTTGCATGATCAGTTGCTTAGTCTGTCTGACTCTTTGCAGTCTCATGGACTGCAGCATGCCACGCTCCTCTGTCCATGGGATTTCCACGGAAGAATACTGGAGTGGGTTGCCATTCCTTCTCCAGGGGATCTTCCCAACCCAGGGACTGAACCTGTGTCTCCTGCATTGGCAGGCAGGTTCTTTACCACTGAGTCACCAAGGAAGCCCCACTTTGCTTCTTATCTATAGCACAAACTGGACTCACTGTGGTTATGCCTTTTGGCTGCACCTTTAGAGCACACTGCACTTTCCCTAAGGTATATTCACGAAACACCTGGGTAACGCCTATTAAAAATGACTAAGGAAAGTGCTATATTCCGTATTCCCGTCTTGAATATTCACAGGGCATTTAGCATGTTAAAGATGCTTGCAATAAAGGAACTATCTTTGCTTAGCTCAGCATTTCCTGAGTTTATTTGACCATGCAACCATTCTGTATTCATACCCCTCTACAGGCAATCTAGGAACATCTCCCAGAACTAATACTTCCAGAGAGACATTGGGAAATACCCTTTTGACTGATAAGGGACAGAATTAATTCAGATGAATATTACATCCTCCCAAAGCTTGAAAAACCTATTCTGCCCTAGGAAGAGGAGACAACAGCACAACCAAACGAGTGCCGAAGAGGAAAGGATTTCTTAAAATTACAAGGTCTTCTGATCAAAGGTACCTGTTCTACTTACTTAAGGAGATTCCCGAGATTGAAGAGAGCCCGATTATGCTGCGGGTTTAGCTGGAGAGCCCTCTGATAGTACATCTTTGCCTCTGTCGTGTCTCTAGTCAGGGTTCCAAGGTTGTTCAGGGCACTTGCGTGGCGTGGATACAACCTGAAAAATTAGAAATCTTAAGCCATAATTGTTCAAAGGCTTCTACATTGGTCATGATTTACTTGTTCTTCACCCCTCCCCACCTCAGGAATGCCAGAACCAAAATGAAACACTGAATTCTTCCTTTATTTCACAGTATGCCTATGTGAAATCTTTTTTTATTTCTTTATGACTACGCTGAGTCTTTGTTGCTATGCACAGCTTTCTCCAGTTGCAGCGAGCAGGGGCTACTCTCCAGTAGCTGTGTACAGGCTTCTCATGGAGGTGGCTTCTCTTGGTAAGGAGCATAAGCTCTAGAGCACAGGGCTCAGTAGTTGTGGTGCCTGGGCTTAGTTGTCCCACAGCATGTGGAATCTTCCTGGACCAGGGATTGAACCTGTGTGCCTTCATGGCGTGTGGATTCTTAACCACTGAACCACCAGGGCAGTCTCTCTATGTCAAATCTTAACCATCAACTGTTTGTGCAGCTACCGGCATGTAAAGACGGCAGGAAAGCACATATTTGACATTCAGTGGTATAAGTAAATTAGCCTCAAAGAGTGCAAAAATAAATAACGTGCCAATCAACCCGGGTAAGATACTTCGCTTGGAGCCTACAGTTACTTTCAACTTCCTTTGATAGAAAATCCTCATTGCTTCAGGTGTTGAGTTTCTGGTCTAGGGGACTGCTGACCAGCTGCCTGGATAATGCCCACTATTAACACAAGATGCTGGCAATTCCTCGGCTGAGGGATCTTTGAATATTTGAAGCATCAGTGACACCACAATTATTGAGAAGGTGATACAAACATCTCCCCACAAAAATAATATTCCTCCTTCAAATGGCTCTCTGTCTTGACTCTTTTACCATTTTATCTCATTTCCCCCCCTACTGTAATTTGGCACCACCTGCCCTGATAGAGTCTGGGAGTGAAAATCCTGACAAATATTTAAAAATTTAAAAATGCACAATGAAGTGAAAATAGCAATCCTAATATTCAAAAGCAAATGTAAAGAAGGACTGCATGTACATCAGCAAACCAAATTTATGGTGATTAAGAAAGGAAGAGAATCAATTTACTCCCTTAGCTCAAAACTATAAGGAAGGCAAATCAGCACTGCTGCTTCAGCCACTGCTGAATTGTTTCTGCTGTGTTCAGAGGGGGCATATATAGCCGTCAAAGAGGTTGCCCTGTCTCTGTCACCCAGAGGACTTTGTATAAGCCTGTGGAGCTGGCTTTTAATGTAGGAAAGTCAAGATAAAGCCCAAGTAATAAAAACAGGATCTGTACCTGTCAAGTCTCCTGATGATCAAAAGCCATGCTTCCCCTCTCCCAGCCTGTTCCATACCTTCTAAGAAGATCAATATAATCTGGGGACAGAGGGGTTCCTATTAAAAGGCCAAGGAAGACAAGCTGTATAGCTTAAAAACAAAACAAAACAAAACAAAAAAACCTTTGCATAACCCAACTTTCTTATAGCTCAGCTATAAGCATCCCTCAGTACTTTCAGGAAGACAAACTGGGTAGTGCTCCTGTTGACTGACAAAGGATAGAATCAATTTAGATGAATGTTACATCCTCCCAAGGCTTGAAACCCCTAATTTTTCGCAACGACTTTGGAGGCTGCTGGGAGACATATATTATGAGAGGAAGTTGGGAAGAGAAAAAACACATACACACTGCTTGGTTACCTTTAATTAGCAAAGACAATCTGCAGGTACCTGATACCAATCCCCTGACTCCCAGCCTCACAGTTCCTAGGGGGTCTCCATGGAGATGCAAGCCCTTGGAGGTCTCTGAAGTACCTCTATAGGACATCAGAGCCAAGAGAAGATGCTCTAATGCTTGGCCACTCATTCCATGCCCTGAACAGCCTCCTGGGAAGCTATGTCTAAAAATTACTTTGGGAATGGTCATGGAGAGCACATCAGAGCCAGGACTTAAATTCTTCCAATGGGAAAAAATTTTTTTTTGGATGCTGAGAAAAGCTCTCTGACCTAAAGATTTAAGGTGGGGACGGGTCCAGTGAACATGATGAAAACAGTTCTAATTGTTTCTCTGATAACAAACAGCAACAGAAGGTCCTAGGAACCTCTGCCTTCTCAGAAGAAGTCACTTCTTAAAACTTGCTCTTTTTCTTATTTCTTTAGGTTTTGGAGGCCTCAAAATAAATGTCTGAGATGAAAACACTAAATTTAGGAAGTTGTTCAGTTGCTCAGTCGAGTCTGACTCTTTTGCGACCCCATGGACTGGAGCGCACCAGGCTCCTCTGTCCATGGGATTTCCCAGGCAAGAATACTGGAGGAGGTTGCCATTCCCTTTTCCAAGGGATATTCCCAACCCAGGGATAGAACTGGAGTCTCCTGCATCTCCTGCATTGGCAGGTGGATTCTTTACTTCTGAGCCACCAGGGAAGCCCAAATACGGGAAAGGACAGTCTACATTCATTAAGAGCTTCTACATGGGTTCCCTGTCACACAACAGCCTCTCCTTCTGGTTCTCAGTCCACCTTTTATGACTTCATCACTGTCTCACTGCCATTTAAAGCAACAGCGTGCACTTTCAAAGATTACTGACTACAAAAATGTTTCTCTCTCTCTCTCTTTTTTCAAACCAGAAACAGAACATAAGCCTACACTGAACTCTCCAAAACAGAAACAATCAGTGAGAAGGAAAGTAAAAAAGAAACAAATATAAATACCATCAGGGGAAAAAAGTCTTCAGCATGTCTTGTGCTCCAAGAAGCTTAGGACAGGGCTTCGTGGTCAGCCACAGGCAGCAAAGCAGCTCTGCTGTAACAAAATCCTAACCTGTCCAGGAAGGGGATTGCTGGCATTTACAGTGATTTTACTGAATCTAATGCAGGAGCCACAGGAGACTTGGGTTTGATCCTTGGGTCAGGAAGATCCCTTGGAGAAGGAAATGGTAACCATTCCAGTATTCTTGCCTGAAGAATCCCAAAGACAGAGAATCCTGGTGGGTTACAGTCCATAGGGTTGCAGAGTCCGACAAGACTAAA
The DNA here is from genome assembly GCF_027580195.1 of Bos mutus. Classification (NCBI taxonomy): domain Eukaryota; kingdom Metazoa; phylum Chordata; class Mammalia; order Artiodactyla; family Bovidae; genus Bos; species Bos mutus. Next base: position 94,783,771 of record NC_091621.1, read on the forward strand.
ATGACTTGGCACATTGACTCTGTTACCACTCACAGTGCTCCACCTCAAAAATGTGTGATATTGTTTATTCCTGGTAGTAGTAAGGGTCTGCTAGGAATAGCCTCCTTCTCTGAGCTGGTTAGGTTCGCCTAATCATGAGCAAGCATTGCATTATTTATGAAACAAAGCTGAATTTCATAAAAATAATTCTTTAAGAGGGCCAAGAAAAAAAAGTCACTTTTAATTTTGATGTTTATATAGATGTAGACATTTTCTTAAAACATATTCTGCTCTTGTTTACAGAAGATCTATGCAAGGACAAAACTTATTTTGTGTGTTTACTTTTTAAATTAACTTGTGTTTAAATGAACTCAGGTCTAATTCAATCCTGAGGTCTCCAGAAGGGGAATGCTCCATCAATTGTCAGAATAAATGAAGTGTGCCTTGACTTTGATGACTACAGGTATGTTTTACCAAAGTTCTGGTAGTGATTATTCCCTTCCCCAGCAAAACAATCTCTACGAAAGCTCCACTGAACTGGAGGAGAGTGGTGATTTTCTTTTCAAACACATTTTTAAAAAACCAGTGTGAACAGCCACTAGTATAAGGAAGTGTATTCTTTCTTTTTAAAAAAAGAAATCTAGATATAGAAATACAATTCTACGAGCTGAAGAGAATATCGTTTCAAAACTGGCTGATTTACATTCTTGATAAGCACACATCCATTTGAGCATTGAAGTGCTTGTTACTTTTTATCTGGTAGCCTTTCCTTAAGCAGAATTAATAAGGCAGGTAGTTAAGGACACTATTATTATTCCCTTTCATTCCCAGTCACCTTATCTCTGAAGAATAAACATCAACATGTTAACAGGAACCACTGAGGTAGCAGCTGCCTAAGTGGCAAACAGAAAGCAGGAACAGAAGAAAATGGGCCCCAAACACTGAGCATGTATTAATGATACTTTACATTTTAGAGCGCTTTCTCATACACTATCTAACTTAATTCTAATTCTTCAAGTAGAATTATTGTACTGTTTTACAGTTGTAGAAAGGGAGGGTGGGGAAATTAAAAAATAAATTACTTTCTTCAAAAAAGAAATATCTCAGAAGCAGTTGTGTTAAGTGTTGAAAGTCAGATAATTCCAGTAAATCTATTTATTTTCCCAAACAATCCATGAGTCATTCAACCTTCAGTAAAGAAATATACTGCTACCAATTAGAGCTTTCACTTAGAAGAATTTCCCCTTGTATCCTTGGGCCAATTCATTCAGCTATGATCTTATAGGAACTACTCAGTGACAGAAGCAAAATAAAGTCAATACTCAGGAAACGTGGCTGAGGTTCTCCTTCCCTGGGAAAACTTGTCTTCTGCCATACAAAATACTTATGTTATCTCTGCAAAGCACAGTATTATGGGAAGTTATTTGGAACCAACAATATTAAGTAAGTATGTAAGGCAGTGGGGCTTCCCTGGTGGCTCAGATGGTAAAGAATCTGCCTGCAATGCAGGAGACCCTGGGTCAGGAAGATCCTCTGGAGAAGGGAATGGCAATCCACTGCAGTATTCTTTTCTGGAAAATTCCATGGACAGAGAAGCCTGGTGGGCTCCAGTCCATGGGGTCACAAAGAGTCAGATATGACTGAACGACTAACATTGTGGTTTACTGTGTGATATGAGGCACAGATACATGCTCACAGATCTACTGGTCTCAAGCTTCAATCTCAACTAAAGATCTATGAAGATAAAATGTATATGATTCTAGTTTAGTTTTCAAAAGTTAAGAATGATGTTCCTTTTTTACTGTTTGAGAAACTTCTAAGGCATTTCATTGTTCAAACAAGACTGTATCGTGTGCTCCAGTTTGCAGTTTCCTTTTGGAATATACACACCCTGATTTGTCTGATTTTCATTCCACACATTAATTTATTTGAGGTTAAGTATGCTAAGGTCAGATGTTTATTTTCTATTTCCTACTGAAGGGGAAAAAAAAAAAAAAGGACCCGAAAGAAAAACATGACTGGGAAAAAATTCAATCATGAGACCTAAAGTTCACTGAACTAAAAAGTACCCAAAGTAAGCTTTATTTCAGGAGTCCACAGCAGCAGCATATTTTTAGTCACATTAGTTCCTGGCATTTCTCAAGTGTCTGGTTCCTTCATGCTATAAAATATGAATCATCAGGTCATTAAATTGTGCCAGAATGACATTGATCATCTACCAGTCTGCTTCTTTAATTGTATGAAATCACCATTGACACCCAGAAGTAAGTCTTGCCACTTTCTTTTGGTTCTGTACTTCTTCCCATTCATTAGATAGCCTTGGGGAAATAAAAACCTCAAATGCAATTTAGGGAAACAGGACTCACTCTTCAGTGAGGAGCCAACTAAATGATCTGACCTCTCACAATGGATGACCTCCAGTCAGGATTCAGCAGGACTTCGCCCATCTGACTTTTCCAGACAATTTAGAGTAAAACCATGCCCTCAGGAAATGACTCATTTTAAGTGACTAAATTTTCCTGATTCCCAGGAATTTTCCTCAGGAGGCTGGGAAATGCATTGATTTAAAGACTTCTCTGCTCTTTTAAACAGAAAGTGGTCAATGCAATTTAACTTTTCTCAAGGGCTTGGGGTGACCAACTTTGGTTTTCTGTGGCAGAAGTACAGGAAATTATTTTGGTGGAGTGGAAAAATAACTGCACTTGGGAGTCAGAAGCCTTGGGGAACTTTCTTGCTGGGTGATTTTGAACTCACACCTGTGCTTTAGTTGCTCTCTCTGTAACAATAAGGTCCATAACATATTAACCTGTGTGACCAAAAAGGATGGTGGGTATAAGATGCCTACCATCATCGCTGGTACATTCCACTCATCTGATGCTCTGGGGTTGGCTGCAGAACCTCTGGGGGGCTGCGCTTGGCTCCCTCCACAGCCCTAATGAACCCACGGCAGGCTGAAACTGCCACTTTTCTTTCATGTGTATTTCTCATCCTCCAAAAAATCATTCTTCTCACTGCTGTCAAAGGTATCTGACTTGCTTCCATCAGTCAAAATAACATCCATTATTTTTTCACCACTAACCCAGTGAATGCTCAAGTCTTCTCATATCCATCTGTTTCTCCCACATCATGGGTTTTCAGATGTGAAGGACACTTGGCCCACTCCATTTTAAGAATGTAGGACGGTTCCTTGTCAAGCACTCACTCCAACAGAGCCTGTCAATCTTTCATCATCTGAAATAAATGATGCCCACAGGCACTAGGGTAATTTCCTCCAAACATTTCTGACACGCTCAACATCAAATGGGATTCTAGACACGCACAATTTTAAGAGTTACACCCAAGATTATAAGGAGGTTCAAAGTCCTATATGACAGATCAGTGAGCTCGTAGAATCCTTCTTGTAATAACACTTTGCAGCATGTGTAGCACTCTGGCTGTTAGACTGACAGGCAAAAAAAAAAAAAGACAGTGGTGGGCAGGAGTGTGTCCAATGTTACAGTTAATAGTGCCAGCCTAGGAGGTCATGAGTGGGAGGGAAAGGAGTGTATATCCTGAAGATTCACCTCAGGAATTGGGGGTCACTACTGGCATATAGTTTCCCAAGCGGTGCTAATGGTAGAGAATCTGCCTGCCAATGCAAGAGACACAAGAGATGAGGGTTCAATCCCTGGGTTGGGAAGATCCTCTGGAGAAGAAAGTGGCAACCCACTTCAGTATTCTTGCTTGAAAATTCCATGGACAGAGGAGCCTGGTGGGCTATAGTTCATGAGGTTGCAAAGAGTCAGACATGACTGAGTGACTGAGCAGACACACACACACACACACACACACACACACACACACACACACTGGCATATAATGGTCAGCAGCTCAGTTTAGTTCAGTCGCTCAGTCGTGTCCAACTCTTCGACACCCCATGAACCGCAGCACGCCAGGCCTCATTGTCCATCACCAACTCCCAGAGTTCACCAAAGCCCATGTCCATTGATTCAGTGATGCCATCCAATCATCTCATCCTCTGTCATCCCCTTTTCCTCCTGCCCTCAATCTTTCCCAGCATCAGGGTCTTTTCAAATGAGTCAGCTCTTCGCATCAGGTGGCCAAAGTGTTGGAGTTTCAGCTTCAACATCAGTCCTTCCAATGAATATTCAGGACTGATCTCCTTTAGGACGGACTGGTTGGATCTCCTTGCAGTCCAAGGGACTCTCACGAGTCTTCTCCAACACCACAGTTCAAAAGCATTCATTTTTCGGCCCTCAGCTTTCTTTACAGTCCAACTCTCACATCCATACATGACCACAGGAAAAACCATAGCCTTGACTAGACAGACCTTTATTGACAAAGTAATGCCTCTGCTTTTCAATATGCTGTCTAGGTTGGTCATAACTTTCCTTCCAAGGAATAAGCATCTTTTAATTTCATGGCTGCAATCACCATCTGCAGTGATTTTGGAGCCCAGAAAAATAAAGTCAGCCACTGTTTCCACTGTTTCCCCACCTATTTCCCATGAAGTGATGGAACCAGATGCCATGATCTTAGTTTTCTGAATGTTGAGCTTTAAGCCAACTTTTTCACTCTCCTCTTTCACTTTCATCAAGAGGCTCTTTAGTTCTTCTTCTCTTTCTGCCATAAGGGTGGTGTCATCTGCATATCTGAGGTCATTGATATTTCTCCCAGCAGTCTTTATTCCAGCCTGTACTTCTTCCAGCCCAGTGTTTCGCATGATGTACTCTGCATATAAGTTAAATAAGCAGGGTGACAATAGCTAGTGGTGTTAAAAGTGTATAAGTGTATTAGAGCTTGAAACCTGCAGTGGAGGAAAACAAAGTGAAGCAGAAGAATAGGGTATGCTGGGGTTGGCTGGGAGACCAGGGATAGACTCATGGACAAGATGAGGTTACCTAAGGCACCCTGAAGGGAGGGAGGCAGCCATTTACAGAAGGGGGAAAGTGTCTTGGGAAGAAGGAAGGACAAATGCAGAGTCCCTGTAATAGATGTGAATGAAAAAATACTGACCATCGTATCAGCAAACAAACAGTGTTGCAGCCATCACATAATCACATTACAGCTGCCCAGATGGTGAGCCCTGCGGGCCTCAGGATAGAAACCAGATGCCCACCATCCTTTAGCCAGCAGCTGCAGCCACCTCTGATGGTGCACCCTGGGGAGACTCAGGATGAGACAGCACATGATACTGGCCCCAGATAGCTGAGGTACACATCAAAGGAATGGTTTTCAGTGCACCCAGACTCTTGCATCTTCCCCTACATTAAAAACACTTAAGTTCCTTAAGATATCTGATTTTCTTTAATAAACAGTAATCTTTTGTTGCTCCAACTACCTGGTCTTTGTTGCAAAAACTCTTATATATCCTCAACCCCCATTTGCTTCTTCAGAGTAGTCTCTCAGACTTATCTGAAATGCTGTGTCCTGGGCCATCTGCCAAATAAAACATAATGCTCTACTTTCAGGTCACGCATTTTTTTTTTTTCTCTCCAACTGATATAGGAATGTGGCAACTGCTGTCCAGCGTTCCTGGAGCTGATGGCGATAGGTGCAATAGGAGGTGAGGTCTGAGTGGCAGAGGTCAAACAGTGCATGACATGGAGACCACTGCAGGGCCCTTGATTCTTGATGGAAGCAAGCAGAATGTTCTGAGCCCAGTACTGCTAATGAACTCCCCTGGGCTGCTGGGTTAAGAACAGATGGCAGGAGGGCAGAAGGGAGAAGTGAAAATGTGGAGACCAGAGAACACTGAAGCAATCCAGGTGAGAGAAGATGGGCAGTGGAGGCAGAGAGAAGGGGTCTGATTTAGGATGTTTTAATAACATTTACTGAGTTTAGCATGGCCAGGTATTTAGATACTGTTTTACACCTTGTTTGTGAATTATCTTCTAATATTCCAGCCCTATGAGGTAGGTTGGAGAAGTAACTGGCAACCCACTCCAGTATTCTAGCCTGGAGAATCCCAAGGACAGAGGAGCCTGGCAGGCTGCAGTCCATGGGGTTGCAAAGAGTAGGACATGACTGAGCGACTAACACTAACACTATTAAGTAGATAACACCACTATTCTCATTTTAACAGAAAATCTAAATGATATTCTGTTCAGTTCAGTTCAGTTCAGTCACTCAGTTGTATCTGACTCTTTGTAATCCCATGGACTACAGCATGCCAGGCCTCCCTGTCAATCACCAGCTCCCAGAGCCTACCCAAACTCATGTCCACTGAGTTGGTGATGCCATCCAACCATCTCATCCTCTGTCATCCCCTTCTCCCCCACCCAATCCCCCTGCCCTCGCCACCTTCAATCTTTCCCAGCATCAGAGTCTTTTCAAATGAGTCAGTTCTTCGCATCAGGTGGCCAAAGTATTGGAGTTTCAGCTGCAGCATCAGTCCTTCCAATGAACACCCAGGACTGATTTTCTTTAGGATGGACTGGTTGGATCTCCTTGCAGTCCAAGGGACTCTCAAGAGTCTTTTCCAACACCACAGTTCAAAAGCATCAGTTCTTTGGTGCTTGCATCACTGACTTGATGGACTCCGGGAGTTGGTGATGGACAGGGAGGCCTGGCGTGCTGCAATACACTGGGTCGCAAAGAGTGGGACACGACTGAGCGACTGAACTGAACTGAAGTGAATTGCCTAGCACCAGTGATTGGTTGATAAGGGGGTATAAATGTTCCATTCCTTTCATGACAACTCTGAGGATGCCCAGCTCCCGAGCACTCTAAGGGCTCCTCTGATCCCCTGGGAGTACACTGCATCTCAGCTTCTCCCTCTGCCCATCTTGTTTCTTTGGCCAGCATTAATGATCTTCCTGTTTGTTAATCTCTGCCTTGGATTCTGTTTCCTGGGGAACTACAGTGAGGTTTTGAAGTGACATGGTGGTTTAAGGCAGAAAAGAAGAGAGCAAATGTTTTTTGATATAAATTATAGAACATTCATGCTGAAATGTAGTCCATAAGTATGATCACAATATGACTAAAATTCTGGCTTTCTAAATGAAATGTATAATGTCTTGGATTTAATGAATAAAATTGTTAAACTTAATTAACACAAAATACATGTGGTAAGAATATAATTTCAACAAAAAGGAAAAATAATTTCTATTGTCCTACTGGAAAGCATATTTAGACTTTTATAAATGAAAATGACACACCAGCAGAAGAATCCATCTCCACTTGTTAAACTAGGTTAACAAATGGTATCGCAATTTTTATTCTTTCCAGAAATACATGGCAGCTGGTAGTTAATGCCACCTGTAGTCATGCGAGTTATTTTAAATGCTCATTCAAAAATAGCCTGGGTAAAGAAAGGCTTTTAAGTAATCATTAAATCCTGATTTTTAAAAAATGTTCAAACTCTACCAGTTTTATAGACAACACTTTTCAAAGGAATTATAATAATCTTATTAATAGACTCAGGACATCAATGAACAGTGGGTTAATTAGACATAGACTTCTTTACAGTCTAATGATGTGGCTTTCTTCAATAATCACTGTCTTATGATTTCCTTTTTTCCACATACACTTATTACAATCTCATGGAGTCTCTCTGCAGACTTCCGGTTATCTACATATGAGGGAATACAAAGAATGATAGCAGTGGGAACTGTTCTTATGACAAGTCTCTATTTTATGCATTAAAAAAAAATCCCAGTCAGAAAAATTTTAGCTTCTCCTTTCCCATGTGTTAGCCAATTATATATCAGTTGAATATTTCTTTTGTACAAGAGTTTTAAAAGCACATTCCTTTCCTTTTAATTATGCCTGGTTAGGGACTTCAAACCCTGCCTCCCCTCCCGCTCCCCCCCCACTAACAGCTTCCCTCCTCTTCAGATTTTCTATTTAAAAGATCAACAATAGATATGTTAAGAGTGGACAAGTCCTCTCTAAGGAGCCATGGTGACCCAAAGACACTTGAGAGATCCCTCAGGTCAGGGACCTCTGAGTAATGCATCTCCTACTCAATATAACTTACAGGAGGGTGACTTCTTAGACTATGTCTGTGAATTTCATGTGAAACCATAACTGTGAAAAGAAAATAGTTATCTGGGTGGCTGAGGATTACAGCCTTTTTATATGTGGCTGATATCCAACTACCTGGAATGCATCAGCCAGTCTGGGTGTGGCAGGGGCTTACTGTCAGGGGCTGGAAGGAAGAGGACATCTAAGTGAACAAATGTTCAGAGGAACATGGAGTGATTCCTCCTGACATCAGAGAGACTTTTTTGATCCACTCGAATAAAGGTGAACTCTATTCTCATTGCCAGCTTCAGGGTTCTTAATGCCTAGCCCATATTAGCCAATCAGTAATTGATTTTTGTAGGGAATCTATACTTAAGATGAAAAATAATTTCCATGAGACTTCTAATGAAGACTCTTTTAAAACAGACATGTAAATGTGTCATCAGATTTCCAGATGTTCTCTCTTCTCTGTAAAGCATTTTGGGGGATACATACAACTTAGTAAACCCTCTCTGTAAGTCTGGGCCCTTTTGTTCCTGTAAGTTATGCTGCTTGAGTCAGTTGTGTTTATTAACAAATTTATTCCAGTTTATTGCAATTTCATGATATAATGAAATATCTTGCAAACTGATAAAATATAAATGTGAAAAAGAGAGTTGTAATTTTTATGAAAACTAAAAAAAAACTCAAAGAAGGGAAGTTGCTCAAAAATTGCTGTTGAATTCAATATAAGATTAATTGTAAAAGACTGGAAAAGAAAAATCAGAAGTCTCAGTCTTTACATTTTTAGTCCACTTTAAAGTATCAAAACTCATCACCACAGAAATGAATTATGTATGTGTTTTTTGCCAATTCTAATCAGCAGACTCTTACTCAAAGAAAAAGACTTGGTATGACATTAAGAGAATTGGTAAATGGGGGTACCTGTGAAACTTTAGGGTACAATAAAACATTTTAGTGTGCATTATTTATTTTGTGATTCTTCACTTTAAACTGACTTTTTAAACTAATCAAGAAGCCACTGGCCAACTATACATACAGTATTAACTGCACTTTATTTGGGAAGTGCCACTCTTGCTCCTTTTGGGCTTACCAAGTGAATCATTTCATGAGAGGTTTTGTACAGGAAGAGCTTAATGGTTGGGTGGTCTTTGGACTTTCTACTCCCATCATATGAGGTGAAATGGTAGGAACCTTCTGCAGAGTAACTCAATGGTCAAAAACTTTTGAAGGAAAATGGCAGCTTCACCACCAGTATTCTGATTTTCCAGTGTACAGAATCCCAACCTTTATAACACCCCAATAAACACAACAGCCACCCCAACAGCAAAGGAAAACTTACACCTGTCTTTGTGGAGGATTTAAGGAAATGGTTCTGACAATTTCCTTTGATGATTTGAGTCTTAATCTGAATCTATGACCTCGGCTGCGGCATTATCTAAGGGCGACCTCCCTTGCAATACAGAAATGTCATAAAAGAGGTACACCAAAATGAAGTTAATGGTACTTCTACATTGTTTAAAAAACAGAATAAAGTTTAAAAGAAGCACAGTATTCATGCCATATATAATTACCAATTTAATATAGTGTTATTTTGAGAACTATAAGCCAGCCAAAAAGATATAGATACAGATACAAACTTTATGACTAACTTCACCATTGTCTTTGGAATTTATACAGTTATTACAACAGGAATGAATAACTCTGGGGACTGACTTCAGATAACACCACATTTAATCCTGCATTTCCCTCATTATTCTCTTTCTTGCTGTGTGCAAATACGGAAAACATCAGAGACAGCAAAGGTGCAGTAGAATGAAACAGTTGGGATAGAGCAGAACCCCAGAGTCTGCAACCTCCACAAAGAGTTACATTAAAGGAAGGATAGTCTTCCAGTCACCGGGGATAAATAATCACCAAAATGATGAATAGTCATAGTATCTTCCTTTTTTTAACATAAAGAGTGACAATTTACTAAAAAAAACCCACATCCACTGAAAATTCACATAGAGGTATCCACACAAAAATAATAATAATTTAAATCAAAAGTATTTTGAGCCTGGTGGGGAGAGGATGAATTACTTCACTAATTACTATGCAGTATATTTTTAGCTTTAATTATTTTTACCGCATTTCTCAAAGGACATGTTTCTTCCTGAAGCACAGTTGTTGAAGCAAACATTTATCTTTATTGTTTCATAGGAAACAGGCGGAAGTCCCAACCAGCTACTGCGATTCTATAAAATCAGCTACAGGAGAATTTTGCTTAATTTATACTTTTGCCCCAAGCTGTGCCTTAGGATCTGCCTTATTTTTTTGTTTGAACTTGACAGAAAATAGTGTGTTAGAATGAAAGAAACTTAAAGAGATACGGGTACATTTCCCTTCCACCAATATTTTTCAGGCAAACTTACTGCTCTTCTCTTCCCTTTAAGAATGCCACCTGAAATCATGGCACACTAATTAATTATTGAAGATAAAACATAATTTATTGGCTTCAATGTCCGTTCAAAGAACACGCCTTTTTAAAAAAAATGACACTTCCTCAATTCAAAAATAATGCGTGTTCATTGTAAAACTTCTGGAACACAAAGGAAAGAATAAAGAAAGAAATTAAACCATAATCTCACTAACCAGAGATAAGCAGTGTAAACATTTGGATAAATTGGCTTGCAGTGAAAAAAATATAATTCCTTATTAAATCTTTCAAAATGCTTTCTATTTCTTAATAAAAACTTCCTTCTCACAATAATGAGCTTTGTTGCAATTATTCCTCTGGGGCTCATATTTCTTGAAATCTTTGGGAAAGAGAACTTGATGTGAATAGCTTAAAATTTTTCCCATATTGGATATTAAATAACAAGTCCTAAAGTCTAAAAGATTTTGCTTGATGACCAAATATACTTATGTAGAACACTATTCAAAAGATAACTTTAAAAAATTAGGTCAGTTACTTTAAGAATGACAATTTCAAACTAAACCTTGAGACAATCCAAGAAGGGTGTTCAGTGAAATGCGTGCTTTGTTTGGTACACATATTTTAGAGCATGTCCCAAAGTGGAGCAGCATCAGAAAATTCAACCAAATGTGGGACACACTGTAGAGGCATGGAAACCTCTTGAGAACACTTCTGTGAGCTCACATGGGGAGATTCTGAGGCTGTGTTTAGTTATCAGGTCTTCACTCCTTCCAGGTTAAACACATTTATTATCTGAGATCTTCTAGGGCAGACCTTCTTTTTTGCGGGGAGGGGAAAAACCACCTTGCAAATCACAGTTGCAGTTGGGGCAACTAAAAGCAATACAGATGGCTGCTGATCATGCAGAACTTAAATCTGAATCTAAAATCGCCTCTGGGGCTTCCCAGGTGGTGCAGTGGTAGAGATGCCTGCCAACACAGGAGATGCAAGAGACACAATCTCGATCCCTGGGTTGGGACAATCTCCTGCAGGAGGAAATGGCAATCCACTCCAGCATTCTTGCCTGGAAGATTCCACGGACAGGGGAGCCTGGTGGGCTACAGTCCATGGGGTTGCAAAGAGTCAGACATGACTGAACAGGCACGCAGTAAAATCATCTCTAAAGCCATGCATGGTATATTCTCTTCCAGTAGATAAATACAAAGAGAGTGTCAGGGCTGCTCATGTTTAAAATGTTAAAACATTAAAAAATATACTATATATACATGTATGTACGACTGAGCGACTGAACTGATGTATATACATACCTTGTTAACATATTCCCAACAGAGTAATTAAGTGAATTCTCACTTTTTTTAAAATTTAACACAATGATCAGAGTATTTTACTTCTATTCTCAAAAGTTTTTATATAAATCCTTTTAGATAATGGGAAGCCTAGACTGGGAAGAATTCATTGGAGTAAATATCCTATGAATTTATGAGAATATTTTTTATAACCAATTCCTATAGGTCTGTATATATGTATTTAACTGTGTCACTTCATTACATAATGTGTAGCAATGGAAATTTTTATTAGAAAACACCGAAAGTTAGAAGCAAAGTAGACTTATAACAGACTTGAACAAAAAGCCAAAAAATTTGGAGTCCAAGATCTATACCACCTCCAAGGAGATGGTCACTATCAAGAGAAACAAGGTCTCTATATACTGGGAGGGGTGAGTGAAATAAACAAGGGCCTGAAAAGCACAGACACCCAGCTGCAGCTTACTTGAGGGCCGTTCTGTAGTGGTAGATGGCTTCCCTGTTCCGACCCTGGTCCTTCAGGAAATTGGCATAGTTGTAGTGAACCTTGGCATTGTGGGGCAGAGTCTGAACTCCAGACCTAAAAGTTAATAAATTAAAAAAAAATGAGTAACAAAGAGTACTGCTTAGGAATGTTGCCAGTTGCTTTCATGTTTTAATCACAGATTTATGAACCTGCATTTGAAATGTTCATTGCATCCACCAAAGCCTCTTTCAAAACTTGTGGACCTTATGAGTTACTAAACATGCTTCTGTGGAAAACAGTGAAGGTTGTGCACAATTATGCACAAGCAAAATACACTAACTGCACGTGAAGCAGAGAAGCAGGAAGTAGTGAGAGATGATTCTTTGGGGGGACAATCATGCATGCTCAAGTTAACTCAGCTTTTTCCTTTTTCCTTACTTCTTTCACTTATAGCCTTCCTCTTTTTTTAAAAAAAATTGAGATTGTCTATAAAAATAAATCATTACAAGAAAGATGACTGTAGACTAGCCTCCCTACTAAGGTTTGTTGGAAATAAATATTTCTCATGTACTAAGCCAGGGCTAATTTTATTTAAAGGCAGGTGTAATTATTAATAAATATTCTACAAGTTGGAGGTAAGGAAAGGAGGTTTGGCTCAGAAAAGTTAAAAATTTCTTAAGTCATGAGTGTATTAGTCTGCTCAGACTGGCAAAACAAAATACCTGGGGAGCCCCAGAGGGTAACACTGAAGTTTTGAAGGTGATACAAGTCACTTGTAACTGCACAACAAATTCACCTTGCACAAGATCAGCCTGGTAGTAAGTACATAGAATGGGATTCTGACCCAAGGATTTGCTTCTAGAGTCTCTGTTCCCTCACCTGCAAGGAGGTGGTGGCAGGGAAGTGACAAAGGTAGATGGGTTTGGGAGCTATCTGGGAAGAAAACTCCAGAACTTATGTAGGTTAAATGTGGGAGGGCAACAGGCTAAGGGTGAGAGGAAGGAGACATGATGACAACCTAATTTCTGGGCAATAGTATTTCAAATGCAGTACCTCTTCTAGGTAAGAACACTAGGGAAATTCCATACAAAGTGTTAAAGCGGTTAGGGAAATACGTCAGGGTATTGTGACCTTTGTTGAGCTTTTGTTGAAATAGCCCCTATTTAATGTTATAAGCCAATAAAAATTGTTTTTAATTTTAAAATAAAGAAAAATGTGCAAAGGCAAACATAAATGAAAGAAAAAAAATTAACAGCCCCTTAGGACCAGCAAAGACTGTCCCACTTAAAATCCACTGGCTGGCTCCTTGAGGAACTCTTCAGAGGACAGAATGTACAGGGAGTGGGTGAAGCTAGAGACCAACCCAAGGGCAACATCCTGGGAAAGCAGCAGATTCCACCTTATGTGGAGCTGCTGAGGTGAGGTCAAATGCATGGCCCTAGGTACCTCTTCCTGGGCCTGCACATCCCGGTGACTTATTTCACTATTCTTTCCCTTCCCAGCAAAAGGCAGGAAGTTTAGTCTCTAGAGGGCTTCCCAGGTGGCGATAGTGGTAAAGAACCTGCTTGCCAATGCAGGAGATGTAAGATATTTGGGTTCAATCCCTGAGTCGGGAAGACCCCTGGAGAAGGGCATGGCAACCCCCTCCAGTATTCTTGCCTGGAGAATCCCATGAACAGAGGAGTCTGGTGGGCTACAGTCCATGGGGTTGCAAAGAGTTGGACACTGAAGAGTTGGACTTAGCACACACTCATGTTACTCCCTAGAGAACTGAATCAGAGAGCTCCTGCATTCAGAAACAACAGGTACAGCTGAGGGCCAGTAGAGATGTACCTTCAAAGTAGGTTAAATGACAATATGCATTCTGAACAGTGGATCCTCCTAACCCTGTGGTATCCATGCAAAGCTCTACACACTGGCAGCCAGGATTGGACTCTCAGGGAGGAGACTGGAGGAATCCTCTCACTGGAAAATGACTAACCCAAAACAAAAGATTTACAAATGCTACCATTTGGGTGCTCCAGTGAAACCATCAATCTCTTCAATCACCCCCACAGTACAGCTCACTAGCTAACAAACAAAGCTAGAATTTTAATGTAACATTTCAAATGGACATTACCCAAAGTATATTTAGTCATGGCAGGACCAAGGTCAGAGTGATAGTGATGGCTTCTTAAAAATTTAATTTTTATACAGGAAAATGTTTGATTTTTCTCTCCGAAACTACACAGTGCATGGTACAGGGAGATTTTAAAGATAACTTTGATTTCAGCATAGATATAACTGTAATATTTATTGGAATTGATCCTTCCTTCTATGCAATTAGCATAGCCGCTCTATTATGTTTCACCCAAGTTCGGTCTGTGAAAACACATCCTTGTGAAGATGAGGGCATTGTTCAGGGATGGCAGTAGGAAGTAGTAACACTCGTAGCAGGCGAGCGGGTGTGGGTGGAGGAACTGCAATCCTGTGACTCTGCTGCTTTTCCCGTTGCTATTTCCCATTGTTGTTTTTGACCTTTACATTCTCTACGTAATGTTTTCCTGCTTTGTTTTTCCAGTCTCTCATTTTACAATGAACAGTTTATGAAAAAAGAAAGATAAACTAGCCAAAGGCAAAACTTTCAGTGTCACTGAGTGGCCAGTTTGCCTCTCCTTCCCGGGCCAGCCTCCTCAGCCTGTGACTCGGACATTGTCATTCAGTCGTCCCAACTGTCTTAATAGAATGTGCAGCCTTACACAAATTTACTCCACAAGGAAATGTAGGATTCATGAGTTATGGTGCTGGATCTCAAACCCTATTCATGACTGCTGCTGCTGCTACTGTTTAGTTGCTAAGTCGTGTCTGACTCTTTGCGATCCCATGGACTGTAGCCTGCCACGCTTCTCTCTCCATGGGGTTTCCCAGGCAAGAATACTGGAGCAGATTGCCATTTCCTTCTCCAGGGATTGAACCCGCATCTCCTGCGTCTCTTGCATTGGCAAGCGAATTCTTTATCACTGAGTCACCGGGGAAGCCCTATTAATAACTACAACAAGGATTATGAATAAAAGCCTCCCTCTGAATGCAGGGTCTGTATTCATGCATTTTACATTTCTCCCTCACACCTCTCATTTGCAGAAGACTTGAAAAATACCAGAGATATCAAGACACTTCTCTCAGGTATCTCTCCAAGTTTGTAGAACGTTTGTTTTGTTGATATTACTGGAACAATAGGTCAGGAAAACCATCTCCAAATTCCTGATTAGAAAACAAACACTTTTTAAAAACAAGTAGTGTTCGGCCAGAGGTTAACAGGAAAGGAAAGTAAGAATTTGTGGTTCTCCTCGATTGTGACCCTATTTAACCTAAGGTTTCCAACACCACACTCAGGATGGCCAGTGCTTACACCGGCTCATTTTAAATCAAGCGCTGAGCTAAGCATCCACTTTCAAGGGCTATCTCCTTTCCTCCCTTCAACAATCCATCAGATGGGTAGTATACTGTACCTCCTATATTGTAGTTGAGGAAATTGAAGCTCAGAGAGATGAAGACTATTTTCTAAGGTTACAGACTGAGTAAATAGTTGAGCAGAGATTTCAACCAAGGCCAATATAAGGTCAGAATCATTCCTGAAGTTGGTCAATATTGGATAAACCTAAAAGGTACCACAAGATACTAGGTACATTAGAATGTCACTGTGACTATGTTTATATCATTGATAAATAAACTACGGCCTGATGGGCCACAGACACATCCATGGGTTTACCCTTCTACAAAAATGTCTTTGGCCTCTTTCCCAAGGTAACAGCAGAGTAGCTGCAAAAGAGACGAGAGGGCCCACGAAGCCTCAAATATTTATAGTCTGGCTTTTACAAAGGAATCTGCCAATCTCTGGTTTCTGTTCTCTGCCCTGAGAGATCTGCTTATCTTTCTGGCTCAGCAATTCCAGAGGAAGAAAAAGAAATGTGTTTTCTACAGAAAGGGAGGAAGATCTAGGCCATAAATTCTTAAGGGTGGTCCACAGATCATTTAAACAGTTCATGAATGGGATTCAGAGAGAACCCAAACTGGATGCAAAACAAAATATGCTATCTTTGTCATTCTAGGTATTTTGAAGATTTGGGGGATAGGAAGAAAATATTTAATCAAATTGCATTATTTTGGTACAATTTCCTGCAAACACACATAAGAGCCTGGGGTATCACTCAGTTCAGCTGGATGTATGCAGTTTCTATCTCCTCAGATTAGATAGCAGAATAATTTCCTGTTCTAAGAGATTAAGAAAATGTACCTTGCAACTATGATACAAATATCTCTCACTCTGTCTCCATCTGTCTCTCTGTCTGTCTGTCTCTGTTTACATTGGGCGTAGATTAAGTTAGACAACATAAAGCAAAATATAGGTGTGGTGAAGTATATACATTCTTTGGCTTTTACATTAGATTTGGGTTCAAATCCTGGCTCTTCCTTTCACAGCTATCTGACTGGGACAAACTACTCTCTCTCTGAGCCCTTGGTGAGACACAAGGATTGGATTCTTATGCTTTTGTGTGAGAGGTTTTCAAGAATAGATGTACAAAGATGTGAGGCAGCTTTGCATTGGTATCTCCTAAAAATACATCATTCAGTGCCATCTTTTTTTGTGGGAGGAGGCCTTAGCTGGAAACACTGGAACTTGACTGAAATTTGGATTTTCTCTAACACAAAGGTCTGTCCTAATATATTCTGTAAGATTGCTCATAGTATTGCCAAGCAAAACCACTCCATATAGTTAGAGAGGTCTCGAGACCATATGACCTGGGATGGCCAATGAGTTTAGTTTGGAAGAGAGGAGAAAACAGAATCAGGACCTCTGTAAGGACATCAGCTTATTCAGAACTTTTTCTTACTCAGTGGGCCAGCTCTTGGTTTTGACCATTACAACTACTTTAGGTTTTCCTCATCCTACCATAGCGAGCTCAGGCCCACAAGAGAACAGTCCTTGAAGGCTTGGGTTGACTACAGTCACCTGCCTACACTTATACAGTGTCCTGCCCTTCCTCTTGTCTACCACCTGCTTTGTTGTTGTTTAGCTGCTAAGTTGTGTGCAGCTGTTTGCGACCCCATGGACTGTAGCCCGCCAGGCTCCTCTGTCCATGGGATTGCCCAGGCAGGAATACTGGAGTGGGCTGCCATTTCCTTCTTCAGGGAATCTTCCTGACCCCGGGATTGAACCCATATCTCCTGCATTGGCAGGCGGATTCTTACCAGTGAGCCACCAGGGAAGATCCTACCACCTGCTACATTATATTAAAATGTGTTCATGCGTCTGACTCCCATCCAGACTTTGGGCTCCTCTAGTCTCTCCCCCAACCCACTTCTCACTCATGTCCTAGAACACAATGCAGAGCAATAACCTTACATAGTGTTTATCATACTGCCCTGGGCATCTTTTAACACACTCTTTTATTCTTATAAATACACCAGAAGATGCACGTGTGTACTAAGTCACTTCAGTCGTGTTTGACTCTTTGTGACCCTATGGATTATGCAGCCCACCAGGCTCCTCTGGTCCATGGGTTTCTCCAGGCAGGAATACTGGTATGGGTTGCCATGCCCTCCTCCAGGAGATCTTCTCTGGAGGGATCTTCTTAGAGATCTTCCCTAGGGATCAAACCACCCACCTCTCTTATGTCTCCTGCATTGGTAGATGGGTTCTTTACCACTAATGCCACCTGGGAAGCCCCTAACAGAAGACAGACACTATCATTATTCTAAATTTTAAAAAATTATTAAAAAAATTTTAATGAAATTTAGATGATTTACAATGTTGTGTTAGTTTTAGGTGTACAACAAAATGATTCAGGCCATTTCCTTCTCCAGAGGATCTTCCCAACCCAAGGATCAAACCCGCATCTCCTGTGTCTCCTGCATTGCAGGCTTCAGATTCTTTACCTGCTAAACCATTAGCGAAACCATATATATACATATATATATATGTATATATATGGTTCCTTCCTTATATATATATATATATATACACACACACACACACATATATATAAAATTATGGTTTATCACAAGATATTGAATAAATATACTGAATAGTTCCTTATGCTATACAGTAGATCCTTGTTGGCTATCTGTTTCACATAAAGAAGTGTATATATGTTAATCCCAAATTCCTAAATTTTAAAATAAAGAAACTAAGGCATGAAGTGGTTGAGTAACTCACCCACGATCACATAGCTATTAAACAGTGGAACTTGAAGCAAAGCCAAAAAGCCTAATTCCAGACTCTACACCAACTACTAATCCTATCATGACTCAAAGATTCCTGGTAAATGTTCAACTAATTTGAACATTGCTCAGGAAAGATGAATATATACAAACATCTGGTCTTGAAGGAAAAAGAAAAAACTTAAAGTCTCAGATTCTTAAAAGTTTTCTCAGAATATAAATAAATTATAATAGGTAAAGTTTTCTAAAACCTATTGATAGCTTTGATTTGCATATTACACAAAACTCCATTTGATCAGCAAAGGACTCTCAGACACAAAGTTTCTTTATGTACATATGTGGAGTGTTTTAGTAATCAACTGCTCACTTCCTACATGCTCCCATCTAAAAAATCAGAAGCCTCTGCATGCAAGGTCAATGAGCGTTTTGCTCTTTTGTTTTCCCTTTTTAAAATTGCTGGCATCAGTTGTATAGGGATTGAACAGTAACTTGTTATCCTTGAGATAAACCACTGTCTGTCAGAATCCATCCCCAGAGTTGCTCCGATTAAGCAGTAAACATCATTATAAAATGCAATCACTCTTAGTAGCTATACTCAAGAAGGTTTAACATAGGGCAGAACCATTTAAACATTTTTCATAAAATCACTGACTACTAAAAGTGAGAGAAAAAATGCATTAAGTCAACAGAAACCAGGAGGAAGTTATATTCCTGAACTTCCATGCCCTTGTGTTTACAGAATGACCTCAGCACTGGGTAGTAAGAGGGAACAAGTTCACTGTCATCTGTAAGCACTGCACTGAAGTCAGGGGTACAACAGGAACAGAGCTGGCTCTGCAGCTTAAAAATGAAAAACAATTCATAGAAAAGGAAAAAAAAAAAAACAGAGCAACATGTCCCTACAGTACCCATGGAAATAATGATGGTGATAATGATAATGACAATGACAATAAATGACATGTAATAATAAATAAAGACATGCATGCCAAATTACATTTTTTTCTATTAAAAAAGTTAAATTGCCAAGTAGCAAAATCAGATATATTGTTTTAAGTGGACTTCCTGTAGAGAATTTGCTTTTGCTGTGTTATCTCAGAGGAAGCCAACTTCCCTCCCCTCACCCCCATGGAAGTTAGAGGAGAGTCTTTGACCAGTTCTGTCATCTCAGTGCCCTGATGGGGGACAAAGGGCAGGCACGTGACCTAAGTTCAGGCTCAGTTAGAAGACTTTATCTTCCTGGAACTGTGATGTGAAGAGAGAAAACAGGGGTAAGTTTGCTGCTTCTGCTGCTAAGTCGCTCCATTCATTCCTTTGCAAGTTTTCACATCCCCTCAAGACAGACTATTCAGACAACCAGTCTGCTATGCACCAGCTTCCTCACTTGCTCCCCAATTCTGTGTGCTCCCCTATGTTCCTCCTATATTTTCTCATTTTAAAAAGTAATCCCGACACTTCATTCCTTCATTTACCCTCCATTCACTCCTTTGCAAATATTCAGGTACCCTCAAGACAGACTATTCGAACAACCAGTCTGCTACACACTTTCAGTTGTTTGCCTCCAAAGAATAAGTGTAGGGTACCAGGTGATCAGGGAACCAAATAAAACCACATTGACTGAACTGGCCAACTGGGCCACAAGTGAGGATAGAAGCAGGAGGCAGGCAAAAACTAGGGACTCCTAGAGACTGGGAAATACTCATGGGAGGTCAGGTGTGGCTGAGCCAGGAGCCCAGGTGAAGATTGCCTGGGCTGTGGCATCAATGAGACAAATCAAGTGCAGAAACACAGCATGATGAGTGACCCAAAGGATGTTTATACTTTAGACATTTAGGACATTGTTATATTGGTGGCTCAGATGGTAAAGAATCTGCCTGCATTGCAGGAGACCTGGGTTTAGTCCCTGGGTTGGGAAGATCCCCTGGAAAAGGGAGTGGCTACCCACTCCATTATACTTGCCTGGAGAATCTCTTGAACAGAGGAGTCTGGCAGGCTACAGTCAATGGCAACAGTCAATGGTTGTAAAGAGGCAAACACGACTAAGTGACTAACACTTCACTATATTCTGAAACAGCTTCTACACCATATAAAATCCTACCAGGAGATGAGACACCATTTCCTGTTCACAATTAATGTTCAAAATAAAGCAACTGGATCACAGATCACGACTTAATGTCCTGAAACATTTTAAAGAAAATGTACTGCATTTCTCTTCCTTCTTGCTGTGCACTCACCTTTCCCATTCACTCAGCTGAACAATGGAATTAGACTTATTGCTTCATTTTGTTTATAGCTGATTTTACAGCCCAGCTTATCATTAAGACTTTCCATCTCAATTCACAGACCCCCCAAAGCTTCCCGTGATCCCTATTTTCATCAATTCACTTAGAATGAGCTCCCATAAAACTTAATATACTATTTAAAAAAACTGAAGTTAAAACCCAAAATAAAAGGACATCTTCCATTTATAACTTCACTGAAAAACACTTCTGGAGTAGTAAATATTACTAGATGTCACCTGATTCATTTGGAAACAAATACATAAGCAAATGGGAAGAGATTCACTTTTATCCCTCTAGTCATACCTGAATAGGGACTCTCTCGATAGCCAAATTTCATTCTGTTTCACGGTTTTCCAGGAGAAAAGCAGCAGTAGCAGCACCGTGGACACACTCAGGGTGGTGGCTCCACAACGATTGAGCCACGTGCACAGCTTGCTCAGTCCGTGCACGAAAAGAATGCAGTAGCCCATGCTAGAAAAGAAAGTGGAGAAGCAGGTGAGTCTGAGAGTGTGACGGAGGCCTCTGAGCATTCCATCCCATATAACTAACTTTCAAACAGAGCCTGTGCTATGATAGAAAAACAGACACAACCTCCCTGTCAGATACATTTCCACATCAATGCTCCAGTGGGCTCCACTAGCACATTTGCTAGTTCTCTGTCCAAGTGTGGAGAACCACAGGTTCATCTTGTAGGCTCCTGCTCCTAGATTTCATCAGCTCACACATCCAGAAAAGCCCATCCTGTATGCTCTTGGGTCTTGACTGGACCCTCTAAACTAATGTCCCTCGTGCTTCTAACATTGTATAAACCTTCTGGCACCATGTTTCAAATTTGGGCCTTGAGGCTTGAGAGAGACAGTCCCTGGAGGACTATCAGATCTTGAGAGGGATTCTGGTCACCAAGGAGCATTGGGTTTGGTCTCCAGAAACATGCCACCTAGTAAGTCCCCACTCTGGCAAAAGTCCTTAAGACTTTCCTTCCTGTGGGAAGGAAAATCCTCTCACAGGCCAACTCTAGAGCCTGGCAGCTTGGAGCTCATCATGGACAAGCTTCATTGATCTGATTCTCATGCTGACTGTGGCCTAGCTTTCCCAAGAGACAAGAAGAATCCTGGAGTGGGACTCTGGCACATTGCGGTCATATCTCTGAAAGCTTTGGCCTGGTGGATGGAACATGTTCCTTCCCATCATCTATGCACCCACAGAGAGGCTTCCTGCCTGCTGATTGGCCTCAGAAAAACACAAACATTTAGCTTGTACATTTCAGTCATTTTTTTCCTAAGATGACAATATAAATTATTACAGAATATTTTAACAATGAAGGGAGCTTGTATAAAGAAATCCTATATGTGTCAGACACTAATGCTATAAGAAACCTTAAATCAATACATCTCATTTACTTTGCTCAACTGTTTATTTGTTCTTTCACTAGTATATGACAGGCAGTATGCTGGGCACTAAAAATACAATTATAGGTAAAACACAGAATATATACCTCCCACTGTTACAGGCACCAAGAACATATCAGTGGACAACACAATCATTCCTCTCCTCCTAGAACTCATATGGAAGGAAAAAACAGCCAACAGGCAAGTAAAACACAGAGTGCTGCTGCTGCTGCTGCTGCTAAGTCGCTTCAGTCGTGTCCGACTCTGTGCGACCCCATAGACAGCAGCCCACCAGGCTCCCCTGTCCCTGGGATTCTCCAGGCAAGAACACTGGAATGGGTTGCCATTTCCTCCTCCAATGCATGAAAGTGAAAAGTGAAAGTGAAGTCACTCAGTCGTGTCCAACTCTTCGCGACCCCGTGGACTACAGCCTACCAGGCTCCTCCATCCATGGGATTTTTCCAGGCAAGAGTACTGGAGTGGGGTGCCATCGCCTTCTCCGAAAACACAGAGTACATCACACAGAATACAATACATTAAGCAGAGAAGAATCAAGTAGGAAAGAAAAGGCGGAGACCAGGCTGAGGTGGGGGAGATGAGCTGTACATAGGGTTAGGGAAGGCCTAACTGAAAAGGTGACATGTGGACCAGGTATTGAAATGCAGGAGGTGCACTCTGAAGGCACCCATGTCCCCAAGACCAGCTGTCTTTTCCCCCTGCCTTCATAAAGCAGCACCACGGAGGACCAATGTTTATCGAGCACATCTGATATGCCGAGCACATTCTTGGCAGAAAGTCAGCCCATCCTCACATCCCTGGGGTTCACTGTTAGCAGCGCTGAATTCCTGATACTGAAGAAGAGAGACAAAAACATTTGCTGAATTTGGTCATGTGGCTCATGCACAAAACACCAGAAATTCCGGATTCCAGAGTCCACACTCCATCTGCTGTCCTGACATTGGGGTTCTGCCTTGACTGGTGGATGCCTGTGTTCCTCACACCTTATCACACAGCTTCGCCTACTTCCTTCCCAAGCACTCCATTCACGAAATCTCAATGGTCGTTAACGGTTTCCTTGTAGGAAACAGAGCTGCCATCTGGCAGAGCAGTGGGGAAGTGAAACACTGGGATCCCAACAACTCCAGAGGAACGTGGCAGAATACAAGGATGACTAAGATAACAGCAGCCAAATGAACTATTTTATACGTTTGCACACTTGTTGAGTGTTTCCTACGCGTCAGTTCAGTTCAGTTCAATACGCGTCAGGTGCTGTGCTAAGAGCTTTATGTGGACCTGTCCACAACATCTGTAGGGCTTGGAACAAGGGTAGTACTGGCTTTAAATATATTATCTAATTAAAAAATTTAATCTTCAGTATCTTCGACTTCATAAATGAAGAAACTAAAGCTTTTGTTGTTGTTGTTCAGTTGCTAAGTTGTGTCTCTTTGCAACTCCATGGACTGCAGCACACCAGGCTTGCCTGTCCTTCACTATATTCCAGAGTTTGCTAAAACTTATGTCCAATGAGTTGATGATGCCATCCAACCATCTCGTCCTCTGTCATCCCCTTCTCCTCCTGCCCTCAATCTTTCCTAGCATCAGGGTCTTTCGCAATGAGTCGGCTCTTCACATCAGTTGGCCAAAGTATTGGAGCTTCAGCTTCAATATCAGTCCTTCCAATGAAAATTTAGGGTTGATTTCTTTTAGGATTGACCGGTTTGATCTCTTTGCTGTCCAAGGGACTCTAAAGAGTCTTAGAGAATTTAAATAACTTGCCCACAGCTCCAAAAGCTAGGAAGAGAGTCAGATCAGAAGTCCCATGGCCCTAATGTTCTGCTGTAATTCAGGAGTTGGCACACCTTTTCTGTAAGGGGCCAGAGAGTAAATATTTCAGGCCATATGGCCTCTGTCCTTCCTACTCAACTCTATCTTTGTAGCAGGAAAGCAGCCATTGACACTTATGTAAACGAATGAGCATGGCTGTGTTCCAACAAAATGTATTTATAAAAACAGGCGGTGGGCCAGATTCCACTCACAGGCCTGTCGTTGAGCCTTGCTACGGCCAACACGAAGGGGAACAGCGCTCCTTCCACTCAGCACAGGCCTTGGGATCAAGTAACACAGTCATTTTCTTTTCAGAAGTCCTTGTGTTGACATATGGTTTAAAGAAATGTTAAGCCATATAAAATAATCTCCATTTAGGTTTGCAAATTTCTCAGAGGATATCACATTCTTAAGAACTTGAACACAATATCAGAGATTAAGATGCTTCTCTATTATGACATTTCATCTTTCAACATCTGCTTTACTGCAGCTCTCAGCTGCAGGGGGTACGAATGCTCTCTTCATTGCTTGGGGCAGCAAAAGCCCTCATTTTGAAACTGGAAAAATCAAGCAAATGAGAAACTACATACTTTTTTGGCCTCCAGGGAAATGAAACCAAACTCCAGTTTGGTCTGGCTAACCTGTTGAAGGAAAATGTGGACTCTGACTAGAGATGGCCACAGAGAGCCCAAAAGAGTCAGTGCAAACCATTGACAGCTGACAACATCATAACCTGGAGAACCCAGAACCCAACTGGCTGTGGAATGGCTTAGCTCAGTACAGAGGCATTTTCAAAGCACGCTTGAGAAGCACCACAGCTGTCCCAGAGAAGAAAGCACAGAAATGCTCTCTCATTCACAGGCCACAGGTATCTCCAATTTTGAATGGATTTTATTGACAAGCTGCTCAGCATGCAGCACTTGTACTAACTAAAGAAATTTACATCTCTCCCTTAAAAGATGCAAATCCAAAGAGAGCTGAATAGGAAATCTGAATCAACAATGTCTTTCCTTTCAAATTAGAATAAAAAAATGTTTACACCTGTTGTTTGAGAACTTTGTGAGCAGTTAATCATCCTGCAAATAGTACAAATGTACTTTCAGGAACCTTAAGGGGAAGAAGTTCTTAAGTGATAAAAGTAACAACATTTTCCCTTCCCATTTACATCAACCTGGAGAGATGACAATTTTCTATGACTGGGCCAAGGATTTAATGAAATTTGCTTTAGTTTCACTTTCTGTTTAATTATAGGCAGCAAAGAGAATCTTTCAGTTGTTAAGGTAGAACTGAAATTCTACCTTTTAATTTAACAAGCTCAAATTACCCACTGAATGTACCTATAAGTAGCATTAATGATACAAGACAGACACATTCTATTTTATTACTCTAAAAAATTCCCAACTTTAGACTGTTTAAGTGAAACACATCCCTGATTAACTTCACATTGATCTGTTGAATCCCCATCTGGAAATTTATCTGACCTTAAGATCTTATTCCAGTCTCATGAATGCTGACCCCAAATGGTTAAACAATAAAGCCCTGGAACCTTGAACCCAAAACAAGTGTTTGATGCTCTAGCAAAGGAAACAACAGGAGTCAATGGCGGCTCCTCAGCTCAGATTGAACCCAGAAGCTGGCAGTTCCATGAGCCCAGACTCATCAGTGTCCCAATTTATTGCCATTTCATTTATTATCTCAAACACTTGATGGATGGGGAAATATCCCCAAAGATAGAATGTATCTGGATGTGAAAGTTTATTCATAGTCTAGAGAAAGACTAGACTTGTGTATTTCCTTAGCTCCACATCCCAGGGGTGCTAGTCTAGGTTTATTAATGTTCTTAATTAATAAGAGAAGCTTCTTAATGTTTATTCTGTCACCTCCACTGGCTTTGTTCATAGTAATGTCTCCTAAGGCCCACTTGACTTCACACTCCAGAATGTCTGGCTCTAAATGAGTGACCACACCATTGCAGTTATCTGGGTCATTAAGACCTTTCCTATATAATTCTGTGTATTCTTGCCACCTCTTCTTAATCTCTCTGCTTCTTAGGTCCTTACTGTTTCTGTCCTTAACCATGCCCATCCTTGCATGAAATGTTCTCTTGATATCTTCAGTTTTCTTGACAAACACATCCACAATTGAGTGGTGTTTCTGCTTTGGCCCAGCTGCTTCATTCTTTTTTTTTTTTTTAATTTTATTTTTAAACTTTACAATATTGTATTGGTTTTGCCAAATATCAAAATGAATCCACCACAGGTATACATGTGTTCCCCATCCTGAACCCTCCTCCCTCCTCCCTCCCCATACCATCCCTCTGGGTCGTCCCAGTGCACCAGCCCCAAGCATCTAGTATCGTGCATTGAACCTGGACTGGTGACTCATTTCATACATGATAGTATACATGTTTCAATGCCATTCTCCCAAATCTTCCCACCCTCTTCCTCTCCCACAGAGTCCATAAGATTGTTCTATACATCAGTGTCTCTTTTGCTGTCTCGTATACAGGGTTATTGTTACCATCTTTCTAAATTCCATATATATGTGTTAGTATACTATATTGGTGTTTTTCTTTCTGGCTTACTTCACTCTGTATAATAGGCTCCAGTTTCATCCATCTCATTAGAACTGATTCAAATGAATTCTTTTTAATGGCTGAGTAATACTCCATTGTGTATATGTACCGTGGCTTTCTTACTCATTCATCTGCTGATGGACATCTAGGTTGCTTCCATGTCCTGGCTATTATAAACAGTGCTGCGATGAACATTGGGGTACACGTGTCTCTTTCCCTTCTGGTTTCCGTAGTGTGTATGACTACTAGAACTAATCAATGATTATAGTAAAGTTGCAGGATATAAAATCAACACACAGAAATCCCTTGCATTCCTATACACTAATAATGAGAAAACAGAAAGAGAAATTAAGGAAACAATTCCATTCACCATTGCAACGGAAAGAATAAAATACTTAGGAATATATCTACCTAAAAAAACTAAAGACCTATATATAGAAAACTATAAAACACTGGTGAAATCAAAGAGGACACTAATAGATGGAGAAATATACCATGCTCATGGATTGGAAGAATCAATATAGTGAAAATGAGTATACTACCCAAAGCAATTTATAGATTCAATGCAATCCCTATCAAGCTACCAACGGTATTCTTCACAGAGCTAGAACAAATAATTTCCCAATTTGTATGGAAATACAAAAAACCTCGAATAGCCAAAGCTATCTTGAGAAAGAAGAATGGATCTGGAGGAATCAACCTACCTGACTTCAGGCTCTACTGCTTTATTCTTTCTGGAGGTATTAATAATTCCCCTCTGCTTTTCCCCAGTAGCATATTGGACACCTTCTGACCTGGGGGCAGAGTCTCATCTTCAGTGTCACATCTTTTTCCCTTTTCATTGGGTTCTCGTGGCACAAATATTG
Source organism: Bos mutus (assembly GCF_027580195.1). Classification (NCBI taxonomy): domain Eukaryota; kingdom Metazoa; phylum Chordata; class Mammalia; order Artiodactyla; family Bovidae; genus Bos; species Bos mutus. The sequence continues at coordinate 94,811,040 of NC_091621.1, forward strand.
GAGTGGATTGCCATTTCCCTCTGCAGTGGACCACGTTTTGTAAGAACTCTGCACTCTGATCCATTTGTCTTGGGTGGGCCTGCACAGCATGGCTCATAGCTCTGCTGAGTTACGCATGCCCCTTTGCCATGACAAGTCTTTGATCCATGAAGCGAAGTTGTTTGTACTACAATTACCTTGAAAGGCTGTTGCATGGAGTAAATGAAATAACACATGGATGTGTTCTCTGAACTGAATACAGGTATCAGTGATCTCAAGGACAATGTCTATCTGTTCATGTGTGTATTTAGTACACTATTACATCAATTAGGGTTAATAGCAAGGAAAGATAAGAAAGCCTTCCTCAGTGATTGGTGCAAAGAAATAGAGGAAAATAATAGAATGGGAAAGATTAGAGATCTCTTCAAGAAAATTAGAGATAACAAGGGAACATTTCATGCAAAGATGGGCTCAATAAAAGACAGAAATGGTATGGACCTAACAGAAGCAGAAGATATTAAGAAGAGATGGCAAGAATACACAGAAGAACTGTACAAAAAAGATCTTCATGACCCAGATAATCATGATGGTGTGATCACTGACCTAGAGCCAGACATCCTGGAATGTAAAGTCAAGTGGGCCTTAGAAAGCATCACTACGATCAAAGCTAGTGGAGGTAATGGAATTCCAGTTGAGTTATTCCAAATCCTGAAAGATGATGCTGTGAAAGTGCTGCACTCAATATGCCAGCAAATTTGGAAAACTCAGCAGTGGCCACAGGACTGGAAAAGGTCAGTTTTCATTCCAATCCCAAAGAAAGGCAATGCCAAAGAATGCTCAAACTACTGCACAATTGCACTCATCGCACACGCTAGTAAAGTAATGTTCAAAATTCTCCAAGCCAGGCTTCAGCAATATGTGAAGCGTAAACTTCCAGATGTTCAAGCTGGTTTTAGAAAAGGCAGAGGAACCAGAGATCAAATTGCCAACATCTGCTGGATCATGGAAAAAGCAAGAGAGTTCCAGAAAAGCATCTATTTCTGCTTTATTGACTATGCCAAAGCCTTTGACTGTGTGGATCACAATAAACCATGGAAAATTCTGAAAGAAATGGGAATACCAGAACACCTGATCTGCCTCTTGAGAAACCTGTGTGCAGGTCAGGAAGCAACAGTTAGAACTGGACATGGAACAACAGACTGGTTCCAAATAGGAAAAGGAGTTCGTCAAGGCTGTATATTGTCACCCTGTTTATTTAACTTATACGCAGAGTACATCATGAGAAACGCTGGACTGGAAGAAACACAAACTGGAATCAAGATTGCCGGGAGAAATATCAATAACCTCAGATATGCAGATGACACCACCCTTATGGCAGAAAGTGAAGAGGAACTCAAAAGCCTCTTGATGAAAGTGAAAGTGGAGAGTGAAAAAGTTGGCTTAAAGCTCAACATTCAGAAAACGAAGATCATGGCATCCGGTCCCACCACTTCATGGGAAATAGATGGGGAAACAGTGGAAACAGTGTCAGACTTTATTTTTCTGGGCTCCAAAATCACTACAGATGGTGACTGCAGCCATGAAATTAAAAGACGCTTACTCCTTGGAAGGAAAGTTATGACCAACCTAGATAGCATATTCAAAAGCAGAGACATTACTTTGCTAACAAAGGTTCGTCTAGTCAAGGCTATGGTTTTTCCTGTGGTCATGTATGGATGTGAGAGTTGGACTGTGAAGAAGGCTGAGTGCTAAAGAATTGATGCTTTTAACTGTGGTGTTGGAGAAGACTCTTGAGAGTCCCTTGGACTGCAAGGAGATCCAACCAGTCCATTCTGAAGGAGATCAGCCCTGGGATTTCTTTGGAGGGAATGATGCTAAAGCTGAAACTCCAGTACTTTGGCCACCTCATGCGAAGAGTTGAATCATTGGAAAAGACTCTGATGCTGGGAGGGATTGGGGGCAGGAGGAGAAGGGGACGACAGAGGATGGGATGGCTGGATGGCATCACTGACTGGATGGACGTGAGTCTGGGTGAACTCCGGGAGGTGGTGATGGACAGGGAGGCCTGGCGTGCTGCGATTCATGGGGTCGCAAAGAGTCGGACATGACTGAGAGACTGATCTGATCTGATCTGATTGTTTTATTCCTTTTTTCAGGCTAATTACTGGGCAGATAACAGGAGCTGCTTCATAATTATGATTGAACACTGTGGTTGAAGGCATCAGAAACTAAAACTGTGTACAAGCCCCTGTGTCCTTGTCTTTTGAAGTAAAATGTTGACTCAAGTTAATGACTGGGAAATAGGAAGATATAGAAACAAAGAAGAGGTCTTGGGGAAGGGAACTGGTAAAAATTTAGACTATGATTCTGCCACACAGCAGAATCACCCAACTCCCAGTTCCCTAAAATATATAGATAAAGGTCTGAAACACATTCTTGTTTTTACTGGAAGCAGACCCCGTCCAGATGAAAACTGCTGACCACCAGAACACAGACCCTACACTGGTTGAAACCAGAAGACTGATGATGCTTGAATGAAAGCCAATTCAAGAATTGTCCAGGAGCTGATCACGCTCTGCTCCTTAAACACTGTTAAACTCTTCACTACCCCTTCCAGGGTGGTTCACACAGCCTCGAGGGCATTAGCCTACTGTCGTCCCCTTTGCCTGGCAAAGCAATAAAAGCTGCTCTTTTCTACTTCACCCAAAACTCTGTCTCTGTGTTTCTGTTCAGCATCAGTGAAGAGAGGCCAAGTTTTGACAACAAAGCTAACATGGAAACAAAAGTGAACTTAAAAATGCATCAGTTCAAAGTGGAACCCAAAGATGACTATCACCAGGGGAACTGTCCATACTCAAGGTGTCGTGTTTCCCTTTGCAGGCGCCTTCACCTGGCTTATTTCCGTCTCAGCTGGTTCAAGTGGCCACATCCAAATTTTCCATCTGAGCTGAAAGGCCTTTTGGTCAAAGCCAAACACCTCAAAAGTAAATGAATCTACATCTAAGACATCCTTCTCAACCCTCCTACAGCATACTCAGCATTAGGACCTGAATTCTGCCGCTAATTCTTCCACAAACTACCAAATTCTAGAGTCGAGCATCTTCACTTTTGAAGCAAAAGCATAATGGACAGACAACTCACTGCTGCTGCTGCTAAACTGCTTCAGTCGTGTCCGACTCTGTGCGACCCCATAGACGGCAGCCCACCAGGCTCCCCCGTCCCTGAGATTCTCTAGGCAAGAACACTGGGGTGGGTTGCCATTTCCTTCTCCAATGCATGAAAATGAAAAGTGAAAGTGAAGTCGCTCAGTCGTGTCTGACTCCATATACAGCAGCCCACCAGGCCCCTCCGTCCATGGGATTTTCCAGGCAAGAGTACTGGAGTGGGGTGCTTCTCTGACAACTCACTAGCTGGTGCTATACCCTTGTTTCTTCCCCATACTAACATCACCCTGACTGCATAGGCTGTGTCACGTGCCAGTGTATGCATGCTGAGTCGCTCAGTCAAGTCCGACTCTTTGTGACCCTGTGGTCTGTAACACACCAGGCTCCTCTGTCCATAGGATTTCCCAGGCAAGAATACTAGCGTGATTGCCATTTTCTTCTCCATGGGATCTTCTCGACCAAGGGATGGAATCTCCATCTCCTGCATTGGCAGGTAGACCCTACCTCTGAGCATCCAATGTTGTTTAATTTTACACAATACTCTCTAATGAAGCATGTATTTTTCTGGGTATTATGAGAAAACACAGATGTACAAAATGGTGGTCCCACCTCTGACAACTGGGGTTTCTAAATGAGTGGGGAGGATATTTTAAAATAACTAAAATGTATAGAAGAAGTCCCTGGTTTGAGATGTATTTCCCAGCACAGAATCCAGGCACCAAGGAAAGAAAGAGATTCACTAATAAAGACGAAGGAGTCTTAACGGAGGGGAGGTTGAAATAGCCATACTTAAGCCCACTTATATCCTCCAGGCAAACCGTGCAGGATGCTGGGTGTGTGACACCTACTCACTACTCTTGCTTCCACTCCCAGAGGCACATTCCATAACCTCCTTCAGTATTATGTTTCAGAACGCTAGCCTGCTAAGCTAGGGTTGCTCACTTTTTTAAAAATTTGAGATACGAGTGATGTACTAGAGTCAGGTATACAGCATCATGATCTGATATTTCTATATATTATAAAATGATCACCACAATAAGTCTAATTAACATCCATCAGCTTACATATTTACACATTTTTTTTCTTGTGATAAGAACTTTTAAGATCTATTTTCTCAGCAATTTTCAGTTATACAACACAGTATTATTAACGACACATTACATGCCCAGGGCTTCTTTAACTTATAACTGGAAGTTCGTGCCTTTTGCCCACCTTCACCTATTTTGCCCACCCCTCACACCCTGTCTCCGGCAACCACCAATCTGTTCTCTGTGTCTGTGAGCTCAGTTTTTTTGTTTCTAATGGAGTATAACTACTTTCCACTGTTGTGTTAGTTTCTGCTGTACTATGAAGTGAATCAGCTATGCATAGGCATTATATCCCCTCCCTCTTGGACCTCCCTCCTGTCACCCACCTCCCCCAGCACATCTAGGTTGTAGAGCGCTGAGTAGTGCTCCCTGTGCTCTACAGCAGCGCTGAGTAGTGCTCCCTGTGCTCTACAGCAGCTCCCCACCAGCTATCTTACACGTGGTCGTGTATATACGTGAATCTCAACCTCCCAATTCATCCCACCTTCCCTTTCTCTCTCTGTGTCCACCTGTGTGTTTTCTACATCTGAGTTTCTATTTCTGCCCTGGAAATGGATTCATCTGTACCATTTGTTTAGATTCAACATATTAATTTTTTTATTTTTAGGGTTGTTTACTTTTGAGCACATGAGATTAGAAAAGAGACAAAGAGTTTTGTAGAGCGAAGGAAGAGGAAGAAAAGCACTGGGGAAGGAGAGGCCTGTACTACGTTGTAATGATTTCCTTCCACTTTGGTTCCCCCAGTCTTCTCATTTGTACAGGACAGACTGAAATAATGGCTTGCAGTTACCTAGCATAGCTTACAACATTTTGCACATGTATTATTCCATTCAGTCTCATCTGAATTCAGATTCTACTATCCAAATTTTACTTTCAAATCATGGTTTCCAAGACATTTACTGCTCTCCATTTAAAACTCAGAAATAAACATTTATCTTTTATAACTAACAAAGTAACAAAGTTCTATAATATTAAGGCTTTGATTCCAGCCTAGCAAATAACTGTTCAAGTTTATCCTCCCTTTGTGCCAATAGCCAAGGACAATTAATTGAACACAACGGAACTGACTAGCTGATCCTCAGCCCATGAGCACACTGACCTCCTCTCAGCTCACTCACTTCTCACTGCTGCTCTGTTCTATGTGATCTACAGTCTCTAGATTTGTAACACAGTTGTTTGAGTTCCTTTGCAAAGTCCTGCTGCTTCCTTTCTGGTCATGACAGTCACCTAGCCCACTCACTCTCATGATGACTTGATGACTGACCACTAGTCTGGTGCAGCCCAGGACCCTCCCTACTTGGGCCCTGCTCTGGAGAGTAACCATCACAAGACAAGATCCAGCTTCTAGATCTCATCTCTCTTCTTAGTTGATGTCTCAAGAGGCTGATGGAATAGTCCATGCTGGCACAGCAAGAGCAGAGAAACAAACACTGGAGTCAAATCTTCCCATCCCTACCCTGTGGTATTCTGAAGACCAATGTTAATTGACTTTTGAAACCCCAATATAGGGCGGCAGAGGGACTCAACGTGTTGGACTCAGTACCAGTCACCTTGTGAGCAATCTGACCTGTGCTTTGAGCCTGGATTTAGATATTAGGCTTCAGTACAATTCCTGAGTCTCTTCTTATGACTTGATATGGATATGCACACATCTGACCTGTTCTCATGGCTGCAACTTCTCTTGATAAGCTGCCTGCACTATCACGGCTTGAACGGGAGCATCTGCCATTGCCCCTTCTTGTCCCACTCCAGTGATTAGGGTCCTATTTCCTCCTGGCAGGTACTCTTTATTGCTGCTAAGCAAGGACGCCCCATCAGTTCATGAGGAGGCCCCACACCAGGGCTGCCTGGACCAACTCCCAATGCCCTCTGCTGGACCCTGCAGAGGGCCTATCCACATGGCAGGTGGACTTCCTCCTCTTCGCGTCTCACCCTCAGGGGACATGTCTCCCTTTCCCTACTTGGGCATCATGCTTAAACTAAGCAGACACAAGTGGTCCCATTCCAGTACAGGACAAACTTGTGTTTCAAACCTTAAGAGGAAAAATTCAGGCTTTACCCAAGGTTATTCCAAGTCACAAAGAGTGGAACTTTGGAGCTGAAAGGGACCTTCAAGACCATGTGGCATCCTGATAACTGGACTTTAGATTTCCCAAACTGCAAAATGTCCAAGAAGGAGGAGCTGAGTTGGGGAGAAGAAATTAAGGGAGGGTTGTGCTCTCAATCCCCAGTGTGGCCACAGACAGGGACAACCGTGGCAGGAAGATATAAGCAACATTTGCAGACCACCGGGCAAGGCCAACACTCAGATTTTACAGACAGGAAAGTAATCCCCAGGATGGCCAGGCAGCATGTTGATTCCCAAGTCAGTCTTCCTTCCACTGGATGTGCTAACGTAAGATTTTATTGATAGCAAATTATTTTTCTGTTGATTTGAGTATTTGGCAAAATTTTGATTCACTCTCAATCATCACTCTCTTCCAGCAACTCTGAAGGAACATACGCATAGAGGGCTTATCAGTAGGGGTCCCCAGCGTCAGATAACAGGACTAATGTTCCTTTAGAAGTAACATGTCTCATTTTGCATCCTGAGAAATAAATAACCTGTGTAAGATTACAAATTCCATTTAAGTATTAGTAGGTGTGATTTGAAGGTATTTGTCAGAACTGAAAATGGAAATGAGTCACCTTTTTTCCATTTTCCATGTCTGATGTGTCCATTAGCTGAAGAACTATACAACTCAAATAGTATCTCTTTTCCCCTCAAACACATGTTATCTGTTTAACTTCTCCTTCCATGGTCCCAGTTTTTCTTGATCAGTTCTATCTACATTCTTGTTTCTGCCTTCACTTACCCCTGTCTGTTCTTCCCTCTCCCCTCGTAGATATTTTCTTAAAATAGTTCAGGAATTTGCTCTTTGACACTGAAGTAAATAAATCATCCTTAATCTGGCATTTGAATGGATCTCTGATCATATCCTATGATTTTATTTGAGAGCTCTCAACAACTATGTCTGCTTCATCAATTCTAAGAAATTTTAGTCCTTTGAAGCATTATAAAGTGGTTTTTATGAAATACAAAAAGTAGCCATTAAATTATATGCTACTCTTGAGATAAGAACAAGAGATCAAAACTTCTGTGAAAGAATGATTTAAGCCCCGAACTCCCCTGCCTGTTCAAAAAAGATATCCATAAAACTGGCATTTATCACCAGAAGAAAAGATTATTCCAATTGCTTTTGGTGGTAAAACATTGACCCTAAAGCCATACAACAGTGTGCTAAATAGATAGCCAATTTCTGTTCCTTTTATCCACAGAGTTCAAAGTGCAAGTGAGAGGCAGGTGAGATTTTGGGTCTTCGCTAGGTTAGGACGGAGGGAGAACAGAAGCCAAAAGATTTAAGCGACTTGTTCATTGTTAGGCAGAAAAGCAGAGGATGAAAGAGAACTGTGGATATGACTCATTCTGGGTTTTCTTGTAAAATGGCCAAACCAGCCCCCTGGGGCTGCAGGGATCCACCTCGGATTCAGTGAGGGTGAACATGACCTCTGTAGTGTTCATGGATGGGATCTTAAAACTCGGAATGGGATCCTTAACTTGAACATTCGGTGAGCAGGAAATTTACCTATCAATTGAACTTTTAATTTCATCTTCCTTTTGTTTGCTAAAGTTTTGGAGATAACACAGATTTTCTGCATTGATGATCTTCTGTATTAAAGATGATGATCTGTATCTTCAAGAAGGCCAGAATAGACGGTGCATATTTTCCTCAAAGCAGTTGGGTATGAATGCAGTGGGAAATGGCTCTTTCTTGTTGAGCTCAATAATGGGAGGAGAGCCATGCAGAGAGGATTCCTGTGTGTTTAAAAAGCTTGGACACATGCTTCAGCATCGTGGAAGCCAGCGTGCAGGTTTATTAAACGCACTGGCTTCACCTGGTGCTCTGGCGCCTTCCAAGGGACACTTGCAGTGTCTGTAACATTCTTTGCAGCCCTGAAGAAGATTCCAGCAGCTCCTTACCCAACTGTCTACCACCATCCACTGAGATGGGGCAGCTGGTCTCTGCTGGGTAAAATCTTTTTAGGAGAAAGTCCCCTTTTTCATGAAAACTGTCAACATGGGTAACCAGCTCCAATGAAGTTATTTAAGTCTCTTAAGTCATAGTACAGAAGTTTTACCACAAAAACTTTGATTTCTGACTCAGTTGTACAACTTTAGATAAAAGGAAATCCAGTGCCATAATTAATATGGCTCCCTTGTGGTACTCATTACAACAGCGACCATGAAGGAAGGCTGGGGTTCATGAGAGGTACAATGTCTCTCTCAAAAACTCCTCAGCTTCCTCTGACCCCAGGCTCTCAGAATCAGAAGTAAACTCTCAGGTGTGTGTTCAGAGCTGTGTATCTGGCCTGGTCACCTGCCCCCTTCATCAGCTCCAGGACCACCTCCCTGTCACACGGCCTTGGCATCTGTAATATGGATCTGAATACAGGAGATGCTGTGCAGTAAAGACAAACCCTCAGAAAATGATGACTTGGCATCAGCACTACAATGCACAGATGCAGGAACTTGGAGAGGAAAGGACAGCCATCTTTTAATAAAGATCAGTTTCCTGAAACTGATTTTTGGATGACTTTGCATCAAGTTTGCCAAATGCAGCAAAATTCAAATAGGTTCTGAGAGGCGGGCACGTGCTCTTGGTAATATTGATGTTTTCTTTCTATTTCAAACTTTTAATCCCAATCAGCATATTCCTAGTGGGAAAAGGGCAGTGGTACCACTTTGACTATTTTGGAGAAAAGGAATGGAGTCAGAGAAACGCCTAGCTGTGACGTGGCGGCACAGGGAGGGCCAGAGCTGGATGATTCTGTGGGTGGAGGACACACCTGCTGGGGTGACAGAACCCCTGACTTTAAATAAGATAGCTTACACATGGTTGATGACAATATTATGGGCTTCCCCGGTGGCTCAAATGGTAAAGAATCTGCCTGCAATACAGGAGACTGAGGCTCAATCCCTGGGTCAGGAAGAGCCGCTGGAGGAGGAATTGGCAACCCACTTCAGTATTCTTGCCTGCAGAATTCCATGGACAGAGAAGCCTGGCGGGCTACAGTTCTTGGGATTGCAAAGAGTTGGACACGACTGAGCAACTAACTTTCACTTTTTCTTTCATAATGTTTACCTAAGTTTCTCTTACAGAAGAATTAAATTTAACCTCTTGTTTAAAATTCCAGCCTTTCATTTCCTCAAAAAATTTTCTCTTGTATTTGGATTAGAAAAGTTCACTGCCCATGAACTCAGAACCTCGATGGCTGAGGATTCAGATCTCAGGACTCCTAAAGTATCAAGTGCTGATTCTAAATGGAGTTGAGCTGAATACTTAACTATGCTCAGATTTTCTTCATCTTTTTCAACTGAGCAGAATACTGAGGTTACTATCAGAGAAGCAATGTAAGCTGGAAGGTGACAGACGGGTCAGTAGACAAGGATCCATAATCTCCCATTTTGCCACTTACTAGCTATATCACTTGGACAAGTTACTTAACTTAGAGCCCAGGCATTATTTTTGTAAAATGAGTATAATGGTATCAGCTACCTCAGAAAGCTGACATCAACAATAGTAACAACTTGATATTTACTAGTCATGTACAATGCAAAGCATTTTATAGATTTTTATATGACCATCTCCCTTAATGTTTATAATATCTCACTGAGTTCAGTGCCATTATCTTCATTTTACATAGATGAGGAAACAGACCTAGGGATGTCACACTCATGTCGCACTATGACTGCAGGAACATGTTTCGAACCACCACATACAGCATGAATTAACTGAGAAAATAAATATAACACACTTAGTGTTGTGACTGACATACAATAAAGATTCAACAAAAGTTCGGATACAATTAGACTGTGATATTATTTTAAAAAATATCCAACCCATCAAGTGTTTAGATTGAAAGGTGCCATTTTGTTTTTAATCAGCAGTTAAAATCTTTGGTGGAAAAAAAAAAAAAACCCAGAGATTCATTAATTTTTGTAGCCTCAAATCTAGTAGAGCATATGCCTGGGACAGGTGTTCTGTGAATATCTGTTAAGTGAAGAATGAATACAGATTCTACTTGGAATCAGGAGTACTGCAGACAAAACTAGACTGAAGCCACTCTCAGCTGCTCTAAGCGAAAACACACGTAGAACAGACACTGAAGTCTGCCTTTGCCCACCACATTCCTTAGTACTGACAAAGCCTCACAAGCTTGTTATCTTAAGGCAACACAGAATGCAAAGAAATTCTGCTGTATTTTTGTCTTATCAAGTAGTTCTTAGCAAGGAATAATCTCCTTCCCAAACTGTGCTGTAGACACATAAAGAAAATTAAAGGCCACCTTTTCGTTAACCAAGTCAAAACAAGAGACTGTAAAGCCTTAGGAAAGCTGTGAGGTACTTAGTTTGAGGAGCGTCCAAGGTTATGAAACTCATTTCTAATTATATGCATCTAAAAATTCTCAGTCAATATCCATAAATGAAATTAAATCTTCTTATTACTTAAATTAATTTTATTTAAATTAAAGTTAACAAATTTCTAACTCACTATGAATGAATAATTTCCTGATAATATTTTGGTTTATTGTATTTATTTTGTTGCCTTTTAGAAAAGTTCATTCTTACTTATAATTCATAAAATCACTTAATTTTAGAAAGCTTATTAAAATCTCTGTTTTAAAAATGAGAGGGAATTTTCTGGCAGCCCAGTGATTAGGACTCAGTACTTTCCCTGCTAAGGGTCAGGTTCAATCTCTGGTCAAGGAACTATGATCTCACAAGCTGCATGATGTGGCCAAAAGTAAATAAATAAATAAAGCTCTATAAGTTAAAAAAAAATTCAGTTTGTGGACTTCCCTGGTGGTCCAGTGGTTAAGAATGCATCTTTCAATGCAGGGGATGAGGGTTTGACACTTAGTCAGGAAACTAATTCCCCAGAGAAGGCAATGGCACCCCACTCCAGTACTCTTGCCTGGAAAATCCCATGGATGGAGGAGTCTGGTAGGCTTCAGTCCATGGGGTCGCTAAGAGTTGGACACAACTGAGCGACTTCACTTTCACTTTTCACTTTCATGCATTGGAGAAAGAAATGGCAACCCACTCCAGTGTTCTTGTCTGGAGAATCCCAGGGACGGGGGAGCCTGGTGGGCTGCCATCTATGGGGTCTCACAGAGTTGGACATGACTGAAGCGACTTGGCAACAGCAGTAGCAGCAGGAAACTAAGATCCTACGTGCCATGTGGCAATAAAGCCCATGTGTGGCAGTGAAGACCCAGCACAGCCAAAATAAAAATAAAGAAATAACTTTCTAAAGTTTAAAAAGAAATGAGTGTAAAAAAATCATGTTCTGCTTAAGGTCACACAATAGATAAATGGCAGAACCATTTCAGGGACATTTTCAGGCTTCTGAAAAGAAACATGGCCTTGGAATGCTGACATTTCAATAAGATAAGAGAACAGACAAGCATCACACAGTTCAAATATTCAAAGCTAAGTGCCATTATGTAATCATACATGTCTGAATGCCCTTTATAACTTTTAACCAATGTTTTTCTCAAGGACAAGTTTCTTTGAGATTGTTTCTGTTTTTAAATTCAAGAACAAATAAAGAGAGAAAAAGAAGATAGAAGTCAATTAAAATCATGCTACTTAACACAGTCAATAATTTTATGCAAATTAACAAATATTTCTATAAAGTAAGTCATTATGTTTAATAAGCACAGATACTTGAACAAAGAAGTTACGGTAAAATGATTGCTGCTAAAATCCTGAATATACTCCAGTCAATATTATCCAGCTTCCTCTATGGCTGTTTTTAAAGCTGAAGTAATAAACACCTGAGCTCCACAAGGATCTAACTGTGATACACGCAAACAACAGTCTCTCTGGAGCCATCAATGTTGGTCTCGTAAAGAGGAAACCAGAAACAGTAATTACCTAGGCATGTATAGGACTCTCTCGGCCACCACGAAACCCACCCTGAAGAAGAGGTTGCTGGCTGGGATGAACGGGAAAACCAGGAACAACAAGCCCACCAAAACTTCCCTGTGCTCCAGTCTCTGAAACACACAACAGTGGAGGACAAATTAATCTGGGTTTAATTCCACTTCAGTCAGCATTTAACCATCAAGTTCTTATTCAAGGAATGAATAAACTAGACCAATGTGGACCTTTTGATCAGTGTACTGATTCATCAGAGAAAGCCTTCAGGCTAAAACCTCTGGCTCATGGAAATATTCGCATGTTTGCCTGACACATATTTGCCACCCAGAACATCTGCTATTTGCATAACATAATCAGTGACCATTACTCCTTGTTCTGGGCTGGCTCTACAGTAACACTACTTGGTCTGCTTTCTTTCAGAGTCCTTGTGCCCCCAGGCAACTCATTCCAGGGAGCACAGCAGCTGGGTAGGATAAAGCTCACTAAGGCATCATGGAGAATTATTGTTCTCTCAAAATAGAACACATTAAAAACAAATGAATAAACAGAAAAAAACCCACACAAAGCCCACCAGAGGAGGCAAATCTTAGCAAGAAGGAAATGAAATGCAAATGGCGAAATAAGGGGCACAGAGAGGGAGATCACTTGAGCTGAGGTGTTTTTAGCATCTTTCAAAGTAAGACAGTAAGCATTTACTTGCTTGATTCCATGAAATTTTTTGGAGTAAAAATTCATTACAATAATTCATTAAACTGATAGAATACCTTTCTCTTATATTATATATAAAAAATTTGTAAATATTTTTGTCACAACTAACAAAAGTTTTTTTATTTATTACCAAATAATATGTTGTAATGGGCACTGTAAAAGGTAGTGTGTATTTCCAAATAGACACATTTGAAGGAAAATCCATTTAAAACAAATCTAGATGTATTGGATGGTATTTTATTTTAAAAATAATTGAAGAGGAAAACCAAATAGAACTTTCCATATTACTGTTTTAAACTTTTTCTTATAAACATTTTAAATAGCCTAATACTTTAAATATTTGCAAAACACTAAACAAAAAATTTCAAAAACATAAATAAGACTCCCTAACACAAACTACTAATATTTTAAGTAGACAAAATAAAAGATTTTAAGCATCTTGAGACATTTGATACTTGGACTTTATTAAAATACATTGAATAATAAAGTTGCAAATGTGATTTGGACTATTTCCCTTGAACAATTAATGGTTCTGTAAGTCATTACCTCATTTTTAAAATTTACCTAAAGTAACCATACTCTTTAGAATTAAAAGATGAAAGAAAAAGAAGAAAAAATTTGCATAACAAGCTTTCAACTCAAATGGATGCAATGTTATATATTCTATGCTGCATTTAAATTAAAGGAAAAACACAGGTAAGAAGTGGCAAGTTCATTATATTTAAAAGCTGAAAACTCTTTTTGTAATTTATATTATTCTTTCAGTTTACAAAGTATATTTCAGTGCAAGAACTTAAAGTTTATATAAGGAACAAACACCCTAAGAATCCTATAATATGAAGGTGAGAAATGGAATATTTCCTTCATATTGATATCAGTGATTCTGGCCCTCCAAATGTGAATCCCTGACCCTAAGGTCACTCAGGAAGGAAGAAAATACCTGTGCAATCTGGCAGCCATGAGGCTGCAGCCACTCCCTACAGTGAGCACTGAGGAACTCAGGATGTGAAAAACACAGAATACTGGACTCAGATAGCTGAGATGCATATGAAAGGAATGATTTCAATGAGCCCAGACTCTTCCCTTGGATAGAAAAGCGCTAAATTCCTTAACTTGGGCTATCTGGTTTTCTTTAATTCATAAAATACTTTTGATGTTCAGACTACTTGTCCTTTATTGCAAACTTCTATATAACCAACTTCCCCTCACTTCCCTTTCCGCTCCCCCCCTACCCCCACCCACTCCCCCTGCTTCAACAGAGCAATTCTCTCAGGGTTACATAAGACACTGTCTCCTGTGCTTAAAGTCCTAAAATTTCCCACCAATTAAAACATAACTCTCAACTTTTAGGTTGTGACTACTATTTTATGTTGACAAAGGCAAATGTTTCTTGACAAAGTTGAAAATAAACCCCAGAGAATGAGTGTCTTGCCCAAGTGTTCCTTATGACCTCTGAGTCTATTAGTGATGTTCTCTCTCTCTCTTTTCTGTTTTTGGACTATTCAAAAACTGAAATACTTCTACAAAAGTATTAGTGTGTCTTCCTAAAGAGATTTGTAAAGAGAATGTAAAATCCCCTATTAATTAATCCTAAGAATGAAGACAAGGGGAGGGACTGATGGAATCCTGACCAGGTCATGATATATCCATGTCCCTGGATTGTGTTTTACCCTATGAGATGCCTCCTCAGCTCATTGCAGTTATTGGTGAGCATCCCTCATAGCTCTGAAAAAGACATTGCCTTCACATCCCCAGTATCACCCCTTGCTGCCTGACCAAAGGCCTTCCTCACTGTGGTGGCACATGCTTATGTCCTTTACTCACCAGAAGCCCGAGGCTCTGGGAGCCACTAGATGGAGAGGAGGCGGGCATCCCGGGCATGCAGAGGCCCCCTTGGCCATCTCCTCCCTCAGTTCAGGAGCCCCTGCAGTGGGTAGTCTGAGTGCCACTGCTGCAGGCAGTGGTGATGCTGAGTTGGGGACTGCAGGCTCCAGGCACCAACTTTCTTTCCTTCCTCACTCTCATCCCAGTTGTAATTATATATTTTTCTGTGTGCTCACCATATTTTTCTATTGTCTTCACCAGACTCTAAGCTCTATGAGGACAGGAGCTGGTGAGCTGTATTCAGAGGTGTGTGGTTTCTGCTCAGCTCAGTGCCTGGCACTTAATGAGTGTTTAGAAACATTTGTTGAATAAATCAATAAATGAATAAATGTTCCAGATGAGAGAGGAAACTGGGTGTGAGACAGGGAGAGGATGGAGAGGGCTTCCTGGTGGAGGGGACAATCTGGGGTTGAAGACTGAGGAGTGAATGCTCACAAGGTAAATGTGGTGGTGTTAGGAGAGAAGGGAAGTGGTCACAGTGAGGTGCATTCCAGGCAGAAGATACAGAAAGTACAAAGCAGGGAATAACCCTGTGCATGTTAGCAGGTAACGAATTATAAGGGTTTGGTATTCCCTGAGTGGAGCTGATTTTTACCTACAGGCAACAGGGAACAAGTTAAGGGTCCCACACACATAGAAGGGAAAGCAAGTCAGTGTCCCAAAGCTGATGTCCAGATCTAAGTTGGGGCCCTGCCATCATTAGTCACCTTGAGCAGGCAGGTAATTAGCCCTTCCTTGCCTCAACTATAAAATGACGTAAGTGCAGTTCACGGCTCAGTGGGGTTGGTTGGATCAGCACAAAGATTTATTGATCAGTTAAAGTCAATGTCATTGGAGTTATGAGTTCAGAGGCCACCACTCCACAGAATGTGCTACCAGAAGGGCTGTCTTATGTGGTGTTTTCTTTATTTTCAAAACATTCAACTTAAGACAGTGGCACAGTGCCCAAACTCAATGAAGTTCCATTGTTTATCTCAAGAGAAATAATACTTATGAAAAAAGTTCTTGATTCTCAAATCAAACTGATGATAATCTTCTCTCCTCCCCATTCAGTCAAGAGAGATAGAACATATTCAAGAATATACTAAATATTGACATAAACTGCAAGTTGATCAGGCAATTAGAATGTTGTAAAATTAGGGGAAAATATGTCATGGATGTGGCTGAACTTCCTAGAATGAGAAAGACTGGAAGGGAATCCAATTTTGTATCTTGTGGATCACAGATGTGACAGAGTTGGCTAAATAATTTATGGCTTATCTCAACCTAATAGGTTCAGATGAAATGCAAACAAAATATGAGTGGGGGAAAAATAAGATGTGTGTCATTTTCCAAAGTACACGAAGTGCATTCATTTCTAGGAAAGAGGCAACTGGAAATTTATTCCAAATACACTAGGGAGTGAAAAGACAAGAATTAAAACAGCTAGTAATATAGCCAATAAAAATACACGTTACTTGTCTGATTAACTGTGCAACTTCCAACAAATTAATTTACTTCTCTGATCAGTTAAACAAAAGAAAGTTTACCGATACCTACTGTATCTGTAGGAAAAATGTGTGATAGATTCACTGTGGTGGGTGTTAGGCTTGATTTTCTTCTGGCTCGAGAGGAGACAGAAAAAGCATTTCCCTGAGCTGCAAAGAGATGAAATTCTCTTAACACACCTGTCAGGGTGCCCAGAGAATCACTCGGCCACCATTGCACAGCCATGTATCTGTGGGAGTCACTAATGGAAAAGCAGTGATCTCCTCAGAAACATAGATTACCTCAGAGAAGTCCCAGCTCTGAAATCTGAGCCTAGCCTAGTGGCTTTTGGTTTATCCCATCCCCTTCCTACTCTCAGTTTCCTTTTCAAAGAACAAATCGCAGATGAGGAAATATACACAAGCGTGTGCACGCACGCGCGCGCACACACACACACACACACAGATAGATGCACATGCACGTGGCCAGCATTGTGTGCACGAGTGGTCATGAGAAGACAACTTCTCTTTCACTTAACCCAGACAACCTCCACCATAGTCTGCTCCCTCCCAGAGCAGCAGAGAACAGGCCTCATTATAGTAATTATCACCATCATTCCTATTATCATATTTTCTTTCAGCTCTAAACAGGTTACAGATAAATAAAACAGTGCATTCAGCATGTTCTCACAGTTCTACAAAGAGCACAGTTATATTTCACTAAGGATGCATTTGGCAGTTCTAGGCTCTAGCTGTCTGCATCTAATTTATCAGTTTTCAGGGAAGCTGATGACCATAAAGCTCCCTCTTCAGCCCTGGGAGTAAGGTATCTCCAAGCTGACAACTGGCAGGGCTATATACGAGGCCCTCTTTTCTCATCTGTTCTTGGGTCTACTTCCTCCATTAGACTATGCCTTCCCTGATGGGAGTCATCATCCTACTTAAATTTATCCAGATACCTGCACAAACATAGTTGGCATTCACCAAACTGTTGCAATAAGAAAGATTAGTGACAGAAGCTGCATATACATCTCTGGGGTTCAATTTAGAGACTTCTTACTATGGAAACCTTGTACTTTTTGCCACCCTCTGAAACACAGTATTTGCAATGCTAATTTGGGCTGAGAAGTCCTCAGTCTTTGAATATCCAAACTGTCTTATGATTGTCTGCCAGAGTTGACCAACAGCATTTTTAATCAGGTACTTTTAATCAGGATGTATGCATACCCTTCCATGCCTTTCTCATTCCATTCATTGCTACTAACTACTATCTCCTCTTTTTTTTTTTTTTAAAACTTTACATAATTGTATTAGTTTTGCCAAACATCAAAATGAATCCGCCACAGGTATACATGTGTTCCTCTTGAAAGGTCGTGGGACTTTCATGCTCAGGGAAAATGACATCTTTTACATGACTGAAATTCAATTTTAATCTTGTGAATATTTCAGTGTATTAAAATACTCAATAATCACTATTATATTATTATGAAAATTGTTTTTAATTGAGGAAGACAAGTTATTTAATCAATTGAAATCTCTGTTGCTTTATCTGACTGTACTTTACTGCCTCATCTCTTGTTTTGAATCCTCATCTCCTGTAATAAGCTGGGGGCCCTGGGCAGTGAGCTGCGCTCATTCTCTTGCTAAGTGACTCTCAAATTTCCACCCAGAAGCAAGCAATACATTTATGCCAGTTTAAAAAATTCTCTTTAATCTTCACAACAGTTCTGTGGAGATGAGTATTATTATCCCTGTTATAAACTCAAATGCTGAAACTTTTGGGTCCTTCACAAATAACTACAACTACAAATCAGCAAAAATGCATCACATTATTTCTGTGAAAAATTTTCCTTACAGCTGCACAGGACTCCAGGTCTCCTTCCTGCAAGAGGAAACCTGGGCTCTCCCTGTGATGCTTGTGTATATTTTAATAATTTTTTGAAAACTCAACTCCTTATATTACTGTCCAGAGGAAATGCATCGGTGAGTCTCCACTTGAGCAAATCAGAGGCTCAGGCTTATTTAAAATATCATGAGCTTTGAATCTACAGATGTCCTTCGATGCTTTCAAATGATGATAATACAGACTGCATGAAATGGATGGAGAGCTGGCCTCAGAAGACTAACTCGGGCCCAGCATGGGAAGGGGCAAGTCAGAAGTGGAAGGACAGAAACAGCTTGATTGTTTGGGGCAATGGGATTCTGTCTGAGCTCTGTACAAGTGTGTCTTGAACTTCCTTCCTCCCCATGGGCTGCTCTCTTATCTACTTGATCTTCACTCTTGTTCATATTTTCCTTGGAATTGGACAGCCCCTCCTTCCTCCACCTTTTCACACTGTTCATGGGGTTCTCAGGCAAGAATGATGAAGTGGCTTGCCATTCCCTTTTCCAGGGGACCACATTTTGTCTCTTGAGAGTCCCTTGGACAGCAAGGAAATCAAACCAGTCAATCCTAAAGGAAACCAACATTGATTATTCATCAAAAGACCTGATGCTGAAGCTGAAACTCCAATACTTTGGTCACCTGATACGAAGGACTGACTCATTGGAAAGGACCCTGATGCTGGGGAAGACTGAGGGCAAGGAAAAGTGGGCAACAGAGGGTGAGATGGTTGGATGGCATCACCGACTCAATGGACACAAGTTTCAAACTTTGGGAGACAGTGAAGGACAGGGAAGCTTGGCATGCTGCTGTCCATGGGGTCACAAAGAGTCAGACACGACTTAGCGACTGAACAACAACTCCTCCACATCTGTCTGATAGTGGCTCAGTTTGCCTAACTCCAGGCATAGCTCCTGTCTAGGGATCCTCTCCAAGGTCAGAGCTCTCACTTAGTGTTGGTGACAGTTCCTTCCTTTGACGTTTCAGGCCGTCTGGTATGTGTCCCTTGGCATGTTAGCTCCATTTTGCCCAAGGCACTGTAAAGGTCTGCAAAGGTCTTTTCATAAACCCTTTGATCACTCCATTGGCTGTGCCAGGGCTCTGACTAAAGAGCACAGAGATGGTAGCAGAGCTGTGGATGCAGAAAAGTAGTCAGAACTCTGGCTTTCATGAGACAACTGAAGCCAGCTCCAGATCACTCCTGACTTGGTCCCATCCTTGCACTATTGTATTTCCAGCATGTTTTAGCCCTTGAGTGAAC
Organism: Bos mutus; assembly: GCF_027580195.1. Lineage (NCBI taxonomy): Eukaryota > Metazoa > Chordata > Mammalia > Artiodactyla > Bovidae > Bos > Bos mutus. Next base: position 94,830,459 of record NC_091621.1, read on the forward strand.
CACCATTTTTTGAGGCCATTAAGATTATAGAAAAATTCTAATGTTGTATAAAAACAGTGAAGACAAATGCCAATCTGAGAGAGCTTTATCTGGCAAATGATATTTAGACCAATCACTCAATAGTGGGAGAAGAGAAAGTTTTGAATTTTTACTGCTATTGTTATTTCAAATGCAACAGTCCACTTCTTAATGATTCAAACAAGATCTAGAACCTGATCAACATATCAGTAATGGAGGAATTGAGAGGAATCTTGGGACAGTCTTAAAGACAAAGAGAAAAAAATTTGAAAGCTTATTCTCAGAGCTTCAGTTACAGCTGTCAAACTCCTTGGTGAATTTACAGTTAACGGGGACCCTATGTTAGATCACAGTGACATGCTCAAGAGGCTGAAGGACAGTCTGCCCATGACATGAACACAATTCACATCTCACACATAAGTGTGGAAAGGTACCACTTGCAATTTTTTCCTTCACTGGTCTGAAATCAACAGAATAAGCCAAGCTGGGGAAAAAATAGCTCTGATTCAGGATCTCAATAACATAGCTGCCAACACACATTCTACACTTGGCTCGAGCTGGTGATATCACTTCCTCATTTTCATGTGCTCTAAAATTTACTCATAAATGTTCAGGGAAAAAAATTTTAAAAGGGGAAATGAATGAAGAAATTATATCTCCTTGGAGACAAAAGCAGATTTGTACACTGTCTTCTCTGAGCCAATTTAAACACTGCTTGTCCCAAGCCAAGGTTTCTTCACCGAGGAGCTCTGCCAGTCGCACTGATGAACGGAGTCGGAGGGAGATTAAAATCAGAGCATTCCTAAACCAACACTTCTGATTTCTGGTCTTGGGTTAAGGATTTCATTTTTTTTTTTTTTTGGCAGAGTTTTTGTTTGATTTGCTTTTAATCAATCATTTGAATCTTCCTGCAAACACTAGTTCCTGGGATTGAAACTTCTTATCTCACAAGAGCACACAATTACGTTGTTTCAGAGTCAAATCAGGTGGAAGACTGAAGCACTCAGATTATTTTACTCAAGTGAGAATAAACTAATTCAAACTTTATTTGGAAATGTGCCTTACATTCTCTGTAAGTGTGTTTTAAATGTTCAAAGGCAAATAAAAGCAAATATCTTTTAAAATGCACTTTAGAAGAAGCGTGATTGGAAAATACCAGTCTAGTGCACGAAAACACCATTCATTTTCATAAACAAGCACTAGTAAGGAGTTAAGGGAATTAAGTAAGTTAGAAAAATACTGTTCAAGAAATTTTTTTCCTGATTCAAATGAAAATATCATAGGAATTCATGGAGACATGGGAGAAGAAAAGAATGAACGTTCTTCATCTCTGTGGTTTTGAACAAAAATGGAGAAGTACTTACTATAAAGCTGTGTATTTTTAAAAAAAAAAATTGTGAGGAAGACCAGAGAGATGAAAGGTAGGAGCAAGATAAGATCTCATCTCAGATTGTGTTCAACATATAGATTATTATACATGTGCTATGGGAAAGGCTCATGCAGAAGGGCAAATAAAAGCCAGCTGGTAAGCTGCAAATGGTAGAGGGTAAAGGAAAAACAAGAGGCTCTTAAGCAATACCATATGCCAGACATTTGACTTAGCCTGTCCCATTGATGTTTTGTGATAATATTACAAGATAGGTAATTATCCCCAGTTATATAGATGAGGAAATTGAAGCTCAGAGGGCTTAAAGACACATCTACACTGATCCAATTAGTGAAAATCAAGGGGTTCAAACTGAGGTTTGATTCAGCCCAAAGCCTGTTCTTTCCCCACAATCCCTTGGGCTTTGGGATCCAAAGACAAGGTCAAGGGAGTGTGCATGGGGGAGATTTCAACACTTTTCGTCTTCCTAGGTTTGTAGCAGAAACACACAGAGAAGACAAGACCTAGCAATTTGGATATTGCTAGGCAATATCCAAGGTATTGCTAGGCTGATCCAGAAAACTCACCACTGAGGTCTGTGACAAAGGGCATCACTGAGCCCCATTGCCACATAAACACAGACACAAATTTCCAGTTTGCAGGGATGAAGCAGGATGTGTGGCACGAAATGTGTATTCCTTGTCAAGGATTCCATTTCAATGAACACTTTCAGGTGGCCCACCTACTCTCCCCTACAACCTGCCTCTGGACATATCTGTGTCCACAGCCACAATAGGGGAAGATGCCATTCATTTGACTGCTCTTTAGTTACTAAATTATAAGTCAAAATTATATTTAAGAAGGCTTGAGAAAAGAATAAGGATTATTTCTGACATAAAAAATCAAATACTACAATGAGATTGCCCTTCTTATCAAGGAAAATAAGAGTGCATTCATATTCTAGTGACCAGAGAGAAACAGTGAATAAGCTGAGTGGAAAAAGACCTTATAAATGTTAAATCTATACATGCTCTGTAGCTTGTTGCTCTAAACTCCTTTTTAAATATTCACCTGTTTATCTATGAACTTGACATTGTTCAGTCACTCAATCATGTCCAGCTATTTGTGACCCCATGGGCTGCAGAATGCCAGCCCTCCCTGTCCTTCGCCATCTCCCAGAGTTTGCTCAAACTCTGTCCACTGAATAGGTGATGCCATCCAACCATGTTGTTCTCTGTCATCCCTTTCTCCTCCTGCCTTCAATCTTTCCCAGCATCAGCCTTTTTTACGGCCCGACTCTCACATCTGTATATGTCTACTGGAAAAACCATAACTTTGACTATGATTTTGACTACAGACCTTTGTCGGCAAAGTGATGTCTCTGCCTTTTAATATGCTGCCTAGGTTTATCATAGCTTTTCTTCCAAAGAGCAAGCGTCCTTTAATTTCATAGCTGCAGTCACCGTCCACAGTGATTTTGGAGCCCAAGAAAATAAAATCAGTCACTATTTTCATTGTTTCCCCATTTTTTTTACCATGAAGTGATGGAATTGGATGCCATGATTCCTGTAAATGCTTTATGAATGCTGAGTTTTAACCCAGGTTTTTCACTCTCCTCTTTCACCTTCATCAAGCGGCTCTTTAGGGTGGTATCATTTGCATATCTGAGGTTTTTGATATTTCTCCTGGCAATCTTGATTCCAGCTTGTGCTTCATCTTGCCTGGCATTTCACATGATGTATTCCGTATATCAGTTAAATAAGCAGGGTGATAATATACAGCCTTGACATACTCCTTTTCCAATTTGGAACCAGTGTGTTGCTCCATGTCCGGTTCCAACTGTTGCTTCTTGATCTGCATACAGGTTCTTCAGGAGGCAGGTAAGGTGATTGGTATCCCCATGTCTCTAAGAGTGTTGTGATCCATGCAGTCAAAGGTTTTAGCGTAGTCGATGAAGCAGAAGTAGATGTTTTTCTGAAATTTTCTTACTTTTTCTATGATTCAGTGGATGTTGGAAATTTGATCTCTGGTTTATCTGCCATTTCTAAATCCAGCTTGAACATCTGGAAGTCCTCAGTTCACATATTATTGAAGCTTAGCTTGAAGGATTTTGAGTATTACTTTGTTAGCATGTGAAATGAATAAAATTGTGAGGTAATTTGAACATTCTTTGGCATCGCCCTTCTTTGGGATTGAAATGAAAACGGACCTACTCTAGTCCTGTGGCCATTGTAGGCTTTCCAAATTTGTTAGCCTATGAATGCAGCACTTTCACAGTATTATCTTTTAGGATTTGAAATAGTTCAGCTGGAATTCTATCACCTCCACTAGCTTTGTTTGCAGTGATTCTCCCTAAGACCCACTTGCCTTGGCAATCCAGGATATCTGGCTCTAGGTGAGTGATCACACCATTGTGGTTATTTGGGTCATTAAGAATATCTTTTTTGAATAGTTCTTCTATATTCTAAGTACACTAAAGGTGTATTCTTGCCAGCTTTTCTTAATATCTTCTGTTTCTGTTAGGTCCATACTGTTTCTGTCCTTTATTGTACTCATCTTTGCATGAAATGTTCCCTTGTTATCTCTGATTTTCTTGAAGAGATCTCTAGTCTTTTCCACTCTATTGTTTTCCTCTGTTTCTTTGCATTGATCACTTAGGAAGGCTTTCTTGTCCCTCCTTGCTGTTCTTTGGAACTCTACATTCAGATGGGTATATCTTTCCTTTTCTCCTTTGCCTTTTGTTTCTCTTCTCTTCTCAGTTATTTGTAAGGCCTCCTCAGACAACCATTTTGCCTTTTTGCATTCGTTCTTCTTGGGGATCATCTTGATCACTGCCTCCTGTACAATATCATGAACTTCTGTCCACAGTTCTTCAGGCTCTCTATCAGATCTAATTCCTTGAATCTATTTGTCATTTCCACTGTATAATCAAAAGTGATTTGATTTAGGTCATACTTGAATAGCTTAGTGGTTTTTCCTGTGGGCATGGCTAAGTTGCTTTCATGATGTCTGATTCTTTTGCTACCCTGTGAACTGTAGCCCACCAGGCTCCTCAGTCCATGGAATTCTCCAGGCAAGCATATTGGAATGGGTTGCTGTGTTCTCCTCCAGGGGATCTTCCAACCCAGGGATCAAACCCCCGTCTTTTGGGTATCCTGCATTGGCAGGTGGGTTCTTTACAGCTAGTGCCACCTAGGAAGACCCAGTGGTTTTCCCTATATTCTTCAATTGAAGTCTGAATTTTGCAATAAGGAGTTCATGAACTGAGCCACAGTCCACTCCAGGTCTTGTTTCTGTTGACTTTATAGAGCTTCTCCATCTTTGGCTGCATAGAATATAATCAATCTGGTTTCGATATTGACCATCTGGTGATGTCCATGTGTAGAGTCATCTCTTGTGTTGTTGGAAGAGGATGTTTGCTATGACCAATGCATTCTCTTGAGAAAACTCTGTTGGCCTTTGCTCTGCTTCATTTTGTACTCCAAGGCCAAACTCGCCTGTTACTCCAGTCCCCTATGATGAAAAGTACATCTCTTTTGGGTGTTAGTTCTAGAAGGTCTTGTAGGTCTTTGTAGAACCATTCAACTTCAGCTTCTTCAGCATTACTGGTTGGGGCACAGACTTGGATTATTGTGATATTGAATGGTTGGCCTTGGAAACAAACTGAGATCATTCTGTTGTTTTCTGAGATTGCACCCAAGTACTGCATTTCAGAATCTTTTGTTGACTATGAGGACTACCCCATTTCTTCTAAGGGTTTCTTGCCCACAGTAGATCTACTATTATATCTATAATGGTCATCTGAATTAAATTCACCCATTCTGGTCCATGTTAGTTCACCAATTCCTAAAATGTCAATGTTCACTCTTGCAATCTCCTGTTTGACCACTTCCAATTTACCTTGATTCATGGACTTAACATTCCAGGTTCCTATGCAATATTGTTCTTTACAGTATTGGACTTTACCTTCACCACCAGACAAATCCACAACTGGGCATCATTTTCGCTTTGGCTCCGTCTCTTCATTTCCTTCTGAAGCTATTTCTCCACTCTTCTCCAGTAGCATAATGGGCACCTAGCAACATGGGGAGTTCATCTTTCCGTGTCATATCTTTTTGCCTTTTCATAATGTTCATGGGGTTCTCAAGGCAAGAATGCTGACATGGTTTGCCATTCCACTTCTCCAGTGGAACTCCAGTGGAGTTCTTGTCAGAATTCTCCACCATGAGCCATCCGTCTTGGGTTACCTTGCAAGGCATGGCTCACAGTTTCATTGAGTCAGACAAGGCTGTGATCCATGTGATCAGTTTGGTTAGTTTTCTGTGACTGCAGTTTTCATTCTGCCTGCTCTCTGATGGATGAGGCTAAGAGGCTTGTGAAAGCTTCCTGAAGGGAGGGACTGGCTTCAGGGAAAACCGGGTCTTACTGTGGTGAGCAAGACCATGCTCAGTTAATCTTTAATCCAATTTTCTGCTGATTGATGGGGCTGTGTTGTTTGGCTTGAGTTCAAATCTATGAACTATTTTATGTATAAATCTTGCAAAAATGTAATACTGTCATAACCACTTATTTTTTGCATTTTTTAACCTTTACATTTTTTAAAATTTATTTTTTTAACTGAAATATAATTGTTGGTCAATATTATATAATATTTTAACTGAAATATAAATGTTGGTCAATATTATATAAGCTCATGCCAATGAACTTGTGCTGTCACTAAGTTGTGAATGCCTTTGCGACCGCATGGACTGTAGCCCAAGAGGCTCCTCTGTCCATGGAATTCTCCAGTCAAGAATATTGGAGTGGGTTGCCATTCTTTTCCCTATGGGATATTCCCAACCCAGGGATCAAGCTCGTACTGCTGAGACACCTGGGAAACCCATTACAAAAGTTACAGGTGTGTAATATAGTGATTCATAATTTTTACAGTTTATACTCCATTTATAGTTACAAAATATTGACTATATTCCCTGTGTTGTACAAGATAGCCTTGTAGCTTATTTTATACATAATAGTTTGTACCTTCTAACTCCCTATCCCAATGTTGCCCCTCCCTTCTCCTTCTCCTCATTGGTAAACACTAGTTTGTTGAATTTTTAGATTCCATATAAAGTGGTATCCTGCGGTATTTCTCTTTATCTGATAACCATTTACTCTTGTAACACCTGTGAGATTCATATGTATACCAGATATTTGCTCAGGAGGGTAGATTTGGAAAATCAAAAGAGTAGTGTTGCTCTAATAGCTATATGTTCATATGTGTTGAGACTAAAGCTATCTGGGTGGACTCAGAAGAAAGGAGGAGCTGGGAGGAGGCACCAAGAATGGCCAGCAGGCACCTCTGGCTTCAGGGGAGGCCCTGTCCAGAGGAGGGTGAGTGGTGTACCGCACAGGGGCCCTGTGGGTCCAAGAAGAGAAAACTGTCAGCAGAAGCTCACTCTTGTGCCTGGAGCTTGTCCAGGGTAGAAAGGAGAAAAGGCCACCACTTAGGGGTCCGGGTCTTCCACCATGCTCCCTGCATCCAGCTCTGGCTAGTGAAACAAAAATGTCTCAGGTAATGCTACTGAATTCTCTGTGGAGAACAGTAACAGTAAGTGACCTTAGGTAGGAGGGAGGCAGAAACAATTAACCATTTTTTTCCCTCTGTAAGAATTCAGTTAAGAACCAGGGTGGATTTAACCTTGCAAGTGAGGTCATGCGTGAATTCAGTTTTGATGACAAGGAAATGGAGGCAGAGGATAAATTAGATGCATTTTATAAATAACTTTGTTCCTATGGCAATATACATGCCTGGCAGAAGTGGTCTTCTACCTATGACTACTGTTTAAACATTTCTAAGATGTCCCTCTGCCAAAACTTTTCAAAGCAGGATGCTATAGACTTATTTTCTGTTAAGAAACAGACACGATTGTTACTTTTTTCACACTGTGAGTCACACTCACTCAGAGGTATGATTCATCTTCCCGCTTTGGATTGTCACACAGAGGACAGTCCCTCCCTTCTGTAATCTAAAATGAACAAGGAGAAGGAACCACAAAAACCCCATACAGTTCCACACAGTAAAGATGCAAAAGTTTTAGAGCAGCATTCCTTAAAGACAATAATAATTCATCATATTTTATCAAACAAATTACAATTTGGCTTACTTCAAGGTTACAAGTGTGAAAGTAATAAGAAAGTTAGTGGCTTCTCTCAACAGCTAAAAAAAAAAGTGAGTTTTAACTTGTCAATTGAGCTTCTGAAGTAACTGCTATTAATAATGGATATGATTCCTACTATCCATCAATGTACTCCTCCAAAATCAAAGAATCTTCTATATTCAAAATATGTTGGATCTCTTTGACAAGACCCACTTTCCTGCTTCTGAAACATATAGTAATAAAAGCGTGATGGATCACTTTGCTTTATCATAAGTTGTTAAAGCTCTCTCTCTCTCTTTTTTTTTTAACAAGTAACTGACATGATTAAATAATGTTCTTCCCTTACCTTGAACTGTGCATCTGAACAGCCTATCTACCACAGCCTAAAAGGGCAAATTTAATGGATTAATGAATGCAACAAAGGATGGAAACAGAGGCCCGAGGTTTTAATACAGTATCAAGTACTTGTAATTTTCTAAGTTCAGACATTCCAGCACCTATTGTCATTGCTTCAATAAGGCCTCCTTTCTACTAAATCACAACAGCATAAATCTCTAAAGTGCAGATAAGAGAAAAGCAGCATAGGACCTATATGAATCTTGACATAAACGTAAGAATTCCAGCCCCTAATCACTGATTGAGAGTCAGTTTCTCCTTGGGAAATTTTTACAAGATAAAAGAAGAAATCTTTCAGATGGCAAAACAAAGGGTAAAAGTGTTTTAACCCCAAGTAAAGACACTGACAGAGCAAGTACCTCTGCAACAGGAGAAAACTAGAGTTCGCTGGCCTGAGTCACCCACATCAAAAGGAACTATGGTGCCCTGGAAGGAGAGAATGTTCAAGGCAATGCCAGGGAGGCTGATGTTAATAATGTTGTTCCCAGTTAACCACTTTTTAATACCAAATGCCAGGGGACAGGGCACAAAGTGACTAGGCCAATTTGGCCATCGAAAGTTGCCAGGCCTTTCTGTAAATACTCTGGCCTCTGGCAATGGGAGCCATACAAGACACAAAGATAAACACAAGTTTTACATAAAGTTCTGCCAAAAGTGCAACAATTTATCATCAAACAGTCACATACTGGCTTTTCGTGAAGCCCCAGGAAGTCTTTTCTCTGTCCTCCAGTCTTTCTATAAGAATCTACCATGAAAGGAGCTTTGTTCTTAGGAAGAACCGCTCACTTTCCACTCCGGTAAGGCACACAGTCTTCTGTCAAGCACCTTCTTTTTAAAACAACAGCACAGAGTGAAGTAAGAGAAAGAGAAAAATAAATATTGCATACTAACACTTAACACGTATATACATGGAACCTAGGAAGATGGTACTGATAAACCTTTCTGCAGGGCAGCAGTGAAGACACAGACATAGAGCACAAGCGTGTACCCACAGGAGGGGAAGAAGAGGGTGGGATGAATGGAGAGAGGAGCGTGGAAACATGCACTATCATATATAAAATTGGATAGCCAGGGGGAATGGGCTGTATGACTCAAGGAGCTCAAATCCATTGCTCTGTTGGGATGGGGTGGGAGATGAAAGAGAGGTTCAAGAGGGAGGGGGTATATGTATACCTATGGTAGATTCATGTTGATGTATGGCAGAAACTAACTTAGCAATATTGCTAAGCAATTATCCTTCAACTAAATAACAACAACAACAACAGTGAAGCAAATAAAGATACATTTAAAAAACTGCTCCAGTTACAAGGAGCACATGTGCAGAGATACATGCCATGTCACTCTGGTCTCCCTTGGGAAACTGTCTGCTTGATGTGATACTCACTTCCCCAAACGGTGGCATCTGAAGGATGGCCATGCAGTGTCCACATCTCATCATGACCTTAGAAATGATAGTCACTGCCTCAAATCTAACTACAACCTCAATCTGATGGAAACCAAGGCTCCAGGAATCTGTTCCAAAGCCTTACCTCTCCCTTGCTGTTGACTTTTAGAAACTATATCTCTAAAAGGAAGGGTCTCAAAGGAATCCTTTCACAGATGGTATTGCTAAAGGGAATGTAATACAAAAATGGTTTTGTTGATGCTGTGGTGGTGGCTGTTGTTTTTGACAATACAAATATGGCAGCAAGAAAGTATTCAAACACTGCCTAAGAAAGGACTCTCAAAATTCACTTAGCCACCCACCCTGATATCTCCAAGTCAATATTTCCCAAAACATGCCACCAGAGCACTGATCCTGCAAGAAAGCCCTAAAAAAGACTCCAAAATCATATAAATTTAAGAAATGCCACTTACTACATATACCCCATTTAGAAACTCAAAATGCTGCTTATAACATGGTAAAGGGGTTTATAGAGTCCCTCAGTAGAGAAAAATGTTTAACTTCTCTAAACCAAGTGTTTCTGAAATGCAGAATCTTTACTTAGAGTAACCTTACTTAATGACCTGTATGATGATAGAACATATTTTGAGAAATGCAAGTAAAAATTGCTCAAGCAGAATGAAGTTAAAAAGAAAAGTTTCCATATTAGGAGTTTCTGTGTGTGCGTCTGTGTATGTGTGTCCTTTGCGACCCCATGTACTGTAGCCTGCCAGGCTCCTCTGACCATGGGATTTTCCAGGCAAGAATACTGGAGTGGGTTACCATTTCCTTCTCCAGGGGATCTTCCTGACCCAGGGATCGAGCTTGCATCTCCTGCATTGCAGGCAGATTCTGTACCACCTGTAACCTGTCCCCCAGATCATCACACCAAGTTTCTGCCAAACAGAAATCTTCCCTACATCTCTTCTAGAGCCTTCACACTACAGGTGAAACACATTTTCTGTTATTTATCTTGTGTAGATGTAGAATACTTGACTGTCACTTTCCATGTAAAAAAAAAATCACTACACATCTAAAGAACTTTATCTAGTCATCTGTCAGCATAGTTTTGGCTTCTGCCAGGATAAATCCTGAGAACAGGAAGGTTTCTCGGCAGTGGAGAAGCACGTCTGTGTTTAGAAGGATAATTCTCTCAGAGGTGGGGTAATGGACTGAAAGTGGAGAAAACAGCTCTTCAAGGTAAAAATAGAGCTTTCCTCTATTTTTATTTTCCATACTCAGCATATTGTTTGGAACCAATGAAGGATCAATAAATCAAAAACTGAATACTTTAACTTATCATTCCTTCTGGTCTTTTCCTCTCTAAACCTATTATCCTTCACCTACAAATTTATTCTGAAAAAAAGTGTTAGTTGCTCAGTTGTGTCTGACTCTTTGCCACCCCACAGACTGTAGCCCACATCAGGTTCCTCTGTCGATGGAATTCTCCAGGCAAGAATACTGGAGAGGGTTGCCATTTCTTTCTCCAGGGGATCTTCCTGACCCAGGGATCGAACCCAGGTTTCCTGCACTATAGGCAGATTCTTTACCATCTGATTTTCTTCTATTTTTATTGTCTATACTCAGCATATTGTTTGAAACCAATGAATGATCAATAAATTAAATACTGAATACTTCAACTTATCATTTCTTCTAGGCTTTTCTTTTCTAAACACATCATCCTGCACCTACACATTTATTCTGCTTGTCTCTGAATACCTTGTCAGCTTTTAAGACCAGTTTCCATTTCCAACACACAGCTATATATAGGTAGCTGCTAATTGCCGCTAGTCATGCTGCTCAGACTCCTGGCCTCTGCCATGAGACACACAAAGTGCCTGAACATCAAGGCTACCACAGGCTACGTCCTCTAATTAATTTTCTTCCTCAAGGTATTTTTTTTCGTTTCATACATGATATTATGCATGTTTCAATGCCATTCTCCCAAATCTTCCCACCCTCTCCCTCTCCCACAGAGTCCATAAGACTGTTCTATACATCAGTGTCTCTTTTGCTGTCTCGTACACAGGATTATTGTTACCATCTTTCTAAACTCCATATATATGTGTTAGTATACTGTATTGGTGTTTTTCTTTCTGGCTTACTTCACTCTGTATAATAGGCTCCAGTTTCATCCACCTCATTAGAACTTTTCCATCCTCAGCAATGAGTCTCTTGGTATAACACTATCACTGATTACTCATTCATTCAACAAACATATTACTTATAATCTTATAATCCCTTTGGGCAATGTGCTTATAGGCAATCACTTAAAGAATTTAGCAGTCAATCACTTCCATCTTCTCTGTATTTTCCAGGCACTATTCTAGGCTCTCTGGCATATATCAGTTAGCAAAGCCAACCAAACAAACAAAACTCTTGCCTTTCCAGAGAGGAAAAAAATAAGAATCTGGTGAGGGATATCTGAAACAGAGGATGAGTGGACAAGAAGAGGGATGCAATTCTAAACATGGTGGATAGAGTACGCCCTGTTGAGAGGGTGGCAATTAAGCAAAGACTTCAAAAGATGAAGTCAGCCACAGTATTCACTTCATAGGAAGACATGAATTCAAGACACAAGAAAAACAATGGGGTGGGACAAGAGCATGTAGAATCTTTAGGCCACTATATGACCACTATGACTTTGAGAAAAATATGGAGCCACTGAAAGATTTTAAGTACAAAAAGGGCATGATCTAATTTGCATTTTAATGAATCATGGTGGTCACTGTATGGAGAGTGGTATGGACCACTGCCACTAGGGTGGACGCGGGCCACCTAGTTAGGTTATGGCAACAATCTAGGTGAGAGAATGGCTTGGACCAGGGTGATGGCAGTGAGAAATGGTCAGATTCTGGATATACTTTGAAACAAGAGTTGACCAGATTTATTGATGGGTTGAATGTGATATTAGAGAGCGAGACAGAGAGGCAACAAGAAAACCCCAAGAATTTTGGCCTTGGCAACTAGTAGAACGTACAGAGGTGGAAAATTGTCAGGGAAACAATGAAAGAGTAAGTTCAGGAGTAAAAATTTAGAATGTTGGTTTGAAATACCATGTGGAAATGCATTTATATAGCAATTTCCCTGCTAAACAACCCCAGGTACCCTATATATTATTTCATTTATTCTTATTACATTTTAGGTGAGAAAAAAAGTTTGAAGACCCTATTGTCAACATTTTAATGTGTAATAATGTAAATATAGACACGTAGAAGCTCATATAACAAACTTGTTTTCCTTCTAATACTCTATGCTGCCTCTTTAGGCAAAGCATATGCAAAAGTAAGGCATTTTAGTTTTATTTATTTATTTTTTAATGGGGTGAATGATTCTCCCCAGGTTGCATTTATCACATTTGCCATCGCTTTATAAGTTCCTTGTGCACAGAACTTGGAGCAAACCACCTACAGAATCTGGCTATCAGTCACTTCAGCCTCTTTTCTATCTTCTAATACAAAAAGCTATTCTCAATGGGTTTTCTGTTTAGAGAAACTTACTTTAGCTGCTTTTATCTCGGGTCATCCTAATTATATATTTCATGGTTTTCTTCAAACAGTATGGAAAGGGTGGGCTCCTTTAAATAGAAATGTCATGTTGTCAACGGAAATAATAAGGACAGAATGACTCCAGGAGTTACAAAAACATCTTTTGACCTTTTTAAGTGTTTAAAACAATCAGAAGCATTGCAAGGCTAGGTGGTAATAAGTTGCTTTTATGACAGTATGAATCATTAAGTTAAAAGAAATAATAGATGTGTTAAAAACTAAGATTATCACTTAAAAGGTGACAATTATTCTGAGTAAAAGCAAATAATAACATAGACTATAAAATCATGCTGAGAATCATAAAGCATACAATCAAGAAAAATAAAACTGTTACTGATGTCTGAAACTCCTTTTTCCCATTACACAACTATCTAATTCTTTCATTAATAATTTCAGTGAGGTTTCCAACTAAGGTATAAACATAAGAGGGGTAAGTAAGTCACTTTCTTATTAAAGAGTGTGACTTGTGAAAATGTAACTGCCCTGTGAAGGCAAAGAATAAAACAAATTATTTAATGATATGAAAAAACTCCTGCCAGGCCAGATCAAAAGCCAAGCATAGCATTACAACCGAACTGCGTCCTATATGAGAAAGATCTGCACGAGGTTCAGATACATCACAAAGAGAAATGACTTCCCAGGTGAGGTATTAGTAACGGACAACAAAGAATGCCTTGGGAAGACTTTGCACAGGGATCTCTGATTTTCAGGTAGCCACTGAATAAAATGTTGCATTTCCAATGGCTATTTTGTTTCAATACCCAGGACTGAGTAGAATGGAGAAATCTAGCAATGACAGTAACAGGTTTTAAAAACAACAATAAAAGAAAATGATTCTTTTCTTATATCTTGCCTATTCTGGTAAACTTTCAAATATCTTTAAAATCTATAATATTTCTATAATTTGGAGGTTTAGGTGATGACTCCAATGTTCATTTGTAAATAATTTAGTGATATTTGTCACTATTTTCTTTCCCTTGATTAACATTCATTTTTTATCTAAATAGTTTTATGTTAGGATTCTGCCTTTCTATTATATTTGAACATGCTGCTGCTAAGTCGCTTCAGTCGTGTCCAACTCTGTGCGACCCCACAGACGGCAGCCCATCAGGTTCCACTGTCCCTGGGATTCTCCAGGCAAGAACACTGGAGCGGGTTGCCATTTCCTTCTCCAATGCATGAAAGTAAAAAGTGAAAGTGAAGTCGCTCAGTTGTTTCTGACTCTTAGCGACCCCCAAGGACTGCAGCCTACCAGGCTCCTCCGTCCATGGGATTTTCCAGGTAAGAGTACTGGAGTGGGGTGCCACTGCCTTCTCCAATATTTGAACATATCTACTTCCAAATTCTAAAATATGCTTAATCATTAAAAATCTTCAAGTATGTTTCTACTATTAGATCTCAGGCCAAGAATTTAACCTCTGTTACCTAGGATGGGGAAAGAAGGGGAGGTGGGAGGGCAGGATCAATCTGCGGTAGTATTATAAATATTTTTGATGATCTAGTGTATTTGTAAGTTGAAATATATATAATTTTAAAAAAGCAGTCAACTGGGTTACATTTTGTTCAAGTCTGGTTATTTCTACAAAATGGAAATAAAAGCCCTGATTGTGCTCCTGACTTTTAACTGTGATGATTTCTAGATGATGGTAATGGTGATGATGATGACAAGGAATAAAAAACCAGCTGCAGGGTACTCAGTGTTCCCCACATGTCAGCCACTGTGCTGAGTGTCCAGCATGGCTTGCCCTGGTTCAGTTTCACAATGACTTGACAGGACAGTGTAAGAACAGGGTTAAACAAGGTGAGCTCACAGTGGGCAGGGGCCCAGCCCGGCCTGACTCAGATAAGCACTAATCACTCTACTCTGCAGCTTTCTCTCATCCCAGCCCTGGGACTCTGGGTCTGGAACTTGGGGCAGTACTCCTCCACACCTGGGCTGCCTCCAACCTGGAGAAGAATGGCTCCCACTGGAAGATGGTCATTAAGAATTTAACTTAGACTACCAGATGAAATTACCATGACTGAACATAAGTCACAATTTGTATCATATATGGCAAAGCAGTGATGTAAAAACATGTGGGAAGAGACAGCAGCAATGGATCTTTGAATGTGTTTCATTTTAAAATAAAGTGAAAATTCAACTTCTCTACTTTTCAAAATCACATCTGAGGAAGCATAAGTGCCTCATTTTCCAACTTTCATCAGAAAAATGATAGAAGCTGAAATCTGAGCTTCAGAGCATGGCCAAAATTGACTACAGGTACTGACTTGAACACCTTTCGCTAGGTGGGGTGAGGGACAGAGAGGCCTGGCATGCTGCAGTCCATGGGGTCGCAAAGAGTCAGACAGGACTGGGTGACTGAACAACTGACTTGGAAAACTGTGACCCAAGTAGTAGGATGTTATCACTACAGGTAAAAAGTGGCAAGTGGAGAAGTCAACTGAGGGCAGTAAGAAGAGGCTGGATCAACTAGGCTGGCCAAATTTGAAACAGAGACCTCTCAGACAATGGCTCTCCTGAAGTCTTGGTGGTCACACACAGATGGACCATGGCAAGACACCACAGGACCTCTTCTCTCAGTGCCTGCAGGGGTCCCAGAGCAGGAAAAACCAGACGGGTTGTAAATGGGCTGGAAAGATTGGACCTGTAAAATAGTATGAGGAGTATTCTCATAAATTGAGGACAGAAAAAGGATGGAGAATGTGAAGTTTTCAGAGAATGGGAACCGAAAAGAGAAATGTAGGCCAGAAGAAAAGGAAAATACCCATCAACATTGGCACAGAGCCATTTACCATTAACTGCAATCTTCATTCCTCAAGTTCAATTTTATTTTACCATTTGGTATATTAAAACATGTTGCTCATAATGGCTCTTCTAGAACTTAAAAGAGCTATTCCACAATGATCTACGTGACACAATAATACCTTAACATACTGTTTGGCTGAGCTAAATGAAAAGTTTAGCTTCTAAACTAAACTAGTTTTCTAACTTCCAGAAATCTAAAAGCATGTTTTAGTTCAACCATGTGAATCTATGGTAGTACACCAGGGGTCAGATATGACAACGGTGGAGCAGAAGAGTTATGACAGACTATATGACAAAGCCTCAAATATTTATACCTAGTTCTTCGCCAAAAGGAGAGAAAAGTTTGCCTCTTGCTCTGCCATACTGTAGTATATTATTCTCATAAGTTACTCCTGTTACAAGTACTTTGGGGAATAAGGCAAGAATGTCAACGAGAAAATAATCACTTTCCAATCTTCCCTCCTTGTGGACATGTGTGTGTGTGTGTGGGGGGGTGGTTAATAAAAGAGAGATCTTCTGTTTGTCCATCTGTTTGCTCTTTCACTGAGTATATTGATGGGGGCTGTGGTAACACTAGCATCAGTTCAGTTCAGATCAGTTCAGTCACTCAGTTACGTCCAACTCTTTGCAACCCTAAGGACTGAAGCATGCCAGGCCTCCCTGTCCATCACCAACTCCCATAGCTTACTCAAACTCATGTCCATTGAGTCAGTGTTGCCAACAACCATCTCATTCTCTGTCATGTCCTTCTCCTTTCGGCTTCAATCTTTCCCAGCATCACGGTCTTTTCCAATGAGTCAGCTCTTCACATCAGTTGGCCAAAGTATTGGGAGTTTCAGTTTCAGCATCAGTCCTTCCAAAGAATATTCAGGACTGATTTCCTTTAGGATGGACCGGTTGGATCTCCTAGATATCCAAGGGACTCTCAAGGGTCTTTTCCAACACCACAGTTCAAAAGCATCAATTCTTCAGTGCTCAGCTTTCTTTATAGTCAAACTCTCACATCCCTACACGACTACTGGAAAAACCATAGCCTTGACTAGATGGACCTTTGTTGACAAAGTAGTGTCTCTGCTTTTTAATATGCTGTCTAGGTTGGTCATAACTTTTCTTCCAAGGAGCAAGCATCTCTTAATTTCATGGCTGTAGTCACCATCTGCAGTGATTTTGGAGCCCCAATATAAAGTCTGTCACTGTTTCCATTGTTTCCCCATCTATTTGCCATGAAGTGATGGGACTAGATGCCATGATCTTTGTTTTCTGAATATGGAGTTTCAAGCCAACATTTTCACTCTCCTCTTTCACTTTCATCAAGAGGCTCTTTAGTTCTTTTTCACTTTCTGCCATAAGGGTGGTATCATCTACATATCTGAGGTTACTGATATTTCTCCTGACAATCTTGATTCCAGCTGTGCTTCATCCGGCCCAGCATTTCTCATGATGTACTCTGCATATAAGTTAAATAAGCAGAGTGACAATATACAGCCTTGATGTACTCCTTTCATGATTTGGAACCAGTCTGTTGTCCATGTCTGGTTCTAACTGTTGCTTCTTGACCTGCATACAGATTTCTCAGGAGGCAGGTCAGGTGGTCTGGTAGTCCCATCTCTTTAAGAATTTTCCAGTTTGCTGTGATCCGCACAGCCAAAGGCTTTGGAATAGTCAATAAAGCAGAAGTAGATGTTTTTTTCTGGAACTCTGTTGCTTTTTTGATGACCCAACGGATGTTGGCAATTGGATCTCTGGTTCCTCTGCTTTTTCTAAACCCAGCTTGATCTGGAAGTTCATGGTTCACATACTACTGAAGCCTGGCTTGGAGAATTTTGAGCATTACTTTGCTAGTGTGGAGGCTATTCAAGAGCAAGGTTGGAAACAGGCATGAAGGGAGATCCCAGAAATCCCACAGCTGCCTCCCAGAGAAGGGCCCCCATGCAGCCCTGCTTCTCCATTTCCATCAAGTCATCACTGGTGGTCACCTCCACTGGGCAGGCTGCACATTCATTGCCAGGCAAACCTCAGAATCTGACTGGTTTTGCAGGGCCCAGAGATACAGCCAATGATTTTGCTTGTTTCAAGGGAATGATGTGGAAGACTACGAATGGAAAACCTGGGACAAAGCTGTGACCCCTACTGAAAATGAAAACAAAACAACCAAACAAAACCAATTTTAAAACCTCATACCTGAGGGAGGAGACTTCCCTGCTTGATGTGTGTTCTCAAAGCACACCTTTTTGTTGAGGTCATTATTAGGAAAGCTGGCTATCATTAACATCTCCCTTTTTTCCCTCAGGTTTTAACTTTTATAAGCATCCTCAATACTATAAAAGATATAAAAACTTAACATCTCAAGATTCTCTCTGAAAATGTAATGGAGAATCAATAACATAAATTACTCTTAAATATATAGTGGTGTTTCCTCTGTCACATTAAAGGACATGGGAAAGGATAAGCATAAAGAGCAGGACCAATGGTATTAACTACTTTAAACAATCCAAATTAATCCAAACTTTCCTGATCTCTGTCACTATTACAAGTCAATAGTCTAATGCACAATCTGTAAGAAAAAACCAAGTACATTTTCGTCCTGTTGTTCTCCTGGTATCCAGACATACACTATTCACAGGTAAGAATGGAATAACCAGCCTTGACGTCTTAAGTGCTCTTAATCTCTACTGTGCACACCTTCCAACAGAGTGATTATCCTCATCACAATGAGTGAGAGCAAATTAGTTCATTTTAAAAGTCATTGTTAAAAAGAATTCAATCCAATAATGAATTTCTAGATTGTTCTCTACATTATGTACTATGAGCTCAGATGCATTCCTCATGAATTAAAGGTGTAAACAGGAAGAGGAGATGGAAAAGCACAGAGTAAGATGAAGTTCATATTTAAACTCTCAGACACAAGTGAGCTCTTTTATGATAAATAATAAATGACTTCCTGAGGTCTTAAATTTCTTATGCCATAAAAATGGGACAAATTAGAAACAATCTTTAAACCTTTAGATTCTGAGCCCTAGTTCTCCCAGTCAACCCTGGACAAGAGCTTGTCAAAATTCAAACATCTGAGATGAACCAATTTGCAAAGTAGAAATAGAGACACAGACGTTGAGAATAAACTCATGGACACCAAGGGGGGAAAGGGGAGGTGGGATGAATTGGGAGATTGGGATCGACATATATACACTACAGGCACTATGGTTAAAATAGATAATGAATGAGAACATTCTACATTGCTCAGGGAACTCTACTCAGTGCTCTGCGGTGACCTAAATGGGAAGGAAATCTAAAAACAGAGAGCATCTATGTACATGTATAACTGATTCACTTTGCTGCACAGCAGAAACATAACACTGTAAAACAATGATACTCCAATAATAAAAAAAAATTCTAACACAGGATCTCTGAGTTGCTTTACCTACCAGGACACTCCAACTGGCTGTAGAAGTGGCCTGGAAGGGCCTGCAATTTATAATGATATGCAACTTAACTTACTTGTATGAGAGAGAATTTGCTTTTGCTTTCAATAAGTGCAAAAAATGTGCAAGGACGAATATTCAAAGCCGGCCTGCAGAGTGGGACTCGGGTTGTGGCTGGGGACTGGGAAATAATGGCTGTTTTATTTCTTAACACGTGGTACTTTGTAGTTTTGTAATGTTTTCCAGAAAAATTCATTAAGTGTAAATACAACTGTAACAGGGTAGATTATATCCCCTTCCTCCAGTGCCCTGGGTGATGACAAGGTAAGATAAAAGAAGTGATGTTGGTAAACTGGAGGAGAAAAAAGAGTGTAAGCATATATATTGCCCCAAAGTTATGCCCTCCCCCCAAAATTGGTTAATAAATATTAGCAAAAGAAATTTGTGTATGTCTTACACATGCATTGTGGATGCTAAGACTGCCCTTTATCTTCAGCCCTCGCCTCCTGCCTTCCACAAACACACACACACACCCTCATCTCCTTGAAATCATTTCCTTTGGTTTGACTTTGGCCCACTCTGCTACAGTTGTGTCGGTCTCCCTGCTGCTCTGTAAACTCTCCAGTACGTTCCTGCCTCAGGGCCTTGGCACTTGCTTTCCTACTACTTGAAACAATCCTCCCCAAGCAGCCAAATGGCCCATTCCTTCACTTCCTTTATGTCTCTGCTCAAGTGTCATAACATCTGTGAGGTCGACCCTGACCTCCTCATAGCCCCTACTGATGGCTGGCACGTAACGACAAATTTTAAGTGGTTAAGTGTAAGCTCTATGTAGGCAAGACCATTCTGTTTACAGCTGTAATCCTGGCAAAAAGTAGATATTCAATCAACATTATGAGAATTAAAGAGGAAGATGTAGTGAGGCTAAAGAGAACATACTGTCCTCTGAGGATAAGTCAGGGTGGATTTTGTATGATTGAGAATCAAACAAAGGTGAAAATAAAAGAAATATTTTCCATGATTCCCAGGACTCAATGTCTATGCTTGTTTATCCAAGCATTTTTCCCCTAGTAATGTATCATATGGACTTATTATCTCAAAATTTAAAGAAATAGTCGGGGTTATAAAATAATTTCAATACATTAATATAGTACACACATCATTTGGAAATATTCTAGGTGGACAGAGTTGGGTTTATTTTGTTGATATTACTACAAACATTTCATCCACTGTTCCTTTTTAGCACAGAAGAATATCCATAAGCAGTACCTCTATTTTCATAAAATCTTGGTTCTACTGCTTATTGTCATGCGTCAAAGCCCTGAGGATCATGTCCTTAGTAACTGATCATCACATAGAATAAATAGGATTATCCCCACTTCAAGAAGTTACTAACTAGCAGGACAATCTGACTTTTAAGACCTTCCAATGTGTAAGTAGATCAAGAACAGAGAGGCCAGGCCACATAAACACAAGCTAGATGCCAAACCTCTGTCTCCAAGCTCTGAAAGAAGAAAATGTAGAAAGTGCAAGTAGGCTCCAAGAATTGCCAGCGGCTTTAGTTAATGTTTGCAAAGAATTTTCAAGATGAAAGCCATCACAGAAGAGATCAATCTTACTATCACCACAGCTGGAATGCTTTGCTAATGTTTTTCCAGATGCAAGAAAGTGACTTTGGAACAAATTCCATGAAAGAAAAGGACTAATAGCCTTCCAACGGAGAAGTTTCTACTCATTTATCATGTTATCAAAGACACTCTGGGGACAGCCAAGGCTTGCCTGTGTATGTAGGGCTCTACTGCCATCATTAAGGTACATCTTTAACATAACGTGACCAAGGTGACAGCCTGTGGGGATGCAACACTCCCTTTAATTAGTTGGGAGGGAGCCAAGAAAAACCCTTCCTGACATACCGGTCCAGCACTCTACTATATTTGCTCCTGCAGATCAATACCAATATAGCAGGCATGTCAAACCACAAGAAAAGGCCAGACTCTAATAAACCAATACAATACTGTAAAGTAATTAACCTCCAACTAAAATAAATAAATTTATATTAAAAAAAAATCAAACAAACCTTATATTGACCCTCTAACACTTCATACTGGTATTGACTATGGTCTTTTTATAGGCTTTAGATATAGTTCACCTTAAAAAAAAAAGGTTCTGCATACCAAAATATAAATAGAGTTGCTAACTTTTTATGGTTTTATTCATTTAGATAACAATAAAATTTAGATAATAAATTTTGGAGGTAGCAACTCAGTGTTAGAAACATGGCATTAAACAAAATAGAAAATAATTACTGTTCTCATGGGGCTTACTACTCCAATAGGTAAAAATCACCAAGTTATATAACTATTGGAAATATAGTGAAGAAAAGTTTAGGGAGATAAGATGTGGAGTAGAGGGTATATGTTTGCATTTTAAACAGAGTAGTTATGGTAGGCTTTACCACGAAGGCGAAATTTGTGCTCATATACAAAATTAACTCAAAATGGATTACGAACCTAAATATCAGAGCTAAAACTTATGAAACTTTTAGAAGAGAACAAAGTCAGAAATCTTTATGACCTCAAATGTGAGTTTTAGATTTAACACCAAAAGTAATGAATAACAAAAGAAAGCAGACTTCATTAAATTAAAAAAAACTTTTGTGCATTAAAGGACATTATTAACAATGTGAAATGAAAACCTAAAGAATGGGAGAAAATATTTCCAAATCATCTATCTGTTGGGAATTTAATATTCTGAATTCTTATAACTCAACATCAAAAATATAACCAAATTAAAAAAAAAAAAAAGACCGAAGGACTTGAATAGACATTTCTCCAAAAAAAGATACACAGATGGCCAATAAGCAAATGAAAAGATGTTCATCACTGATCATTAAGGAGATGCAAATACTTCTTCATGCCCACCATGCTTTAAACAAAATAATACAAAATCCAATATTATTCAGCCATAAAAGGAACAGAGTATTGATACACACTATAATTAGCATGAATTTCAAAGTACCACACAAAGTGAAAGAAGTCAGACATAAATGGTTACATATTATATTTTTGCAGTTATTGTATAATTTATTTCATATCCAGAATATGCAAATCCACAGAGACAGAAAGCAGATTAGAGGTTACCAGGGGATGGGGTAGGGAGAGTTGGGAGTTATTACTTAATATGCATGAGTGTTTTTAATGAAGTTATGAAAGAGCTCTGAAATAGAGCAGTGAACTATTCAAGACTGTGAACACACTAAGTACCACAATGCTGTATACTTTAGAATGGTTAATTATATGTCATGCAAGTTTCACCTCAAGTAAAAAAACAAAGACTTTTTCATCACACTTTTAGGATCACATAGTATGTTTTATATTTTATTTTCAGTTATGTATTCATTTCAATCTTTAATCTATTTGCAACATTTTAGTATTTTTTAAATATAGCTTTATTGATACAATTCACATACAATAGAATCCACCCATTTTATACATATATTCTGGTGAGTTTTGGTAAATGTATGTAGTTCAATAACCACACAGTCAAATTTTAGAAAGCATTCAACACCCCAAAAAGTTCCTTCACAAGTTACGGTCAATCCCCAAACCCAGGTTTTTTGTCATTATAATTCTGCCTTTTCTAGACATAGAAAACTCTAGGAAAGGTAAAATTATAATGACAGACATTTCATATGAATGGAATTAAACAGTATGTGATCTTATATGCCGGGTTCCCTTCACTTAGTATTTGAGGTTCATTTATGTTGATTTATGCATCAGTGCATTATTTGTTCCTTTAAATTTTTTCAATAATTTACTGCATTAAGTTTATCCATTTACAACGTAAAGTCACTAGATTATTTTTATTTTTCAGTTAGTACAAATAAAGCTTCCATGAATACTTACTTGTAAGACTTTTGTATAGACAGAAGTTTCCATCTCCTTTTAGTGGATACTGAGTAGAATTGTCTGTTTTTATGTTTAACTTTTTATTAATAACAAACTGCTGAATATTCCCAAAGTGACTGAACCATTTTCACCAGTAATACATGAGGCCTCCAGCTGCTCCCCATTCTTGGTCAACACTTAGTATTGTGAATTTTTTTAATTATAGTTATTCTAGAGGATGTAGAGTAGTTCCCTTTGTGTTTTTAATTTGAATTTCCCTAATGATTAATGATGCCAAGCATTTTTTCATGTGCTTATTAACCTTTGTATATCTTTTCTTGTGAAGTATCCATTTGTATCTCTTGAACATTTTAAATGAGCTGTTTTTCTTATTATTGCATTTTCACAACTCTTTAAATATCCCAGCAAATATTTTCTCCCAATTTGTAGCTTGCCATTTGATTTAATTAACATTATCATTTGAGGAACAAAGCTTTTAACCCTAATGATGTCTAATTAACCAACTCTTAAAAAATAATTTATACTTTATGTATCATAAAAATCTTTGTTGAACCCAAATTCACAAAGATCTTTTTCTATTTCCTTTTAGAAACTTTGGTTCTGCTTAACTCTTAAGGAAATGGCAACCCACCCCAGTATCCTTGCCTGGAAAATCTCACGGACAGAGGAACCTGGTGGGCTGCAGTCCATAGGGTCACAAAGAGTCGGGCACGACTGAGTGACTAACACTAACACTTATGATTCACTTAAAAATACTTTCTAAATGTATAGTATGAGGTAAGGATTAATTTGTTATTTCAGTATCTTCTATTTAAAAGACTATCCTTTCCCCATTGAATTACCTTAGTAACTGTCAAAAATCAATTAAGCTTGTATGAGTGTACTTACACTTTGGAATCTGAATTCTATTCCATTTTCTGCTGACTGTTTTTTCCTGACCTTGGGTCATACTATCCTATTTCTTTACATGTCCAGTAATCTGATTAAAAACCATATATAGTATGCCATAACTATGCTGTTTTTGCTGTGTACTCAGTCGCTTAGTAGTGTCTGACTCTTTGCAACCCCATGGATTATAGTCTGCCAGGCTCCTCTGTCCATGAACTCTACTCTGTTCTGCTCTTCTGAAATCTGATGGTTTCCTGTTTTAATATGTGATAAACTTGCCTGGACACAAATTGAAAAATTTGTAGACAGCTGAAATTTTTGCTCATTGGGTTTCTTTCTTTCTTTTGCCTGAATCTCTAGGGGAATATCTTTTGTGCCAGCATATCTTTGAGATCAGCCAATGATTTCAACAGAGATCAAACATAGATAACTCAAGCCAGTGAAATTTCTACCCTCTGCCACCCAACCTGTATATGGGTTAAAGAATTCATTCAAATTTGCAGCAAATAAGTAAGCCTCCCTAGGCTTTCAATTTTGCTGTGCTTTCTAGGGCATCCCATATGCACTAATTGTTTTCTCAGTCATCCATGAATGTGTGGAGAGTGTATCATCTCAGCCCTTCTATAGCTCTCTTGCCTCCAAAATCTCCCCCTTAAATTTTTAGCTGGTCCACTATTTCCCCAAACAAATCAGTCACCTTCAGCCAGTAAACCTGTGGATTTTTAACATCTGCTCTGGGGGCATGGGAACATCTTCAGACAAGAAGCATCTTGCCCAAGGCTGTAGCCATTTTTAATAAGTAAATATTTTCGAGTTCTTTGCCATCTTTGATCATTTTTAAATGTTACAGTTAATAATTTTTCCATATTCCAATATTTTCCCAAGTTCCCAATAATAAAACTATTAATAAAGCTTTGTAGTAGTATTTTTTGAAGTGAGAATCCTCCAACCCACTCAGGCAGGCATTCATTAATGTAAGTAGAGTCTTAACCATATTTTAAGCACTTACAACAATGTTATCAATATCTCACTTATCATTACATGAAATAAAACAATTGCATCAAAAAATAGTCAACTGCTGCAGGAAAAAAAATTTCTTATTTGTGAACATTAAATTTCAGATCCAATTTCTACACAGTTGGTGGAAACAATAAAGTATATAATTAAGATAGCCTCGGTCTCCTAACCCCATTAAAGTCTTCAAAATATGTATTACTTTTCTGGAAAATTTTTAAATATAAAGTTTTTTTTTAGACAGAGGGATAAATTCAATTTAGACCCACATTCTCTTGCAGGAAAAAAGCATTTCTGAGTATAGAGCATCTCTCTTCCAATGCAGTGTTCATTTGAATGTTAAGAAAATTACCTTGAAGGCTGCTAGACAATGAAGACTCAGTAAGGCCATCACGACTGCCAGAAGGATGGTAGCTCCATTCCGTATGTCCCATATGGTCTCTACCAGAGGGATACTGCCCACCTGCCAGTCATAGCACAGGGTAACAGGTGCAAGCAGAAGCCACATGTTGAAGGCCAAGAGGTAGGAATAAGTAAGGAATCTACAAAGAGAAGAAGAATCATTAAAACACAACTCGAGACCCATGACATTCTGAAGACATTCATTCACCATGTTTCTACTGAATAGCCTTTCTATGCTAAAAATGTTATAAAAAGACAAGGTAAATGGAAGGCGATTCATTCATTTAGTCATGAAGTTGACCATTCTGCAATATATCTAACAGCTGCTAGTCACTGTGGTAGCTGCTGGCCTTTCAATGATGAAGAAGACAGAGTTTCCATGACCTATTTTTAAAAATTATCATATAAATACTTACATAACAACTGAGATAAATGGTATAAAAGAAAAGTTTGATGGAAGTATTTGACATGAAATGCTGCCTCATTGGGTACAATTCCCTGAGTAAGAGACATTTGAATTGTCTCTTTTTAATAATGCCCCAAATCCTGCACTAGATATGCAAATATTAACCATTTAAAATAGAGTGATCCATTTTGAACCATCTCAAAAAATCAAAATATCTGTAGTAGGGAGATAAAGTCTCCCACAAATCAAGGGGCTAACCTTCAAAAGGAGGGACAAACAGTTGTCCCTGATAATAAGAATAGCCAGGTGGACCTCAGGAAGGAAAATAATGAATGGAGATATTACTCCTGTTTCCTGGCTGTGTCTAGGCAGTAAGGTAAAGCAGAAGGCATCCTAACT
Organism: Bos mutus; assembly: GCF_027580195.1. Classification (NCBI taxonomy): domain Eukaryota; kingdom Metazoa; phylum Chordata; class Mammalia; order Artiodactyla; family Bovidae; genus Bos; species Bos mutus. Next base: position 94,856,592 of record NC_091621.1, read on the forward strand.
GATCCCCTTCCTTTCTGCACAGAGGAAATGGAATTTATTTAAGTTTGTTCAGTCTACACAAATCATTAAGTAGTGTTCAAGACCCTTGAGAACTGCAGAACCCCAGCATACAGCAAACTCCATCCACGTCTCTGCACTAAGGGATGACTGAACCCTCGTATGGCTTCTAGCAGCAGAAGGCCACGTCCCCAGGATGACTCAACCCCCCCTGGCATTAAAATGCCAGCCTGAGAAAGACAGATCATCACTGCCTGGAGAATTTACTTCTTTTCTAGCCAAACCATGACAAAAGGCCCCCAACCTCCATTTCCTAGAGCATTTACTACAAAGCACTTACGACTGGGAATATGTATCTCCTAGAACTCAGAAGTTGTTCTCAAGGACCCGGGAGTTGTTCCTTTAAAATGTCATCACCAGGAGCATGGGGCCTGGCTCCCAGTCTGCTGGAGGACAGAATCTGAACTGTGATAACTGCCAGCCAGTAAACACAGCCTGAATGCACTTAGAGGATCAGTCCATTGTAATGTTTTACTTCTTTGACTCAGCCAAGCATCAATTTGCAAACCCCTCCCCGCCACCATTCTCTCTTTAAAGTACTTAGTCACCTCTGCGCAAACCAGAATGGAGCTCAGCTCCTGTCCTGTCAGGAATTACTGAATAAAGTGTGCTCTTACTGCTCTAACTTATGTCCAGCTGGGTTCATCTTTAACATTATATATGGAACTAAACCAAAGACCTAGATAAATCCCTTGCCTTTAAGGAATGTAAAATCCAATAGTGAAAATAAGATATATCGAATTAAAGAGTCATGAGGGCGCAGAATGTGAAGAAGAGACCTCCCGCACCACCAGGTCCTTTTAGAGGAAATCTTAGATGGGCCAAATCCAATGCTAAGAGTGAGTTCACCTTAAATTTTCAGTTAAGTAGCTCTGGATTAAAATACCTTTCCCAGGCCTTCCCAACATATCTCCTTTCCTTCCCTCCTCTTGTTCCAAGGTTGGCAGTGGAAAAATCATTAACAGTGATCGGGAGAGGCTCAGTGATGGGGGTTATTCACTGCCTTCACTGTCAATCCCCAGCAGAGAAATTCATCAGATGTTTTGGTGGTGTTTCAAAACTCTCCTCTCTGTTGTTATTTTAAATAAAATAACGCACAGACAGTGCAGTATAAGGGACTTCCCTGGTGGCTCAATGGTAAAGAACCCACTTGACAATGCGAGAGATGTGGATTCGATCCCTGGATTGGGAAGATCCCCTGGAGAAGGAAATGGCAACTCACTCCAGTATTCTTGCCTGGGAAATTCCATGGAGAGAGGAGCCTGGAGGGTTATAGTCCATGTGGTTTGATGAAGTCCATCAAATTTTGTTATTTAACAAAAATAAAAACAAAAAAGTCACCATATCCCATTTAGGTTTGAGCCTATGAGAATGCCAACTCCATAGAAAGAAGATTGGGTCACTTAAGGCTTCTTTTCATAGAGATTCTAGGCTGATGTTATTTACTTCTTAGCTCAGTAAATATTCTTCACAACTTGGCTTTAAAGGAGAATGTTCAGCCACCAAACTCAGCAGGAAAATTATGCAGCTGTGTCACTCAGTTATATTAATTTAGTAATTTAATAAATTACTTTAAAAAACAGTATCTCCAGTTTTTTAAGGAATCTCCACACTGTTCTCCATAGTGGCTGTACTAGTTTGCATTCCCACCAACAGTGTAAGAGGTTTCCCTTTTCTCCACACCCTCTCCAGCATTTATTATTTGTAGACTTTTGGATCGCAGCCATTCTGACTGGTACCTCATAGTGGTTTTGATTTGCATTTCTCTGATAATGAGTGATGTTGAGCATCTTTTCATGTGTTTGTTAGCCATCTGTATGTCTTCTTTGGAGAAATGTCTATTTAGTTCTTTGGCCCATTTTTTGATTGGGTCGTTTATTTTTCTGGAGTTGAGCTGTAGGAGTTGCTTGTATATTTTTGAGATTAGTTGTTTGTCGGTTGCTTCATTTGCTATTATTTTCTCCCATTCTGAAGGCTGTCTTTTCACCTTGCTAATAGTTTCCTTTGATGTGCAGAAGCTTTTAAGGTTAATTAGGTCCCATTTGTTTATTTTTGCTTTTATTTCCAATATTCTGGGAGGTGGGTCATAGAGGATCCTGCTGTGATGTATGTCGGAGAGTGTTTTGCCTATGTTCTCCTCTAGGACTTTTATAGTTTCTGGTCTTACTTTGAGATCTTTAATCCATTTTGAGTTTATTTTTGTGTATGGTGTTAGAAAGTGGTCTAGTTTCATTCTTTTACAAGTGGTTGACCAGATTTCCCAGCACCACTTGTTAAAGAGATTGTCTTTAATCCATTGTATATTCTTGCCTCCTTTGTCAAAGATAAGGTGTCCATATGTGCGTGGATTTATCTCTGGGCTTTCTATTTTATTCCATTGATCAATATTTCTGTCTTTGTGCCAGTACCATACTGTCTTGATAACTGTGGCTTTGTAGTAGAGCCTGAAGTCAGGTAGGTTGATTCCTCCAGTTCCATTTTTCTTTCTCAAGGTTGCTTTGGCTATTCGAGGGTTTTTTGTATTTCCATACAAATTGTGAAATTATTTGTTCTAGCTCTGTGAAGAATACTGTTGGTAGCTTGATAGGGATTGCGTTGAATCTATAAATTGCTTTGGGTAGTATACTCATTTTCACTATATTGATTCTTCCAATCCATGAACATGGTATATTTCTCCATCTATTGGTGTCCTCTTTGATTTCTTTCACCAGTGTTTTATAGTTTTCTATATATAGGTCTTTAGTTTCTTTAGGTAGATATATTCCTAAGTATTTTATTCTTTCCGTTGCAATGGTGAATGGAATTGTTTCCTTAATTTCTCTTTCTGTTTCCTCTTTATTAGTGTATAGGAATGCAAGGGATTTCTGTGTGTTGATTTTATATCCTGCAACTTTACTATAGTCATTGATTATTTCTAGTAATTTTCTGGTGGAATCTTTAGGGTTTTCTATGTAGAAGATCATGTCATCTGCAAATAGTGACTGTTGGTGGGAATGCAAACTAGTACAGCCACTATGGAGAACAGTGTGGAGATTCCTTAAAAAACTGGAAATAGAACTGCCTTATGATCCAGCAATCCCACTGCTGGGCATATACACTGAGGAAACCAGAAGGGAAAGAGACACGTGTACCCCAATGTTCATCGCAGCACTGTTTATAATAGCCAGGACATGGAAGCAACCTAGATGTCCATCAGCAGATAAATGGATAAGAAAGCTGTGGTACATATACACAATGGAGTATTACTCAGCCATTAAAAAGAATACATTTGAATCAGTTCTAATGAGGTGGATGAAACTGGAGCCTATTATACAGAGTGAAGTAAGCCAGAAGGAAAAACATAAGTACAGTATACTAACGCATATATATGGAATTTAGAAAAGTGGTAACAATAACCTGGTGTACGAGACAGCAAAAGAGACACTGATGTATAGAACAGTCTTATGGACTCTGTGGGAGAGGGAGAGGGTGGGAAGATTTGGGAGAATGGCATTGAAACATGTAAAATATCATGTAAGAAACGAGTTGCCAGTCCAGGTTCGATGCACGATACTGGATGCTTGGGGCTAGTGCACTGGGACAACCCAGAGGGATGGTATGGGGAGGGAGGAGGGAGGAGGGTTCAGGATGGGGAACATATGTATACCTGTGGCGGATTCATTTTGATATTTGGCAAAACTAATACAATTATGTAAAGTTTAAAAATAAAAAACAAAACAAAACAAAACAAAAAAAACAGTATCTCCTTCTTGAGGTAATAGATCTAGGCAAAGATTATAAATGGCTGCTGAAATTATTAGATGAAAAGTTGATGGGGTATTTTATAATGGATGATCTGGCTATATCAGGTGCCAGGAACTTATTAAATAATTTTAAAATCACAGAAAGGGAAACGAACATCTTGATGTCCTCCTGATGGATTATGCACATCACCATCTATAAAATTGTCTTGCCAAACAGAAAATTAAACTTAAATCTAATCAAGTCCTGTATTACTAGTTTATATCAAATACAGAAAACACCAGAACATGTTAAATAATACCACAAGGAAGCAACACACTAATTCAGAGTGTTACAGAACAAACGATGGCAGTGTCTTCAACGAACACATCGCAGTGGCAAAGAAAACATGGGCGAGGGCACAGATGAATCAAGACTTACGAGACGTATCAAACAAATGCAGATTTTGTCTAACTGGGAATTCAAACAAACTGCTCTTAAAAATAACTGCTTATGAGACGGACAAAATTGAAATGCAGACTAGACATGCTAATAGGGAATCACTGTTAATTTGTAAGTGTGGGGACAATACTGTAGTTCTATTCTTTAAAGGTTCTTGTCTTTTAGAAATGCACAACATGATGACTTGGATTTGCTTCAGAATTATAGACTAAAACAAGGGGGAAGAATTGCGTGGGAATATGAATTAAATAAGATTATACATGAACTATTATTGCTGAAACTGGATAATGGGCACGTGCAATGGCACCCCACTCCAGTACTCTTGCCTGGAAAATCCCATGGATGGAGGAGCCTGGTAGGCTGCCATCCATGGGGTTGCTAAGAGTTGGACACGACTGAGCGACTTCACTTTCACTTTTCACCTTCATGCATTGGAGAAGGAAATGGCAACCCACTCCAGTGTTCTTGCCTGGAGAATCCCAGAGACAGCAGGGCCTGGTGGGCTGCCATCTATGGGGTCGCACAGGGTCGGACACGACTGAAGCGACTTAGCAGCAGCAGCAGGTTCTTTACACTATTTTCTCTCCTTTTGTACTTACTTAATATTTTCAAATAAAAATGAATTTTAAGTAGTGGTAAAGGTAACAGAATTGCCACAGGAATGCTTTCTTATATTTGGTTGCAGCTTGACTATGGAGTAGATGCAAATGGTATGTAGAAACTTTAATATTCAGGCCACATTTTGACATTACCCTACAAGTTGTGTTCAGTCTCTTATATTTTCTAGATTTGTAATACCATGACAACAGAGGATGAGATGGCTGGATGGCATCGCTGACTCAATGGACATGAGTTTGAGTAAACTCTGGGAGTTGGTGATGGACAGGGGGCGTGCTGTGATTCATGGGGTCACAAAGAGTCAGACACGACTAAGCGATTGAACTGAACTGAACTGAACTGAATGATAAAAAACAAATACTAAGGATAACATTTTTCAAAAGTTACAATTTCAATATAGTTACTTATATTTTTTTAATGCTCAATTTTGACTTTTTATATAGATTATAACAAAAATACATTTAAAAATAAAAGCAAATCATGGAATTAAAAAAAACAAACTTTCCTTTCTTGTAATACTAGGAAGGTCAAAACCATTAACTTGACTCAAGACTATTAACTTAACCCTTCTTTATTTTTGTTAGGTATAGTTGGTTTATAATAATATATTAGTTTCAAGTGTACAGCACAGTGATTCTAAATTTTTGTAGATTATACTCCATTAAAAGTTATTATAAAATATTGGCTATAGTCCCTGTGCTATACAATGTATCCTTGCCGCTTATTTATTTTACACATAGTAGTTTGTACCTGGAGAAGGCAATGGCACCCCACTCCAGTATTCTTGCCTGGAAAATCCCATGGAGAGAGGAGCCTGCTGGGCTACAGTCCATGGGGTCATGAAGAGTCGGACACGACTAAGAGACTTCACTTTCCCTTTTCACTTTCATGTATTGGAGAAGGAAATGGCAACCCACCTCAGTGTTCTTGCCTGGAAAATCCCAGGGACAGGGGAGTCTGGTAGGCTGCTGTCTATGGGGTCGCATAGAGTCGAACACGACTGACGCGACTTAGCAGCAGCAGCAGCAGCAGTTTGTACCTAATTTTCTACCCTTAATATGCCCCTCCCCTTCCCTCTCCCTACTGGCAACCATTAGTTTGCTCTCTATGTTTGTGGGTCTGCGTCATTGTTGTCGATGTTTTACTTTATTTATTAATTTCACATATAAGTGATGACATTCAGTATTTGTTTTCCTTTGTCTGACATTTCACTAAGCATAGTACCCTCCAGGCCCATCAAATCTGTTGTGAAATGCAATTTTGTTCTTTTTTACGACTAATATGACAGTGTAGCTATATGCACTAAGTGTGTGCACGCTAAGTCACTTCAGTTCAGTTCAGTTCAGTTGCTCAGTGGTGTCCGACTCTTTGCCACCCCATGAATCACAGCACGCCAGGCCTCCCTGTCCATCACCAATTACCAGAGTTCACTCAGACTCCGTCCATCGAGTTAGTGATGCCATCCAGCCATCTCATCCTCTGTCGTCCCCTTCTCCTCTTGCCCCCAATTCCTCCCAGCATCAGAGTCTTTTCCAATGAGTCAACTCTTCGCATGAGGTGGCCAAAGTACTGGAGTTTCAGCTTTAGCATCATTCCTTCCAAAGAAATCCCAGGGCTGATCTCCTTCAGAATGGACTGGTTGGATCTCCTTGCAGTCCAAGGGACTCTCAAGAGTCTTCTCCAACACCACACTTCAAAAGCATCAATTCTTTGGTGCTCAGCCTTCTTCACAGTCCAACTCTCACATCCATACATGACTACTGGAAAAACCATAGCCTTGACTAGAGGGACCTTTGTTGGCAAAGTAATGTCTCTGCTTTTGAATATGCTATCTAGGTTGGTCATAACTTTCCTTCCAAGGAGTAAGTGTCTTTTAATTTCATGGCTGCAGTCACCATCTGCAGTGATTTTGGAGCCGCAAAAAATAAAGTCTGACACTGTTCCCACTGTTTCCCCATCTATTTCCCATTAAGTGATGGGATTGGATGCCATGAATTTCATTTTCTGAATGTTGAGCTTTAAGCCAACTTTTTGACTCTCCAGTTTCACTTTCATCAAGAGGCTTTTGAGTTCCTCTTCACTTTCTGCCATAAGGGTGGTGTCATCTGCATATCTGAGGTTATTGATATTTCTCCCAGCAATCTTGATTCCAGCTTGTGCTTCTTCCAGTCCAGCGTTTCTCACGATGTACTCTGCATATAAGTTAAATAAGCAGGGTGATAATATACAGCCTTGACGTACTCCTTTTCCTATTTGGAACCAGTCTGTTGTTCCATGTCCAGTTCTAACTGTTGCTTCCTGATCTGCATACAGGTTTCTCAAGAGGCATGTCAGGTGGTCTGGTATTCCCATCTCTTTCAGAATTTTCCACAGTTTATTGTGATCCACACAGTCAAGGCTTTGGCATAGTCAATAAAGCAGAAATAGATGTTTTTCTGGAACTCTCTTGCTTTTTCCATGATCCAGTGGATGTTGGCAATTTGATCTCTGGTTCCTCTGCCTTTTCTAAAACCAGCTTGAACATCAGGAAGTTCACAGTTCACATATTGCTGAAGCCTGGCTTGGAGAATTTTGAGCATTACTTTACTAGCATGTGAGATGAGTGCAATTGTGCGGTAGTTTCAGCACTCTTTGGCATTGCCTTTCTTTGGGATTGGAATGAAAACTGACCTTTTCCAGTCCTGTGGCCACTGCTGAGGTTTCCAAATTTGCTGGCCTATTGAGTGCAGCACTTTCACAGCATCATCATTCAGGATTTGAAATAGCTCAACTGGAATTCCATCACCTCCACTAGCTTTGTTCGTAGTGATGCTTTCTAAGGCCCACTTGACTTCACATTCTAAGATGTCTGGCTCTAGGTCAGTGATCACATCATTGTGATTATCTGGGTCGTGAAGATCTTTTTTGTACAGTTCTTCTGTGTATTCTTGCCACTTCTTCTTAATATCTTCTGCTTCTGTTAGGTCCATACCATTTCTGTCCTTTATTGAGTCCATCTTTGCATGAAATGTTCCTTTGGTATCTCTAATTTTCTTGAAGAGATCTCTAGTCTTTCCCATTCTGTTGTTTTCCTCTATTTCTTTGCATTGATCGCTGAAGAAGGCTTTCTTATCTCTTCTTGCTATTCTTTGGAACTCTGCATTCAGACGCTAATTTAGTCATGTATTTTCATTGATAAGCCAGGAATGAATGAAGATGTTTCAGGACGAAATATATGAAAGGGAAGGTGAGGCCAGTGGGGAACTGGCATCAAACAGCACCTAATGAAACTAGTGATCCTTAAATATAAATCTTCTTTTTTATAAAATAAAAAGTTAGAGTGCTCCACCTGACCTGCCTCTTGAGAAACCTGTGTGCAGGTCAGGAAGCAACAGTTAGAACTGGACATGGAACAACAGACTGGTTCCAAATAGGAAAACGAATACGACAAGGCTGTATATTGTCACCTTGCTTATTTAACTTAAATGCGGAGTACATCATCAGAAACTCTGGGCTGGAGGAAGCATAAGCTAGAATCAAGATTGCCGTGAGAAATATCAACAACCTCAGATATGCAGATGACACCACCTTTATGGCACAAAGCGAAGAAGAACTAAAGAGCCTCTTGATGAAAGTGCAAGAGGAGAGTGAAAATATTGGCTTAAAGCTCAACATTCAGAAAACGAAGATCATGGCATCTGGTCCCATCACTTCATGGGAAATAGATGGAGAAACAGTGGAAACAGTGGATGGTTTTATTTTTCTGGGCTCCAAAATCACTGCAGATGGTGATTGCAGCCATGAAATTAAAAGATGCTTACTCCTTGAAGGGAAAGTTATGACCAACCTAGATAGCATATTGAAAAGCAGAGACATTGCTTTGTCAACAAAGGTCCATCTAGTCAAGGGTATGGTTTTTCCAGTAGTCATGTATGGATGTGAGAGGTGGACTATAAAGAAAGCTGAGCGCCAAAGAATTGATGCTTTTGAATTGTGGTGTTGGAGAAGACTCTTGAGAATTCCTTGGACTGCAAGGAGATCCAGCCAGTCCATCCTAAAGGAGACCAGTCCTGGGTGTTCATTGGAAGGACTTATGTTGAAGCTGAAACTCCAATACTTTGGCCACCTGCGAAGAGCTGACTCATTAGAAAAGACCCTGATGCTGGGAAAGATTGAGGGCAGGAGGAGAAGGGGACGACAGAAGAGAGATGGTTGGATGGCATTACCAACTCAATGGCATGGGTTTGGGTGGACTCTGGGAGTTAGTGATGGACAGGGAGGCCTGGCCATGCTGCAGTTCATGGGGTCACAAAGAGTTGGACACGACTGAGCGACTGAACTGAACTGAAGTGCAAAAAATATACATAGAATCTGTTCTTTGTCTTTGAAAAAACCTTTTGGCAAAGAAATATCATGAGCCTAAGATATTTCCCTGTTCTAGTAAGATGCCTGTGACAGGTACATTTGAAAAAAATCATACACTGCAAGCAGAAATGTACAGCACTTGCTTGTTTTATATAAAATGTTTCTGCTCAAAGGATCCTTTTTCTTTCATTTATGAAATTCTCCATCATTTCATAAATACAGGTCATTGGGTCCACTGTATGCATAGTGCATCTTCTCAGTTAATGCACGGGCTAACACTGTCTAAATAGCTGAGGTGTAAACCACGGTACCTCCACAATGGAGTACCCCATCTTTCTCTGACTCTGCCTCTGCCCTCCAGATTTTGGTGATCTGTCCTACCCCTCCCCAGACTGTCCCTTACTTTCATCCTCATAATTCCTCTATTCCATTGATGCTTCAAAAGGGTCTCCACAGTTTCATTGTGGAGAAATAACGACAGGCCTTTGTAGGCAAAACCTGCTTATTACCATCATTAGCATCTTTTCCTGCTTATAACCTTCTCCAGGACGAGCCAAAGAAAGCCATTTCCTGAACTAAGTTCTCAATGAATAGGAGACCCTCACGCGAATTCAATAAATGTTGAATAATTACTCTGGGCACTTTTAGCGGTACTGAATGGTAATCAGAGCTAGCCCCTATCCTCCACATGGACAGCATCAGTGGTGAGAAGACATGTACACATTACATGGTTGGGAAATAGTGAAATACAGACACCGAATTTCAGTGGAGTTCTAAGAAATGTAATGAAAAACAGAATTAAGGAATGCCCTCCTATAATCTACGCAGAACTTAAATAGGTGGAAAGACAGAGAATCAAGGCAGGACCACAAATGAAAATGTTTCAAATTGTAAATGAATATGACTTTCTGAGGACAGTTAAAAATATGGGTAAACTAGAAAGTGTTAGGTGTTCAGTCATGCCCAACTCTTTGGGACCCCATGGACTGTAGCCCATCAGGCTCCTCTGTCCATGGAATTCTCCAGGCAAGAATACTGAAGTGGGTAGCTATTCCCTTCTCCAGGGGATCTTCCCAACCCAGGGATCGAAACCAGGTCTCCTGCATTGCAAGCAGATTCTTTACCATCTGAGCCATTAAGGAAGCCCATGAGTAAACTAGAGTATAGGATTAAAATGAAGAATATAAAAATGATAAACTGCCTCTGCTAGAATGAAAAATGTTATGAAAAATACTTATGTTGAGTATTGGTGGGGATGTGGGAAAACTGGGATTTTGAAACACTACTGTGAATTGGTTAAACCACGTTGGAGAAGTTCAGGCAGTTTCATGAAAGTAAAATAAATGCCTACTTTATGATCCAGCAATTCTGCTCCTAAGTTTATTCCAACAGCAATATACATATATTTTAAGCAAAAGATATCTACAACATTGTTGACAGCAGTACTATTATTATTTTTAAATTTTATTGAAGTATAGTTGATCTACATTTCAGATGTACATCAAACTGATTTGATGTATATATATTTATACATACATATATTATGTGTATATATATTCTTTCTCAGATTCTTTCATTATGGTTTATTACAGGTATATATAATTCTCTGTGCAATACAGTGGGTCTTGGTTATTTATCTATTTTATATATAGTAGTGTGTATCTGTTAATCCCAAATTCCTAATTTATCTCTTCTTTCCTTTCCCCTTTGGTAACCATAAGTTTGCTTGCTATGTCTGTGCCTCTATTTCTATTTTATAAATAAGTTCATTTGCATCATTTTTATTTTTTTTAGATTTTACACATAGTGGTATCATGATACTTGTCGTTCTCTGTCTGATTTACTTCACTTTAGTATGATAATCTCTAGGTCCATCCATCTTGTTGCAAATGGCATTATTTTATTCTTTTTTATGACTGAGTAATGTTCCATGATGTGTATGCATGTGTATATATTAACAGTTTCAAACTGATGTCCAGCCACAATAAAATCAATACCTATATTGCTATATATCCATTGAATGGAAATCCATCCAGCAATGACAACAAATGCAACAGGGATGAATGTTATCATGGGTGATGTGGAGCAAAAACAGCTGACACAGAAGAAAAGGAAATCAAAGAAAACCATTTATAGATAAGGATGGGGTGACCAGAAGCATGACCTGACCCCCAGCACACAGGGCTGGGACAGAAAGTCACAAGGCAAGCCCGGCTGAATGACTGGAGTAGAAGCTTGTCTATGGCCCTCATGTCCTAGCTCCTTGGTGTCAACAAAGTAGAAAGTGCTAGACAATCCTTGTAAGAATCAAAAGATCAGAAATTAAGAATAAAACCAGATTTCTTAGGAACCAGAACCAAGTGGCTACAAGGTAGGCTCCTCTCTAGGCCCCAGGCCTTCTTCATGGCTGCCCTGCTTCTCGCAGTCTTTGCTCCACCTCCTCCCTCTGCTCCTGGGCTCCTCATTCATGCTTCTTATAACTGAGGCTGGGTGTGGCCATCAGGGTTGCCCAGCTCTCCTGTCCTCTGGCCTTCACGCATCTGTCACTTCAGTCTTTGTGGCCAGCTGCCTTACTCTTAGGTTTCAAAGTCCTGAGACCAGCTCCTGATTGGGTCACCTCATCTCTTGGAATCAACTCTCACAGGTTGGCTGAACTCTAACTCCTGATCCTTCAGGTCCCAGTGAAGATGTCACTTCTCCTGATAAGTGTTCCCTGTTACTGCCCCCTCCCAGGACCAGGCTGGAGTCCCCTACGTGAGTGCCTGCAGACTCGGGGCATACACATCTCCTGTAACTTCCTATTAACATGCCTGACTTCCCACTGAAACAGAAGCTTCTCAGGGACAGAGTTGAGTCTTATTGATAGTTATCTCCCCAGCACCCAGCTCTTTAAATAGGTCTTAAGAAATTAGTCTGATAGTAAAATAATGCCTAAAAATCTAAAAATATTTAAATTTGATAATTTTATTTGACCTGAGGCAACCATACCTGCTAGGCTTCTAGCTGTCCAGGCTTATAGCTAAAGGGCACAGACTGAAGATTCCGCCCTCGTGTGGCCCCCTTAGCATCTTGGGCAAAGCTGGATCCTGGGACACCATCCAGGAGTGAGAAGAATCTGAGTAAAGGTACTCACTCCCCTCACATGTCACATAGCATCATCATAAAACTAGGCTAGGCTTACTTTTTCTTATTTTGCATTAAACTGCAATAAATATAGTTCAAATGAGAACTCCTGTTACATGACACACTATATAAAGTGAATCTGAAATGTCATTAAGTCTCTTTGATCTTTTTAATGCACCATTAATACAATTATCTTATTAACAGAGACAGTCTCCTCAGAGCAGAAACCATCAATTTCAACATCCAAGTCTGTCAGTAACAACTTCTTACTCATTTATCTGCAAAAAAATTAGGTAATTCCTTCTGCAAAGTAAATACTGGGTTTGTTTCTTATCTAGAGTCTGTTTCTCTCTATAAAGCATGTAACATCTTTATTTCAGACCCAACATACTTCTTGTCATTGAGCAGAGGTGTAAACAGCAGGCGTAAACAACCTGCACAAGAGCTGCTGATCTTACATCAGGTGCAGCCTCCATATTCCACACAGAATCCTGGTGGTCTACTAACGAACTATATCCAATCACACTGAACATACTTTAAGCATTTACAGCATTTTCTAGTGCTTGCATATAAGGATTATCTGATCCCAACTTCATTCTCTATGAGGTGAGTGTTACCCTCATTCTCGTAGCAAGGGAAACAGCTTCAGAGAGGCAGATTGTTCAGTTCACTGCAAGAGACCCTCTGGAGACCCTGCATACTAGGCAGGGTTTTCTGGCCCACGTACAATGCAGAAAACTAAATGGAAACATGACTGTCAAATACTGGTATTTCATGGAGAAACACCTGCCTGAGATTCTGACTTATTCCCTGGACAGTGCCACCTGGAAGAACCTGAGTTTGTATACCAAAAAACCCAAGCCACTAACTTTTAGTCGAAGCAGGACCGACAAACTTAAACCAGCAGGCAGTCTTCCCTATAGCCCAGCAAACAGATGCCTGAACTGATGGAAATGTTTGTCAGAGCATCACACAGCAAGAAACAGGATCCATAATTTAAAAGCTCACCTTTGGCATTTTATTCATTATGAAAAGCAAATTTTGCCTTTATGTTCCATTGTTAGCAAACAACAAAAAATTCATCTCTAATTTTTATCAGCTTCTCATAGATTAAATATTATAATGGAAACACAATAAGTAAATTTAAAGGATTGCATTTTTTCTTGAAGCAGAAAATTGTCAACAAGTTATCCAGCATTTTCAACCCCACTCCCTAGTCCACAGGTAGAATTTACCACTTCCACAGCCTCCCCTTCTGACTCCCTCCTCTTTCCTCTTCCTTGTTTCTCTCCCCTTCATTCCCAGGGTCCAAGATGCATTAGAGGAATTACTATTGCACAGTGTCATTTCAGTTGAGGAAACTACACTCAGTGACTTTGATCATCTCTTTCATCTCCAAGCTATTTTTCTAAGAACATAATACAAAATATACGATGGGACAACACCCACCTTGTAGAGAGCTCTTTAGTTACAGAGGACACAGTTCATACCTGAAGATTTCAAGAATAACACCTCACCCCACCACCACCACAAAGGTGCTGATCAAACACAGAATTATCTCACCCAATGTTATACCTATTCAAACAACTTCTGCAACCTGAAGCAGAAAGTCTTATTTTTAGCATACTTCCCAGGGTGATTCTGATATTCATTCTAGTTCAGCAACTATTGTTTTAGAAATCAGAATAACTTCAATTTCACTTCATGTATGGAGACACTGCTAGTTGCTGAAGCAAGAACAAAGCAACACCTTTTGCCTACCTCTCTTTAAGCACACAGTTGTTTTGTTTTTAAAGATAACTTAAAATTTCACTTGTTCAGAGTTTATTATTAGTCCCCATGTTAGGGACTTACAGGACTACAAACATTGTAAGGCATAGTGCACTAAGGCTGTAACTATCAAAACCTAAGGTTTCATGCCTGTTTGAAATTACCAACTAAAATGGAGACAGAAAAAAAAAGCTTCTTTTGGAGGATGATATATTGACTTCTATCTTAATCTCATTATTTCATATCTTAATGTCTTCCTACAAAATAATACATGCTTTTTCTTGTGTAGCCAAGCTGCACAAGCAGATCTACCCACCTAAAAGGATATATTTCACCTGCTTATCCAGAATCACATCTCATGAAAAAAACATGATGCCGATAGAAGGCCTTAAATTCACTGAAAAATCCAATTTTATCTGTTTCCTGGATTTGAAAGACAACTATTTTCAATATTAGAAAGGCCGTAGTTCTTTGGTTAAAGATATACTGCTGTATGTTCTGTCTCCTTTGAATCAAATAAAATAGAAAACCTGTTACTAGGCAGCAGGCAGGTGCCTTAATAGTGAAAATAACGTTATCTCTTCTGCAGGCTGTAGCCCCATGCAGAAGCCTTACTTAACTCAGGCTTTTGTTTTTATTTTTAATCCAGGATTTACAAAAGTGTGTTAAGTCACAAAATTCAAAGTCAAAGCACCACATTTCTAAAGAGACACATATAAACATATGAGTAAATCCTGTGCTAAATGCCAATTCTCTGACAGAACAAGCTGCTCAGAGACCTACTCCATCACTCCTCAAATGTGAGTTCACCATAACCACAGAAGCAGAGTATTCGGGTACCAGACCCGAGCACTGATGTTTCAACATGATTCATAAGTGTTTTTGAGACGCATGCAGGTTTGGCAAGCTGTCTGGAGTAAAATCATAAAGCCCAGGACAGTTGTAACCAGAGCATAAATTTGGGTGGTATTATAATTTATAAGAAGCGACATAAGCATCCATAGTCTTGGTCCCTAAAGGACTTCTTTTTCAGATGGCACGAAGTCAGTCTTGACACCAAAAGGCAAAGTGCAAAATCTCCACCACTCAGAATCAGCTGAGTAAAACAGATGTTGGCAGATTAGAGAAAAACAGCCAAATCAGAGGCAGAGGAAGGCTGCAGAGTAGGCTTTGTATAACTCCACTCGCCAGCTTACCCATCCTTCTAAGAGCTAGGCCAAGAACCCCAGCACTTGTTCTAGGCCAGTGCTATCCAATAGAAATATAATAATGTGTGCATATTTTCAATGTTTTATTAGCTATGATAAAAAGAGGAAATTAACATGCCAAATAAATTTAATAGTATATTTTGTTTCAAGAATATACTCAAAATATCATTTCAACATGTATATATTTAATGGGATATAGTCAATATAAAATTATTAATGAGATGTTCTGCATCTTTTCATTCTTATAGGATTTTGTCTTCAAAATCTTGTGCATATTTGATTTATACTTAAAGCAGATCTCAATTCAGACTAGCTGGCAGCCTCACGCAGCTCTAGTAGTAAACACCACAGATCTACATATTCACTCTGGCTCTCAGTCCCACCCTCCACCTCTCCCCACACACACTTGTTCTTGGTTTAATCTTTAATTTGGGACTTCTACTCTATACTCACCTGCAATCCTGGGCTTTAGCCCCTTTCTATTTCCAAATCCAATTTCAAAATTTTTTAATCTCAGGTGTCCCAAATCACTAACCTGTTTCGTTGTCTCTGTTCTAGTACAAGGCTTTTGTCTCCATTCACTTCCTTCTACCTCTGGTGAAAACTTCTAGCTCTTGTTACAATAGAAATTCCAAATGGGATGGGAGGCCAAAATTTTCTTAAACTTGCTTGTCAAGAGAAAGTTGGGCAATCAAAATACAATATTCTCCCTGTTCTTCAACTTATAACAATATTTTTCTTCTCAAGTCAAAAGCAGAGACATGTACAATTCAATGTCATGTCATTTAGCTGATCCACACAATCTCAACAGATTGTAAAAGTCATTCATCAGTCACAGAATTCCTGACAGTCAATATGACCCCAAGCAATCTGAATGCCTGGGATAAAATGGAAAGGAAAAAGATTAAGGGTTTGTTGGCAGCATATGGTAAATAACGATGACTTCTCTATTCTGTATGGATCTATCTTGTTGGCTGGATACACCCAAAAGTCAAAAATATAAAGCCAAATTCTAAATGAGCTCTGAACTGCTGTTAACATAAACTGTATCATAAGCAAGGTGAAAAGACAGCCTTCAGAATGGGAGAAAATAATAGCAAATGAAGCAACTGACAAAGAATTAATCTCAAAAATATACAAGCAACTCCTACAGCTCAATTCCAGAAAAAATAAACGACCCAATCAAAAAATGGGCCAAAGAACTAAATAGACATTTCTCCAAAGAAGACATATAGATGGCTAACAAACACATGAAAAGATGCTCAACATCACCCATTATCAGAGAAATGCAAATCAAAACCACTATGAGGTACCATTTCACGCCAGTAAGAATGGCTGCTATCCAAAAGTCTACAAGCAGTAAATGCTGGAGAGGGTGTGGAGAAAAGGGAACCCTCTTACACTATTGGTAGGAATGCAAACTAGTACAGCCACTATGGAGAACAGTGTGGAGATTCCTTAAAAAACTGGAAATAGAACTGCCTTATGACTCAGCAATCCCACAGCTGGGCATACACAATGAGGAAACCAGAATTGAAAGAGACACGTGTACCCCAATGTTCATTGCAGCACTGTTTATAATAGCCAGGACATGGAAGCAACCTAGATGTCCATCAGCAGATGAATGGATAAGAAAGCTATGGTACATATACACAATGGAGTATTACTCAGCCATTAAAAAGAATACATTTGAATCAGTTCTAATGAGGTGGATGAAACTGGAGCCTATTATACAGAGTGAAGTAAGCCAGAAGGAAAAACACCAATACAGTATACTAATGCATATATATGGAATTTAGAAAGATGGTAACAATAACCCTGTATGCGAGACAGCAAAAGAGACACAGATGTATAGAACAGTCTTTTGGACTCTGTGGGAGAGGGTGAGGGTGGGATGATTTAGGAGAATGGCATTGAAACATGTATATTATCATATGTGAAACAAATCACCAGTCCAGGTTTGATGCACAATACAGGAAGCTTGGGGCTGGTGCACTGAGATGACTCAGAGGGATGGTATGGGGAGGGAGGTGGGAGGGGGGTTCAGGATGGGGAACACATGTACACCTGTGGCAGATTCATGTCAATGTATAGCAAAACCAATACAATATTGTAAAGTAATTAGCCTCTGATTAAAATAAATAAATTTATATTAAAATAAATAAAATATTAAAAACATAATCCTGTACAAACGCACAGTGAAGACTAAAAATTTACATAATGTATTAATTAGGGAATCAAACACTTAACAAGGCCAATTTAAAAAAGAATATGAGTTGGGCAAAAACCTTCTTAGATATAACAGCAAAAGCATAAGGAACAACCACCAAAAAATGGATAAATTGGATTTCATCAAAGTTAAAATCTTTCATGCTTCAAAGCATTTTGTGTGTGCGTGAGTTTCAAAGTTAAAATCTTTTGTCGTCAAGAAAGTGATACAACGACCCACAGAAAGGTAAAAAATGTTTATAAATCATATATATAGACTATATAAATATCACATTTAGAATACATAAAGACTATTATAACTCAATAACAAAAAGACAAATAACCCTATTAAAAACTGGTCAAAGGATTTGAATAGACATTTTTCCAAAGAAGATATAGAAATGGCTAACATGCACATATAAAGGTTGTCTACATCACTCTCACTGCTGCTGCTGCTGCTAAGTCACATCAGTCATGTCCAACTCTGTGTGACCCCATAGATGGCAGCCCACCAGGCTCCTGTCCCTGGGGTTCTCCAGGCAAGAACACTGGAGTGGGTTGCCATTTCCTTCTCCAATGCATAAAGTGAAAAGTGAAAGTGAAGTCACTCAGTCGTGTCCGACTCTTCGAGATCCCATGGACTGTAGCCTACCAGGCTCCTCCATCCATGGGATTTCCCAAGCAAGAGTACTGGACGAAAATGCAAATCAAAACCACAATAAGATGCCATTTTATACCACTTGTAGGGCTATAATCAAATCAACAACAACAAAAAGACTTTCAAAAGACAAGTGTTGAAAAGGATGTAGAGAAACCAGAATGCTCATATACCACTGGTAGAGATTGTTTTGGTAAACAGTCTCACAGTACTTCAAAACGTAAAATACAGTGTTAACATATATGACCTGGCAATTACATTCCTGGCTACATATGTAAAGGAAACGAAAACTTATATTCAAACAAAAACTTGTGCATGAATGTTCATAGCAGCAGTATATGTAACAGACAAAAAGTAGAAACAACCCAAATGTCCATCAACAGATGAATGAGAAAATAAAAAGTGATATATCCATGCAATGGCATATTACTGTGGAATAAAAAAAAATACTTATCTATGTATGCTATAACATGATGAATCTTCAACACATTTTCCTAGGTAAAAGAAGTCTGTCACAAAAGATTGCATTTCATATAATTTCACTGGCTCATGTCCAGAATAAGTAACTCTACAGAAATAATTCTATAGAGATAAAAATAGATCAGTGGTTGCCTAGGGTTGGGGGACTGGACTGAAATGGGAAGTGGCTGCTAATGGATATGAGGTTTCTTTCTGGGGAGATGCTTTAAATTTGATTGTGGTGATGGTTGCACTAAACTTTGTGAGTATACTGGGAATGACCAAACTGTACATTGGAGATAAATGAATTGTATGGCATGTAAATGATATCTCAATAAAGCTATTATTAAATACAGATATAAATTGAGTTTATGTAAGAAATATAGTCCTGAATATTCATTGGAAAGACCTACAGTGAAACTGAGGCTCCAATACTTTGGCTACCTGATATGAAGAACCGATTCATTAGAAAAGACCCTGATGCTGGGAAAGATTGAAAGCAGGAGGAGAAGGGGACAACAGAGGACGAGATGGTTGATGGCATCACCAATTCAATGGACATGTTTGAGCAAGCTCCAGGAGTTGGTGATGGACATGGAAGCCTAGTCTGCTGCAGTCCATGCGGTCACAGAGTCAGACACGACTGAGCAAACTGAACTGAACTGAACTGAGTCAGACTGAACTGAACTTAACTCCAGAAACATAAATATATATGTATCTATATAAAGTAAATTTCAGAAAAGTTTTCACAGTTCATGAAAAAGTAAAAAGTAATAAGACTGGAAAATTATATACAAAGAATAAAACTAACATTTGAAATTTTATTTTCTACTAGAGAGAAAAGAAATAATCATACCTGTCAGATATCTATACATAAAATTTTAAGTGAACAGAGTTGTAAAATACAGCGACTGTAAGTAGCAAGTCAACCAAAGTTGGATTCCTCTAGGTTTGTTAGCCAATGCTCTGCATCACAGCGAATGCCACAGTCATGCTTTGCTTTTCCAAGTCTTAGATACTTTTTCTTAACAAAGGTTTCCCAAGAGTATACCATGATTTTGAATCTCAGTTTTGTTAGGCAGAAAATGGCAGGTATTTCCTCTTAGCTAATACATGGGAATAGATCATCTAAAAGAGAAGGAATCTCAGAACTTAAGTCACAAGAAGTCATTTGAAAGAAACCAAAAAACAAAGAGTTGACCAAGCAACCCTTAAAAGCTTTTAGGATACTTTAAAAACTATCTGTAATCATTAACTTCAACAATTATTAAGGAACGAGAAAGCTAGTTTGAAAACTCTCACCTGATAATAAAGTTATTAAGATCCCCTTCTCCAGGGGATCTTCCTGACCCAAGTTCAATCCCTGGGTTAGGAAGATCCCCTTGAGAAGGAAATGGCAACCTATTCTAGTATGCTCGCCTAGAAAATCCCATGGACAGAGGAGTCAGGGAAACTACAGTCCATGGGGTCACAAAGAGTTGGACACGACTGAGTGACTTCACTTTCACTTTTCACTTTCATCCTTGCAAGATGGAAGCAAAGATGCTATAAAAGTTATTCAGTTTACAAATCCACTAAAAGAGGTGAAGCATTAACGAGACTTGGCTGACTGACAATCCTCTAATTGGTAAAGACAGACCCACAAAGCCAGCCAAGTCATAGCTAAATTGTACAGCTGATGAGAAGAGGGGAAAAAAAGAGAACTGGAAACAGACTAAGATAACCCAGTTTAAAATCATCATTGTACTAGAAGTCAAACAGTATGCAAGCAGTGTACAAACTTTACTCAGGAGAGGTATTAAAGACAATTTTCTGGATGTTCAAAAGAATCAGTTATAATACAGCTACCTTAGAGGAATGTGAAAGGCCATTTATAGCAACTATCATTGAAATGTCCCAGAGTATTTTAAGTATGAAACACAAGAACTAAAAGATATGTGTTTGTTTGTTTAAGATAAATAATATAAAGGTGTTAGGACATTCTGTTCTATCACTTTATACTGACTGAACTGTCTGAGGAGTCACTTGGCTTTCCCAGTGGCTCAGTCGGAAAGAACCTGCCTTCAATCCAAGAGACACTGGGAAGATCCTCAGGAGGAGGAAATGGCAATCCACTCCAGTATTCCTTCCTGAAAAATTCCAAGAACAGAGGAGCCTGGCAGTTCTGTTGGGGTCACAAGGGGTTGGACACAACTGAGTGACAGATAAACTTAGATAAACTCAGATAGATTCACAGACAGAAAGTCCTGGATGAAAGGTATATCAGCTGCCTCAGAAAACATACATAAATACCTTGGAAGTGAAAGGCAGATTCTAGTGAATTTTAGCCCCCAAGGTCCTAAATCTGCCAGAGGTTCCACCAAAGAATTTTTTTTTTTTACCACTGGCAGGAGTAAAAATGCAACCTGACTACTCTGGCAGCTAAGATGGTATAGACAGGAGGACAAGTGAGCCAGAGACCAAAGGCACCTTGTCCAGACACCAAGGACTGGGGGGCAGGGATGTGTTTGTTGATGACAGAGCTACGAATGAAATGATTGGTTGGTAGTTGAGAGCAATCTGTTCTAGTTCTCGTCTCTCTATCTCCTGCGTGAAGCTTGGCTTTTGGGCACTGGTATGCTCAGTCTTCAGATGAATAGGCTACATCCAACTATAAAGAATGACCACTTAAATTCATCACACAAGAAAGCTTGGAGGGAGACCAATAGAGGGCTAAGGGAAATAAATGGAGCCATAAGCAAGAACAGGATCTGGCAAAGTTGCTTTTTTCTCTTAAAGGCAGAAAATAGCTACTGAAGGAGCTGCAGAACCTGAAACATTTTATCAATGAGCTAAAAATACCCAGACAAGGAACTCTGGAGGTGTTGAAAGCCAGTGAGAGAAACCTAAAAAAGGACAAGTAGATTGCAATATTAATAAAAATCTGGGTTAGAGATGTCAAGCTTAGTAAATGGACTAATTAAATAATTTTTTGAAAAATATAAAACATAAACAACAATTTATAAGCCTCTAGATTACTTCAAAGGGTTAAATCAACTATCAAGGCTGTATACCATATGGTTTCTGAAGCATATTCAAGATTTTTTTTTTTAACACAAATAGATATTTCAAGTAATGAAAGCAATTGTGACACAATTTTTACTATAAAAAAGGATTCATCAAATTGGAAGTTATCTTTTATGAATGGAAAATATTCTTTAAAAATAAGAAAACACTAAGAACAAAAAAGAAAGATATAAAATGCAAAGATACTAGAAATTTACCAATTAAGACATATGAAGTAAATAAGTGAAGTTAAGTGAAATAAAACAGAAATCACTGCTTGGCTTTATAAAAACAAAATTCAACAATATCCTATACCTAAAAGATACAAATAAGCTAAACTATATACATGCTATCAGTCAAGGTTTAAGATTTATTATGTCTTTGCAAACACAAAACAGAGAGGGTAAGTTACTAATATGAAAACTATTAGATATTAAAAAAGTATATAAAACTATGACTCTCTGACATACATCACAGCAGGATCCTCTATGACCCACCTCCCAGAATATTGGAAATAAAAGCAAAAATAAACAAATGGGACCTAATTAACCTTAAAAGCTTCTGCACATCAAAAGAAACTATTAGCAAGGTGAAAAGACAGCCTTCAGAATGGGAGAAAATAATAGCAAATGAAGCAACTGACAAACAACTAATCTCAAAAATATACAAGCAACTCCTACAGCTCAACTCCAGAAAAATAAATGACCCAATCAAAAAATGGGCCAAAGAACTACATAGGCATTTCTCCAAAGAAGACATACAGATGGCTAACAAACACATGAAAAGATGCTCAACATCACTTATTATCAGAGAAATGCAAATCAAAACCACTATGAGGTACCATTTCACACCAGTCAGAATGGCTGCGATCCAAAAATCTACAAATAATAAATGCTGGAGAGGGTGTGGAGAAAAGGGAACCCTCTTAAACTGTTGGTGGGAATGCAAACTAGTACAGCCACTATGGAGAACAGTGTGGAGATTCCTTAAAAAACTGGAAATAGAACTGCCTTATGATCCAGCAATCCCACTGCTGGGCATACACACCGAGGAAACCAGAAGGGAAAGAGACACGTGTACCCCAATGTTCATTGCAGCACTGTTTATAATAGCCAAGACATGGAAGCAACCTAGATGTCCATCAGCAGATGAATGGATAAGAAAGCTATGGTACATATACACAATGGAGTATTACTCAGCCATTAAAAAGAATACATTTGAATCAGTTCTAATGAGGTGGATGAAACTGGAGCCTATTATACAGAGTGAAGTAAGCCAGAAGGAAAAACACCAATACAGTATACTAACGCATATATATGGAATTTAGAAAGATGGTAACAATAACCCGATTATGCGAGACAGCAAAAAGAGACACTGATGTATAGAACAGTCTTATGGACTCTGTGGAAGAGGGAGAGGGTGGGAAGATTTGGGAGAATGACATTGAAACATGTAAAATATCATGTAAGAAATGAGTTGCCAGTCCAGGTTGATGCGCTACTGGATGCTTGGGGCTAGTGCACTGGGACGACCCAGAGGATGGTATGGGAGGGAGGAGGAGGAGGAGAGTTCAGGATGGGGAACACATGTATACCTGTGGCGGATTCATTTTGATATTTGGCAAAACTAATACAATTATGTAAAGTTTAAAAATAAAATAAAATTTAAAAAAAATTAAAATAAATAAAAAGTATATAAAACTATGAAAATTTAAGAACAGTAAACTGAATGTACAAGTATTATAGCAATAATACACCCTCAAGAAGTGAAAACTATCAAATATAATTATATCTGAGAGCCTCAGAAGTATATCACAGCAGGTTGGATAAGGAATTAAAATGAACAAAATCCACTGGTCATCATCACTTCTTACTCCCCTATCTTAAATCTCATAAGGCCAAATGGTTATATATAACTGACTGTATCTTAGCAAAAATTGTTACTCACTTCTGTTTGTTACTTTCAACTTTCCCACTGATTTCAATCTTACAAATAGTTATGATGTCCAGTTAACCCCTAAACACCTCTCAGTACTTGTTCTATAACGTTTGCCTTATGAGACACTCAATAGATATTTATTATTAAGTGCTCAATAAAATGTATACCAATATGAGAACAATAATAATGACAAAATTATAGTAATATTGATAAAACAGCACCATTTGTTGAAAAGAATTCCAAATGTCTAAACAGTGGTATCTTTTTTCCATACACCCTGACTAGAACACAACCTTTCTTTCCTTAAAATGCAAAGTCAATATATCATTTAAGATTACTTAAAACAATCAGATAAATACCAAGTAAAGTTAAAAAAATTCACTTCTACTGACCTTGTAAGAATGTAAGGCGAAAATGAAGCTGGATTATCCTGCTCTGAAAAGAGGGGCATAGATCCTCCCATTATCCACAGACGAAAGTACAGAACAATGATCACCTTTGGAAAAAGGAAGATTTGCTGAGAAAATTGTTGCTTGTTGGAAATAAGCCCTGCTTTTCTGGAAAATACTTTCAGATGCTTTACAAATATTTTGTCCTACAAACACATTTTTTAGTGAGCATTTTTATAAAATTCTATCATTGAAGATGAGTAGAAAAGATGGAAATAGTTAGAGGGGAGAGAAAACAATGAAGGTGAAGAGGGAAAGGCACACAAATCTAATAACAGCTGTCACTGTTATCCATTGCTGCTGCTGCTGCTGCTGCTGCTAAGTCACATCAGTCGTGTCCGACTCTGTGCGACCCCACAGATGGCAGCCCACCAGGCTCCTCTATCCCTGGGATTCTCCAGGCAAGAATACTGGAGTGGGTTGCCATTTCCAACAGCAAATGAAGGACAGAGGAGCTTGGTGTGCTGCAGTCCATGGGGCAGCAAGGAGTGGGGTATGATTTAGTGACTGAACAACAACAAAGTCCCCTACATAAGAACCTTCAAGTTGTGAAGTCACAAGGATGTGAACATGCATTTGCATGTCTAATCACATGCTAGTTCACACGTCTGGTGAGCACTGTCATGTGTGTGCATCCTCCACAGTGTTGTGCTTTTGTGTACTTTTGTTCTTGTTGTTTTCTAGTTGCTAAGTCATGTCCAATTGTTTGAAACCCCATGGACTGTAGCCTGCCAGGCTCCTCTGCCCATGGGGTTTTCCAGCAAGAATACCAGAGTGGGTTGCTATTTCCTTCTCCAGGGTATCTTTCTGACCCAGGGATCGAACCCATGTCTCCTGCATTGGCAGATGGATTCTTTATTACTGAGCCACATGGCAAGCCACTCTTTAGGAATACTAATATATAATCACTAAGATAATCTAAACTTATATTTGGTTCTTATTCTTTTAAAACAAACCACTGTATAGTACTGTATAAAAATCAGTAGTGCAGTACCATCTCCCACCTCCTCTCCCTCCTCCAGGCAGTACTCTTCTTGCCTGTTCACTCAGTGCCAGCCCCTGTATGCCAGCTGTTGTATGGTACTACTGTACTTTTGAAGGTACTATTAGATTAAAAGTGTTTCCCTTATTTTTTGTGTTTTTTAAAAGTTTTATTTGCATGAAAAGTATAAACCTATCACTGTACAGTACTATATAGCCTAGCTGGGTACCTAGGCTAACTTTGTTGGACTTACAAAAAAGTAGACTTAAGGAACATGCTCTTGGAATGGAACTCATTCATAAGTAGGGGACTTACTATAAAGATCCTTCCACCTGAGGCCTACCTGTCCAATAGGAAGATGAGGAATCTGAAGCTTAAAGGTAATCTTCCCAGAATCCAACAGTTAATAAACTACAGGATCTAGGAGTTGGACTCAAGTCACTGGTCTCCAATGCTCTGTGTCTTAATCACTGCTCTCATACAACCCCATGAAACTTAACTTCAGCTGTGGTAGAAGATACCTCCATGTCCTGAATAAACACATTTGGAAATATTCCAACCCTCAAATCCTCTGAAGCAGACTACCCACACAGAGTTATTTCAACAACCCCAAGAAACAATTTTTGTGTCACTCAATGGAATTTTATTACTGAATGGTGCTATCCCATTCCAAAGATGGGTTGAGAAAACCAGAGGCCAAAGACACTTCAGTAGGGATGACATTTGTTTATAGAATTCACCCACACAGACCTTCTAGATGTAATTCTCATTTTAGTAGGGACCAATTATGTTGTGTCTGCCTATCAGAGTCAGAGGGAAATCTCTGCTTCACTAAAAGCTAAAGGATTAATATGAGGAGGGAATTAAGGCTGGAGTTTTTCCAAGGAATATCACTGACTTATTTCATGAATGCTTTTTTACATAAGTGACCCCAAATCCAAAAATCTAAAGTAAACATAGAGTGTCAGTCAAAAGCATATCAGCAGTAAATAATGCCTAAGAAGAAATTAAAAATCATTTTAATTAACACTCACATAAACTAAATTTAAAATTTTAAAGATATTTCAATGGAAAATGTCAACTATAAAAGTAACAGGAAAAGTATCCTGAAAGAATATGAATTCCCTAAACTACTAAGAGGTAACAGAATATGTCATCCCAGAATACGCTACTTTGGCATATAGGTAATTTTGAACTGAAGGCAACTAAGACTCAAGAGACTTATGAAAAGCTTTCTACCTCTCCGTTAACTGCCTAAATGAATTAACTGCCCTATAGCAGGAAGTACAGGGCGTCACAGCAGTACTGTCAAATTCTTGCATTCCCAAACAACACGAAGATATAAATCACTTCTGAAATGAACGTTGAATTGTCTTTATTTTATGCAAAGATACTGGGGCATTCTTTAGAGAAACCGTCTGCCCCTTTTGCTGAAATTGTCCAATCAAAGCTCTCCATCTCATTCAGTTTTTGCACACCTTCTTGCTTCAGTTCAGTTGAACTGAGCAGTTCACTTGCTCAGTTGTGTCCAACTCTTTGCAACCCCATGGATTGCAGCATGCCAGGCTTTCTTGTCCTTCACTAACTTCCAGAGCCTACTTAAACTCATGTCCATCACATCGGTGATGCCATCCAACCATCTTATCCTCTATCGTCCCCTTCTCCTCCTGCCTTCAATCTTTCCCAGCATCAGGGTCTTTTCCATTGAGTCCATTCTTCTCATCAGGTGGCCAAAGTACTGGAGTTTCAGCTTCAGCTTCAGTCCTTCTAATGAATATTCAGGACTGATTTCCTTTAGGATGGACTGGTTGGATCTCCTTGCAGTCCAAGAGACTCTCAAGAGTCTTGTCCAACACCACAGTTCAAAAGCATCAATTCTTTGGTACTCAGTTT
This sequence comes from Bos mutus, assembly GCF_027580195.1. Taxonomy (NCBI): domain Eukaryota; kingdom Metazoa; phylum Chordata; class Mammalia; order Artiodactyla; family Bovidae; genus Bos; species Bos mutus. Next base: position 94,883,526 of record NC_091621.1, read on the forward strand.
TCTTTATAGTCCAACTCTCACATCCATACACGACTACTGGAAAAACCATTGCTTTGACTAGACAGAGCTTTGTTGGTAAAGTAATGTCTCTGCTTTTTAATATGCTGTCTAGGTTAGTTATAGGTTTTCTTCCAAGGAGCAAGTGTCTTTTCATTTCATGGCTGCAATCACCATCTGCAGTGCTTAAACATGCCTTAATGCTGATTTAAAATATCATTAATTGTTAATATTACAATTCAAAAACATTTTCATAAGTTTCCTATCAAACTTTATTATAAATCTGGACTTACAATTTATGAAAAACAGCAACAGCAAAAGAGACTGATCTCCTAATTTCTTTGAATAGAAGCATTCAACTGTGTAAGAAGATGCCCAGTGTGATAGTCACTGAAGATCAGGACTAAGAACCCCTATCTTTTCTGTATGCACCTTCTATTTGCTCTTCTTATCAAGAGTGGAGTCAACTTCCCCTTCCTTTAAATCTGGTCTTGTGACTTGCATTGAACAAAAGAATCTAGTGGAAACTTCACAGGTCTTGCAGTTTGTCCTAGAACCCAGTTGTCAGGTTGTAAAAAGATCCTGTCCATCCAACTAGAGAGAGTAGCCACAGAAAGAGGCCTAAGAGGATGAGTTATCACAGAGAGGTTACCTGCTCTGAGTTATCACAGAGAGGTTAACTGCACAAACTTGCTTGAGTAACCCCAGCCAAAAATATAGAAGAACCAGCCAGCTGGATGTGACCCAAACTAAAGCATTTAGGGAAGCTAATATGATGGTTTTGTTTTAAGCCACTACATTTTAGGTGTTTTTTAATGCAGGAACAGATAATTGATACAGCCAGGTTTGTGTTGCAGAAACAACTCAGCACCAGCATCCTAAAAAGAACTCACAAAGTACAGTTCACGCTGTTGGTGTCACTGAACTCACATATCCTTAGAATGCTTCCATATTTACATTCCAAGGCTTTGTAACATTTATGGTATGTAAACTGTTTGATCTTAAAATCATATTGTTAGGCTCGATTGCTGATTCTATTAAACAATCTGGATCATGTCTCTGAGTCAAAGTAAAATATTTCTTATTAGATATTTCAAAAGCATATATATACTTACATAACTTATGACCAAAGTGGCCCTTTTTAAGAAGGGCCTCATGGTAAGCAGGAAATTTCTATTGCTGCTTGCTGTCAGATACCTGAAACAGAAAAGAAAAAGCATATTAAATAAGTGTCAGAGTCCACTACATGTAACGTTTTCTTTTCAGTGTGAATAGGCTCTAGCTCAAAAGAAGGTTGGAAAAGATAGCCGTTAAGAACATGGTTTCTGGAACACACCACGCAGGTTTCAATCCCCAGCTCTGCTTCTTTCTGTTTGGAAGATTTTGGACAAGTTGAGTAGTGTCTACTTCATAGGAAAGTTGTGAAGAATAATAAGCTGTACAAAAATACAGGGAATACAACCTAGTACAGTTAGCTACAGTTATATATTACTATCCTATCTAACCCCAAATAACAGAGGCATTCTGGCAACTATTACTATATGATGACCCTAGTCACAGGGATGATCCTAAACAAAATAAGAGTTCATTTGCCTACTGAATGTAACTTGAGAAGGACAATGTCTTTCACCCACAAAACATCTCACAAATGTTTTACCCCTAAAAAAAAAAAGATACTAAGGTTGTATGAGATTAAGTAACTTATCCAAGGTAACAAAGTTAAAGTTATTGGGCTTCCCCAGGGGCTCAACAGTAAAGAATCTGCCTGGCAATGCAGGAGATGCGGGTTCAATCCCTGGCTCAGGAAGATCTGCTGGAGGAGGGCATGGCAACCCACTCCAGTGTTCTTGCCTGGAAATGTCATGGACAGAGGAGCCTGGCAGACTACAGTCCATGAGGTTGCAAAAGAGTCAGAGAGGACCAAGTGACTAAACAACAAAACAAAAACAAAGTTATTAAGCATCAGTGGTCAGACCAGAGCTCATGAATATGCAACGGAAAATTACTTCATGTGCCTATGACCCTGGGAACCAAACCAGGTAATGAGAATGCCACTTCTTTAGGGGCAGCAACTTGTGTGGAGCCTGCATCTGCCACTTGTACAAAGTGGAAGCACTATATGTCCACACGGAAGACATGTGATTGGTTGGTTTAATAAAGATGATCAAAAGGAAGGAAGAGGAAGCTGTCAACAAACTTCCCCAGGAAAACTTAAAGCAACTCCTTTTCACCTACAGACAAATTTCTGTATTTTAAAGTACAAACCGTAGGGAAAAAATCAAACCACATAATCCAGCAAATATTTCCCACCTCATCCTTATTTCCCTGGCCCCTTTTCACTTTTTTTTTTTTGTTTGTTTGTTTAATTTTTCCTCAAAGGTATCTTCCTCAAGAATTTCTTAAAATCTGTATATGAATGTGTTATCTTCACACAGTAAGGATGTTCTACACAAAGAAAGCTTCATTTGAGAGACCTGAGTGGGTTAGTATCTCACAAAAAAATGTCTAACTTGAACTCCTTACGAAACACATGTGCTTCCCATTTTATAACAGCTAAGTGTGTCCAAGTGGCTCTGGAAGGAGGAAACAGTATCACTCCGAGGCAGATCCTTCATTCTTGCTTTCCTTTTCTTTTTCCAAAAGGCAATTCACAGTCACCTTTTAGCAAGCTCTGGACTGGATGCACCCCCAAGCACGACGTTGAAATCCTTTGTTCTCCCTAAGCCCTCAAGAGGAGGAAAGTCAGGGATACTGTCAGCTTTTATGACACTGGTGATCTCTTCCACCCTAAAGTGGGCTTGAGAGAGTCCATCACCTCCTGAAATTGTACATGAGATTTCATGAATGTTTGCATCTGTGCATTTCTCTGAGGCAAAGTCCTTGGCTTTCATCTTCAGTGTCAGATCGGGTCTGTGATTCCAAAAAGGTTAAAGCACTGCTCTGGGCCTTTCCTTAGTTTTGCCTCTACCATCACTATCATTTTCGGACCAATTCAACAAAGACCAACCGTGGATATTTCTACTATTCCTTGACAGGATGTGGATAATTGGCAGCAGGAAGGCAAAGGGAATGACAGTGTGGGAAGGAAAAGGGCTGAACTGGCAACACGTCTGAAAGAAAAAGCCCTTCTTGGATTGGCCTGTTTTGAGAAACTACACTTCTCAGGTTTCCCCTGTTGCTTGTTTATTTTAACACAGTGGAAAAATTAGGAGTGGTTTCCTCTCTATAAAACAAATCACAGGGTTTTAGAAGTCAAACTTAGGTAATTGGTATTTTGTTTCACTGAAAGCTCAATATGATGGTTCAGTTCAATTCAGTTCAATTCATTTCAGTTCAGTCGCTCAGTCGTGTCCAACTCTTTGTGAATCGCAGCACACCAGGCCTCCCTGTCCATCACCAACTCCTGGAGTCCACCCAAACCCATGTCCATTGAGTCGGTGATACCAACCAGCCATCTCATCCTCTGTCGTCCCCTTCTCCTCCTGCCCTAATCCCTCCCAGCATCAGGGTCTTTTCCAATGAGTCAACTCTTCTCATGAGGTGGCCAAAGTATTGGAGTTTCAGCTTCAACGTCAGTCCTTCCAATGAACACTCAGGACTGATCTCCTTTAGGATGGACTGGTTGGATCTCCTTGTAGTCCAAGGGAGACTTGGACTTTAGGATGGACTGGTTGGATCTCCTTGCAGTCCAGTCCAGTCTTCTCCAACACCACAGTTCAAAAGTATCAATCTTCAGCGCTCAGCCTTCTTCACAGTCCAACTCTCACATCCATAAATGACCACTGGAAAAACCATAGCCTTGACTAGAACCACAGTATATGATGGTTAGTTCAGTGAAATATATTTAAAAGAGCCCCTTTGTTTGGAAATTCTTCCTCCATGAAAAATTCTATTTCTGTAAAAAAGTACCAAATAATTTACTCTTAAAATGTAACAAAGCCTAGGATGATACAGAGAACAGTGGTTGAATAAAAAGACCTTTCAAGATCTCCATTTCCAGCTGTTGACCAAAATTAAATGAGAAAATGAGCCAAAATGACATGGTCCTCTTTTTTGGTAAACACTAGGTCAGAGGCTGAGATTCCTAAGTTCATACAGAGAACTGAATTTTCTGCAACTCCTTTCCCTCTCCTATCCTATAAAAATTGGATAGTAGAATTTCTCCCCTTAGTCTACAATACTTCTGAATTAGAACCAAACAATAACAAATAATAACAATGGTAAAAATAGTAAACTTGTGTAAAATAGTAAAAATAGTAAATTTGTGTGTCAGGCACAAATATAAGTGATATAAATGTACTAATCCCTTTACAATTTCTTTGTAATTTCAACAATTCCTTGAGGAAGAACATTATAACTCCTTTTCAATAGAGGAAGATACTGAAAAATTAAAACTAATACTTAACCATAATATCAGATTACCTCAGCTACTCATTTCAATCACAGGCTAATATAGCTGAGTGTACCTTACAAACACAAAGAACTATGCAAATGTCATCATTGATAATTTTCAACTTCAGTTAAATTCTCCACTATTTTCCCTGCAAAGACAGAGAACATGAAAACAACAAAACTGAACCATTGAGGAAACCATTAGCATAGAGCAAGATTTCAGGATTCTATCCCTGTGCTTCCAGCTAATCTCTTACATTAGTTGGTACAAATTTACAGGGGCTTCATTTCCTTCCTACATCAGTGGTAGTTGACTAAGTGGTTTCAAGGTCCTTTTGGGTCCAAAATACTATGATCTTTGGATGTTCTCACCAACTGATGACATCAAAGATGACAACTAAAGAAAAACAGAAAAATTACTGAAAAAATTTAAAAGGAACACCAAATGATAAAGGTGAAACAAATATTGCTGCTGCTGCTGCTAAGTTGCTTCAGTCGTGTCCGACTCTGTGAGACCCCATAGACGGCAGCCCACCAGGCTCTCCCATCCCTGGGATTCTCCAGGCAAGAACACTGGAGTGGGTTGCCATTTCCTTCTCCAATACATGAAAATGAAAAGTGAAAGGGAAGTTGCTCAGTCGTGTCTGACTCTTAGAGACCCCATGGACTGCAGCCTACCAGGCTCCTCCATTCATGGGATTTTCCAGGCAAGAGTACTGGAGTGGGGTGCCATTGCCTGGTGAAGCAAAAAGATGATTCCTTCACTTTTAAGTAGACCTTTGATAATTTGCTGTTGCACATTAAAAAAATACTTTAACATTAGTCTGGGGTAGTAGCATTATCAAGTTCTGCATTTTTAACAATTTCTGATATTAGGAAAATAAAAGCAAAAGATCAAGACTATCCAAAATAAATGTTCTAAACTATGCTCCCCATGCCCTAATTTTTCTGACTGCAAAATTTCTAACTACTAACATCTACCTCCTTAGTTAATCATGTTCAAATATTCAAAGCTAAATGGGTCTTCTTCCTGAAGCTATCCTCCATAGCTACTCAGTCATCAAATCCCAACTGAGAGATCTCAGCTGAGACCAGGACAACCAGCCATCCAAAGCTGTGAGATGCTTTTTTTTTTTTTTTTCCAGGAAAGTGTTCTTTGCAGGAAAGATCTCTCTGCAGGAGGTCCTTTTTGTCTTGTCACTTTAGCAAATTAATATTTTAACTAAACTCTGACCCAAATACACCTTTCAAATTTTTGATCACAGAATACTTTGCCTAATCTGTTGGTTCTTTCCTTAAATCAAAGATATAGAAATGAATAATATGTAACGATGGCACCCCACTCTAGTACTCTTGCCTGGAAAATCCCATGGACGGAAGAGCCTGGTGGGCTGCAGTCCATGGGATCACAAAGAGTCGGACACGACTGAGCGACTTCACTTTCACTTTCCACTTTCATGCATTGGAGAAGGAAATGGCAACCCACTCCAGTGTTCTTGCCTGGAGAATCCCAGGGACGGGGGAGCCTGGTGGGCTGCCGTCTGTGGGGTCGCACAGAGTTGGACATGACTGAAGCGACTTAGCAGCAACAGATGACCAGATCTCTTCCCCAGCCTCCCCTTCAGGGATCTCACAAATAAACTGTGAGAATAAGATAGCATCTAAAAAAGATCACAAGGAGTCGACAAGCCTGCACACAGTGGGGGACGCTGATGAACTCTAACCACCTATCTCAATGATCAACTGAGATTACTTCCCCCTTTTCCCTTGAAAGTCTTTCATGGCCACACAGAAACTTCAGAGATGGTTTTGGAACATGAGTCCACCTTTCCCCTAGATTGCTGGCTTTTTGATTAGAGCAAGTATTTCCCTTCTAACAGCACTGATTCCTTGTATCCAGATCTGAGTTTGGTAACAAAGTCACCAACTCATAAACTTGAGGGTAAAATGAATGCTTATTATTTTAAGTCATTGAACTTTGTAACATAGAATTATTGTGTTAATAGATAGCTGATATATCATAGCAAGATGATCAATAAATGCTTATGGACTCAAATAAAATTTTAAATATACTTAGATGCCTCCACTCAACCCCTTTTCTTTGTCTGTATTATTCTTACCCTCCAGTACTAGACTGGATACAAAATAAAAACTTACAGTTTGGGATGTAGACAGCAAATTGAAGGAGTCCTGGTAGTTTACATGAGAATACTATATTAGATTTTCTGGTTCTTCTCAAAAACCTCCTAATTTTTTGCCTAAACAACAGCTGCAGTGGCAAACATCTCAGCTATAAGTTATTGCCATTTAATAATACACCAATAAATTATTTAAAAACTATAAACAAAATTACTTCAGTAATACCTGTCATACTAACTTAATCTCTCTTTGCTCCTTCAAGGTAATGAAAAAGATTAATAGTCACATCAGTCAGTCAGTCAGTTCAGTTGCTCAGTTGTGTCCAACTCTTTGCGACCCCACAGACTGCAGCATGCCAAGCTTCCCTGTCCATCATCAACTCCCAGAACTTGCTCAAGCTTATGTCCATCAAGTCGGTGATGCCATCCAACCATTTCATCCTCTGTCATCCCCTTCTCTTCCTGCCTTCAATCTTTCCCAACATCAAGGTCTTTTCCAAAGAGTCAGTTTGTCTCATCACGTAGCCAAAGTATTGGAGTTTCAGCTTCGACATCAGTCCTTCCAATGAACATTCAGGATTGATTTCCTGTAGGACTGACTGGTTGGATCTCCTTGCAGTCCAAGGAACTCTCAAGAGTCTTCTCCAACACCACAGTTCAAAAGCATCAACTCTTCAGTGCTCCAGCTTTCTTTATAGTACAACTCTCACATCCATACATGACTTCTAGAAAATCCATAGCTTTGACTAGATGGACCTTTGTCAGCAAAGCAAAGTCTCTGTTTTTTAATATGCTGTCTAGGTTGGTCATGGCTTTTCTTCCAAGGAGCAAGTGTCTTTTAATTTCATGGCTGCAGTCACCATCTGCAGTGATTTTGGAGCCCCCCAAAATAAAGTCTCTTACTGTTTCCATTTTTTCCTCATCTATTGCCATGAAGTGATGGGACTGGATGCCATGATCTTAGTTTTTTTAATGCTGAGCTTTAAGCCAGCTTTTTCACTCTCCTCTTTCACTTTCATTAAGAGGTTCTTTAGTTCCTCTTCCCCTTTTGCCATTAGGGTAGTGTTATCTGCATATCTGAGGTTATTGGTACTTCTCCTGGCAATCTTGATTCCAGCTTGTGCTTCATCCAGCCCAGCATTTTGCATGATGTACTCTGTATATACTTTAAATAAACAAAGTGACAATATACAGCTTAAAAAATGCTCCTTTCCCAATTTGGAATCAGTCCATTGTTCCATGTCCGGTATTCTAACTGTTGCTTCTTGACCTGCATATAGGTTTCTCAGGAGGCAGGTAAGGTGGTCTGGCATTACCATCTCTTCAAGAATTTTCCAGTCACATAATATGACCAAAAGCAGAAAGAAATAAAAAGAATTTGAATCCGGAGATCTTCAGGAATTTAGAAATCCTGATTCTCTTTGAAACAGAGAGAGAAAAGATCTCACAGCTGATCAAAGTCACAAAGCCTTAGCTCACATTAGAAGAGATGAAAAGATTAACAAAAACAACAAAAGAAATTTAAGCAGCCTTCAGTTTCTCTCTTTGATGCACTCTCTTTGAACCTATAAATTGCCTCCTCTAAACATCAATAATCAATGGCATTCTATAGAGGAGCAGAACTATCTTTTTGTGTCTTCTTTGATTTTCAAATGCAGATTCTAAAGGGAAGGAGCTATTTTAAGACAATAATAATTTCTAAGTTCAATCTATTCAGAAGCCCAAATTGACTTTCAATACCCCAATACCTGTGGTAAAATTTCTTCTTGAAGTTTTAAACTCTTAATTCAGCACGCTACTTACAAAGAAACATTTACTTAGATTATCACACATAGAACAGTGGAAATACTGGCAGAGAAAAGGGGGATACGATTTCAGTTCTCTTAACCATTCTGAAAATCAAAGATAGAACTGAAAGGGATCAAAACAGTTCAAGTAGTTTCACAGGTGAATAAAAATAAGCCCAGAAATGTCATCTGACTTGCAAAAGGTCACATCCCTTCAGGGTCAAAGGTCAACGAGTTTAGGTTTCATTAATTTAGTCAGAGGGGCTAATTTATATTGCTGCTGCAATGAATTTAGTCAGAGGCACCAATTCTTATTCTTTCTACATATAAAGCAATAATTCGGTTTCGGTGATTATCACTCTTGCTTGCTGTTTAAGTTCCAGGTTAGTTTCAATTCATTAAAAATGGGGTTCCCAGGTGGCACTAGTGGTAAAGAACCTGTGGCATCTGGTAGGGTACATTCCATAGGGTCTGACAGAGTTGGACACAACTGAAGCAACTCAGCATGTGTGCACGCACATTAAAAATAGGAGATACAATATGCATTTAATCTATATCAGTCACTGTGCTAAGTGACTTCATCATTTCATTTAACCTGCATACCAGTACTGTGAGTCCAAACTTGTCCCCATCTTGTGAGTGAGGCTGAAGAATGTACTCACTCCAGACCTCAAAGCTGGCAAGTGGCAGAGCTGAGTTGTCGTTGTTCAGTTGCTCAGTTGTGTCCAACTCATTGCGACCCCGTGGACTGCAGCACGCCAGGCTTCCCTGTCCTTCACCATCTCTTGGAGCGTGCTCAAGCTCATGTCCATTGAGTTAGTGATGCTATCAAACCATCCTGTCCTCTGTCACCCCCTTCTCCTCCTGCCTTCAATCTTTCCCAGCATCAGGGTCTTTTCTAATGAGTCAGCTCTTTGCATTAGGTGGCCAAATTAACGGAGCTTCAGACTCAGCATCAGTCCTTCCAATGAACATTTAGGATTGATTTCCTTAAGGACTGACTGATTTGATTCCCTTGCAGTCCAAGGAACTCTCAAGAGTCTTCTCCGACACCACATTTCAAAAGCATCAATTCTTTGGTACTCAGCCTTCTCGATGGTCCAGTTCTCACATCCATACATGACTACTGGAAAAACCATAGCTTTGACTAGATGGACCTTTCTTGGCAAAGTAATGTCTCTGCTTTTCAATATGCTGTCTAGGTTGGTCATAGCTTTTCTTCCAAGGAGCAAGCATCTTGTAATTTCATGTCTGCAGTCACCATCTGCAGTGATTTTGGAACAGAGGTGAGACCCAAACCCAAATCCACAGCACCCACTGCTTGATAAGGCATAAACATAAAATGGAGCTGCTTATTCAGCACACTTACAATATAGATCATTTATTAAACAACATTTTTACATGATAACCACGACTTCTAATTAATTAAAAATGATAAAGTTTACAAACTTGAATACCTTCATCAGTTTGTACAGATCTACAATAAAACCTACAATAAGGGTTCTTCATACCAATGACAGTCTGAGGCAGTGAATAATTCTTGAGGGATCTTTGAAGAAATATCTATTTAAAGGTTAATATATGTAGTGATTGCCACAGCTCAAAATGCAAACTCCATATTCACTAGGCTGATTCAGAAACTCTAAATGAGAAGAAATGGCTACAAGAAGAAGGTGAGCAGGACTGAGAAGGTATGATATGATCAGCCAACTCCACAGGAAGAAGCAGAAACAGAGAGGGAGATAAGGATGCCCCAAGGGAGGCACAATGAAACTGACATCTGAGGAAGAGCAAGAGTGAACTGGGTGAGGAGAAGAGGTGAAACACGCATCTACAGAGGCCTAGAAATGACAGCTGTCTACCAAGGCCTAGGAATGACACTCCTTCCCCAGTGAATGAACTCCTTCCCCATCCCTTCTTTTGTACACCCCTCATAACCTGCTTGCTAAAGAAACCCAGAGCAGCAATTCCTCACCTGTCTGCCAGCTCTCCCTGAGAGCATGTGCACGTGTGCCCACTTGCTCAGTTGCGTCCAACTCTTTGTGATCCATGGACTGTAGCCTACCAGGCTCTTCTGTCCATGGGATTCTCCAGGCAAGAATACTGGAGTGGGTTGACATTTCCTATTCCAGGAGATCTTCCTTACCCAGGGATCAAACTCGAGTCTCTTGTGTTTCCTGCACTGGTGGGCAGATTCTTTACCATTGAGCCACCTGGGAAGCCCCCTCTAAGAGCGTATCCTTGTTTAAATAAACTTTCACTTTACTTTCTTAACCACTCTACTTCATCTCTGAATTCTTTCACAGTGAAGAAAGAACCTCAAATTCACCGGCAACAGAACCACATCACTACAGGCCTTATCCCATTATGGGATTTGGGCTTTGTTCTGATGGCCCTGAGCAGCAGGTGAAGGGCTTTAGGCAGAGATGACCTAATCTGATTTCTAGAAGAGGAGCATCAGCATTGTATGACACTGGTATTGTATCTACACTGAGATCCGTAACAAAGAACAAACGACTCAAAAGCCCAAATGGGCAAATGATGGACAGAATTTATTCCAAAAGTTTCTGAGATATCAGATTTAGATGGGAAGATCTAGTCCAGATAACCAGAGAGATTTTTCATAAGGATAAATAAGAAAAGCTTGTGTTGTTACATCTATTCAGGTGTTTGGTTTCTTCTTAACATACTTTTAAGTTAATCGGTCATTAATGTAGTGCTGGTATAAAATATTTTTACTAACTAGAATATTCAATTTGCCAAAATAAGAACTTATTACAAGAAGATGTGTGTTAACTGGGTCCAAGTTCACTCTGCTAGCCACACAACAGGCCAGTGAATCCGAGAGACAAGGTGTTGAGGCTTTAATCGGGGAGCTAGCAGACTGAGAAGGCAATGGCACCCCACTCCAGTACTCTTGCCTGGAAAATCCCATGGATGGGGGACTGGTCGGCTGCAGTCCATGGGATCGCTAGGAGTTGGACTCGACTGAGCAACTTCACTTTCACTTTTCACTTTCATGCATTGGAGAAGGAAATGGCAATCCACTCCAGTGTTCTTGCCTGGAGAATCCCAGGGACGGGGGAGCCTGGTGGGCTGCCGTCTCTGGGACCGCACAGAGTCAGACACGACTGAAGCGACTTAGCAGCAGCAGCAGCAGACTGAGAAGATGAGGCTAGTGCCTCAAAATAGCCATCTCATTGGGGTCTGGATGTCAGGTTCTTTTATAGATCAGAGAGAAAGAAGCAATGAGGAACTAAAGTCAAAAGGCAGAATAGAGAGGGAGAGACAGCGGGGAAATAAAGTGAACGGGTCTTCAGTCTTGCAAAACATCTCCAAGGGAATGGCCAGCCAGCTTTTGGAAGGAGTGCATTAATCTCTTCTATTCACAGGTGAAGAAAGTGAAATTCACTCAGTCATGTCTGACTCTTTGCTACCCCATGGACTGTAGCCTGACAGGCTCCTCTGTCCATGGAATTCTCCAGGCCAGAATACTGGAGTGGGTAAGTCGTTCCCTTCTCTAGGGGATCTTCCCAACCCAAGGATCAAACCCAGGTCTCTGGCCTTGCAGGTGGATTCTTTACTGTCTGAGCCACCAGATAGTTTGGGGCAATTTATCTATGAGCTGAACAAAGGCACTTTACAGTCAGGCAGAGGAGCAGGGTCCTCCAGACAAGCTGTTAAGTATGATTATAACAACAAAAGCAACGAAAAGCAGTCAAAGAAACAATGTCCAACATGGTGTCAGAATTGGCTTCCTCCCTGCATCAGATGCGTATTAAATATTTTTATGGCATTTTCTATGTCAAAAGATTTTTCAATCCAGTCTAACATTTAATCCTTGAAACATCCATATGCACTTGGCAGAATAGACAGCACTGGCCCCATCTTACAGATTGAGACCTAGTGAATCCAAACCAGAACGACTTTCCTGATGCCCGATTCTATGCCTTTTAGCTGTGCTTATGGTCTCCTCTCCAATGATGCTGAAAGGCAACATTTGCTATAGGTTGTCTCTTATTCCCATCCTCCAAACTTGCTGCACACTGGAGTCTTTAAGAAATCCATGGAAATGAAATCACTGCTAATTGCAATACATGTTTGTACAGATACACAAGTAAACTTTTACACTAAGAAAAAGATTAAAAACAAGCAATAACAATACTTTCTGGTTTTATCCCCTGTATTGGGATATATGGGGCTTATCTGGTGGCTCAACAGATTCAATGCTGGACACCTGGTTTCCCTGGATTGGGAAGATTCCCTGGAGAAGGAAATGACAACCCATTCCAGTATTCTGGCCTGGAACATCCCCTGGACAGAGAAGCCACAGGCTAGAGTACATGGGGTTGCCAAGAGTCGGATACGACTCAGAGACTAAACAACAATTAAGAAAAATGGGCTGATAAATCAAGTATAGTTAAGCTAGTGAAAAGCAGTATTTGCTATTGGACTATCCTGGTAAACTGAAGAAACATACATTCTGTTAACAATAACAATAATAGTAGTGAAAGTTCACTGTGCATAGTTCTTATGTGTATAATTCTTAGCACATTCCTATCAGTTGTAAACTCTCAATATCTTCCTCTCACAGGCAGAAACTAAGGCAGAAACGGTCAAGTAACTGGTCCCAAGGTCCCACATGTAGGAAGCAAGAAGATTCAGGATAGAAAGTTCACCCTGTGACCTTACCACCAACTCTGCTACCTTTTAGTCATTGCCAACTAAATCTGTTTTCACCTTCCAGGGGTATGCTTAAATTTCAAAAACTACTCTCAGAAGTACAAACATATCAATTACATGTTTTAAAGGATGTTAATTCAAGATACCAGAAGATACTGGATTAATTTAGGAAATTAACAAAAAGGCTGCTACAACTATATCACTATGAAAAATGACAAGTTATTCCAACAACAATATTTGTATTATATAAGTTTCAGGTGTACTGCATTATAGTCCAACATCTGTGTACAATACAGAGTAATCACCACGACAAGTCTAGTCATCATCCATCACCATACAGTTGGCCCCTATCACCCGTTTCCCCTACCCTCCAACTCCTCCTCTCCTCTGGCTGATAAAATTAATCCGTTTTCTGTATCTATGCTTGTTTTTATTTTTTGCTTGTTCATTTTTAAAAAAATAATTCCATGAGTGAAATCAAACATTACTTGTCTTTTATTTATCTGATTTATTTCACTTAGCAAAATACCCTCAGTTCAGTTCAGTCGCTCAGTCGTGTCCGACTCTTTGCAACCCCATGAATTGCAGCACGCCAGGCCTCCCTGTCCATCACCAACTCCCAGAGTTCACCCAGAATCACGTCCATTGAGTCAGTGATGCCATCCAGCCATCTCATCCTCTGTCATCCCCTTCTCCTGTCTCCAATCCCTCCCAGCATCCGAGTCTTTTCCAATGAGTCAACTCTTCGCATCAGGTGGCCAAAGTACTGCAGTTTCAGCTTTAGCATCATTCCCTCCAAAGAAATCCCAGGGCTGACCTCCTTCAGAATGGACTGGTTGGATCTCTTTGCAGTCCAAGGGACTCTCAAGAGTCTTCTCCAATACCAGAGTTCAAAAACATCAATTCTTCGGCACTCAGCCTTCTTCACAGTCCAACTCTCACATCCATACATGACCACTGGAAAAACCATAGCCTTGACTAGACGGACCTTTGTTGGCAAAGTAATGTCTCTGCTTTTGAATATGCTATCTAGTTTGGTCATAACTTTCCTTCCAAGGAGTAAGCGTCTCTTCATTTCATGGCTGCAGTCATCATCTGCAGTGATTTTGGAGCCCAAAAAAATAAAGTCTGACACTGTTTCCACTGTTTTCCCATCTATTTCCCATGAAGTGATGGGACCAGACGCCATGATCTTCATTTTCTGAATGTTGAGCTTTAAGCCAACTTTTTCACTCTCCACTTTCACTTTCATCAAGAGGGTTTTGAGTTCCTCTTTACTTTCTGCCATAAGGGTGGTGTCATCTGCATATCTGAGGTTATTGATATTTCTCCCGGCAATCTTGATTCCAGCTTGTGTTTCTTCCAGTCCAGCATTTCTCATGATGTACTCTGCATATAAGTTAAATAAGCTGGGTGACAATATACAGCCTTGATGTACTCCTTTTCCTATTTGGAACCAGTCTGTTGTTCCATGTCCAGTTCTAACTGTTGCTTCCTGACCTGCATACAGATTTCTCAAGAGGCAGGTCAGGTGGTCTAGTATTCCCATCTCTTTCAGAATTTTCCACAGTTTATTGTGATCCACACAGTCAAGGCTTTGGCATAGTCAATAAAGCAGAAATAGATGGTTTTAAATGGCAGGATTTCATTGTTTTTAATGACTGACTAGTATTTGCTGAATGCTTAGATTGCTTCCATATTTTGGCTATTGTAATGCTGCAATGAACAGAAGGGTGCATCAATTTTTTTATTTAATATTTTTGTGATATTCAGATAAATACCCACAAATAGAATAGGTGGGTCATATAGCAGTTCTATTCTTAATTATTTCAAGGAATCTCCATACTGTTTTGTATAATGGCTGCACCAATTTACAGACTACCAATAATGTACAAGGGTCCCCTTTTCTCCACATTCTTTTCAACATTTTGCTATATCTTGTCATTTTGATACGTCATTCTAATAGGTGGGAGGTGATATTTCATTGTGATTTTGATTTCATTTACCTGATAATTATTAATGTTGAAGATTTTCCCATGTGCCTGATGGTCACCTTGAGTAAAATGTCAATTCAGATCATCTCTCAATTTTTTAATTGAGTTGCTTGCTTTCCTGTTGAGTTTTATGAGTTCTTAGTATATCCTGGATATCAACCCATTATTGCATATATAATTTGCAAATATCTTCTCCCATTCCATAGGTTGCCTATTTGTTTCTATGATAGTTTCTTTCACTATGCAAAGGCTTTCCGTTTGATTTAGTCCTGTTTATTTTTTGTTTTATTTTGTATTTGTATTTTTTAATTTTTAATTTTTTATCTTGCCTGTGGAATCATATCCATAAAACATTGTTAAGACCAATATCAATGAAGTTACTGCCTATGTTTTCTTTCTGGAAATTTTAATAGTTTCAGGTCTCACCTTCAAGTCTTTAATCCACTTTGTCTTGATTTCTGTGCATGGTGTAAGATAGTGGTCTGATTTTTTTTTTTTTTTTTGCACATGACTGTTCAGTTTTCCCTACATCACTTATTGAAGAGACTGTCCTTTCTCCAATGTATGTTGTTCTTTGTTGTTTGTTGCAGATTAATTGTCTATGGAGGAATGGGTTTATTCTTTGACTCTCAATTCTGTTCCACTGATCTATGTCTGTATTTGTGCCAGTATCTTACAGTTTTGATTAATATAGCTTCGTAGTATAGGTTGAAATCAAGATGTGTGATAACTCCAGCATTGTTCTTCTTGCTCAATATTAGTTTGGCTAATAGGGGTCTTCTGTGTTTCCACACAAATTTTAGAGTGATTTTTTTCTAGTTCTGTGAAATTTGCCATTGAAATGTTGATAAGGATTGTACCAAATTTGTAGATTGCTTTGGGTAATACAGATACTTTAATAATATTAATTCCTGAAGTCCCTGGACATGAAATATCTTTCCATATTTTGTATCTTGCTCAATTTCTTTCATCAGTATCATAGTTTTCAGTGTACAGGTCTTTCATCTCCTTGATTAAATTTACTCCTAATATTTAATTCTTTTTGATGCAATTGTAAATAGAATTATTTTCTTAATTTCCCTTTATCACAGTTCATCATTAGTGTATGAAAATAACAGATTTCTGTACATTGATTTTGTATCCTGTAACTTTACTGAATTCATTTATTAGTTCCAAAAGTTTTTTGGTGCAGTCTAGAATTTTCTTCCCCAGTGGCTCAGCGGTAAAGAATCCGCCTGCAGTGCAGGAGACATAGGTTCAATCTCTGAGTCGGGAAGATCCCCTGGAGAAGAAAATAGCAACCCAGTCCAGTCTTCTTGCCTGGGAAATCCCATGGACAGAGAAGTCTGGTGGGCTACACAGTCCATGGGGGTGCAAAAGAGTTGGACAATGACTTAGTAACTCACATCATCTGTAAATAGTGAAAGATTTATTTCTTCCTTTCCAATTTGGATGCCTTTTTACTTTTTTTTGTTATATAACTGTTATGACTAGGACATCCAATACTTTGTTGAATAAAAGTAAGAGTTGGCATTCTTGTTTTGTTCCTAATCTTAGAAGAAGCACTCTCAGCTTTTCACTGTTGAATATGATGTTAGCTATAGGTTTGTCATGAAGTGAAGTGAAGTGAAGTCGCTCAGTCGTGTCTGACTCTTTGAGACCCCATGGACTGTAGCATACCAGGCTTCTCAGTCTATGGGATTTTCCAGGCAAGAGTACTGAAGGGGTGCCATTTCCTTCTCCAGGGGATCTTCCAGACCCAGGGATCGAACCCCCATCTCCCGCATTGCAGGCAGACACTTTACCCTCTGAACCACCAGGGAAGCCATATAGGTTTGTCATATATGGCCTCTATTATGTTGAAGTACATTCCCGCTATACCCACTTTGTTGAAAGATTTTATCATAAATGGATGTTGAATTTTGTCAAATGCTTTTTTCCAACTAATGAGATGATCATATAATTTTATACTTGATTTTGTTATTGTAGTATATCATGTTGACTGATCTACATGTTGAATGATCCCTGCTTCCTTAGAATAAATCCCACCTTATCGTGATGTATGATCCTTTGAATATATTGCTAATTTGGTTTGTTAATATTTTCTTGAGGAGTTTTCCATCTATGTTCATCAAAGATATTGACCTGTAATTTTCTTTGTTTTATGATGTCATTGTCTGTTTTTGGAATTAGGATAATGTTGGCTCTGTAAAATGCATTTGGAAGGTTTTCTACCTTTTCGATTTTTATAAGAATTTGAGAAGAATAAGCATTAAAGTTTCTTTAAATGTATTATAGAATTTTCCAGTGAAGCTGTTTGGTCCTGGGCATATGTTGTTAGGAGCTTTTTGATTATTGTTTCAAATTCCTTGTTAGGTAATGGGCCTATTCAGATTTTCTATTTCTTCATGATTCAGCCTTAGAAAACTATATGTTTATAGAAATTTATCCATTTTTTTACTTTGTCCTCTTTGCTGTGTGTATGATTGCTTGTAGTAATCTCTTATGATCCTTTGTATTTCTGTGATATCAGTCGTAACTTGTCTTTCATTCCTGATTTTATTTATTTGAGCCCACTCTTTTCCTTGGTTAATCCAGGTAATAGTTTATTGATTTGGTTCATTTTTTTCAAAAACAGCTCTTTGTTTCATTGATCTTTTCTGTTTTTAAGACTCTGTTTCATTTACTTCCACTCTGATCTTTATTTCCTTCATTTGTTTTTCCTTTTCTAGCCCCTTTAGGTGTAAATTTAGATTGTTTGCTTGGAATTTTTCTTGTTTCTTGAAGAAAGTTTTGCTCTGAACCTTCCTCTCAGAACCACTTTTGCTACATCCCACAGATTTTGATTCGTTGAATTTCTATTCTCTTTAATCTCTAGGTTTCTTATTTCGCCTTTGATTCCTTTGATGATCTGTTGGTTATTCAGTAGCACATTGCTTAATCTCCAGATTTGTGTTTTTTTCCAGGTTTTCTTGTGATTGATGGCCAATTTCATACCATTGTAGTTGGAGAAGATGCTTGATATTTCAATATTCTTGAATTTATTCAGACTTGTTTTGTTATCTTGCATGTAATCTCTCTTAGAGAATGTTCCATATGTACTTGATAAGCATCTATACTCTGCTGTTTTTAGGAAGAAAATTCTCTATATACCTAGTTAAGTCAATGAGATTTAATGTATCATTTAGTTTGATGTTTATTGATTTTCTGTCCAGATGATCTATTCATTAATGTAAATGGAGTGTTATAAGTCCTCTACTACTATTGTACTGCTTTCAATTTCTCCCTTAAGTCTGTTAATATTAACTTTATACATCATGGTATCCTTTGGTTGTGGAGAAGGAAATGGCAACCCACTCCAGTGCTCTTGCCTGGAGAATCCCAGGGACGGGGGAGCCTGGTGGGCTGTCGTCTCTGGGGTCGCACAGAGTCAGACACGACTGAAGCAACTTAGCAGCAGCAGCAGCATCCTTTGGCTGAGTGAATATATATTTATAAACGTTAAATCTTCCCATTCAAGGGATGTCCCCTGTGTGGGTTATATGTCCTTCAGCTGAGGTGGAGCTATGCCTGCTGCTGCAGTATGCTAGTGGCTAGGGCTGGCTCCCCAAATATTTGCAGGGCCTGGTGGACTATGAGACTTGGCTGAGGTGCAGGGGTGGGTGGGGTTCTTAGCAAGGCTTATGCACTGGCGCTAACAGGTTAGATGGTGATTTCCAAAATGGTACCTGCCAATGGAAGTATTAGCAAGGTAGCCTGATGTCATAAAAATGATCCCCACCATTGTCTCAGTTTTCAGGGAGTATTCCTCTCCAAGAGATGCTTCAAGTCTAGTAAGTGGGTCCTTTTCACGTGTGTGTGTGTGTGTGTGTGTGTGATCAGTTGCTTCAGCCATGTCAGACCCTGCGACCCTATGGACTGTAGCCTGCCAGGCTCCTCTGTCCATGGGATTCTTCAGGCAAGAACACTGGAGTGGGTAACCATGACATTCTTCAGGGGATCTTCCTAACCCAGGGATCAAACCCAGGTCTCCTGTGTCTTCTGAATTGCAGGTGGAGCCACAGGGGAAGCCCTAATCTATGTCCCACACATTTTTAAATCTAGTGTTTTTACACTGGTTTTTTTATTAGATGAATCTATATACAGGCCCTTGTAAGGCAGATTTCCATTCCCTGTAGCTCTATGGCTTTCCTGGATGTATTCCCAGTTGGTTTTCAAAGCCAGGTGTTTGGGGCCTCATCTTTCCTGTACAGAATCGGAGGGTTGGGGCACCTGATGTGGAGTTTAGATCCCTAGCTCCTCAGGGAATCCAAGTGTCCTTTCACCCTTTATTATTATAGAGACTCTGTTCATCAAGTTTTCTGGTCCCTTTGAGAGGGAATTATTCTACATGTGGTTACAGATTTGTTGTTTCCATGGGAGGAGGTAAGTTTAGGATCTTTCAATGCTGCCATCTTCAGCCCTCTCCCCAGCAATATTCAATTTAACAAGGTAAATATTGAACACTAGAATCAATGTATGAAAGAAATAAATACATATGTTTAACATTTAAATAACAGATAACATTTATGTTATCTTAACTAGAAACTGTCATAAGCACATGTATTAATTCTTTAAACACACAAAAACAACAAATTATAACTATGAAGCAAGTGCTATATTTATTCTCATTTTATATTAATAGATGGGGAATCTGTGGCATAAAACAGTGAATGAACTTGCTGAAGATCATAAAGTCAGTAATTAGCAGAACTGGGGCTTGAACCTATGCATCCTGATTCTCTAGCCCACATCTCATCATTATAACAACCTTTCTGTACTTTCCTCACAGCCTCAATGAGCACTTCACATAATAAAGGACTAAAGGAGTTCAGAAAATGAAGAAATCAACATGGACTTGGAAAGGAAGGGAGGATGCAGGGAAGAGGTGAACTTGACCTGGATCTAGAGGGACAAAAGATAGGAGAGTCGGGGAAGGCAGGAGGGGCAAAGAGGAGAACTGCCCATGTTGCTGCACAGGGACCGAGTGAACACAGCCTGCTCTGGGCATGAGGTCTCCCTGAAAACACAGCAAAGGAGCCCCTACTCTTCTACTTGGTACACTCCTCAGTGTTTCAAAGTCAAGTGTCTGAAATCTGAATAAAGAAAAGTTAAATTGAAACTATAAAACCCTGATGACTTGAACAGCAGAATATATCTAAATATGATTGATATTGATTCCATTTGCCTTTTGCTCAGACACATATGGACAAAAAGATCTCACCCAGGCAACTCCCTTTCCCCTAAGCTTGCCTACCTGGTGTTACCACCCCTGTCACCAGGGCTCTTTAAGTACCTGGAGCAAGACCACCTCTTCCTATAGTCTCAACTCGGACCTGCTTCCTAGGTACCCAGAACATAAAAGGGCCACCACTGCTAACAGTAGAGGCTACTTTGTGATGCACATCAGTATCCTTTCTTGGTGTATCCTCTACTGTTCCATCCAAGTAGAACATAGGACAGGCTGGCTCAACCAGGCCTTTCTCTATCCCACTTGCAAGCTTGTATAACTGGGGAAGTAATTTAGGCTGGGTACTGTTTTACAGATCCAGGTAGCCTAGATTTAGGGTAGGGAGAGGACCTTAACAAGGCCACTTTCTCCAATCCAGCTTTCCATCTAAGGCCTTGCATAGCCTACTCATCACTCCTCCCCGATCCTCATGCACATGCTCTGTAGCAACCTGTAATAACAGCAGTAAATCCAGAAGCTCCCAAGCACACAAGGTTCTATGCACTGAGTTCATGTAGAGGCCAAGGAAGAGATCTGGCAGCCTGGGCTTCCTGCAGACCACAGCTTCTCCTGAAATAGATTACCTCCCTGCAGCATTGCCCTTACTGTGGTCAAAGGCCTGCAGCAGAATACGTGGCCTAAAGAAACACAACACCATTCACAGGGACATAAGCAGTGCTGATACAGGAGAAGAGAAACAAACATCCAGAGACAGCCCATTGCTCTGGCTCCAACTCCTCAAGCCTTTCGTATGTAAGGCAGGAGGGTTGACTGTCAGATTTGCAAGGACCAAAAAGTGAATGTCAGTCATTCCTGCATGATTTGGGCAAACATCTTCAAAAATTTACTTTTCCTACAAGAATCTCACTTTGGGGGAGGATCAAGTTTTATTTCCCTTGGAACACCATTTTTTACATTGAGGAAAATATAACAGGATATTTATTAAAAATTCAAAAATTTAATGCTTCACCTCTGGGTAATTTGGTTTTGTTTTTAAATTCCAAAGCTCATGCACACTAAAAGTTCCTGAGGAGACAACTATAACTAAGATTTCACAGTAAAAATATGAATCACAGTGGTTCTTAGCACTGAGTACACATAACATAGAAACAATCATTATTCAGATAACTGTCAGAGTTTTAATGGTTGCATAAAATGTCTATTGTTACTGTATAAGTTAGGAATCCATAATAATCAAGCCTATATTTTTTCAAATGAATAGTTATTTTGGTTATATAATTTTTAAAATTTTCTCTTAATATCCTTCTGGATCTAACAGTTCCATTTTAAAACATAATATAAAAAGCCTAAGTAGAAAAGTCACCAAAGAAACTAGAAACTCCATTCCCAGCCATAAAATTCATACATATATTCACATATTTAATTACATTTATTTTTATTTTACTTATACTTTCCAAACTAACCATTTATCACTAAGAAAACAATGTTATAATAGCAGTTTGCTAGGTTTTCATTATCTCTGTGTACATTGCCTTCATTGCAGAAGATCTCTCTGAGTCTTTTGCCCTAAGCTCTCAAAGTAATGTACTCTTAATATTACAGGGGCTGCTGGGCATGGTGAACCTAGAAGATAAGGCACCCTAGGACTTGGGTACCTCAGCCATAAGATACTCATCATAATTTCTACCTTACAAGGTTGTGGGCAGGATTTCAATGAGGTGAGGTATATAAGGTGGTAAACAGAGTGCCCAGCTCATAAAGGCACCCAAAGTCATTACCACTATAACAGTTACCAAAACTCAGCTGAAAATACTAAGACCCTATGACTTATCCTTCAGGGGTACAAAAAAAATGTGAAGTTCATCTAAGATAAGGATAAGAAAGGGTTTCATTTCTCTCAAGTTCTATTATCTCCCTCCTTCCTGGAAGAGAACAAAATATTTCTCTAGAATACAAAGTTTTAATTTGGCTTTTAGCAGTCTTCTTGTTCATGGGGCTCCTTTAATTCAGCTTGGATGAACGTGAACATGAAGTCGCTCAGTCGTGTCCGACTCTTTGCGACCCCATGGACTGTAGCCTACCAGGCTCCTCTGTCCATGGGATTTTCCAGGCAATAGTACTGGAGTGGATTGCCATTTCCTTCTCCAGGGGATCTTCCCAACCCAGAGATTGAACTCGGGTCTCCCACATCGTAGACAGACGCTTTACCATCTGACCCACCAGGGAAGTCTCAGCTTGGATACTGAAGGCAAATACTCAACTGCAAGTTGTCCATGCACAAGGGAGCCAGCTGAGGAGGAATTGAGGAAACTGAGAGGACTGAAATCCAGTTCATGCTCAGTTTGACAACCTGTGTGCTCTAGTACTGACTGCCTCTGCCCTAGAGAAGGTAGCCTTTTCCAATTTGCCCCAAACAGTAAACAGTGTCCTGACTAAAGCATCATCCACCCACCACATCTCATGCCTGCACAGCTTTCTCTACTTAGTATAAATTTTGCTATTGACCAGCAGCAGCCCTGATCCAGTCACGTATGGCTGTGAGAGTTGGACTATAAAGAAAGCTGAGCGCTGAAGAATTGATGCTTTTGAACTGTGATGTTGGAGAAGACTCTTGAGAGTCCCTAGGACTGCAAGGAGATCCAACCAGTCCATCCTAAAGGAAATCAGTCCTGAATATTCATTGGAAGGACTGATGCTGAAGCTGAAAATCCAATACATCATGGCCACATGATGTGAAGAACGGACTCATTGGAAAAGACCCTGATGCTGGGAAATATTGAAGGCAGGAGGAGAAGGGGATGACAGAGGATGAGATGGCTGGATGGCATCACCGACTCGATGGACATGAGTCTGAGTAAGCTCTAGGAGTTGGTGATGGACAGGGAAGCCTAGCCTGCTGCAGTCCATGGGGTTGCAATGAGTTGGACATGACTGAGCGACTGAACAGAACTGAACTGAAACAGCTTCACTGTCCTAATGACTTCCAGAACAACTTGTTAAATATCATGTTTCCATTTTCTTTGCAGCCAATTTCATTTTCTCACTGCCATACTATCACGGCGTTGCTATATTTCCAGTCATCAAACCATGTGCAAAGTAACTTAATGTTCAATTTAAAAAATAGTGTTTTTTCTCTCAGTTAAGTTTCAGGCAGATTTAGCACAGTTTTACACAGTAGGCATTCAATTCATCCAAATGAAATATTTAGAATCCTAATTATATAATACTCCCTTTACAAACCATACTGATAGACATCAGGGCCCAATTTGAGACTGTTATTTTAACAAATGCATTTTTTCTCTCCTAAACTAAGTTTAAGCCCAGCTATAAGCCTTCTGAAAATTGTCCAGCTTGACATTTCCCAACCCAAGAGATTTCCATACACGAAACTGGATTGTCATCAAGCGTGACCAATCAGTCCAGTCTTCCTAGTACTGAGCAGCTTGCTGGGACATAGGACATTCAGGGTTCAATATGGAAATGCCCTGGGAAAACAGGAGTAGAAGGTCACCCCGTATGCCATTGTCTAGCAGGTTGGTAGAGTACAGTAGAATAAAATGTTAAGGAGTAACCAAACCACAAATTCTGCGAAATTAAAAGGAAAAAAATTAGCTTTTTTTCTCTTGCTCTAGACACCCACACGCAAACACACACACACACACACACACACACACACACACACAGAGTCTTAATCCATGACTTGCTGTTCCTCATGAGTAAGAGTTTAATCAAAAACAAGTGTTTCTCTGGTGGAAGATATCTACTAATTGGTTGAACTGTTAATTCTGAAAACATGAGAACTAGAGTTTTCTCACCCACATTTTCTAGCTGTCAGATAAATCTTTTCTGCTTGGATAAGCCAATATAAGTTATTTTTTATAGTATCATTTTGTTAAAACAACAAAAAGGAGAGGAGGACAGAAAGAAACAAGAGTTTAGCAATCACTAAAACTGTACAGAGTCCCTTATATGTACAGTCAATGGAATTGTAATTACTGTAATTACTAGACTATATAAAGCTGCCAGAGCACAGTATGGAGGTAAGCTGCTCACCAATCAGCAACAGAGCGTCATTTTCTCACAAGCAAAGAGAGATCTACAGATTCACCTTTTGAAAACAAATCTGAGACACTCTGAGAGATTTACACTAGTGTCTCTTTTTATAAATGCTAAATTTTAAAAGAGCAGAATACCATGTTGGCTTGGATACTATGAGACAGACAAAATCATGGATTTCTCATGTGAGAGATAATTTATATAACCCTGAGCACTTTTTTTCTGAATAGCAATTGGCATCATGCATCAAAGCCTAAAACATTTCCTCAACCTTTAGTAATCACACTCAAATCAGAGGCACACAGAAAGAATTATTAGTAAAAACCTGGAAACAAGCTATATATAAGGGAATGCTTAAATAAATTTTAGCATAACCATGTAAGGGAATGATTACCATTAAATTATTTAAAATTACATTTAGAAGAATATTTAAAGACATGTGTAAACAGTCATTATACATTCTTAAACAAAAATAAGAGAACATGACCAAAAATAAAAGAACAAGCAGCATTATACAATATGAATTCAGTTGTTAAAAGGTCAAAAGACTGGTAAGCTGTTACAGACTGCATGCTTATAATCTCCCAAATTCATATTGAAACCCTAATCTCCAGTGTGATGGTATTTGGAAAAGAAGACTTTGGGAGGTATCTAGGTCATGACAGTGCAGCCTTCATAATGGAATTAGTGCCCTTATAAGAAAAGACATGAGAAAGCTTCTCTCTTTGCTTTCTGTCTTGTGAGGGTACAATACAAAGATGACCATCTGCAAATGAGTAAGAGCCCTCACCAAGAACTGAATCTGCTAGCACTTTGATCTTGGATTTCCCAGCCCCCAGAACTGTAAGAAATAAATATCGATAGCTTAAGCCACCTAGTCTATGACAACTGTTATGGTTGTTGTTGTTTAGTCGTGTTGCAAAGTCATCTCAGACTCTTTTGCGACCCTGTGGACTGTAGCCTGCCAGGCTCCTCTGTCCATAGGATTTTCCAGGCAAAAATTCTGAGCAGGTTACCGTTCCCTTCTCCAGGGGATCTTCCTGACCCAGGGATCAAACCTGCATCTGCTGCATTGGCAGGCAGATTCTTTACCATTGAGTCACCAAGGAAGCCTGATTAAGGCAGTAGCAAAATATTAATAGAGGCTATCCTTGGATATGATATTGAAAGTGAAAGTGAGGTTGCTCAGTCATGTCCAACTCTTTTCGACCCCATGGACTGTAGCCTGCCAGGCTCCTCAGTCCATGGAATTTTCCAGGCAAGAGTACTGGAGTGGGTTGCCATTTCCTTCTCCAGGGGATCTTCCTGACCCAGGGATCGAGCTTGCATCTCCTGCACTGCAGGCAGACGCTTTACCATCTGAGCCACCATTATGCATCCTTTAATTTCTTCTCCACAATTTTCTGTAGTTCAAAACTTTTCAACAGTTAATAAAAAATATTTTACAATCAGAGAGAAGTCAATGAATTCTACTATTTAAACAAAGTGTTTTTAAAAGTAAGTTAAAAATATGAAAAGATAGAATTTTCAAAAGCAGGAATGAGAATTAAAGGCTAAAGAGCAGACAAAAGTGAAATAATTTGGGCTACATCAGTAATTCTTAAGGAGCTATTACAGTATAATAAATGTTCAATAACCAAAGTTCATAGTGATTACCCTAACCTAGTGCTATGGAGTAATCTCTAGGATATATTATTCAGTGAGAAAGAAGTATAAAATATGGTGGCTCAGAGGGTAAAAGCATCTGCCTGCAGTGCGGGAGACCCGGGTTCAGTCCCTGGGTAGGGAAGATCCCCTGGAGAAGGAAATGGCAACGCACTCCAGTACTCTTGCCTGGAAAATTCCATGGACGGAGGAGCCTGGTAGGATACAGTCCATGGGGTCGCGAAGAGTCAGACATGACTGAGCAACCTCACTTTCACTTTCAATATCATATCCAAGGATAGCCATATCCATTCATTTAAGATGGGAAGAAAGACATTTATTTTAAATTAGAGCAAAAGCAAACTGAAAAGAGAAGGAAAAGGAGATGAAGGAGGAAAAGAGAAGAAAGAGTTACCTACAGATGGAGGGAGGCAATGGGGTAGAGAGCATTGGACAGATCTCCCTGAATAGACACTGCCTTGTAGATTCAGAAGGAGTGTTTACATGATTATAAAGCAAAATCAAAGGCAAGAAAAAAACAAACTCTAAAAGTCAAAAGCCGCATGAAACAAATGAGCCATAAGTATGCAAAAGGAACTATATCAAGTGAGTCTAAAACAGCACCTTTACTGTATATATCTCATGCACGCACACTCAGTCGCTTCGGTCATATCTGACTCTTTGCAACCCTATGGACTGTAGCCCACCAGGCTCCTCTGTCCATGGGATTCTCAGCCAAGAATACTGGAATGGGCTGCCATGTCCTCCTCCAGGAGATCTTTTCAACCTAGGGGCCAAACTCATGTCTCTTATGTCTCCTGCATTGGCAATGGATTCTTTACCACCAGTAACACCCGGGAAGCCCATACATCCCATACATATACTTGAAAAACAAAAAGAATTATTAAAAACTCACAAACTGCTTTTAATAATCATATTGTCCTATGTAACATTGGTTTTGTTGTTTTGAGACTGTCATGTGAATAATGTGAGGCAAAACAAATATTAATACATAATTATGCTATGTCCTTAGGAACTACAATTTTCAGTGGCAGAGGAGACAGAGATGCACCATGGATGAGGTGAGGTCAAAATCCTTGTAGTTCTAAATGTGAATCGAAGGTATCAGGATGAACTCATTACCTAGTTTCATATTTGAAAGATAATTGATTTTGACAGAACTTGCCACTGGAAAGTCCTAGAAACACTAATTATTCAGTAGCAATGAGCACTGCAAAAGCCTTAATTTTGGTCCTAAACATCACTCCCATCTTGGAAGAACCAAAAGCACTTGGAGGAATGACTAGTGTAGAAAGTGGATAAGATAAACATGGAATGTCTGGAACATCAGGGAAGAGAACTGAGGACACATCAAAAGGACAGAGGAACCAACCTGAAGCAAGTTTCCACTGACCACAGACGGACATTAGAACATCAACAGATGATGCTCAAACAAACTCTAGTAAGTCCATACATCCATACCGTGTAATATGGATGTATGGAATAGATCCATATTCCATACATCCATATTACATATCCAGCAATAGAAAGGAACAAACTATTGATATACATACTGCCAGGAGCTGGCATATTGAATATTGAGTGCATATTGCATATTGCATATTGAGTGCAGCACTTTCCACAGCATCATCTTTCAGGATCTGGAATAGCTCAACTGGAATTCTATCACTGCTGGGAGCCAGTGTGAGGAACTCTGCCCATGACAAAGGTCATGCGGAAAGAGGCTTGGCATACGCAAAGGCGGGATCGAGCCTCAGGGGTCCCCCTGGAAATTCTCGAGCATCTAGCCCCAAAACCAGAGTCTGCCTACTTTCTGCTTTGTGCTTTCACCTACACCTCTGACTTTGCTGGGGGCTGTCCCCCACTACCTCTCTGAAAAAAGAGTTAGCTTACAGCTCCAGTTAATAATTCCTGGGTGTGACAGTGTTTCAACCTACAAACTCCTTTGGAAATCCTCTAGCCTGCCTGAATAGGCTTTTCTGGCCACATGTGATTGCTCAGAGCCTCCCAACTGTGAGAGGCAGGAGATGTTCTAAACTGTCTAAATACAGATTCCTTTGAGCAGTTAAAAGATTGATTAGAAATTGTATTGGTGAAGGGATTTTCACTTGTTGGGCCAATGTTTGCTGCTAAGTTTCCATATCCCTTACCTGCTGTGTCCCTGGCAGTGTATTGATTAATATAATTGATGTAAATAGTAGCTTTAATGTTTGTAACCTGGGACCCTTGAGTTAATTCTTTTTCTTGTTATAGCCCACCACACCTTTGCTCTGTAGGAATGCAACTTTATCTAATGCTTTTGGAGGGTGGCGCTTGACTTATCACCTTTAGAGAAAAATAAGTTTTCTGAAGAAAGGGTCTTAAAATGTTAACAGGCCCCCGGGCCAGAAGATGATGCAAATCACCTAAGCTTTTGCATATGATAAGCTTGCAGGAAGAAAGCCTGGCTTGCTGCATGACTCTACCCCTTCCCCCATTATCCTCTATGCATAACTTAAGGTATAAAAACTACTTTGGAAAATAAAGGGCGGGCCTTGTTCACCGAAACTTGGTCTCCCCATGTCGTTCTTTCTCTCACCTTCTGGCTGAATTATTCAGCCTCTTTTCTCCACTGAATTTCCTCACTGAGCTATCCTTATTCCATTACTCTTTATATCCTTAATTAACGTTTAATTAAGCAGTTGTTTCCTGATCCTCGCCGACGCCATCCCCGCTTCGAATTCCCTGGATCCACCGGGGCTGGACCCCGGCAACATACCAACTTGGATGGATCTCAAAAACATTATGCTAAAAAGAAAAATTGTAAAAGGCCACACACTACACAGTTTCACAGTATAGTGTTCCCCAAATGGCAATGTTAGAGAGATGAAAAATACACTAGTGATTGCCAGGGTTTGGGGTTGGGGCAGGGTACAGGGTAGGTACAACTACAAGAGACAGCATAATAGACATCTTTGTGTTGACATGATAATTGGGCACCTTGATTGTGATGG
The DNA here is from genome assembly GCF_027580195.1 of Bos mutus. Classification (NCBI taxonomy): domain Eukaryota; kingdom Metazoa; phylum Chordata; class Mammalia; order Artiodactyla; family Bovidae; genus Bos; species Bos mutus. The sequence goes on from NC_091621.1 coordinate 94,912,461, forward strand.
TGCTTATATGAATCTACAGACACAATAAAATGACATAGAACTATATACGCGTTGCATCAATGTCAATCCTAGATTGAATACTGTACTTTAGTTATTTACAGTGTAATCTTTGGGGGTAACTGGGTGAAGGGTGAAAGGGACCTTTTTGTACTATCTTTGGATCTTCTTGTTATTCTTATATGTATTTTAAAACAAAAAAATTTTTTAGAAATATCAAATTAATCTAATTCTAAAGTCCATGTCTGTTTCCCTGTGTCATGCTGCCTCACTGAAGAGCATTAAGTTCAAAGTATGACAGTGGTGTTCCTCCCTGGTGGCTCAGACAAAGGAGCAGAAGGAGTCTGCTGCAATGCGGGAGACATGGGTTTGATCCCTGGGTGGGGAAGATCCCCTGGAGAAGGAAATGGCAACCTACTCCAGTATTCTGGCCTGGAAAATCCCACAGACAAAAGAGCCTGGCAGGCTACAGTCCATGGGGTCGCAAAGAGTCAGACACGACTAAGAGACTTCACTCACTCACTCATGACATGTGTTAAAAGAAATCATAGATTCAGCATCTGCAGTTTACTTATTGCTTAGTACAAGTTGGATTTTGTTACTGCTGTCAGCAAATGAATCTTCGGAACTACTGGCTTCCTTCCCTTAATATACCAGATTTGGGATTCAACTGCCCAGATGGTTTACAACTGAAATCGGTAGAAACTTTGACTTCCAAGAAGCAAAGTCAAAATTATTTATATCACTCTTCCCAAGAGCATTCAAGAACTCAACGTAAGACCCTCAAAAATAGAAGAGAGAAGATGTGTAAAATTGAGATAAGCATGGTTATTCTAAACCAGAGAGAAGTAATTTAAAGAAAACCTTCAAATGTCTGAACCTAAATCATACTCACCAAAACTCCACATAAACCTCAACAGCTAAACATATCCATATACACACACTCACACACATACACACATATATATATAATCTCTCATGCCAGGATGTTACTGAAAAGTGCCACTGAATGTACTGCACAATCATCTCTTTTAGATAATTTAAGTTCATGGAAAGCAGAAAGTCCAACAAGAGAAATAAAAATAATTTAACATACCTGAAAAAAGCAAAGCTTGCAAATAACCTAACTATTAAAAAACGGCAATGTTTTCACTAACAGGGTAGCTAGTTGGTTATTAAAATGAAAATAATTCATTTCTTTTCACTTTAAATAGAAAAAATACAGTATTGGTGTGATAGAATGGTTAAAAAAAGAAAACACCCAGTTAATTTTTCATTTTTATTCTTTTTCCGAGTAAAATATGGGATTTCCAGAGCAGTCTTATTACTATTGACTAGTTAGAGAAAAAGAAGGCTACAAAGAAAATCTGAACCTCAAATGTTTGTAAATTCTTAAAAGTTTGAGTGAAACTAATATTAAAAAACTTCAGCCACATTTTCTCATCTTAGTAGATATATATAGGTTCTCTCATTAGAATGTATACTCAATACATCACATCCAAACATTACAATTATAACAAAAACAGATGGCCTTGTCTTTCTTTTTAACCCTACATTAGTCCTAAATTGCTCTGAACAAATTCACATCTGTTTACTTTCTAATGTTAAGATACATCAGATTAGGATCATTAAGAAATGTTTCATTTGTTTAATTATTTTTTGACCCTTTTTCTCACTCTGCTAAAGATACACTGCTCATACACACCTTGGTGTGAATGGCATATAAGATTTCTGGTTCTAGAGACATACACCTGTATTCAAATACTGGCTCTGCTATTTCCTAGCTCTGAGCTGAACTTGTGAGGATTAAGAAAGAAAGTACAGTGAGCACACTTAGCATAAGGCATGTCACACATACACACACACACACACACACACACACACACACACACGGGCAAGGGGATCATATCATTTTCTAATACTGTTATTGCAAATGACAGGTTATAGTGAATGCAGAGAAATTTCCAACTCAATAGTTACATAGAGAATATATTAACTAGTCCCTTGTTTTGTTCAGATATGTCATGTCATTTTTAATAAAACTCCAGAAATTTTTTTTCCTTTCTATTATAAACAGTACTTTCCATTGCCATTTGGAGAAACTACTCTTTAAAAAGAGTAATTCACAATTTGTATGGAAATACAGAAAACCTCGAACAGCCAAAGCAATCTTGAGAAAGAAGAATGGAACTGGAGGAATCAACCTGCCTGACTTCAGGCTCTACTACAAAGCCACAGTCATCAAGACGGTATAGTACTGGCACTAAGACAGAAATATAGATCAATGGAACAAAATAGAAGGCCCAGAGATAAATCCACACACCTATGGACACCTTATCTTTGACAAAGGAGGCAAGAATATACAATGGATTAAAGACAATCTCTTTAACAAGTGGTGCTGGGAAATCTGGTCAACCATTTGTAAAAGAATGAAACTAGAACACTTTCTAACACCATACACAAAAATAAACTCAAAATGGATTAAGGATCTAAACGTAAGACCAGAAATTATAAAACTCCTAGAGGAGAACATAGGCAAAACACTCTCTGACATACATCACAGCAGGATCCTCTATGACCCACCTCCCAGAATATTGGAAATAAAAGCAAAAATAAACAAATGGGACCTAATTAAACTTAAAAGCTTCTGCACAACAAAGGAAACTATAAGCAAGGTGAAAAGACAGCCTTCAGAATGGGAGAAAAATAATAGCAAATGAAGCAACTGACAAACAACTAATCTCAAAAATTTACAAGCAACTCCTACAGCTCAACTCCAGAAAAATAAATGACCCAATCAAAAAATGGGCCAAAGAACTAAACAGACATTTCTCCAAAGAAGACATACAGAGGGCTAACAAACACATGAAAAGATGCTCAACATCACTCATTATCAGAGAAATGCAAATCAAAACCACTGTGAGGTACCATTTCACACCAGTCAGAATGGCTGCGATCCAAAAGTCTACAAGCAGTAAATGCTGGAGAGGGTGTGGAGAAAAGGGAACCCTCTTACACTATTGGTGGGAATGCAAACTAGTACAGCCACTATGGAGAACAGTGTGGAGAGTCCTTAAAAAACTGGAAACAGAACTGCCTTATGACCCAGCAATCCCACTGCTGGGCATACACTCTGAGGAAACCAGAATTGAAAGAGACACATGTACCCCAATGTTCATCACAGCACTGTTTATAATAGCCAGGACATGGAAGCAACCTAGATGTCCATCAGCAGATGAATGGATAAGAAAGCAGTGGAACATACACACAACTCAGCCATTAAAAAGAATACATTTGAATTAGTTCTAATGAGGTGGATGAAACTGGAGCCTATTATACAGAGTGAAGTAAGCCATAAAGAAAAACACCAATACAGTATACTAACGCATATATATGGAATTTAGAAAGATGGTAACAATAACCCTGTTGTACAAGACAGCAAAAGAGACACTGATGTATAGAACAGTCTTTTGGACTCTGTGGGAGAGGGAGAGGGTGGGATAATTTGGGAGAATGGCATTGAAACATGTATAATATATGAAATGAGTCGCCAGTCCAGGTTCGATGCACAATACTGGATGCTTGGGGCTGGTGCACTGGGACAACCCAGAGGGATGGTAAGGGGAGGGAGGAAGAGGAGGGTTCAGGATGGGGAACACGTTTATACCTGTGGCAGATTCATATTGATATATGGCAAAACCAATACAATATTGTAAAGTTAAAAATAAAATAAAATTAAAAGAAAATAAAAAGAGTAATTGGGCTTAGGATGAAAAGATCATCTCTTCGCAATATACATTTTTATTTTTAAACTAAAATGTATTCACAGATACTATGAGTGAAACTTAGTTCAACTCAAGGAAAAGATTTTCAGTGATATTTTTGAGAGTATCATTCAACAACATCAAAATAAATCAACTAGGGCTATTTTGTTGGCACTCAGATTCAGAAAACCAATTCCCAGGCACGGTACAAAACAGTCTCTATTCTAGAATTTAAAATTGCCCTATTTATTTTTATGTAATTTTTCCTGCGCTTCTCTATTCAAATGCAATGGGATAGTATTCATTATTTCCAAATTTACTTTAGAAGGAAAAACTTTCCAGGAAGACACAATATTAAAACAATGCAATACATGAAGATCTTTATGCTTAAAGACTCATTTTTGCTTTGCCACCTAAATTAAAACTTGTTTTTGTAAAAAAAAAAAAAAAGGAACAAAATTTCATTCTATACACCTATGATTCTCAAAAAAACCTTCACAAACCTGACAACTAATTTTTAGAAGTGCAAATTACTGTTTTAAGGACTATTATTTCCTATTGGAAACAAAACTGTCAACAAAAAAAGACAGAAGTCTTGTAGGCAATATAGGAAATACTACTACTGAGAAGCTTGGTAAATGAGAATAATTATTTATTGAAAATGGTTTTTAAGGGTTATTCTGTATATGCTGACAACATTGATGGTGAATCACAATTCCATGGTTAAAATCTAGCAAATTCAAACTTTCTAAATCAGTTCCCTCCTTTATAAGCAAAGTAGTACAGCTTCATGGGGTCACAAAGAGTTGGACACAACTGAGCGACTAACTCTTTCACTTTACAGCACCTACAGAAAGTGAACAAACCATTCTTTCACCTCATGTTTATTATAATCTAAAACTGTAGATTATGTTATATAGTAGGATTGTTATTTTTTTTTAAAAAAAAGGTTCACTTTACTCAGCTCCCAAAGCTCCATTTTAATCCATTGACCAATCCACAGCTACTGAATTTTACTAAACGCCATCCGCCATCTGCTCAAGTCACTCAGCTAAAACTTCTACTAAAGTCCCTCAACAATCTAATAGTCTAACGCAGGGGTCCCCAACCTCCAGGCCATACACCAGTACTGTTCTGTGGCCTGTTAGGAAGTGGGCCACACAACAGGAGGTCAGCAGATGGTAAGCAAGTTTTACAGCAGGTCCCTATTGCTCACATTACACCCCATCCCTCATGCTCTTCCCCACTGATGGAAAACTGTCTTCCATGAAGCAGGTCCCTCATGTCAAAAAGGCTGGAGACCGCTGGGCTAACCCATGTGGAACATCTTGCCTATATATGGCAGTATTCATCAATCTTTCTTAGAAATCTCTACACCCTTGGGTTCCCCCTAAACATTTCTCCATTTCTCCTGAAACTCTTCTGCAGCCTTTCTTCTTCTGCCCGCTCCTAGTAATGCCACTCCCAGACTTCTTTCACTATCATATTTCATTGTCAAATTAATAAACATGATCACTAAATGATTTCATTCAGTTTCACAACTTTAGATTTCATAGACATGCCAATGCCTCCCAATAGTGGTTGATCAGTGCACTGCTGTGGTGGGGAGGTGAGAAGGGGGACAGAAAGACTTGAGTTGTATCATTTGTTGATTTATGTGGTGTAAACACTGCCTCCATGACTTTAGTTCAAGCCGTCCACATGATGGCATTAAAATGGAGTTGAGAAGAAATGTGCAAACTGGGCTCGCTGAATTAGCAGGACACTCCCTTCTCTGGTGAGCTTCCCTGGAGGCTCAGATGGTAAAGAATCTGCCTGCAATGCAGGAGACCTAGGTTCTAACCCTGGGTGGGGAAGATCCCCTGGAGAAGGGAATGGCAGTCCACTCCAGTATTCTTGTCTGGAAAATCCTATGGACAGAGGAGACTGGCAGGCTATAGTCCATGAGGTTGCACAGAGTCGGACAGGATTGAGTGACTGGCAATTCCACTTCCTTCTCTTCTCTGGCACATATGCTCTCCAACCTGTACCTCCTGCCAGGCACTATCCCTGAGCTTCGGTTTCACACATCAAACCATCTTTCCCTGGATTAGGATTTTCACAATATCAACTTGAGAAAGACTAGGACCTGGGACCCTTTGCTGCAGTGCTTGCACCTTAAAAGCATCTCCTTGAGCAACAAAATACAACAAAACTATACATGAATGCACTGTTAGGGCAAATTATGAACAACAAGATACAAAAAGACAAAAAAACCCAACTTCCACTTCTAAGGTGGTTGTTCAGTCGCTCAGTCGTGTCCAGCTCTTTGAGACCCCATGGACTGCAGCACGCCAGGCTTCCCTGTCCATCACCAACTCCCAAAGCTTACTCAAACTCACGTCCATCGAGTCAATGATGCCATCCAACCATCTCATCCTCAGTCACCCCCTTCTCCTACTGTCCTCAATTTTTCCCAGCATTAGGATCTTTTCCAATGAGTCAGTTCTTTGCATCCTCTGTCCACGGATTTCCCAGCTTTGGGGCTGCCAGGTCTCCATACCCATGTCCCCACCCAGCCAGTGTGGCCCCTCATCAGGAAGCTCCAAGTCTGGGCCTTTCCTAAGTCAGGTGCTGCCAGTTACAGGATAGAGCAACCACCTAGCGGTGCTTTGCATGTGCAATCTCTTTTACTGCTTACTCATAACAACCCGTGGAGGTTATGACTATCCTCACCTCATAGATAAGAAAACTAAGGCTCAATAAGTTGACAAAGCTATTAAGTAAAAAAGCAGGAAAATAATAACTATATTTTATGATTGATTATACCCTTCCATCTAGTACCCATTCTCCCTATTTTCTTAGTAACAGCAACAATTTTTACTAGACTCACTGACCAACTAAAAGAACATTTCCCTCCCTTATGTGTGGCGTATGACTAATGAGACATAAGCACAAATGTTAGGAGGACCTACTAAGAAATCTTAAGGAGCAGAGAAGCGCCTATGTGCATCGGTCCTGACTCCTTGAACTTGGACGTAATGGCCAGAGTGCTAGCAACTATTTTAGACTATAAGTGAAAGTCATTCAGTCGTGTCTGACTCTTTGTGACCCCATGGACTATACAATCCATGGAATTCTCCAGGCCAGGATACTGGAGTGGGTAGCCTTTCCCTTCTCCAGGAGATCTTCCCAACCCAGGGACTGAACCCAGGTCTCCCACATTGCAGGTGGATTCTCTACTAGCTGTCATCAAGGGAGCCCTTAGCCTACAAGGGTGGGTCCCATAACCTAGCAGTCAAAGAACAAAGGCCTTGGGAATTCCCTGGTGGTCCAGTGGTGAGGACTCCACGCTTCCACCACAGCAGGCAGAGATTCCATCTCTCATCAGGGAACTAAGATCCTGCAAGCCACGCAGTATGACCAAAGAAGAAGAAGAAAAACAGAACTTCAAAAAACTTGGCACAACAAAAAGAATTAGACAACTTTGTGGCACCATCATACCAACCCTACAAATGCCTACTTCTAGACTTCATTTACATGTAAGAAAAATAAGCTACTATCTTGTTTAATCCACAGCATGTGTGTGTGTTTAATATATTCAGTTGAACTTCTACCAAAAACACCCTTTCCCTAGTGAAATATATACTATGTGACTGAACCTGGACCCTGGATTTCTTCTTTCTGCTATCTAACTGTGACAACTTTCACAACATACATGATTGAGAAAACTCAGGCACAGAGATCTTTAATACTTCCCTGAATACTGGAAACATAAATGTATAATGAAATGCTGGATGTTTTAAAATTAAGTGATAATTATCTTCCAGGATTGTTATGATGAATAAATGAGTAAATGTACCCCTTTCTGTCTGCTCTGAAGTCAGTCATTAACCAACAGCTTGCTCAGTTACCAAGGAAATGGTATGACCTTGCTTGAATCTTCACATCTCTACCTCACAGTAACAACTGCTTTCTTGAAAATGTTGTTGACTATGATAGGATCGATCAACTCATATTTAACCAAGCCCTTTACCTGAACAAGACTGCATCTCCCAACAGCCACTCACATATATCAAGGCTGGCCCTGCTTGACAATCTAATAACTTAACAGATAAAACAGATAGAATGAATGCATGTCTTTTGAAACCAATCCCTCCCATAAAGACAGCAATGTATCTATCATCACAATGCATAGTGACTCATCTTATAGCCTCTTAGAGAATTTTCTAGTAATTGGGATAAAAAGGTCCTGGGACTAAATTCCAAAGACAGTAATAGACTCAGCAAGTAACTGCTAGAATCAGTACATATGTCATTTGAATTATATTGCTCTTCTTATGAGATGAGATGGAAGGAAAATATGTGTTCATATCTCAAAACTGGCTGAACCAAGCACCAGGCAATATATGAGATAAGAATCTCAATTTATTTATAATCTCAATTACTTAAGGAATATTGCTTTCACATTTTATACAAGAAGTGTGACAATAATGAGATAAGTTTTTTAATTTGGTTCATAAACTGGCACTGATGGAAAGTTCAAAATAAGACAGAGGAATTGCAAAATGGATGAAACAGGTTTAAAGCCAAGATCATTCATTTGAAAATATATGACGCTCATTTATATATGTAAGCTCTGGTCTATTAAAACCATATATAATGAATTGTGAGGATCAAGTACTGCTAATTTGGTGACAAAATTAAACACTGAAGAATATCTGTGTTTTCCTGCTATTCTTTGAGTTTTTTAAGGAAGTCTTTCAAATGTGAATATACATTTTATTCAACTACATTTTGGAAAAATCTTTAGACTACCCTTTGAGGCAGGATTAAACAGTTAGCTAAAATGAAAATGCTAAGTTGTGGATTACTCACTCACCATGACTTTTCCACTGGTCATCACTTGAAGCTAAAACTGGAGAAACTCTTCTCAATCAATAAAATGTTTGTATTCACAGGGAAGTTTGTGCTATGTATTAACACCTCCTGAGCCTAAAAGTAAAATTAAACCCCATGCCCACCCAATCACGTACTTGGATCTTTGATGAAGGCAGCAGAGGCAGAGAAAAAAGCAAGAGTAATTGGGCTGCCCAGATGCATTTGTGTTAGTGGAAAGAAAGGACATGAAATTCGAGATTATTCAGGCTCGACACTACAAAGCTCAGATGGACACCAATGACCATAGAAGGCCTAACACTGTGTCCAGAAGTGACAGGTCACTAAAGGGAAAGTTGTAACAGAAGAAGGCCTTAATACATCAAGGAAAGAAGCTATGAATAAATGAGAATGCTCTTTTTGCAAAATAGACAAGTGTAATGGATAATAACTCAAAAGTACTCTTAGTTTCTGAGCACATTTTGATCTAAATTAATGACACTGTCATTACCCTAGACAGAGAATGTTCAAACTGTTACCAATGGTTCTAATGTGCTCATATGTTTTGTATCTTCACTGATACCATTAATATGACTTGGCTTTCCAAACCACAATTTTTTTTTAATATACTTTTCCTTCTCTTCTCCTTTTCCATAATCATATATCTACTTTATTATCATTTCTTCTCTCACCATCTCTCTTATTTCATTTTTTCTCCTCAATTTCTCTTATACCTTTTCCTATTGTGTGTTCTATGGCATTCTTGGTTTAAAAAAAACAAAACTGAGTCTTAAAGACCAATGACAGAGGTTAAGAGCCAAAGTTCACCTGAGAATAGCCTTAGAGGAATAGTCAATATCATTAGTCATTAGTCAAAATGAGATACCACTTCACAGCCACTGGGATGGCCATAATCAAAAAGACAGACAATACAAGTATCACTGAAGATGCAGAGTAACTGAAATCTTCTTACATTACTAGTGAGGAATGTAAACTGGCACAGTCAGTTTGTAAAACACTTTTGCAAAAATGAAAACATGAACTTACTATACAATCCAGATATTTATCTACTGCTCCAAAAAAATAAAAATAAAAACATATGTCCACACAAATATTTGTATGCAAATGTATATAGCAGTATTATTCATAATGACCCAAGAGGAAGCCATCCAAATATTCACTGCTTGGTGAATGGATAAACAAGACGTTTATAAACAAAATGCAACTGAATACTATTCAACAATAAAAACTAATGAAATAATGAAATACGCTACAAAAGGGAAAAACCTCAAAAATATTACCTAAGTTAAAGACGTCTGATACAAAGGAAAATTTATATTATTGTTATATTAATGTAAATGTCTAGAAAAGGTAAACCCACAAAGACAGAAAGCAGATGAGTGGTTGCCTGGGGCTGGAACTGGACTGACTGCAAATAAACACAAGAGGTCTTTCTGGGGAGGTGGGGATGTCCTAAAACTAGACTGTAGTAATGTCTGCACAGCTCAACAAATTTATTTAAAAGATTGTAACTGTATGCTTAAAATGGGTGAATTTTACAGTGTGTAAATTATGCCTCAATAAAGCTTTAAAAATACTCTATATCAATTTTTAAATGGTGATAAATACTACTATGACAGGTATCTATTCAGTGAATTTCATTGTAAAGTTAGAGATATATTTGAAAAAAATATATGAAAAAAAAAAAATCTGACAACCTGAGTTCAAAAAGGTGTTAAAATGCCCAGGCAGATTCATAGCACATTGGACGTTACACTTTAGTTTTCCTAGTATTTATAGAGCAGATTGAAATATCCCCTTCATGTGGGATATATACCCCAGTTTATAAGTTCATCAAATTCAAAGCTGTAGGTTATTTATGTAATAACATAAACATTTTTCACATTATTAACATATATTATGAATAGCTTATTTTATAAAAAGTACTTTCATTTTAAAATCAAGCATTGCTTGCCGCTGACCTAAATTCGCATTTTTCAGAAAAGTGGCAGTATTCTTTCCATGTTCTCATGTGTATATTTCTACCTTTATGATAAACCTTTTCACATCATGCTGTAATGGTCCATCCCATATCTGACTCACTAATCTTGTATAAGTTTCTTGCAGGAGAGACAGTTTTCAATGGATTGTATCACAACTAATAACACATCATTGCTACTCAATGAATCTTGGTTAACCCTTTATGTATTAGTTTTCTGTGGCTGTGACAACAAATAACCACAAATCTGCTGGCAAAACCACAGAAATTTAGTCTCCCACATTTCTGGGGGCCAGAAGTCTGAATTCAAGGTGTTGGCAAGGCCAGTCTCCCTCTGAAGGTTCTGGGGGAGAATTCTTCATGTGTCTTCAGCTTCCAGGTGCTGTTAACATTCCTTGTTTTCTTTGGCTTTCAACCACATCACTCCAAGCTCTGCCACTCCAATCTCACAGGACCTTCTCTTCGGTCTCTTATGAGAATGCTTATCATGGGATTTGGGGCCCACCTGGATAATCTGGGATGACCTTATATGAAGATAATTAGATTTGCAAGAACCCATTTCATGAATGGGCTTCCTTGGTGGCTCTGACAGTAAAGAATCTGCCTGCAGTGTAGAAGACATGGGTTTGATCCCTGGGTCAGGAAGATCCCGTGGAGAAGGAAATGGTTACCCACTTCAGTATTCTTGCCTAGAGAATTTCATGAATACAGGAGCCTGGCAGACTACAGTCTACAGACTACAGACTACAGACTACAGACTACGGGATCGCAAAAGAGTTGGACACAACTGAGCAACACTTTTCACAAACAGAGCCCCATTCACAGGTTCCAAGGATTTGAATGAGGATGTATTTTCTAGGAAAGCCACAATCTACTCATTATACTACATAATCTAAAGATTAATTTAAAAGTCTTTTAAAGAACTTGACAATACCCACATTAAACAAAGTAGTTTAATCACCTTACTGATTAAGTTTTGACTGGAAAATAGTTTTTTTTTTTTCACCTATGTCTTTAAACTAAATCCTGGCAGTAGGTTTTATGATGACACTGACTTTGGCCTAAAGGGAAACTATGAAGTGAGCTTTTCCATGACTGAAACAAATATAATTCACTGAAGCATGAGCCAGATATTCTCCCATGCTTTTAGTTCTTTTCAAATTTTTCCTTTTTACTGATAGTAGTTATTTTCCGTGGTTCTTATAAATTGCCAATGGTGTTTTTCCAAAGAGGCATATTTGAATACATCTTGGGCTGAAATAAAATATTTTAATTAACTGTAGAGCAATATAAAAAGAAATTTTGCTCTTTATCTTGACATTTTATCACAGCCTTCAGGATCAGAAGCACTGTTATCTCAGTCTTTTATATATGTATTAGTTTGTGTTTGGGGAAAGGATGGGCCTAGTCACATACATCTAGATTTGAGTCATTGCAGTTTACTTGAGCACAGAGTTCTACTGCTTTAATGGAGATGAAAGGAGAGAACAAAAGAATAACATTAATAAATGTTTTTAAAATGAGCCAACAGCTTTTTATTAATAAACCTAACTTTTGGATGTGTCTAGAAGTCAAAAACAGTCAACCTTGACTACCCCACATTTAAATAAGGAACTTGCCAATGCTGTAATGCATTTCTATAGTTTTTCATCTAAATTTTTATTTTTAAATTTAATTTTATTATTCTTTTTTGATCATGATGCAAAACTTGCAGGATCTTAGTTCCAGGATCAGAGGTGGAACCTGTTCCCCCTGTAGTAGAAGCATGGAGTCCTAACTCCTGGACCACCAGCAAATTCGCCATCTAAACTTTTAAAATCCTGGGAAACTCAAAAGAAAAATCAAAAGAAATCTTTTGGTCTGTAAAGAGGCAACCTCCACCACCAATGTTATTCTCTTTTCTCCCAATTACACCACCAAATTCACTATTTGCAGATAATCTTGAAGCCTTTGATAATACACATTTCCAAGGAAACTAAAGATAAAGTCATGGATCTTAAATTTCTTTTAGAGCTTCTGCCTCACTTTTGTTCCAAAGATAGCAGGTGACTGCCTCCTAATTTACATAAGTCAAATACTATAACATATATTAAGATGAAAGATTTAAATAAACCTAAAATTACTATTAAAACATCATTTTTATTTGTCAATTTACTTTTCTTATTTAAAAAGATGAAAACTTACTATATTTTATCAATCTATACCTTTAACTTTTAAAGTTTATAAATATATATGCTAATATTTCCTTAGGATCATTAACATACTAGATTAGATGCTTAAGTTCTTCTGGGGTTGGGTAGAATGATATACAGGAAGGAAACAAACAAACAAAAACCCTTAATACATGCAAAAGGTATTTTGTGCAAATTAACATTATTTATCTTTAAATGTTTAAATTTTTAATTTCCTTGTTTCTAATTTGCACTTGAAGAAGTTTATAAAAGAGCTTTATAAATAACTGACGCATAAGAAGTATTACTCTTATTTAAAGAAAAACAACATGAAAGGAGGTAAAAGGGTTTCTGAAAACCATAAAGGTCTACAGAAGTACACTGAAAGCTTGCTTAGAAATCACACACATGCACTATAAAAACTAGAAGTTTCATGTTAAGCAGACTTCATAGCTTTGTTTACCAATTTATTCCCAGAACCACGAGCCAGGCCTGACCTGTCTAGGGTCTCACCACACACTTGTCAAATGAACAAAGAAATGAAAGAATTCAAGAGCACAGGCATGGAGCACTCAGCCTGAGTACCGGTTCCACTGTCTACAGCACACTAACTGAGTTTCACTTCTTCCCTCATCACTCTGTAAGCCCCTGCCTGAATGGATTCTTGACCTCTTTATGAGCACATATATCCTGCCTCCCTGGATTCTACTGTAAGCCTCTTTGCATTCCCAGTGTCCACCACAGCACCCTCTCACATCTCAGACAGTATCCAAGGACGATGACGATGCTGGGGGACTGGAAAACCTTCTCTATGTTTAAGGGGGGCAGTGTCTATACAACCAACTTTACAGATAAGCTAGCATATGTGTCCCACCATATCTCTGCTAGAGATGCTTACAAATAATGTCCTCTTTCTTCTCTTATTTTTAAATTGTAGAAGAACTTTAGAATATCAGGGAGAGTTGCTGTTTCAGTGTCTTATCTGACACACTCTCACATCCAATAAACACAGTTGTACTTCAGCACCTACACTCTTACCTAAAATATAGATCTCGGTATTAATCACCACTATATTATCAAATTCAAATCAGCATCCCACAGTCTTGCCAAAGTATGGACAGACCCTTACTATCATGAAAATCTGAATGATCTCTGTTACTCATCCTTGGAGCCCTGTCAAGTCTCTACAAGATTAAGAGGGAAAGTGGGAAAGAAGGGGTTAAAAATCTCATTCCCTGGAACCACCCTCTACTCTCCAGCTGTGAACAATCAGGCTTGTCTGCATTCCTTCTAGGAAACTCCTGCAGCTTTATTAGGATGAATGGGAAACAGAATTTTTACTTTTTGATACATAGGGTTATAAATCTACCATGAAGACTGCCAGGAGTTCAGAGTTTATCTGAACAAGCTGGATCTTTAATTCTGGACCTCACAAGATGCTCTACTTAGGAATGTCATATTGTGCTCCAAGGCAGAAAGGGGAGGAGTTGGAGAAACTAGGTTTGTCACTAAGGAAATACTTTCTTTAAATGGAATTATATAAAAGGACAGGTAACAGCTATGCAAAGCAAGGTCCCTAAATATTCATGCTCTGTCAATCTGTAAGTACTTGTTCATATACAATTCTACCTTTTTTCATGGTTAGTCATGATTTTATCATTTTCTCTGAGTTTTGTATCTAATCTTTAAATAAAAAGCTTATTCTTTGACATGAAAATGTGTCATACAGTTCAAGGAAAATAGTATAGGTGAAAGCAACTTAATTTGAATTTTTCAAAGGAGGACATACCAAGAACCTGGATTTGACTACAGATTAATCAATAAACTTTCCAATCTCTACTCCATGAGACAGAATCCTTCTATTTTACTAATATAAAGTACAGGTTTTCTAATATGGGAATTCCTTGTGCACCTTCTTTTTTTTTTTCTTTTGGCTTTTAAGACTTCATCACACGATGGCAGCAATATCCAGAACATAGCTCAATGCATTCAGTTAAATCCACAACAACAAACATACCAAGCAGTGAAAGACTGTGGCCCTTTCTTAAATTAAAAAAATAAACCAACAGTATGAACCAACAGCCAGAGATCTGGATGTACAACATGAACCTGTGGGAGGAGAAAAAAAATCAGGAAAACTGCCTCTCAAAAGCATGAGTCACGTGAGGTCCTCAGGGAATCAGTGTTTCCCTCAAACATAGTAACCTAGAAAATCCTCTTTCAAAAGGGAAGAGTTTTCTCTTTATCGATTAAGCCCAGAAGAAGTTTGTCACTATCAGGAGAATATTCTTTTTAAAAAGTAATTGTTTCACTGCAAATGTCCATGATGGGTTTAAGAATTCTTATAGCATTTTTTTTGTTGGCAGCATCCAATTCAGCCTGCAAAATATGGTAAACTTTTCTCTTTATTGATTTAAAATAATTTGATAAAGAATTTGGTTGGTTTGTAAAAAGCATCACTAATGTGGATTAGATTTTGCTCGACCCCAAGCTGCACTTTTTTGCCAACAAAACCCATGAGGAAGCAATGAGAGCTGTATAGTCATCAAAACTTATTCTGCTGAGAAGGACTAGAAATTTCCCAGACCATCCCCCTTGTTTGATGCTCCTGGAAGTCAGTTTTAGAGGTTACCTTTAGCAGATCTTCTCTTTAAACTTTCATAGCTCAGTTCTTCATAAACTTATACAAACTCTTTGAAACCCTTTTATATTTCCTGCCATCATTGGGGAACATTAAATCTGTGGTCACGATTACTTTTTTCCAAGACTCTTGGATTTACTTAGGTTGAATTGTTATAATAATTGGTACCTGATTATCAGGTTAAAAATGATAATTTTATAGATTTCATTGATCTCAGTTAAAACCATTTTATATTGAAAATTAATTTTTGGTTTTCATAACCAATTAATGGTTATATATAACCAAATATAATACCATGACAGTTGATGAGAAAATATTTCTATGTTTTATTAAAATATATTAATTATTTTAATTAAAAATATAACAGCAGGGACTTCTCTGGTGGTCCAGCAGTTGAGAATCTGTCCTGCAATGTATGGGGCATGGGTTCAAACTCTGGTCAGGGAACTAAATACCACATGCCTTGGAGCTTAGAACAAAGCCCATTTGCCTCAACTGCTGAGCCTGCATGCCACAACTAGAGTCCATGTACCACAACAAACATCCTGCATGCTGCAACCAAGACCCAAAGCAGCTAAATAAATATAAATAAATATTTTTTAAAAAATACAATAGAAAGTAATGCCAAGTACAGCTTTGTAGCATCAGAAACTAAAGTGGCTTAATTTCAAACCATGCAACCAGAAGGACTAATATA
Source organism: Bos mutus (assembly GCF_027580195.1). Lineage (NCBI taxonomy): Eukaryota > Metazoa > Chordata > Mammalia > Artiodactyla > Bovidae > Bos > Bos mutus. Next base: position 94,928,587 of record NC_091621.1, read on the forward strand.
AACAAGCAAATAAATAAATTGATGATGGAAAGTCAAAATGAAAAGGAATGAATCTCAGGGATGTAGCCAATAAAATCATTTCACAAGGAAATTGCCTACCTGGTGACTTCAACACCCTAGTTCTTAGAGATGCTGCAACTTTGGAGGTTGGGGGAGAGATGACAGTAATTACCATAATGAAAATCCATAATCAAATACAAATTCAAAGAGATCTCAAATAGACAAGAACGAGGCTAAATATAAAATGCTGAAATTTAATAGGACAATTTTTTTAGTATCCAAATTTAAGACTTTATAATTTTACAGGTAATGAGAAGAAGTGAAGGAAAATGAAGCTTAACAGGAATGGAAGATCTTGAGGGGACCGTGTTGCTGACAGTACATTTACTGTAATCCTCAAATGATCTGTGTGTCTGGCCCCAGGACTTAACAGTAGACCAGAAAGAACAGCAGAATATAATACCCCAAAATATGCCATTTGGCATAAGAATTATTTTGAGCTGAAGGCAACTGAGAAGCAGCAGATGCAGGCAAAGTCCCTTGCTCTCCTTCTCTCTGCCTAAAAGTAGGATATAAATCTTCAAAGGCATGCTTCCTCCCCTCTCCAGGACAAAAGTTCATCACTGGAGACAACTTCAGACCTTTACCAACCTGGAGACAGCACTGGAGGAAACTAACAAACTTTACTAATTAGCTTTTTTCCACCATTAGTTTTCTCTAGTATATTTACCTTCTTATAGTTTGTTGCCCTTGGAATCCTGAAACTACTTCCCTTCGTTCTATCCTTTCTCTGTGAACTTACTTTTCTCTGTTGAAGATGCTATATAAGCCACAATTCTAAGCAACTGCTTTGAATTACTCAGTTTTCCCTGGATGTGTTAATAAACTTCCCTTTGCTTTTCTCTTATTAACCTGTCTAGTACTGTAGGGTCTCATTCAAGAACTCAGAAAAGTAAAAGAAACCTTATTTTTCCTCCAATATAGCTGCATGAACAGAATCCTAGACCATAAGGAAGAAAATGCAAGTTCTATTCCTCTTGGAGAATTAAACTCTGGTCATCTCACTTCTTAGAGATGTTCACTAATTACAGCATATCTAAGGAAGAGTGACTAGAATAATAAGAACTGGTATATGAAGAAAACTGGTTTGTGGGATATGGCATATGGAATATGGAAAACTGGTATATGAAGAAATACTAAAGAATGGGAAGGTTTTTCTCCTTAAAAAAAATGATATAGGAGGAGAAAATGTTGCCTGAATATATGTGCAGAACTATTGGTAGAAGAAGGGTCAAATTTTCCTCACCCCAAAGGAATGGGCAGCCTCAGAAAGTAGTGAGGCCAGGGTTGCTCAGAGTTCAGAGTAGAGGCCAAACACAGATGAAGAGGGTCCTATGGGAGGGGTCAACTCTATGATCAACCACCAAGGTCTCTTCAAACCCTAAGAGTCTACAGTTGGTGCACTGACCAAACTCAGGAACTCTTCTCTGGTTACTGGTTGCTAGATCCAGCCTGTCCGAGAGAAACCTCAGCATGTGCAGGTTGGTTTCAAAGAATCATAATCAAGTGATCTACTTCTTGCATTACTGAAATTCTAATACCAAAGATGTGTCTGCTTCCGGCCAGAAAAAAAGGCATCATATAAACTATAAAACGCTATAAAAAGGAGCACTGTGATTCTCATTACCATTTCTCTCTTTTTTAGTTTTCACAGGTTCCCCTGGGGCCCAGGATATGTTTCCTACAATTCTCCTTAAATGTCCCAGAAATACAAGCAATCTACCAGGGATGTTGACTCAAAGGGAGGCAGAGAATTTTGTCACCCCCACATAAAGTCAGCATGTGGTACCCAAACAATGCCACCAGAATTCACAGAAAGAGCTTCATAGAGAGGGTGAAATCTGACCTGGGACCTGCGGAAAGAAAAAGGTCACGGTGAAGGGAGACATGCACTTCCCAAAGGGAAGCCAGGGACATTAAAGGCAGAGACAAGAACAAAACTAACACACTCCACTTTGTGGTTCCCTATATGTTGAGATCTAAAGGAACTGCATTTCCCTTCTGCCCAAGTGTTCCACACTCATCTTCTCTCTGCTCTAAAGGAATGAAAAGAAAAGTGTATCTCGGTTTGTGCATGAGCCACAATGCCAGTGAGGTAGTGCTGTTAGTGCCATGATGGAGTTTGAGGTAATTACTTCCACATTTTGGCTTCTTCACTAAAATGGAATGTGAAGGGGGTGATTCTGGAAGTACTTTAACAGGCTTTGGAGCAAATGTTTTCACCTGAAAACACCCACTCCAAGAATCTTACACCACACAGAGACGGACATCCACGAAAATAATTTTCACACTGTATGGCGAGAATCAGTTCACTGACAATTCTGTTAATTCTGTAGATGGCATTCCATGTAGGTGTTTCATTTCTATATACTTAGTTACATACATAAATAGAAATTTTGTTGATGATGCTGCCTGTGTGTTTATGTCCAAAAAAAAAAAAAAAAAACACTGGCCGGGAGGAAGGGAACAGTGGACAGAGAGGTTGAAAACAGCTGTTCAGATACCTGTTCAGATACTTGGTTCACTCAAGTAACACAAAGATGTCTTCATTCAACATACACTGCCCCAGACCTTTCTATGTGCCAGGCAGTGTGCCCAGCACTGTGGGACACACCAAAGCAGAAAGCAGACACAGGCCTTGACCTCTGGGAGCTTTCAGTTTCCTAAAGTAGACGTCACACAAATACACAATCAAGGACTGTGTTAAGAGCTGAAATGGAAGGATACAGGATTGCATAACGACTGTATAACAAGGTGACCTGATTTACTTTAAGGAGACATAGGCTTTGTTCTTGTACACTGCCTGTACATTAAGGATGTAATAAATAAGTGGATGAATGAGTATAGTTACTGCTGCTGCTAAGTCACTTCAGTCATGTCCGACTCTGTGCAACCCAATGGATGGCAGCCCACCAGGCTCCTCCATCCCTCGGGTTCTCCAGGCAAGAACACTGGAGTGGGTTGCCATTTCCTTCTCCAATGCATGAAAGTGAAAAGTGAAAGTGAAGTCGCTCAGTCGTATCCGACTCTTCGCGACCCCATGGATTGCAGCCTACCAGGCTCCTCTATCCATGGGGTTTTCCAGGCAAGAGTACTGTAGTGGGGTGCCATTGCCTTCTCCGGAGTATAGTTAAGGGATGAATAATTAAAGACAAGAAAGGTAACAACAATTTAATATACTTTATTTACTAAATAAATATATATGAAAGACACAGAGCAAATCCAATTAAAATGGACACTGAAAATCATAGGAACAAATAATTTGGTTGGAAGTTACTTCAGAGACCACCTGAAACCACCAAAAGTGGTTACTAACCACCAGGCCCCTCTGACAATCTGAAAACAAGCCAAAGCTGCATAGAACTGCAGTGGCACACTCCAAGCCCCGGGACCCTGTTAAAAACGCTTAATTTAATGATATTTTACCCATAATCCCACTCAGGACAGGACCACTCTGTACATTTCCAAGCAGACTCCAGGGGACCCAGACAGCCAGGTCTTTTGGAAAACTTGGGTCAGTAGAATACATTCTAAAGACAAGATACTTTCATGTTAGAGCAAACACACACATACCCAGACCAAACCAAACATACATCTAGAATCTATGCAAAAGATTTTACATTCAATACCTGGTGTGTCAGGAAATTAATTTAGGCAGGACAGTGAAATAGGAAAAAAGGAAGCAAAGATAAAATATTTCCACATTAGACACAAGTAAGGAACAAGTCACTTCCATGTTCTACTTTTTAAAATACAAATACATTCAAAAGAAAAACTGTGAATGAAATATCTCAAGACTTTCAAAAGAGGGAAAAAAGTGGAAGAGAAACCAGAGAAACTCTGCACCTCCTGGAGCCTGCCTACCTTTCTCTGCCCTCTATCCTCTGCAGGAATTAAATGCCAGACGAACAGAGCCAGTCACAACAGGAACACGTTGTGTCAGATACACACATGCCTTCTAAAAAGAGTTTAAAAATTTTACAATACCTTTATAGTCACATGTTTTAAAAAGTGCTTCTACAAATTTAAGTCTTGTTCTTTCCTGCACACTCACCTGTGAGGCGGGCTTCTCGACGTTTCTGCTACAGTCTAATGACACAGTGGAGACAGCACAAAGCCAGAAGTGCGATCCAATGACAGAAGGGGAGTTGCCCTGTCATCACAGAGACAATCTACACGTGAGGGCAAAATACCCTGAAAGGAGTATTTTGAGAGGAGTTGCTGAGAGGAGTTGACCGAGGGATAGGATCGGCCAGGGCTCTCCTGCACCCCATCACTAAAACATGTTTCTCTCCACCTCTGCTCAAACAGAATTTGTGTCTATTTCTGTTTTCTCACTTGTTTCTCTCATTTCTATTGAACAACGTTCCTGAATCAAGCAGCTGCCACACTGCTAGCTGGCTTCCAGACCTAGCTACTCCAAAGGCAGCCTGCACCCCCTGGCTGGGGTCTGCAGAGACTCAGTAGGCCTGTTAGGACACAGCTGATGCCTTGTAAGTCATTTGGCCGCTCGTGCTCCCACTGCATGCCAATTAGTCTGCAGGCTGCTCTTTCTCTGCAGCCATCAGAACCGTACTCCTATCTCAGGGATGTCTCAGGAACCACGTGACTGAGATACCAAATGAAGCTGATGCCCATTGTTTGTCATCAACCTGGAACTCAAATGGCCTTGGCGCAACACATCTGAACCCTTAAAAGATCATTCTTATGGAAGAAAATATAAAAGTTAGATATTTCACAAGTTCAGAAGGAGACATATTTTACACAGGAGCTAGTTTTATGTGATGATCTAGAAAGGAACACTATATAGGATTATTAACGGATTTCCATGAGTTCCCATGCATTAGCACTGTGCTTTCCTTTCCTCTGAAATATGTCACTACTATCTACATCATCCTCTGTGTTCTTAATACCAAAAGTTATGGACATTGAACTGGAACACTGCTGTCACCAGTTTAGCTCAAGCTATTAACTGCACATGGCACCTTATTTTTAACATTAGTATAATGAAGTGAGAAGGACTGAGAAGGACTGAAGCAGCAGACAGTCAGGGATTTAAGGCTTGGGGGCAAGACCTTAAAAAGCTGCTGGCATTCTGCAAGCACTTGGCAAATGGTTTTGGAGCCACTTTGCAAAGCAGCCCTGTTTTAGCCTGTGCACTAGTATCTGGGAGGCTTTTCATGAGAGGTCACTACCTCTAGCAGAACATGGACTTCTCAAATAAATACCACCAGGAACAGAATCCCCCAACTGACCAGCCTGACCATCTCAGAGCAGACTCATCATCTGACATCCAGCGGCACCATTGCCAGCACTACTGTGGGGCATGCAAATCACTCTTATGTAAAGACACTCACTAAACACTCAGGTATTTAGACCGGTGAGCATCTTGAAAAAAGTTTAATCCTCACATATGCTGCTGTCTTAATTAGAATTATTTTTCCCCCAACCTATCACCTCCTTTTTATTAAAGTAGCATTTATCAAACAATTTCTTACCTGAGGACACCTCTCATTCAAAAACTACTGAAGAAACAAAAAAATTTTTACATTTTATATCTAAGAAGAAAAAAATTAACTTTTAATCCTCAGCAATAACATTAAGTCCATTGCCTATTAAGATATTTTAGTTTAAAAATCTAATTTTCTAAACAAAAAAAAATACTGAAAGGAGTAGGATTTTTTAAAATATTTTTTGCAAATCTCTTAAACCGGCTGATTTAAGAGAACAGAAACTAAATTTCTGTATTTCCTTCCACATTCAATCTTCTGCTATACATTGTTTGAGTGGAAGTATGGGAAGATAGTCTGTCCTTCCTTAAGTGTGTCTGGAAAAAGAGCATTTTCATAGTTTTCTAGGTAATCATGGATATCTTTTGATACTACATCAGTCAACAAGGGTTAGTTACTTAGAGCTTAGTTGCAATGTAGAGTTCACTGGTCTATCTTGAACTCTGAATAGATCTTTTACACTGACTGTAATAGTTAATTTTATGTGCCAATTTGACTAGGCTATGATGTCGAGTTATTTGGTCAAACACCAGTCTAGATTTTGCTGTGAACATTTCTTGTAAAATTGATTAATATTTAAATCAGTAGATACTGAATAAAGCAGATTACTCTCCAGGATGTGGGTGGGCCTCATCCATTCAGTTGAAGAGCTTAAAAGAAAAAGACTGAGGTCCGCAGAAAAAAAAGAGAATTCTGTTTCCAGACTGCAGCATGAAAACTGTTCCTGAATTTTCCAACCTTTGTACTCAGAACTACATCAAACTATTTCTTGAATTTCCAGCCTACCAGCCTGCCTGCAAACTTCAGATTTACCCAGCCCTCACAACTGCATGAGCCAATTCCTTAAAATAAATATCTCTCTCTAGCTATGTATCAATATATTCTATTTGTTCAATTCTCTGAAGAACTCTGACAAATATATGCATGATCTTATAATATCATGCATTGGTCATTTGGAAAATACTAGGTCACTGAATTACACAAACTTTCAAAATATTTATACATATTTCATTATACAATATTTTGAAAAGCCTATTTGCTACTATCACAACCAATCTTTGAAAGCTTTTTGATACTGGAAAGTTCGTTAAGCTCACAATGTCAGCTTAAAGTTTTCAAAAATTTTGATTTCTGCTGGAAAACTTGAATTTTTGCACTAGTAATAAATATTGTTAGTCGTTTTCTTTGAAGTATGGGTTTCATTGCTCATTTTGGAGAAAGTGCTTATTAAAAAATAGTCTGAATAATCATTTCAGTAAGTTTTTCTACTAAAAACTATATTTCATTTTTAAAAGAGAAGTTGGTATGGCTTTCCACTGAGACAATCACACAACACTTCTCCAGACATCATTCTCTTGTGCACAGCAGAAGAGCTTTATGCAGGCTGCCAGTTTCTTCACACAGAATATTAAGAAGAAATATACTCCATTGTTGACGTTTAATACAAAATTACTTTATATTGCTTCATCAAGAACATTCTTGAGTGAAAAGGGCATTTTTTTAAACTGCAAGTGTGCAGCAGTATGTACAATGACCGCTATCACAGTTTGGTGCCACTGTCTTGATCTGTGATAAAAGGGCAATTGTTCTGCCTATCACAGCCTTTGCATTATCAATGCAAATATTAACAGAGTAAAAAAGGCAAAAAGCTGCTTTTATTATCATCAGAATGGGTGGACCTCACAGACCCCTAAAAGGGCCTGGATCTTCAGAGCAGTTTAGGAACCACAGAAGTGACCTGCCTTCCAAGTTTACCTACCAACAAGTTCCAGAGGGGAAACTCAAGCTGGTATGCAGATGCTGGGCTGGGTAATTTCCTGGTCATACTGGTCACTGAAAGGGGATGGCCCCAGGAGCCATGATCTCTAAACTGGGGTACACAGACCAGGGTACACAAAGACTCTCTAAGATTAATTCCCTTCAGAAGCACTAAAGGCCAGATGCTACTTCTAGTTCTTGGGGTCTACTATTCCTTTCACATTATTTCTGACTCCTTCTTTATAAAAGAAACAGTACCTGTTTCAGAATAGAGTACTGTCCGGATGGTAAGTCCTCTCAGAGCACCCAACAAAAGTATAATTAGAAATGCTGGTATTTGTGTTGCAAAAGAAAAGGACTATAAAGACTGGAGAAAACTCATTTTATAAGTGAACTGGTTTCCAACTGAATGCTTTCAACAAATTGAAGCAGGGTCTAATGGAGTCATTCATTTAAAGATCATTTAAAATATCTGATAAAAGATCAGTAAGTGATTTTTTGACAAATAATCCAAAAAGAGTTCAAGGAATTGAGAAACTTTGTTATATCAAGACTCCTTTCATCTCATCTACTCATTCATATATAAAATTTTCTCATCTAAGGATATAAATGAAAAATTGGTATAACCATGATTCTGAACCCAGATTCTTTCTGGTAACAAATAATTTCATTATTTAATATATGAATTTAATTGTAAAATAATTTCAGAAGATATTTCCACCTCCTTAAGAGATGCATTTCCAATAATACTTTACTTTTGATTTTTAATAAGTATGAACAAAATAATATAGCAACACCTTATAATACTAATTCTGGGCTAGAAATTATTCTAAGCCCTTTGTTGTTGTTGTCCGGTCACTCAGTCATGTTTGAATCTTTGCAACTCCATGGACTGCAGCACACCAGGCTTCCCTGTCCTTTATCATCACCCAGAGCTTGCTCAAACTTATGTCCACTGGGTCGGTGATGCCATCCAACCATCTTATCCTCTGTAGTTGGTGTTATTCTCCTGCCTTCAATCTTTCCAAGAATCAGGATCTTTTCCAATAAGTCAGTTCTTCACATCAGGTGGCCAAAGTATTGGAGCATCATCTTTAGCATCAGTTCTTCCAATGAATATTCAGGACTGATTTCCTTTAGGATTGACTGGTTGGATCTCCTTCCAGTCCAAGGGACTTTCAACAGTCTTCTCCAACACCATAGTTCAAAAGCATCAATTCTTTGCCACTCAGCCTTCTTTACGGTCCAACTCTCACATCCATACATGACTCCTGGGAAAACTATAGCTTTGACTACACAGATCTCTGTCGGCAAAGTAATGTCTCTGCTTTTTAATATGCTGTCGAGGTTTGTCATTGCTTTTCTTGCAAGGAGCAAGCATCTTTTAATTTCATGGCTGCAGTCACATCTGCAGTGATTTTGGAGCCTAAAAAAATAAAGTCTGTCACTGTTTCCACTGTTTCCCCATTTATTTGCCATGAAGTGATGGGACCAGATGCCATGATCTTAGTGTTCTGAATGTTGAGTTTTAAGCCAGCTTTTTCACTCTTTCACTTTCATCAAGAGGCTCTTTATTTCCTCTTCGATTTCTGTCATAAGGGTGGTGTCATCTGCATATATGAGGTTATTGATATTTCTCCCGGCAATCTTGATTCCAGCTTGTGCTTCATCCAGCCCAGCATTTTGCATGATGTACTCTGCATATAAGTTAAATAAGCAAAGTGACAATATATAGCCTTGATGTGCTCCTTTCCCAGTATGGAACCAGTCCATTGTTCCATGTCCGGTTCTAACTGTTGCTTCTTGACCTGCATTCAGGTTTTACAGGAGGCAGGTGAGATGGTCCGGTATTCCCATCTCTTGAAGAATTTTCCACAGCTTGTTGTGATCCACACAGTCCAAGGCTTTAGCATAGTCAATGAAGCAGATGTTTTTCTGGAATTCTCTTGCTTTCCCTATGATCCAATGGATGCTGGCAATTTGATCTCTGGTTCCTCTGCCTTTTCTAAATCCAGCTTGAATATCAGGAAGTTCTCAGTTAACATACTGTTGAAGCCTAGTTTGGAGAATTTTGAGCATTACTTTGCTAACATGGGCTTCCCTTGTGGCTAAGCTGGTAAAGAATCCACCTGCAATGCAGGAGACCTGGGTTTGATCCCTGGGTTGGGAAGATCCCCTGGAGAAGGGAAAGGCTACCCACTCCAGTATTCTGGCCTGGAGAATTCTATGGATGATATAGTCCATGGGGTTGCAAAGAGTTGGACACAACTGAGTGACTTTGACTCACTCACTTGCTAACATATGAAATGAGTGCAATTGTGTGGCAATGTAAACATTCTTTGGCATTGCCTTTCTTTGGGATTGGAATAAAAACTGACCTTTTCCAGTCCTGTGGCCACTACTGAGTTTTCCAAATTTGCTGGCATATTGAGTGCAGCATTTTAACAGCATCATCTTTTAGGATTTGAAATAGCTCAGCTGGAATTCCATCACCTCCACTAGATTGTTTGTTCACTACAAACAAATATTTATATATAAAATTTTTATATTTTATATATATAAACATATATTTATTCACTTAATCCTTATAACACCTGTATTATATTAATCCCTGTTTTACAGATAAGGCAACTGAAGACATAAAGCAACAAGAATTAGAGCTAGGATTTAAACTCAGACTCAAGAGTCTGTGTTTTCAACTACTATATTATGCTACTTTATACATTATTTAAAATGTTTTGATAAACTGAATATTAATACTAATATACAGTTTTAATACTTAGACATTAAGGACATGGAAAATTTTTAAATCATATTAATATATTTGCAGACTTTTATTGCAAAGAAATATGATATAGTGATTAATAAAAACATAAAACTGTATTACATTAGAATGAGATCTTATATGTCAAATGGAATGGAAATATGAATTCAAAGTGGAAAAAAATAATGTAAAATTTGAAGTAATAAAAAGGAAGCTTAATGATGTGTTTTAAAAATGTATGACGGTAGATGACAAATCACTTTTAGCATTTATATTCCATTGGACACATTAAAAATAGGGATAATTTTATTTTAAATTGTCAATATATATAATATATGGGATGGCCATCTGATGCAAAGAAATGACTCATTGGAAAAGACCTTGATGCTGGGAAAGATTGAACATATAAGGAAAAGGGGGTGGCAGAGGATGAAATGGTTAGATAGCATTACTGACTCAATGGACCACATTTTGAGCAAACTCTGGGAGACAGTGAAGCACAGGGGAGCCTGGTGTGCTACAGTCCATGGAGTCAAACAAGACTTAGCAAAGAGTTGGACATGACTTAGCGACTGAACAACAACAGGGATTTTACAGCTTTTGTAAGTGGTGCAAACTTATGCAGAAAAATTTTAGATGCTAATCTAAATATAGAGAGAGTCCATGGATTTTCCAAATTAATTTCTATAGTAAGTGCATCAAAATGTTTATAATACAGTCCTTGATGATGAATACATTTCCAGAATCTTCTCCTGAAGAGCTTTGGTAGATTGACTTGAAGTCCACATGTCTAAAGTGAATGAGGTCTGTGGAACTCATATGTGATGGATCAGCTTTACCAACCGCAACACTGTTAATTTACCAACTGTCATTCCACTGGAAATGGGATCAGCTTTATTTATGATCAAAGTGCAACGCACCTGTGTTCCTAAATAAAAATTAAATAAATTTAACAAGGTCTGAGTCTGAAGAGAGTTAGCAATTATAATCTTTAATTTAAATGTTCACATTAGATTTGAAGTAGTACTATCCTATAACCTTCACTTTTAATTTGATAGCAGCAAAATCATTGGTAAACACTGGGATTTTAAAACTTTTGTCATATTGGGATTTATAATTCCTTCCATAAATGGAAGCTTGCGTACTTCATTATAAATTAATAATCCAGTAATTACTCTCCAGTTAGGCAACAATGTTGAACTTGCAACTGATTTCTGATTAAGTAATGACAGGCACGAAACAAAAAGAAATACTCTATAACACAATGAATATCACTTGCAATAAATTAAGCCCACTCAAACACTGTTTTCCTAATTACTATGCATGTTCTAAGTTAAAATGTCAAGTACAGGAGCGTTCTGTTTCTAACAGTCGTGGAGTACTCTGTATTGGTCCAACGCTTCCATGAAAAACAACTTTAAATTTTGCAGTAAATACCAAAAATAACTACTGCAGGCACTAGAGAGTAATCAAAAGCAGGCAGAAATCAGAGGGAAATTTGAAGAAGGGAACAGCACTTTTTTTATGCTGTATTATTTTTCCTTTTTTTTTTTATGGTTCTTCATCTGAAGGGAGGGAAAACCAGCTCCACTTAGTACAGCAGCTGAAATGCTGACAGAAAGCCCCAGCCCTACTAGCTTGAAGAGCTGAGGACAGAGTCCAAGACAACCAAGGTAGCCATGACGTGAGGGAGAATCCCAGAAGACTGTCCCAAATTCTGTGCAAAAACTTCTGCCCAAACTTCTGGCTGGCAGCCAGTGTACATATACAAAGCAGAACTCCAAATAGACCTTAAGACTATAAGATTGATACAAAGATTTCAGCTGACATCTAATACCAGAAGAAAGAGTTGAAAATTTTGTGTAGCCATGCTAACTGCTACTATAAGATGCCTTTACCAATATCAAGAATACTATCCAAAATCACTATGCATATGAAAAACAGGAAAATGTGATTCAAGTACAAGACAAAAAGCAATCCATGGCCACCCAGGTATTATTAGGAGACAAGAATTTGAAAGCAGTTATTATAATTATGCTAGGAAAATACGCTCTTTTTTAGGAAAATATGAACTTCCAGATGTTCAAGCTGGATTTAGTAAAGGCAGAGGAACCAGAGATCAAATTGCCAATATCCGTTGGATCATCGAAAAAGCAAGAGAGTTCCAGAAAAATATCTACTTCTGCTTTATTGACTATCCCAAAGCCTTTGACTGTATGGACCACAACAAACTCTGGAAAATTCTTAAAGAGACGGGAATACCAGACCACCTGACCTGCCTCTTGAGAAATCTGTATACAGGTCAGGAGGTAACAGTTAGAACTGGACATGCAACAACAGACTGGTTCCAAATAGGAAAAGGAGTACGTCAAGGCTGTATATTGTCACCCTGCTTATTTAACTTATATGCAGAGTACATCATGAGAAACGCTGGGCTGGAGGGAGCACAAGCTGGAATCAAGATTGCCAGGAAAAAAATCAATAACCTCAGATAGGCAGATGACACCACCCTTATGGCAGAAAGCAAAGAACTAAAGAGCCTCTTGATGAAAGTGAAAGACGAGAGTGAAAAAGGTGGCTTAAAACTCAACATTCAGAAAACTAAGATCATGGCATCTGGTCCCATCACTTCATGGCAAATAAATGGGGAAATAGTGGGAACAGTGACAGACTTTATTTTGGGGGGCTCCAAAATCACTGCAGATAGTGATTGCAGCCATGAAATTAAAAGATGCTTGATCCTTGGATAAAAAGTTATGACCAACCTAGATAGCATATTAAAAAACAGAGACATTACTTTGTCAACAAAGTCTGTCTAGTCAAAGCCATGGTTTTTCCAGTAATCATGTATGGATGTTAGAGTTGGACTATAAAGAAAGCTGAGCACTGAAGAATTGATGCTTTTGAACTGTGGTGTTGGAGAAGACTCTTGAGAGTCCCTTGGACTGCAAGGAGATCCAACCATTCAATCCTAAAGGAAATCAGTCCTGAAAATTCATTGGAAGGACTGATGTTCAAGCTGAAACTCCAATACTTTGGCCACCTGATGCAAAGAACTGACTCATTGGAAAAGACCCTGATGCTGGGAAAGATTGAAGGCGGGAGAAGGGGACAACAGAGGATGAGATAGTTGGATGGTATCACCGACTCCATGGACATGAGTTTGAGTAAACTCCAGGAGTTGGCAATGGACAGAGAGGCCTGACGTGCTGTAGTCCATGGGGTCGCAAAGAGTCGGACACGACTGAGCGACTGAACTGAACTGAACTGAGGAAAATATTATCATAATTAATGAACCAATAGGACACCTAAGCAAAATTATGTTAAAAAGCACTAAATGTAAGTTCTACAACTAAAATACCTACACACACAAAGATATAAAACAAAAATTCTCTGAATGAGCTGAACGATATGTTAAAGAGAGTAAAATTGAAGATATATCAAAAGAATTGATCAAATTGATCTAATCTGAAGGTACAAGAATAAAATAAAAATGAACAGCATCTCAGTAACAGTATGGAACATCTAAGATCTGTATAACTGAAGCCCCGGAGAAAAAGGAGAGAGAATATAGTAGTAAAACAAATTTTAAAGAAATAATGGCTAAAACATTTCCAAATTTTGTAAACTGTATAAATTTAAGATTCAGGGAATTCAGTAAACGCAATATAGTATAAGTGCAAAGAAAGCCACACCTAGAAGAAAATAAGTACAAGAGAATAACAGTATAATATCTGATGATCTATTACTGAAAAAAAAAGGACAACATAAGGCAATGCACCATTACCATTAAAATGCTGAAACAAAACAAGTAGGGAGCAGTCATCTTAAAGCAAGTCTAAGAAACTGAGAAGGACAAAATGATTTCGCGATGATAAAATCTCTCTCCCACAATATGGTAATAACATAGTAACAGTGGTCAGTTCTATCAGGGGCAGAACAGACACAACAAGGGAACTCCTTTTCCACCAAATGCCCCTCTGTATCCTTTCATACAGACTTCTGAATACAATCCAGCTATTCAGAAATGCTAAATATTTTAAAGCCTAAACAATAAAAAATACATCATATATCTGTTATAAGACCTATGTTCCTTTTAATTTGCTACTGCATGCCTAATGATGTGGTCAAGAGTTATTAAAATATACATCCATAAATCTAAAGGAAGTGAAAATGAGCACCCAAGGGAGAAGTCAGTGAAGTCCATAAGCTGAGGCAAGGGAAAAAACCCACACAAGAAAGATAAGCCTGAGCTTCAGCATAGGGAGAAAGTGCTTCTATCTGTTATATCAAAACTATGTTCCTTATGAATTTGCCTTTTCATTTCAAGTGAAATGCTCCCCAATTAAAATATGCCTTAATAAACCTAGAAATAATAAAGATAAGCACCTCACAGATAAGAAAAGTCAACAAAACTGAAGGGGCATAATACAGGAACCAACTTCGTGAAGCTCCGTGATAGTGAGAAGTGGGAATTTGGGTTGGAAGCTTAATCCGCATTCAACTTTAACAATAACTCCATTTACAGGATGTACAACAGACTCAGAAAAAATATGATTTCATATTTAAAAGCCACAATTTAGTCCCCTATACTATTTTACCAGAGAGGTAGCTTAGCAGAATGGTTGATAGCACAGTTTTAAGCTGGCCCAAATTGCTTCAAATCATGGTTCTGTTGCTTATTAGCTGTGCAACCTTGAATAAATGCCTCAGTTTCCTCATTTAGAAAATGGGAATCGTACTTCCCTGGTGGAACAGTGGATGGGAGTGCGGGCAATGCAGGGGACACAGGTCCAACCCCTAGTCCAGGAGGATCTCACATGTTGTGGAGCAACTAGGCCTGCAAGCCGCAACTCCTGGAACCCGCACCTTAGTGCTCTGCAATAAGAGAAGCCACCGCAGTGAGAAGCCCGTGCACCTGAATGAAGAGTAGCCCTGCTTCCCACAACTAAAGAAAGCCCCTGTGCAGCAACGAAGACTCAGTGCAACTAAAAAGAAATAGATTAATTAATTTTTTAAAAAAGAAAATGAGAATAATAATAGTGCCTATCTGATACAGTTTCTGTAAAGACCAAACGAGGTAGCAGAGTATTAAATTTTTTGAAACAATATCTGACACATAATAAACTGTAAATGTGTCTATATGTTTATAAATGTTACACAGTAAGATTACAAGTGTAAATATAAACTTTGTTGCTTAAAATCAGTTTGCTTTTCTGTAAAATAGCTTCAATGATCTTTGTATTTGATTAAATTTGATAAGTATAAGCTATTGGAATAACATACAAAAGTTATTTTAGTTTTAGAATGGCTACAATTTGTTGCTCTAGAAAAAGGAATCTCCCTTGCCACACAGTGCCATGTATACCCTCCATAAGGGCTTTTCTCAAACATAAATAAACTCAAAGTGTTTAAAGTGTTCCAATTTCAAGATTGCAGATGGGATTTCCAAGATTCAAATATTGATTCAAAGCCATGAAGCTCCCACTTAAAACAGTACAGGGCTCTGTCCGCACTGTCTCCATAGTTTGGAACAGATAGAGGCGAATTCTGGTAGTGTGGAAGTTAGATCCTCTCATGGAAAAACAAAATGTCAGATAAAATATTTTTAAAATCCAGTTTGTAAATATATTGATGAGCTGGGTAAGAACTTCTCAGAGACCAAATATCAGGTGCGAATGAAACATCAAAAGGGTAAGGGGACTAGGAAAGCAATTGCAAGCAAAATTATAGTAGAACTTTCTAGTCCTTAGCCTTATAGCTACTATAAGAATAAAAGAAAATAACCCAGTGACCACCCAAGATGGGGAATCAGTAAAGGACTCTGTGCACACATGCTCAGTCATGTCTGATCCTTTGTGACCCCATGGACTGCAGCCCGCCAGGCTCCTCTGTCCATGGGATTCTCCAGGCAAGAACAATGGAGTGTGTTGCCATTTTCTTCTCCAGGGGATCTTCCCAATGCAAAGATTGAACCCGTGGCTCCTGCAGCTCCTACACTGGCAGGCAGATTCTTTACCTGGGAAGCCCCAAAGGACTCTTCCCCTGCATAAAGCTGGGGTTCTAAAGGATTGCACTCTCAGGGTAAGGGCATTACAAGGAAACTTAATTGATACAAACAATGGCAATGAATAGGGGAAGAAAATCTCCTTTGAGAATTTATAATCACAAACGGACGAGCATAAGGTTTCACAGCTTGAATTCACCAAAAGAACTGGAGAATCACCGTATTCTCCAAAAAGCTACCAGTTGAAATTTAAAGTACTCCTGGGTTTTGTACTGTCCTCCAAGCAAATGAAGCAAATACAGATTATGCAACCCAGGCATCTAAGTATTCACACAGAAAATGTTCCAAGAAAGATGGGCTCAGAGTAAATCATCAAAAATATGCAAGTAAACAAAGCACCATGAGAGGGCCTGCAGGGAAAAAAAGCCAAAATTAGACCCACAAAGGCTTCATAAATAAAAATTGTCTGAATCGGAATATAAACTTCCATATTTTATCAATCTAAAGAGCCATCCATTTTAAAATGCACCATTATTTTATTTAAAACAAAGAGGAAAACAACACCTATACAACAACAACTATAACTGTAAGCTGCATCTCAATTTCAGAGATGCCAGATGTGGGGGGAAAACACTTATCCTAGGACGACTGATATGCACTTAGTATCTCAGTATGTTAGTACTGGGTCTTCTCTGGTGGCTCAGTGGCTAAAGAATCCATCTACAATGCACGATATGAATGTTTGACCTCTAAGTTGGGAAGATCCCCTGGAGGAGGGAATGGCAATTCACTCCAGTATTCTTGCCTGGATAATCCCAGAGGAGCCTGGTGGGCTAGTCCATAGGGTCACACAGAGTCAGATATGAGTGAAGTGAACACACACACATTAGTAGTGTGTAGTAAGAATGATCTTATGACTGATTCCCTGAAGGCTGACTTCCTGCAAAGCTCAATCAAATCCTTTTACAACTGACTTCAGGGTCAATCCTTGTACAGTACTGAGGCTACAGATCAACCCAAGGGTCTACTATCAAGCTGGGAACCAGGCTTGGACCTCAGACTCCTTCCTCATCAGCCCAAGGGATGAAGTGGTATTCCCCTGATCCTTGAATACTGAGGTGGCAGAACAGAGATGAAGGTCAAGGTTTAGTCTTGTCAGAATGCTATACCCAAAGGTTTGAACTCCATTCATTTATCATATTAAGAGGGGAGTGGTAGTACACTAATCTTGCAGCCTAGACATTCACAGCTCTAGATTCATATTCCTTTTCCTATTGTCTTATAACTCTCCATGCTATATCCCTGAACATATTGCATAATAATGGGCAAGGAGGGGATGAACATATCTACATGGACTCCTCTTCTGTGAATATCCCCCAATATAAATGATGCCAGGTAATCCGAGGTGTGTACTCTCAGGTATTTCACATTTTCTTGCTCTGTAATGTCTAAGGAATCTATAAATAATTGTAAGAAGAAAAAGCATATTTAAAAGACTAAGAAGATTTGAAGAAAAACTAAAGAGATTTATATATTTAAAATTTGCAAAGAGGGTAGATATTGTGTTTTATGTTCTTACCACATACATAAATTACTAACTATAATAAAGGAGGTGGTGGATGTTCATGGACTTGATGGCAACAATGGTTCCATAGGTAAATATTTATTCTCAAACCGACTTAGTTATATATTAAATATGTATCACTTTCTATATATGTCATTATATCTCAGTAGAATGTTTTAAAGTATGTTTTGAATTATTAAACTCCATGAACAGTTTTACAAACACAAAGAATCAAAAAAGAGAATTGGTAAAGTAGAATCGAACCTAAGTATCCAGAATATAAAGGGACAAAAAATATATGAAAGCAGGGTTAACTGAAATGGAGGAGTAAGAAAGTTTAACAATAAGAGATGGAAAAGGAAAGATAAGAAAGATGAAGTAGAGATAATAATTAAGCTGATAATGGCTACAAATTCATCTACACACACAAACACACATACATACACATACATATATTATAAATATACAGATAGCTGAAAAGCCTAATCCATAGGTTCAGGACTCCTAACACATCCCAAGCAGTATAAATAAAAATAAATCCACATGTCAACTATCAAGATGAAAGTGCAGATGACCAAATAAAAAGTATTAAAAGCAGGCAAAAGGAAAATACAGATTATACTGCAAAGGAGTGACCTCTTACAATCAACAATGGAAGTTAGAAATCAGAACATTATCTTCAATCTGCTGAGAAAAAATAACTCCCAATCCAGAAAGATAGATGTTTAGATAAATGAGATAAAAATATCTTTTAAAAATTAAACTGAAATAAAGATAATTTACAGAAAACTAAAGTGGTATGCTCAGTTGGTAAAGAATCCTCCTGCAATGCAGGAGACCCTGGTTCAATTCCTGGGTCAGGAAAATTCACTGGAGAAGGGATAGGCTACCCACTCCAGTATTCTTGGGCTTCCTTTGTGGCTCAGCTGGTAAAGAATCCTCTTGCAATGCAGGAGACCTGGGTTCGATCCCTGGGTTGGGAAGATCCATCCCCTGGAGAAGGGAAAGGCTACCCACTCCAGTATTCTGGCCTGGAGAATGCCATGGACTGTATTAGTACACAGGGCCGCAAAGAGTTGTACAGGACTGAGCGACTTTCACTACACTTCACTTCAAAGGGGTATGCCAGAGCTCCCCCAGTGACTCAGCAGTAAAGAATCTGCTTTCAATTCAGGAGCCAACAGGAGATGCAGGTTTGATCCCTGGATCAGGAAGATTACCCCTGGAGGAGGACAAGGCATCCCCCCTGGAGGAGGGCAAGGCAACCTACTCTAGTATTCTTACCTGGAGAATCCATGGGCTCGTAAAGAGTTGAACATGATTGAAGTGCCTGAGCATGCACGCTCAAAGGGGTATGCTACCATCAAACACTTATTTCAGGAATCCTAAGAAATATTTTTCAGGTGAAAAAGTGATTATAGATAGGAGGATTGAGGTCAATAAGAAATAAAGAACTGACATCAAATACTGAAGGGGTTGTGTACATGTGTATATAGACAGAGGGATTTAGAACTACAGAGTAGCTATTTTGACAGATATTAAAATTATTTTAGGGCTACAATAATTAAGAGTAGGTAGTATTAACATTGGGAAGACAAAGGAACACAACAAAGAACCAGGAACAGACACACATATGTGGAAATTTAATTTGTGACAGTTCTGGCCCTGTTGCCGCTGCTAAGTCACTTCAGTCATGTCTGACTCTTTGCGACCCTGTGAACCATAGACCACCAGGTACCCCTGTCCATGAGATTCTCCAGGCAAGAACAGCTGACCTTGTACATCAATGGTAAAACGCTGGACTTTGCAACAAATCATACTGAAATACTTGATCACTCACATGAAAAATAAGATTTAGGAGAGAAGATTTATCTGAAGTGAAGACAATATAAAAAGTCAAAATTATATTTTAAAGATGTTTAGAAAATAATATAGAACATATTCATGAGGTCAGGACAGAGAAGGATTTCTCTGTTTCTTCAGAGTAGAGATGGTTTTGCATAAAAAGAGAAGATTGATAAATTCAACTATATTAAAATTAACCACCCTATTAAAAAATGGCAAAAAAACTTGAAAAGGTACTTCACAGAAAAAAAAAAGTAGCCAATAGTAATCATAAAAATACAAAAATAATCCCATTAGCATTTAGGAGAAAAATTAAAACACTGTGAGACAATATTTTACAACACACTAATTTGGCAAAATGCTGAAGTCTGACAATAGCAAGTGTTGACAAAAATATAAAGCATTCTGATTATATACACTCTGCTGAATGCAGTATCTATTGTTATAATCAGTTTTAGGGGAAATGGCCTAAACAATGATGAAGATATGAATGGCCTACACCCTGAAAATCACCCTTTGTATGAATGCAACCTACTCAAATTCATGTGCATATATATGCATTACATATGCAAAAAATGTTCACAAAAGCATTATTTGCAATAGAAAAAACTAGAAACCTGAATTTCTTTCCATCATATTCTAGATAAATAGTGATAGAATCATTACACAATTTATACAACATTATACAGATTATAGAATGTAGTCATGTATGGATGTGAGAGTTGGACTAAAAAACAAAGTGAAGTCACTCAGTCGTGTCTGACTCTTTGCGACCCCATGGACTGTAACCTACCAGGCTTCTCCGTCCATGGGATTCTCCAGGCAAGAATACTGGAGTGGGTTACCATTTCCTTCTCCAGGGGATCTTCCTGACCCAGGGATCGAACCCGGGTCTCCCTCATTGTAGGCAGACACTTTAACCTCTGAGCCACCAGGGAAGCCTGGACTTAAAAGAAAGCTGAGTGCCAAAGAATTGAGGCTTTTGAACTGTGGTGTTGGAAAAGATTCTTGAGAGTCCCTTGGACTGCAAGGAGATCCCACCAGTCCATCCTAAAGGAGATCAGTCCAGAATTTCATTGGAAAGACTGATGTTGAAGCTGAAACTCCAATACTTTGGCCATTTGATGCAAAGAAACTGACTCACTGGAAAAGACCCTGATGCTGGGAAAGATTGAAAGCAGGAGGAGAAGGGGACAACAGAGGATGAGATGGTTGGATGGCATCACCAACTTGATGGACACAGCTTTGGGTGAACTCCGGGAGTTGATGATGGACAGGGAGACCTGGCGTGCTGCAGTCCATGGGGTCACAAAAAGTTGGACATGACTGAGTGACTGAACTGAACTGATACGGAATATTACACAGTTATGAAAATGAATATAGCTACTGATAATAACCAAGATTAACCATAAAAACATAATGTTTAATAAAAAGCCAGCATTTTTTCAAAGAAGATATACAAACGGCCTACAGGCACAGGTATACCTTGGAGATGCTGGGGGCTTCATTCCAGACCACTACGATAAAAGCAAATACCACACAGTATGCCATACAAATCTATTGGTTTCCCAGTGCATATATAAAAGTTATAATTTCCCTATAGTGTAATTAAGCATGCAGTAGCATTGTATCTAAAAGAACAATGTAGATACCTTCATTAAAAAATACTTTATTGCTCAAAAATGCTAACCATAAAAAGTGCAAGTGGCCTAGTAACATATATATATACATATACAGTATGATCAGTTTACAAAAATTTCTTGTTTAGGGATATAAACTTATGTGGTAAAATCATAAAGAATAGAAAGGGGGAAATAAACACAAAATACAGGATAATGTTACCTCTGGGGAGGCTGGGAGGAGAATGGGTTGAAAGAAGGATGCCCAATTTACAGGAACCACTGTATTACTAGGTCTCCTTGGTAGCTCAGTTGGTAAAGAATCTGCCTGCAATGCAAGAGCCCCCGCTTCAATTCCTGGGTCAGGATGATCCACTGGAGAAGGGACAGGCTACCCACTCCAGTATTCTTGGGCTTCCCTTGTGGCTCAGCTGGTAAAGAATCCGCCTGCAACGTGGGAGACCTAGGTTCAATCCCTGGATTAGGAAGATCCCCTGGAGAAGGGAACGGCTACCCACTCCAGTATTCTGACCTGGAGACTGTGAAGTCCATGGGGTCACAAAGAGTCAGACATGATGGAGCGACTTACACACACAGTTACACTGTATTATTAATTCCTTATTCTTTCAATAAATTTTAATAAAATTCTTTATCTAATCAAAAGTTAACTTTTAAAGTAAAATAGAAAAATTACATAAAAGTGTACCAACAAACACAAGCTAAAATGACAGTTCACATTTTTTATTACAAATGATAACCTAAAATTCATTATAAAACTTGGCTGTATCTCTGACAAGTTCTTAATATAGTAATTTCTCATTTTGAATTATCAGATCACATAATAAAGGCAGAATTGAAAGACTACCAGTGAATAATTGTGTTTATAAAACAGAAACCAGATAAATGACAAAAGTACCATAAAATATATTATTTATGTGTGCTTCACAATTAATTACATGCCCTAAAGAGACAAGATGCTCCAGTAATAAAGTTTTTTGTCACTTTGGGAAATATATTTATTTGATCTGCCATTTCACAGTAGTCTACTATTTGCTAAAGCATTTAATCTTCCATAAATAGCATTCCAAAGTCATCATTAGAGCTAACTTCCAGGGGGAAAACATGATATTTAAGACCCCCAATTGTTAAAATCCAATCTTCAAATTCAAACCTTCAAATTCTGCCAATGACATTTCAAAAGAAGTGCATCTGACCCCAAAGAATGGGCTGTCAGCTGGAGGCAGAATTCCATGCTAGCCTCTCAACTTCTTCAAGACCTAAGCGTTTATAAACAGACCCACCTAAGCTCAGAATTCCACAGCTAGACTGAGCTGGCTGCCAAGTATTCAGCCTGAGTGGAATTAAAAAGCAGACACCATGTTCTAGTTCCTCTAACACTGCTCTGGGAAACAACAATGCGGTCCCAGGAGACACCACCCACCTCGTAAGCCTGAGGGAGCTGCAGCCTGCACTTTGAGCCGAGCCACAGAGAGTTCCGGAGGGTGGAAGGGAGCAGCCTGTCTCAGGACAACATCCCAGGTTTCTGTCCTCGTCTCTGACTGCTCATTATCTCAACCAGCTCACCAGCTGTTTTTGATATCTTTACCATAAGTCACAGCAATTAACATGAAAGCTGCTCTTTATAAACACCAGGGACATTTAAACATAGTATTTACTTCCTTAGTAAATACCAGTGATTCACTAAATAATAGAGATTTTTATGCCATCTCCCAATCTTAATATTAACCTCTCCCTAGATTTTTAAAAAGCTCTCTTCCACCAAAGTTTGATTCTTTAAGCTCAAGAGGGAATAAGGCAATGGCCAACAAACACATCAACAGAGGTGCAGACCACCTGTGCTCCCCCAGGAGGGCAGCCAGCCCTAGACTCTCTGCACTTGTTTTGGAATCCTTCCTGCCTTCACTCTACACTCATCACAAGCTTTGGAAGGATATCTGACACTACTGCACCTCTTGTTCTTCAAGGATCTAAAAATCCCGTAGCTGGTAAAGTGTTGGCCATAACAACATGATGTTCGCCAACCACAACAGGATGATTTACTAGGTGTCAACAACATAAAAAGGGGCTTCCCTGGTGGGTCAGACTGTAAAGAATCTGCCTGCAATGCAGGAGATCCAGGTTTCATACTTGTTGGAAAGATCCCTAGAGAAGGGAATGGCAATCCACTCCAGCATTCTTGCCTAGAGAATTCCATGGACATAGAAGCCTGGCAAGCTACAGTCCATAGGGTGGCAAAGAGTTGGCCACAACTAAGCAATTAACACATACACACAACAGCATAAAATAAAACCAATCCAAAGAACAGATCAAAAAAAAAAATTGGAAAGCCAAATCCTTAATATAGAGATTATTCTACAGTCATAAAGACTTGTTTATATTGATAAATTAAATGTACACATAATGATTATCCCTCCCAAATATCTACTTGACTTGTAAGTAGCACTAGACGCAGTTAAGAGATAATGAATCACATAAACACGGTAAGAGGACAGCAAACATCCTTCTCAGCAACCTTCCAGAAGGCACTGCTGAGCACAGCAGGAGAATAACACCACTGCTCCAGCCTGATTACTCTGAGAGCATCATCAAAGGCAATTAAATCACCTTGACTGTCAAAATACGATGGGGAAACCATATACATAATGTTGCAGGAGTTCTGCACCTGGAAAAATTCGATGCATGATTAACCGAACGTGTACTACAGCACCACATGATCAAAGTAGAGGAAACGAAAAGAGAAAAGGGCTCAGCATTGCGGCCCCATCTGATTTTCTCAAGCATGAAGTCTGCAGTTTTGCATATTGTGTATACAGCTGTGGATTACAGAGAAATGGGAGCCCCAGATCATAGGTAGAAAACCTGGGGACCTAGGAAACCAAAACACTGTTACGAATGCTACATAGTGAGAGGGTTTATCCCTTTCCATCCGCAGGTGCTGGTGCCAGCTGTGGCACACTCCAGTTATTACAAAAGGAAAAAGAACTGGAAAATCACGAGTTTTAGGCAGAGCACTGCCTCTGCTTAAAATTTAAGCCACACAATGTTAGGCATCTTTTAGACGTGCCCAATAGTAGAAACGCTTTTAAAAAGAATAAAGGAGCTTTATTCAGATACTAGAGGTGGCTTTGCCGGCCTATTACAATTTGGGGCTCCAATTACAGGAGCGACAAGAATGACACAATGTGGTACCTTGAGTATCAGGTTCCATTTATAGATCCAGCTAATCAGTGTGCAGGAATGAGAACCCATGAGGCAAAAGGGAGCAGTGCCAGATGCTGGGGGAGGCTTGGTTCTGGAAGGAACGGCTAAGAACGGAGCAGCCCCTGTGTGGCCAAAAGGTCAAGTGCTGTTACCTGAACTCAGCCTGTGGGGAGGAGGCTGCCACACCAGCTCCCTTCCAGGGCCTCCTAGACTATCACGACCAGGAGACCCACACCAGGACAGCTGGAAGGATCTTCCAGGCTGAAATCAGGCAGCACGGGGTTCACAGTTTTGGCTGGGCCTTAATACCACCCGACCTGCTCATGTGACACATCAGAAAAAGGAAGAGCAGAGAGACCACTGGTTGAGAGTCTTACCCTTAAGACATGGACTCCATGTCTAACTGCAGGTCCTGGATCCCTCACTGCCAGAAGCAGATCAACAGCAGTTGGCAGAAATGCACATTCTCAGGCCCTGTGGCAGGATCTATTGAACCAGGAGGTACTCTTAAAGAGCCCTTAAAGATTCCCATGTACATCAAGGTTTGGAAAGAAAGCACTGCTCCACACCATACTGCTTAACTCCTGCAATCCAGCAAAGCTCAGACTTCACAGACAAACTTCTTGGGTTCAAATCTCAGCTCACTAGCAGTCTGACCCTCAGTTAAACCCTTAAACCTTCAGTTAAACCCTTAATCCCTCAGTTTGCATCATCTGTAAAAATCACCACAATACCTATCTCACAGGTATCTTGAGAGGGTACTCAATAATTTAAATATTATTCTAACTACATTAAAATGTCTGCTTACTCCTCTATCTCCCTGATGGATCAGAAACATCTTAGTGGCTGGGCATTTTGTCTGTGTGCTCCAGATCTCTCCCACCTGTCCTCCAGCCACCTTTCCCAGAAGGCTCGCCTGTATGGTCTGTATCAGTCAGCTGCCTGACTCCTCCAGTTCACAGCAGGGAGCCCTGGACTAACAGGAATGTCTGCCTATTGCCCAGGGTCACTCAAGTGGGTTGGTGCTTGTCTCAAGGTGACCCTTCCTGAAGGACACTCACTTCCCAGGTTCTGGGTGATAACTGCTCCTCTGATGTTACTGCTCTCACCTGAGGAAACAGTCCCTTTGTCAATAATCCTCCCCCTATCGTCCTATTTTGAATGTATCATCTCTTTACTGGTGTGACTCTGACCAACACACCAAGTCTCTTCCAATAACTATTCCTGCATTTCAGCCCAGCCAGACCCATGCTAGTGGCTGAAGATACAGAGGTAAAATTAAAATGGCAGTCCTGGCACTCGTGGAAGTTATATTTTGGATCTCACACTGTGACTGACACAGAGAAGACAATCTTTTAAATGGATAAATATAATTTCCTCTTTTCCTTAATCCTGTATCAGAAGCACTGGCCCCAGAGCACACCAAAAGCCTGCTGGTTACAAAAGCAGACATGCCAACAAGACCCAAACGAGGGCAGGGGATTAGCCAGACAAGGGAATCAGAGTCTCATGGAAGCCACAGTGAAAATAAGTGCTCTACAGATTTGAATCCAAATCTGCTATTTTCATTTAATAAAATCAAAGGCTGTGAAAATATTTTACCTGAGAAAGTGAGACTTAAAAGATAAATACCACAAGAAGGTGAGTTTTGCAGCTTCTCCCTAATATCAAACCATTGCAAGCTGCATAATTCCCATGATCTGCCATGGGAAATCCCCTTCACAAAGATCCTGGCTGGTGCCTTATTAAAAAAAAAAAAATGTGTTTTGTGGAAAACACTTCCTAGGAGGCAGAGAGAGATTTCTACCCTTAGAACCATCTCTGAGAAGGATCACCAGAGGTTGACAGCATTGCCAACTGCAGGAGAGGCTGGTGGGGATTAGCTCTAAGACCATGTAAATACTTCCTAATGACAGCAAAGGTTTTTCACCAGCTCCTCCTTTAGCTGTTCCCAAATCTGAATAAAGGCCAATAAACCTGTAAAAATGTTTCTTAGGTTCTAAATTTTTAAAGGTCAACTTAGTACTGACTCACTTGGGATATAAAAGGGGGAAGAATCATAACGAGGAATTCCATTTAGTATTTGTTCAAAAAAGGGGGAAGGTTCTCACTCTGTTGGTATTTTGTTAGAATTTGTTAGCATTAAACAAGAGTTTTTTACTCCCTGCTTTATGCAATGAATTTATGCAGTAAGTACAGTAGGTCCTTCTGCAAGGACCATCTCTATTAACACTAAATGAAATAGGAGTGGATTCTGCATATTCTTGCGGACGGTCATGAATGAAAATTTGGAGGAAGGAATAATTTGTTAGTAGTAAATTTAAATTAATGAAAATCTATATTTTCTGCAGTTTTCTGTCAGGGAACTCTAGCTCCTACTACAGGAGAATCTAATTCAACAGAGGAACAGTCTGAATAACAGTCTAAAAGGAGAAGGGGACGACAGAGGATGAGATGATTAGATGGCATCACCAACTCGATGCACATGAGTTTGGGTGAACTCCAGGAGTTGGTGATGGATAGGGAGGCCTGGCATGCTGCGATCATGGGGTTGCAGAGTCGGACACGACAGAGCGACTGAACTGAACTGAACTAGTAAAGCGGATTTTTTAGCAACATAATAGCAAAGCAATGGAGAATAAAGCTTATGTCCTTGGAACAAAAAGAAAAATAAAAGAAAAAGCTATTCAGAAACTGATCCTTTATAAAATAAGTACTAAAAGAAAATGTTTTAAAATCTCTGAATCTGATATTAATTTTATTTTCTCCTATCATTTACTTGAAAGAAGATAACCAAATAATATTAATATATAAAAAATGTTTATGCTTGGAATCCATTAAAATACAATAAGGAAAATTCATTGTATTGCTACAAATGTACACAGATTTTCCAGTCACTTTTGTTACCACTTGTTATACATTTAAAGATTTTGGGCACACAGTTAATTAATTTAATTCTTCATCTAAACCAGAATATCAATTCCTATGTGGTTCTGGCATACTCTTTCTATTTCTATGTAATTTTTCTTGGCTTTTTTTTTTTTTTTTTTTGGCCACATCGCATGGCACTGCAGAATCTTAGCTCCCTGACCAGGAACTCGGACTCCTGCAGGGCACCTCCAGGAAAATCCCATCTTGGGTATTATTTTCTTTTGCTCATTCCTTTTTCTCTACTACAATATTCAAGCAACTTTTTTCTAATTTCCATAAAATAAGATATGTATTGTGATTATTTCATTTGCTAAGAATATTCTTTCTTTCAGGCTCCCTAGATGGCTAACTGAAGAACACTTACTCAATATTATCTATGCAGAGAGTATGGTATTAAACACTGTTGGGATTAAAAAAAAAAATGATTCACACAAAACTTTGAAATCTTTTTGAAAAGGGCACACATAACAAATGTTGCAAATACTTGGTTGCCAGTGATAATTGCAAAATCAG
Source organism: Bos mutus (assembly GCF_027580195.1). Lineage (NCBI taxonomy): Eukaryota > Metazoa > Chordata > Mammalia > Artiodactyla > Bovidae > Bos > Bos mutus. The sequence continues at coordinate 94,956,380 of NC_091621.1, forward strand.
TAAAGCAATACCAAACGCAATGGGGCTTCTGGTAAGAGACAACCAGCAGAGCTGTACTACTCAGGAAAGGATATTCAAAGGCAGGAAGAAATTATTGGGTGAATGGAAAAGGATAAGGCACAGAGGTGAATGACCAGAGAAGAAAATGATGGCAACCAGAAACACAAAGTGTATTTCAGTGGAAATCAGAGAGCCATTTGGCTGAAATAAATCTTTCCAGTAGGAAAGAATTGGGAGATGTAGATAACAGATGGGCTTGAAGCCAGTCAGTCTATGAACAGGAAAACAAAGGTATTATGGGAGCTTCTCACAACAAACCATGGAAAATTCTTAAATAGATGGGAATACCAGACCACCTGACCTGCCTCGAGAAATCTGTATGCAGGTCAAGAAGCAATAGTTAGAACTGGACATGGAACAACAGACTGGTTCCAAATCGGTAAAGGAGTATGTCAAGGCTGTATATTGTCACCCTGCTTATTTAACTTATATGCAGAGTACATCATGAGAAATGCTGGACTGGATGAAGCACAAGCTGGAATCAAGATTGCCGGGAGAAATACCAGTAACCTCAGATATGCAGATAACACAACACTTTTGGCAGAAAGTGAAGAAGAACTAAAGAGCACTCTTGATGACAGAAAAAGCAGAGTGAAAAAGTTGGCTTAAAACTCAACATTCAGAAAACTAAGATCATTCCCATCGCTTCATGACAAATAGATGGGAAAACAATGGAAACAGTGACCTACTTTATTTTCTTGGACTCCAAAATCACTGCAGATGGTGACTTCAGCAATGAAATTAAAAGATGCTTGCTCCTTGGAAGAAAAGTCATGATCAACCTAGACAGCATATTAAAAAACAGAGACATTACTTTACCAACAAAGGTGAGTCTAGTCAAAGCTATGATTTATCTAGTATTCATATATGAATGTGAGGGTTGGACTATAAAGAAAGCTTAGCGCTGAAGAATTGATGCTTTTGAACTGTGGTGTTGGACAAGACTCTTGAGAGTCCCTTGGACAGCAAGGAGATCCAACCATTCCATCCTAAAGGAAATCAGTCCTGAATGTTCACTGGAAGGACCAGTGCTGAAGCTGAAATTCCCAACACTCTGGCCACCTGATGCAAAGAATGGACTCATCTGAAAAGACCCTGATGCTGGGAAGGATTGAAGGCAGGAGGAGAAGGGGATGACAGAGGATGAGATGGTTGGATGGCATCACTGACTCAATGGATATGAGTTTGAGTAAACTCTGGGAGCTGGGGATGGACAGGGAAGCCTGGCGTGCTGCAGTCCACGGGGTCGCAGAGTTGGACACAACTGAGCAACTGAACTGATCTGATGGAAGCTTCAGGAATTGCCTCTGGGATCAAACAGATCCTGTTCTAAATCTGGTTCAGCTACCTACCACCCGGGTTTCCACATCCATAAAATGCTGATAATAACAGCACCAGTCTCAAAGAGATTCTCTAAGCAATAAATTTTAACACTCTTCTCACAGGGCTTAACACATATCAAGAGTTTTTTTTTTTTTTTTTAAGGTTAAATCTGTTCTTATTGTTAGCCACGCTGAAGGGCCTGGATCGTGTGTCACTGTTAAAGAGGTCTTGGTGTAGAGCGATGTGATGCAGCACTCATTTGGTCGGTAATGAGCACTGTCCTGACCAAAGGGAGGGGGCCACTCTTCAGACAGACACTGTATGCAGCTCTCTTAACACAGTGTGAAGTCAATCCAACAACAGAGATTTGAATCAACTTCTTACCCAGCCACATCACCCCATTATACCCAAAGGCTTCCAGTACCAAGCTCTTATCCCCTTACCACTTACTCACAACTGTACGTTCCCAATATGCTCCAATATCTGCTAACCTTCACGCTGCAGTGAATATGGAACATGGGGCAAGAAAGACCTGGACTCAAATGCTGACTACATGTGTTCCTCCCGACAGGCTATTTCCTCTGAGCTCAATTTTTTTTCACATGTAATACATGCAAATAATAAAACCAACCTGGATATATTTTTATGAGGCTTAAATGAGACAAGCAAAGCAAAAGCAAACAGCACATCATCTAACACAGAATGCTAGGCATGTACTGTTATATAGTCAACACTGAAAACAATGCTATGAGGTACATGCTTCTGTTTAGTCACATTATATGAAAAACACTGAGGCTTAAAGAGATTAATCTGCCAAGTCACAGATGATATGTATGGCAGAGCATCAGAATCAAGCTGTCTGACTCCAGCACTGTCTCACTCCTCCCCACCTTCTCAAAACTCCACAAAGGTAATTACATTGACCAGTGTCAACCTCATCAGGCTCAGGACTGCCCTGACCATGTCATTCAGTCACTGCGAGAATGTCTTTGGTTGACATAAAAGCCATAATCAGAGGGAAATCCTTCACATTCTCTAGGAAGCTGCTTACTTATTATCACATTTTTTATCCCTTATACAAAAGACTAAGAGTCATTTTGATGGTATAGAGAGGACTTAAGAGTTAAGCTAAAGTCCCAACTGTTACCACATTCATGTCTCTTTTTTTTTCTTTCAGAATTAACATATTTTGATAAAAATTTTCATCTTCTGAACACATTCTGCCTTCTCCTCTCTGAGCTGCAATCTGACAAAACATGGTAATCAGGTTGGCTTATGCCTCAGTGTGAGCCTGAATTTCTTATGACCCACTCCTCTATTCACTCCTTATCAGTCTCTTCCTCAGTTGCTGTGCCATCAATAATTGTTCTCTACTCAACACAGTGTGTTCTTTTCTGTACCTGCTTCAACACTGGTCTGATCACTCTATTGTTTTTCTTGAGAAGCTTCCCATTACTTTGTTTCGACAACCCAAGGCCATTTTTTTCAACACAGTTTCCACAGAATATAAATGCACATGAAGTTGTTTACTTATTTCCCTTTGAGGACATATAACCAACACTTCACTGGGAAAAATAAGTCTCTCTACCTTTTCACAATGCAAAGAAGCCCTGTTATCTTTCACTTAACTGAGGAACTTAAACGCTCCTTAAAATACATGCTGTTAGGTCTGCTTTCACTGAGCAGACAAAAGGCATCTATTTAAAGTATGATTCATTCTTTCCTATGCCAGTACTGCCTTTTGTCTTTTTACATTTTCACCTGTCTCTTAAACTTCAGGAAAGAACAATGGTGACATCCACAGGGGCGATTTGTTTGTCCTGAACATCCTGCTGAGTTTGCCTGTCTCTAACAAGGATACATGCCTTTTCTACCTTGAAAAATAACTGGCAAGCTCTGATATTTTTCATGAGGTTGAACCTCTGACCCCTTCCCACAGTGCTGGGCCCTCCCCTGAGTTTCCTCATATTGGGCACGCCCTTCCTTTGAGCTCGCCCAGCAAGCAGATGAGCGCCTGCACCAAGAAGCCAGAAGACTCTATATTATCTTGACACTTCTACAATCCAAATGTAGAAAATATATGCATTATGAATCACATGATAGAGAAATCTGAGCAGTTTTTGACTTTAAGAATATACATTTACCAGGCCTTTCATGTTAGACTGGCACTAGCAATTTTTCACAAAGCTCATTTTAAAAAGTAACAATTTTAATTTCAATAATTGGTTTCTTGAGAATTTTATCTTCTTCTTTCACTTTTTACAAGAGAAGTTGTTATGATAGATATTTCTAGGAGGCAGGAATCCCTGTGCCTTAAGACATCTATTTGCACTTTAATCTGTAGTGTGATTAAGGGGATTACCTGAAACCTCGGGGGCAGCTCCAAATTTAAGTAAATAGTCAGAACATAATTGGGTAGATCTGTTTGTGTGGGCTCTGCTTCTCAAAAGTATTTCAGTTCCATCATAAGAATTAGCCTGTTCTATACTAGTTAAAAATATCTAATTGTTAAGCAACCAATAAAATACCCACCATATTCTCATTAAAACCCAGAACTAAACTGAGTCTAGATTAAGTAAGCAGAGGAAAGGCCAAGACAGAAGGAAATACCAAGACCCACTCAGAAGGCTGGATCCTCATGATGGCTAACTCAGCTTTCTGCAAGGAGGTACAATCCTTACACTAACAACCTGATCACTTTTATGAGATTTCTTACCAAAACCAGCTTTCTCTTTGTAGAGGAAAAATATAGGAATTGGTTTTAAGAGCAAAGATTCAGGAGCCAGGCTGCAGAAGTGTGGTTTCCAGGTTCTTCACTAATGATGCAGCATAAGTTATTTATCCTCCCTGTATCTCCACTATCACACTGAAAAATGTGGATAATAATGGTGTCAAATGGCACACAGAGTTGTTACATGGATTAGGCGAATTAGCATACATAAAACTCTTAAAGCAGTGTTTGAATATAATAAATGTTAGCTATTATTACTAATTATACTCAGTATATTCTAGAGGATTAATTATTGGAATTCAGTAGTTTATCCAATAAGAGAACAGTTACCTTTTAATTTAGCAGGTGTTCAATAAATGCTTGAGAAATTACATTCATTAAAGTGATGACATTTCATAAAACACTCTAGTATATAAGTTGATGGGCATGAAAGAAAGTTGACTATACCTGTAGATCAGATCAGATCAGATCAGTTGCTCAGTCGTGTCTGACTCTTTGCAACTCCATGAATCGCAGCACGCCAGGCCTGCCTGTCCATCACCAACTCCCAGAGTTTACTCAGACTCACGTCCATCAAGTCAGTGATGCCATCCAGCCATCTCATCCTCTGTCGTCCCCTTCTCCTGCCCCCAATCCCTCCCAGCATCAGAGTCTTTTCCAATGAGTCAACTCTTCATATGAGGTGGCCAAAGTACTGGAGTTTCAGCTTTAGCATCATTCCTTCCAAAGAAATCCCAGGGCTGACCTCCTTCAGAATGGAATGGTGGCTCTCCTTGCAGTCCAAGGGACTCTCAAGAGTCTTCTCCAACACCACAGTTCAAAAGCATCAATTCTTCGGCGCTCAGCCTTCTTCACAGTCCAGCTCTCACATCCATACATGACCACAGGAAAAACCATAGCCTTGACTAGACGAACCTTTGTTGGCAAAGTAATGTCTCTGCTTTTGAATATGCTATCTAGGTTGGTCATAACTTTCCTTCCAAGGAGTAAGCGTCTTTTAATTTCATGACTATACCTGTAACTCAGATGCAAAACCTCAAAACGTGAGATGAGTATTGATAAGAGTCACTCCCTAGGTTATCCAGACTTTTCAGATGTTCTCCGGGTCTATTATAGACTATGAGTTAAGGAGATCAAGACAAGGTGAAGCTGGAGCTTGTTATGGGTAGTACATAGATACTCTAATTCACTTCTGTGTGAAAACTGACTGTATGACCAGATTAACCAGAGGTTGACATATAAGTTGGGTGGAATAGATATGGTAATAAAAAAACATCCTATATATATATATATACATATATATATATATATATATACACAAAACACAGGACAGCATGGCCCCTGAGGAGACAGTGAAGGGAATGAGACCAAAGATAATGTTAAGGTAGACTTCAGCTCTACCAATACAGCTTCATTCCTTAGGTATGAAGCCAAAAAAGGATTGGAAATAAATATGACCATACATAGCATGGATGTTTGTTTTATTACTTTTTATGTCTACCTGTATATTTTAAGTCTTTCAGACCAAAAACAGGGGAAAAAGAAAAGCAGCCTTTATTACTTAAAGTGTCTTTCCTAAAAAATAAAAATAAAAAACTAATGATGTAAAAAATGACATCATGGTTTATGTAGAAAATCTGGAAGAACTGATAAAAAACTCCTAAAACTAATAAGCAATTATAGCAGGGTTGCAGGGTACAAGATTAATATATAAAAAGTCAAATGCTTTCCTATATTATCATTACCAGCAATGAACAAGTAGAATTTTAAATTAGAAATACAATACCATTTACATAAGTACCAAAAAATGAAATACTTTGGTACAAATATAATGAAATATGTACAAGAGGTATATGAGAAAAGCTACAAAACTCTGATGAATGAATTTAAAGAACTAAATAAATGGAGAGATAGCCCATGTTAACAAACAGGGAGACTCAATATTGGCAATATTTCAATTCTTCCAAAATTTACCTATAGATTCAATGCAATCCGATTTAAATTCCTGCAAGTTATACTGGGGATACTGACAAACTGATTCTAAAGTTTATATATGAGGCCAAAGACCCAGAATAGCCAACTCAACACTGAAGGAAAAGAATAAAATTGGAGGACTGACACTATCCAACTTCAGTAATTACAATAAAGCTACAATTGTCAAGACAGTACAGTACTAATTAAAAAAAAAAAAAGTTAGACAAGTAGATCAATGGAATGGAATAGAGAGCTCAGAATAAACCCACGTAAATACAGTCAATTGATCGACAAAAGAGCCTACAATGGAGCAAAAATAATCTTTGCAAAGAAAAAAATGGCAATGGAACAACTAAATATCTGCATGCAAAAAATATAAATAAATACAGACATAGATCTCCCACCCTTAACAGAAACGAACTCAAAGGGATCACAGATTTAAGTGTAAAACACAAAACTATGAAACTCTCAGAAGACATCCTAGGAGAAAACCAAGATTATGACAGTTGGTTATAGTGATGACTTTTTAGATAAAATACCAAAAGCACAATTCATGTAAGAAATAATTAATAAAATGAATTTCATTAATATTAAAAACTTCTTCCTTGTGAAAAATGTCAAGAAAATAAGGAAACAGGCCACAAACTGGAAGAAAATATTTGTAAAAGACACAGCTAGTAGAAAATTGTTACCTAAAACATACAAAGAATTCCTAAAACTCAACAATTAAAAAACAACCCAATTTAAAAACTGGTCTTAGCAGAGACCTTGCCAAAAAAAATACACAAATGGCAAATAAGCATATGAAAAGAAGCTCCACATCATATGTTATCAGGAAAATTAAAATAAAAACAATGAGTTAACACCTATTAGAACAGCCAAAACTGAAAACACGGACAACACCAGATGCTGATGGTGATTATGGAGCAACAGGAATTCTCATTCATTGCCAGTGGGAATGCAAAATGGTACAGCCACTTTGGAAAACAGTTTGGTGATTTCTTACAAAACTAAACATGATCTTACCATTAATTCAGATCAGTTGCTCAGTTGTGTCCAACTCTTTGCAACCCCATGGGCTGCAGCACTCCAGGCTTCCCTGTCCATCATCAACTCCAGGAGCTTCCTCAAACTCATGTCCATCAAATCAGTGATGCCATCCAACCAGCTCATCCTCTGTCATCCCCTTCTCTTCCTGTCTTCAATCTTTCCCAACATCAGGGTTTTTTCCTATGATCTTACCATGTGTGCATGCTAGGCTGACTCAGTCATATCCAACTCTGTGCAACCTTATGGACTGCAACGTGTCAGGCTCATTTGTCCATGGGATTTTCCAGGCAAGAATACTATGGTGGGTTTCTGTGCCCTCCTCCAGGGGATCTTCCCAACTCAGGGATCGAACTCACTTTTCCTACATCTACCGGCATTGGCACGTGAATTCTTTACCACTAGCACCACCTGGGAAGCCCTGATCTTACCATATGATCCACCAATTGCACTCCCTGGTATTCATCCAAAAGAATTAAAAATTTATGTCCACATAAAAACCTAAACACAGATACTACAGCAGCCTTATTCATAATTGCCAAAATTTGAAAACAACCAAGGTGTCTTCAGTAGATGAATGGATATATAATTATGGTATATTCGGGCAACACAATATCACTTGAGCGCTAAAAAAAAAAAGTATCAAACCATAAAAATGGAACAAATTTAAATGCACATTAACTAACCTAAAAAGGCTACATACTATATGATTCCAACTGTATGACATTCTAGAAAAGGTAAAAGACAATATGGAGACAATAAAAAACTATCTTACCTTATTATGGAGACAATAAGATGAATGATTGTCAAGGGCTGGGGAGGGGAGAGGATTAATAGATGGAGCACAGAGGATTTTTAGGGCAGTAAATTTCAAATGCAAATCCACTTTTTGTTACTCTAGGATCCATGCACCTAACCCCTGAGCATGCCATTGTTCCATCATTAAAGGTAAACAAGGTAAGAACTCTAGAATAACTTTTGGAGAAAACTGCATCAATAGAGGCCTTCAAGTTAGCACACAATTTTCCTTGTGTGAAAACTAAACTGTTTCTTAAATTCAAGCTCTAAGACTAAGAGTCTAATATATAGATTTGGTCAGAAATTATCTCTGCTAAAGTGAATTCTTGACAGCTAACAGCTGCAGTCTAATGCTAAACTGTGCTTGCTACATCACTTCTGAAAACACAGTCAACATTAGGTTGCAGAGCTACCAATCGATCATGCCAGAAAAAGATACTTATTTGGCATCTGCTCATTTTCTTTGCCAAGTAGAAAAGCAATTATCTGCACCAATACAAAATGCAACTGCTCGGGCACAATACACACAAGAAGTCATTATTTTAATCAGAAATTGGAAGTCAAAATTATAAGCTTAGCGTACTGAATTCATAACAGAAAGAGATTATTACCTCCATGAAGTTTTTCATTAATTTCTGTCCTTTGGAGGAAAATCATAAATTGATAAGTTTTAAATTAATTAAGGTGTGTATAAATAGCAGTTTCTCCCTATCATGGGCAAATGTACTCTTAGGTCACCTGTCAATTTTTCTTAAATATGAGAATTCTTCCAAAATTACAAAAATGTATAAAAAATATTTATATAAGATACTGTCTCAAAAGACAAAGAGAAAATACTGAACTTTCACATATATAGATTCAGGATTCAATTATGGTAAAAATCTCAGCATTATTGTTTTTAATTCTCAAAAGTTTAATAATTAACATTAACTAGTTTGAATTTTTAAATCTTCATACTTTAATAATTGGCTTTACGATCAGTCTTTTCTTACCTATAAATCTAAAAACAAGATGAGCCTGCCCTGCCCTGGTTGCCCTCCGTTACAGGGGCAGTCAGTCCCTTGGCATCTCTCCCAAGCTCCTCCATAACAGGGCTCCTGCCCACCTTCCCAGCCTCACCTGCAGTCCTTGTGTTCTGAGCTGTCTGTAGTTACACACGCACACACAAACTCTTCATGCACACTTTACAGGTACATAATACTACCTTTACAGCCTCTTGTGTCCTCCCTCCTGCTGTGCTTTATGCCTGAAAGACCACCCTCCCTTTCTCTAGCTCATCTTCTCATCTGTTAAAGACTCAGTTTCTACAAAACTTCCCAGGCAGACTAAGGTATCCTATTCTATGAGTCCCATGATTCAGTATACACACCTGCCACCCTCAGTAAGTTTATCTTTTTTATTTTCATGGCTTCCGCACTGGGATGTAAACTTATCCATGCTGGGCCAATGTGAATTTCTGTTTTTGAGAATTTGGAGTCAGAACACAAGAATTCCAGTCCATCTTGTACAGAGTATTGAACTGAGAGGCTCTACTGAGCCAGGACTGAGGTGGCCCTAAGAAAAGTCAGTCTTTAAGAACAGGAGGAAAGGAAAGCAACATGGATTTAAAAAAGCAAAAAAGAGACCACGAAGCCCCAAAAAGGTAAAAAAAATAAATGTTTTAAGTTTGCCAGTTTCTATGTCCAGAAATTAGGCTCAATAACCAGACTGGGGTGCCATTAGAGTTCAATGTATCTTTCTAATGAAAACCTCAATTTGTTTAAATAATTCCTTTAAAAATTTTATTCTTTGTAAGCAAATGATCACTATGACATTTGTATACAGTAAGTGTTTAATAAATGTTTATAAATCAAATGAATCAACCATCTCTGAAGGGTCACCAATTATGGTGTTTGTGAATGCACAGCTTTAATGACCTCTAAGACGGTTGAAGGCAAAAATACTTAGAAAGCAAAATTTAATCTTGTTTATATTGATATTTTTCATCAATACATTTGACTAAAGTTCCAAAGACCTAAGTACTTAAGAATTCAAGATGGAAAAGGAAAAGAAAATAGCAAAATGCACATTAGTGAAATTTCCTCCACAGTCTGCTTGGTCACTTATAAGCGGATACCATTATGGTATATCAATTGGGGTCAGCCTCCAACTCCCACACAAGTTCCAACTACATGCACACCAACGGAGTGGAGCAATTAAAGAGAAAAAGAAAAGTACAGCATAGCCTCATAAGAGTTTGACCAGAGTACCAAAGACATGAGACTACCTGTCTTCCTTGTGTCATTTCACAGATAAGAAAAACAAACATCCAGGGAAGTAAAACAACTGGCCCAAGGACCGGAGCAAAGCAGAATTGGAGCAGAACTCAGTTTACTTCCAACCAAGCCATGGCTACTTACACTACCGTGCATTTCTTTAAATCCAGCACAACCTAGGAAATAGTTCTTCTCTTTTGAATAATTCAGCAATTATACAATATTCAGATTTTTCACAAACAACAATGAGCACAATGATGTGAGTTTTATTGTTCAATTCATCATGTACTCTTAGTCATCGACTATTTTCACACATGTATTTTCTGTTTAAAAATATCTGGGAATTGGTGTCCAAACTCAACTTATCTTAAAGGTTTACCTAACCCATTGTGGCTATAAATTAAGCACTGTGAAGAAGAGAGAAACAAGGAACTCTCCTACAGGCTTGGTGGGAATGTGAAATGCTATAGTCACTATGGAGAACAGTATGGAGGTTCCTTAAAAACTAAAAATAGAGCTATAGTATGATCCTGAAATACTTCCCCTCAGCATGTATCTGGAGAAAAACTATAATTCAAAAAGATATATGCTATCTCAACATTCACTGCTATACTATTTACAATAGCCAAGGCATGGAAGCAACCTCAGTGTCCATCAACTGATGAAGGGTTAAGAAGGACATGGTATATTTACACAATGAAATGTCAATCAACCATAAAAAAGAATGAAATAATGCCATTTGCAGCAACATGGATGGATGTAGATATCATACCAAGTGAAGTAGGTCAGACAGAGAAACAACAAATATCATATGATATCACTTATATGTGGAATCTAAAAAAAAATGACACCAATTAACTTATATACAAAACAGAAATAGATCCACAGGCAAACAAACTTATGGCTACTAAGGGTAAGAGAGGGGAGGGATGAATTAGAAGTTTGGGACGAATAGATGTACATTGCTGCTGCTGCTGCTGCTGCTAAGTCACTTCATTCGTGTCCAACTCTGTGTGACCCCATAGACGGCCTCCTACCAGGCTCCTCTGTCCCTGGGATTCTCCAGGCAAGAACACTTCCTTCTCCAATGCATGAAAGTGAAAAGTGAAAGTGAAGTCGGCTCAGTCGTGTCCGACTCTTAGCGACCCCATGGACTGCAGCCTACCAGGCTCCTCCGTCCATGGGATTTTCCAGGCAAGAGTACTGGAGTGGGGTGCCATTGCCTTCTCCGCAGATGTACACTAATATATATAAAATAGATAACCAGCAAGGACCTACTGTATAGCACAGGGAACTATACTTAACACTTTGTAATAACCTATAAGGGAAAAGAATTTGAAAAAAATAGACATATATATATATGTATAACTGAATTACTTTGTTGTACACTTGAAACTAGCACAACATTGTAAGTCAACTATACTTCAATTTAAAAAAAAATTTCTAATAAAAAATTTTTTAAAAGAAGAGAGAAACAAACTGCATCGAGGTTATATGTAAAGTTTCTCCCTAACTCTACATGAAAACCAAAAGTACAGTTTTATAATTAAACAACTTTTAAATAAAAAATTTTTCATTATAAATGCAGTATGGAATAATGGTTTTCACAAAGTGACATTCCTCTCAAAACTCATAAAGAGAAAATTACTTAAGGGAACCAAAGATAGAGTACAAAAAGAAATCTATAATACAGACTTAACTGTCACGAAATAAAAGCTCTACCACTTGAAAAGTGAAACACATTGGTTATTCGTTAGGAACTGAGGCATGTCTAGCTCTTAACACAAGACACAAACATTATTCCTTCCCTCCGTTCAAGTCTGGCTGGTTGTTTGCATGTGGTTGTTTTTTTTTCCCTAAATGATTATATATGAATTGCCTTCATCCCCTAAAAACCCATACTATGTTCCCTTTAAACATTTTACCGATACTTTTAGAGGTTAAATCATTAAGAGCAAACCTTTAATGCCAGGCTCCTCATGGAGACTGTTGCTTAGGGTGATTTCAAAATCAATATGCATTTTCTAAGTTATATATAAAGTAGTAAAGATCATGGTTTCAGTAATGCAAAGAGTATTAAAAATTCATAAATCTACAACATGAAACACATTTTCCTATATGGCTATAAGGTCATCAATCTAAAACCTAGTGAATTGTTTTTATTAAAGTAATGTTTTATTCAATAGTAATTCTAAATACATAATTTTTTTAATTAAAAAAGTCTGCTCTTAGTTCCAGAAACTAATAATAATAACTCTAAGTACACAACTTATAATGAGGATGGTATTTACCAGTTAAGAATGTGTTAACACAGGCATTCTGTTTTCCTGCTAAATTTTGATAAACTGTTCACCTTTGCTATAAGAATGCTTTTCTCTTTTACAATCATTTTCCTCTAAAGTACTATAAGCTCATAAAAAGAGGAAAAAAATAACTAAATATCATAAACAAATAAAATCAAGACTATACCACTTCCATAAATACAGCAAAGGAAAAGTGATCACTATAAAATGATTTCTAAACAGTAATTCTTCCACACTGGCTTTGGCATAAAACATGGTGGTCACGAAAGCTAAGTCCTAGCCCTACCATTTATGAAAAGCCACATCTAAAAGCCATGTTAAGCTCTTTTCATGTATTCACTCATTGTTCCTCACAATAACCCAATAGAGCATTTTTTCAGTATTTTTTCCAAGCATTTACATTTTAAAAATTCCGTCACATTTAATCTAGAAAACATAGTACCAGTTCAAAACTCATGGCAGACAATTTTCAGAGCAACAAACTGGAAATCCCACCAAATTACCTGAAACCATCATGATATATTGCCTACTGTAGAATAATGTTCTATGAAAGAATTATCTATGTACACTCTGTTTACAAAGTTAAGATGAACTGATACTGCTTTTATTGCAGTCATTCTACAACCTCTCAGCAGGCTACATTAAAAAAGATAAATTTAAAAAATTTAGCTGGATGACAGTTGCATTAACTAAAAGAGCAAAGAAACTGGCAGCAAACTCCCTAAAACACCGTAAGAGCCCTACCTGTGTTCTGCAAAAGAAGGGAGAGACGTTTGGTGTCCTTGAAGTCACACAGGCTCTAACCCACATAGGACAGAGATCGAGTATCCATATGGTGGCTGATGAGCTGATGGAAAACGAGTCCTGGCATCCTCTTCTAAGAGCTTACTGAGGCAGTGACACAACTGGATGCCAACCAGAAATGCCTACATTCTGATAGTTTTCTCTTTCAACATATGTCCCCATGCATCCAATTGGAAAGCAGATGCCCAAGCTTGATTGCTCTCCACTGAGAAAGGAAAGAACTTATCATCCACTGACTCAAATTCACAGGGGATAGAAGACTGCCAAGAATTGGTATCCAGTCAAGATTAAGCAGAATGAACCAGGGTCTGTCAGCAGTTAGGAACTCTACCAAGTGCTATCCATAAATTAAAAAGAATTTTGCCTCTTTAGCATGTGATTTATTTGGAAGAAGCTTTTAAGCGCTAAGTTCTGAATGAAGCCAAGAGACACTTTATTGAAATGATTCATTTTAGTTCAGTTCAAGCTGAGTTCAGTTCAAGAAGCAAAGCAAATTTCAATAAGCTTTGAGACAAACTTATCAAAGTAATTCCTGCTCTCCCATATACTCTGGGTCTGGTTCAGAAGGAATAACATCACCGTCAACTAGTGGTTAGGAAACAGAAAGAGAAAAAACTCTCTTCTAATTCTCTATGCACAGAAATGAACACCTCTCTGGTAAATTCCACATTCAAGAAAAGCTACTTTAAAAGAACTTGGGAGCCAAGCTTTGGTAGATTAAACCCCCAAAGGATATTAAAGACGTATTAATGACACTGTATCAATAAACAGTTCAAAATTAAGAAGCCTGATAACACTGACAGTTCATTTGAAAAATAACTTTTTTATCTAAGATTTAAAAAATAAATTTCCCACTATTTCCATCATTCCTATATCAAAACAGCACTGTTCACCCTTCCTAGTAAAATGTGTCCTTCTCTGTAGGACAAATGCCTGCAGCCATTACCCACCTTCCTTCTCCAGACCCTTTCCAGCCACTAAGCCTGTCTGCGGTTCAGTCACACCGGGAGCCACTATAGGATCTCAGTAAAAGCTACAGTCAGCTCAGTACATTAAAAAGAAATTGACAAACTATGAAAAAGTCCGGGGGTGTATGGAACAAAGGTAAGAAGAGGATATCCTTTGGATATTATATACAAAAGATAGAATCAGGAGTGTAAACAGTTATAAAGTTGTTTTAATAAGAAATAACTCTGGCAGTAGTTAGGCTAGTTAATCAGGTCATTGTCTTTATAAAATACAGCCTGGGAGTTACTGCTTTCTTGGGTCCACTGTCATCACGTGCCAAATAAGTCATAGTGATCTGGCTGCAGCCACCTAAGAACTACACCTGAAGACGGAAGTATTTACACCATTGAAGAAGACATAGAATTCCATAGCAAAGCAAAGGAAATGAGGAAAAATGAAGAGCAGTGAAAGATTTCACCTTTAAACAAGGCAAAGGAAATGAGGAAAAATGATCAACAGCAGTGGAAGAATTCACCAAGTCTCTATAAAATAAGATCTGAGTTCAAATCCACTTCCATGAGGTGTCTGTGTTCTTAAGGTGGGTTCATCACTAGGTTTATACTTGCATTAAGAGATTTTAAAGTAGGAAAGGGGGTTTCTCAATATTAACCTGCAAACTTCACTTTTTACTGTTGGAGGTATTTTCCCTGTAGATTATTAGTTAACTCCACCCCTCTTTCATTTGGTTATTTCATTTATTAAAGCAGTAACTGAATGAAATTGAAAATGGCTCACCTGAGATCAGTCAGCCAGAAAAGTGTGTAAAATGGTTGGGGGGAGAGCCCAATTATTCACAAGTAATACAGATGGCTTTCAACATAGATCTGTTGCTGTAATCTGAAAATATCATTTCATTAGCTTACTAAGTTTCTCCCAAAGCTGACATGAGGCTATTTTCTTTAAATTTTATTTTATTTTTAAACTTTACAATATGTATTGGTTCTGCCATATATCGAAATGAATCCGCCACAGGCATACATGTGTTCCCCATCCTGAACCCTCCTCCCTCCTCCCTCCCCATACCATCCCTCTGGGTCGTTCCAGTGCACCAGCCCCAAGCATCCAGTATCGTGCATCGAACCTGGACTGGTTACTCGTTTCATATATGATATTATACATATTTCAATGCCATTCTCCCAAATCATCTACCCTCTCCCTCTCCCACAGAGTCGAAAAGACAGTTCTATACATCAGTGTCTCTTTTGCTGTCTCATATACAGGGTTATTGTTACCATCTTTCTAAATTCCATATATATGAGTTAGTATACTGTATTGGTGTTTTTCTTTCTGGCTTACTTCACTCTGTATAATAGGCTCCAGTTTCATCCACCTCATTAGAACTGATTCAAATGATTCAAACTGATTCAAATTTAAAGGCTCAGTAATACTTCATTGTGTATATGTACCATAGCTTTCTTATCCATTCATCTGCTGATGGACATCTAGGTTGCTTCCATGTCCTGGCTATTATAAACACTGCTGCGATGAACATTGGGGTACACGTGTCTCTTTCCCTTCTGGTTTCCTCAGTGTGTATGCCCAGCAGTGGGATTGCTGGATCATAAGGCAGTTCTATTTCCAGTTTTTTAAGGAATCTCCACACTGTTCTCCATAGTGGCTGTATTAGTTTGCATTCCCACCAACAGTGTAAGAGGGTTCCCTTTTCTCCACATCCTCTCCAGCATTTATTGCTTGTAGACTTTTGGATCACAGCCATTCTGACTGGCGTGAAATGGTACCTCATAGTGGTTTTGATTTGCATTTCTCTGATAATGAGTGATGCTGAGCATCTTTTCATGTGTTTGTTAGCCATCTGTATGTCTTCTTTGGAGAAATGTCTATTCAGTTCTTTGGCCCATTTTTTGATTGGGTCATTTATTTTTCTGGAATTGAGCTGTAGGAGTAGCTTGTATATTTTTGAGATTAGTTGTTTGTCAGTTGCTTCATTTGCTATTATTTTCTCCCATTCTGAAGGCTGTCTTTTCACCTTGCTTATAGTTTCCTTTGTAGTGCAGAAGCTTTTAAGTTTAATTAGGTCCCATTTGTTTATTTTTGCTTTTATTTCCAATATTCTGGGAGGTGGGTCATAGAGGATCCTGCTGTGATGTATGTCGGAGAGTGTTTTGCCTATGTTCTCCTCTAGGAATTTTATAGTTTCTGGTCTTACATTTAGATCTTTAATCCATTTTGAGTTTATTTTTGTGTATGATGTCAGAAAGTGGTCTAGTGTCATTCTTTTACAAGTGGTTGACCAGTTTTCCCAGCACCACTTGTTAAAGAGATTGTCTTTAATCCATTGTATATTCTTGCCTCCTTTGTCAAAGATAAGGTGTCTATATGTGCGTGGATTTATCTCTGGGCTTTCTATTTTGTTCCATAGATCTATATTTCTGTCTTTGTGCCAGTACCATACTGTCTTGATGACTGTGGCTTTGTAGTAGAGCCTGAAGTCAGGTAGGTTGATTCTTCCAGTTCCATTCTTCTTTCTCAAGATAGCTTTGGCTATTCAAGGTTTTTTGTATTTCCATACAAATTGTGAAATTATTTGTTCTAGCTCTGTGAAGAATACCATTGGTAGCTTGATAGGGATTGCATTGAATCTATAAATTGCTTTGGGTAGTATACTCATTTTCACTATATTGATTCTTCCAATCCATGAACATGGTATATTTCTCCATCTATTAGTGTCCTCTTTGATTTCTTTCACCAGTGTTTTATAGTTTTTTCTATATATAGGTCTTTAGTTTCTTTAGGTAGATATATTCCTAAGTATTTTATTCTTTCCGTTGCAATGGTGAGTGGAATTGTTTCCTTAATTTCTCTTTCTGTTTTCTCATTATTAGTGTATAGGAATGCAAGGGATTTCTGTGTGTTGATTTTATATCCTGCAACTTTACTATAATCATTGATTAGTTCTAGTAATTTTCTGGTGGAGTCTTTAGGGTTTTCTATGTAGAGGATCATGTCATCTGCAAATAGTGAGAGTTTTACTTCTTCTTTTCCAATTTGGATTCCTTTTATTTCTTTTTCTGCTCTGATTGCTGTGGCCAGAACTTCCAAAACTATGTTGAATAGTAGTGGTGAAAGTGGGCACCCTTGTCTTGTTCCTGACTTTAGAGGAAATACTTTCAATTTTTCACCATTGAGGATAATGTTTGCTGTGGGTTTGTCATATATAACTTTTATTATGTTGAGGTATGTTCCTTCTATTCCTGCTTTCTGGAGAATTTTTATCATAAATGGATGTTGAATTTTGTCAAAGGCTTTCTCTGCATCTATTGAGATAATCATATGGTTTTTATTTTTCAACTTGTTAATGTGGTGTATTACATTGATTGATTTGCGGATATTGAAGAATCCTTGCATCCCTGGGATAAAGCCCACTTGGTCATGGTGTATGATCTTTTTAATGTGTTGTTGGATTCTGATTGCTATAATTTTGTTAAGGATTTTTGCATCTATGTTCATCAGTGATATTGGCCTGTAGTTTTCTTTTTTTGTGGGATCTTTGTCAGGTTTTGGTATTAGGGTAATGGTGGCCTCACAGAATGAGTTTGGAAGTTTACCTTCCTCTGCAATTTTCTGGAAGAGTTTGAGCAGGATAGGTGTTAGCTCTTCTCTAAATTTTTGGTAGAATTCAGCTGTGAAGCCGTCTGAACCTGGGCTTTTGTTTCCTGGAAGAGTTTTGATTACAGTTTCAATTTCCGTGCTTGTGATGGGTCTGTTAAGATTTTCTATTTCTTCCTCGTTCAGTTTTGGAAAGTTGTACTTTTCTAAGAATTTGTCCATTTCTTCCACGTTGTCCATTTTATTGGCGTATAATTGCTAATAGTACTCTCTTATGATCCTTTGTATTTCTGTGTTGTCTGTTGTGATCTCTCCATTTTCATTTCTAATTTTATCGATTTAATTTTTGTCCCTTTGTTTCTTGATGAGTCTGGGTAATGGTTTGTCAATTTTATTTATCCTTTCAAAGAATCAGCTTTTGGCTTTGTTGATTTTTGCTATGGTCTCTTTTGTTTCTTTTGCATTTATTTCTGCCCTAATTTTTAAGATTTCTTTCCTTCTGGGGTTCTTCATTTCTTCCTTTTCCAGTTGCTTTAGGTGTAGAGTTAGGTTATTTATTTGACTTTTTTCTTGTTTCTTGAGGTATGCCTGTATTGCTATGAACTTTCCCCTGAGGACTGCTTTTACAGGGTCCCACAGGTTTTGGGTTGTTGTGTTTTCATTTTCATTCGTTTCTATGCAAATTTTGATTTCTTTTTTTATTTCTTCTGTGGTTTGTTGGTTATTCAGCAGTGTGTTGTTCAGTCTCCATATGTTGGAATTTTTAATATTTTTTCTCCTGTTATTGAGATCTAATCTTACTGCATTGTGGTCAAAAAAGATGATTGGAATGATTTCAATTTTTTTGAATTTACCAAGGCTAGATTTATGACCCAGGATGTGATCTATCCTGGAGAAGGTTCCATGTGCGCTTGAGAAAAAGGTGAAATTCATTGTTTTGGGATGAAATGTCCTATAGATATCAATTAGGTCTAACTGGTCTACTGTATCATTTAAAGTTTGTGTTTCCTTGTTAATTTTCTGTTTAGTTGATCTATCCATAAGTGTGAGTGGGGATTAAAGTCTCCCACTATTATCGTGTTATTGTTAATTTCTCCTTTCATACTTGTTATCATTTTCCTTACATATTGCAGTGTTCCTGTGTTGGGTGCATATATATTTATAATTGTTATATCTTTTTCTTGGACTTATCCTTTGATCATTATGTAGTGACCATCTTTGTCTCTTTTCACAGCCTTTGTTTTAAAGTCTATTTTGTCTGATATGAGTATTGCTACTCCTGCTTTCTTTTGGTCCCTATTTGCATGGAAAATCTTTTTCCAGCCTTTCACTTTCAGTCTGTACGTGTCCCCTGTTTTGAGGTGGGTATCTTGTAGACAACATATGTAGGGGTCTTGTTTTTGTATCCATTCAGTCAGTCTTTGTCTTTTGTTTGGGGCATTCAACCCATTTACATTTAAGGTAATTACTGATAAGTATGATCCTGTTGCCATTTACTTTATTGTTTTGGGTTCGAATTTATACCCCATTTTTGTGTTTCCTGTCTAGAGAATATCCTTTAGTATTTGTTGGAGAGCTGGTTTGGTGGTGCAGAATTCTCTCAGCTTTTGCTTGTCTGAAAAGCTTTTGATTTCTCCTTCATACTTGAATGAGATCCTTGCTGGGGACAATAATCTGGGATGTAGGTTATTTTCTTTCATCATTTTAAGTATGTCTTGCCATTCCCTCCTGGCTTGAAGAGTTTCTATTGAAAGATCAGCTGTTATCCTTATGGGAATTCCCTTGTGTGTTATTTGTTGTTTTTCCCTTGCTGCTTTTAATATTTGTTCTTTGTGTTTGATCCTTGTTAATTTGATTAATATGTGTCTTGGGGTGTTTCACCTTGGGTTTATCCTGTTTGGGACTCTCTGGGTTTCTTGGACTTGAGTGATTATTTCCTTCCCCATTTTAGGGAAGTTTTCAACTATTATCTCCTCAAGTATTTTCTCATGGTCTTTCTTTTTGTCTTCTTCTTTTGGGACCCCTATGATTCGAATGTTGTAGCGTTTAATACTGTCCTGGAGGTCTCTGAGATTGTCCTCATTTCTTTTAATTCGTTTTTCTTTTTTACTCTCAGATTCATTTATTTCTACCATTCTATCTTCTAATTCACTAATCCTATCTTCTGCCTCTGTTATTCTACTATTTGTTGCCTCCAGAGTGTTTTTGATTTCATTTATTGCATTATTCATTATATATTGACTCTTTTTTATTTCTTCTAGGTCCTTGTTAAACCTTTCTTGCATCTTCTCAATCCTTGTCTCCAGGCTATTAATCTGTGATTCCAATTTGATTTCAAGACTTTGGATCAATTTCACTATCATTATTTGGAATTCTTTGTCAGGTAGATTCCCTATCTCTTCCTCTTTTGTTTGGTTTGGTGGGCATTTATCCTGTTCCTTTATCTGCTGGGTATTCCTCTGTCTCTTCATCTTGTTTAAATTGCTGAGTTTGGGGTGTCCTTTCTGTATTCTGGCAGTTTGTGGAGTTCTCTTTATTGTGGCATTTCCTCACTGTGTGTGGGTTTGTACAGGTGGCTTGTCAAGGTTTCCTGGTTAGGGAAGCTTGTGTTGGTGTTCTGGTGGGTGGAGCTGTATTTCTTCTCTCCGGAGTGCAATGAAGTGTCCAGTAATGAGTTATGAGATGTCTATGGTTTTGGGGTGATTTGGGGCAGCCTGTATCTTGATGCTCAGGGTTGTGTTCCTTTGTTGCTGGAGAATTTGCTTGGTATGTCTTGCCCTGGAACTTGTTGGCCCTTGTGTGGTGCTTGGTTTCAGTGTCGGTATGGAGGCGTTTGATGAGCTCCTGTTAATTAATGTTCCTTGGAGTCAGGAGTTCCCTGGAGTCAGGGTTTGGATTTAAGCCTCCTGCTTCCAGTTACTGGTCTTATTTTTACAGTAGTTTCAAAACTTCTCCTTCTATACAGCACCATTGATAAAACATCTACGTTAAAGATGAAAAGTTTCTCTACCGTGAGGGTCACCCAGAGAGGTTCACAGTGTTACATGGAGAAGAGAAGAGGGAGGAGGGAGTTAGGGGTAACCCGAATAAGATGAGGTGGAATCAATAGTGGAGAGAGTGGACTAGCCAATAATCACTTCCTTATGTGCACTCCACAACTTGACTGCTCAGAGATGTTCATGGAGTTATACAGAGTTATAATTGTTATATCTTATCCTCTGTCTCCTGAGGAAGGAGGAAGGAGGAAGGAGACAGAGGTGGCCAGAAGGATAAAAGGGGGGAATGAAAAGGAGGGAGACAGATCCAGCCAGTAATCAGTTCCTTAAGTGTTCTCCACAGTCTGGAACACAGAAATTCACAGAGTTGGGTAGAGTAGAGAGGGGTTAGGGAGGAGACACAGGCGACCTGGTGGAGAAAAAGGAGAGTCCAAAGGGAGACAGAGCAGTTAAGCCAGTAATCTCGTTCCCTAGTGAAAAATGGGTACTGAAGATTGGGTTCTTAAAGGTACAAAATTGGTAACAAATACATAAAAGCAAAAATTAAAAATCTAGAGTTTAGAATTTTAAAAATATGATGTTAAAGAAAAGAAGAAGGAAAAGAAAGAGAGGAAAAAAATAAACAAAAACAAACAATGTCACAAAATTTATAAAGAAAATACAGGTACAAAATTGATATCAAATACCAAAAAGCATAAATTAAAAATCTAGAGTAGAGTTTGGAATTTCAGATATACAATGTTATATAAAAGAAGAAGAGAAAGAAACAGGAAAAAAAAAAAGTCACAGAAATTATTAAAAAAACTATAGGTACAAAATTGATAACAAATACCAAAAAGCTAAAATTAAAAATCTAGAGTAGAGTTTGGAATTTCAAAAATACAATGTTAAAGAAAAGAAAAAAAAAAAAAACAAGATCAAAAAATTATAAAAAATATATATATGAAGTTTGCTGAAAAAAAAATAGGTCTTTTTTTTTTCAAAGTCAAAGTAATAGGTTATAAAAGTGAAAATTAAAGGAATAATAGAGGACTTAAAATTTTTTAAAAATAAAAAAAAAAAGAAAGAAAGAATGATCGTAAAAATAGTAAAAATATATCGAGGACTTTCTCTGATTTTGTTGTGAGTATTGTGGGTTCAGCTCATTTTTGGCTAGTTCCTTGGTCCGACTTTTATTTCTCAAGATCTATAGGCCCCTTCCTATGCAGTCGGTAGTAACCACAGGGTTTTAATCTATTGCCTGTAGCTTCCAAGGCGGTCCCCTCTGTCATAGCTTCTTCTGTTTGCTGGACTCTTCAGTGTCTGGTTTCCGCCCTGACACAAAGGGGACGGTGGAGGACGCTGTTTTTTTTTTTCTTTTCAGGCTCACATGTTCAGTCGCGCTGTGGGGAGGGAGGGAGGGATGCTGCAAACAAGTAACACTGGCGTGCGCTTGCAGTGCCTCAGCCACACTGGGTCTGCCCCCCATTCACGGCGCGTGTAGCCTCCCTGCCCACAGGGCTCAGGCTCTAGGCTGCTCCACTGGGAACCATCCGTGGCCAGCCCTGGGCTGCTTGCACCTCCCAGGTCTAAGCCGCTCAGGTTCAGGCACTCGGGTAGTCCTCAGAGGCGCAGACTTGGTTGGGCCTGCGTTTTGTGCCCTTCCCAGGCCCGAGCAGCTCAGGTGATGAGGTGTTTGGCGAGCGTGATTGCTGCGACTTATCGCCTCCCCGCCGCTCGGTTATCTAGGTGTACAACTGGCACACCTTCTCAGGCGGCTGTTGACCGTCCAGACCCCCAAGAAGTTTTAGTTAGCAAAGAAGCCTGCTTACAGTTTTGTAGATAATGTCTCTCTGGGGCTGCGATTGTCCCCTTCCGGCTCTGGCTGCCTGTCACCAGAGGAGGACGGTCTGTAGCCGGCTATCTCTGTACAGTACTTTGTTCCATGCATGGGCCTTGCGGTGTCTTAGGTTAGGGCTGGCTTTTTGCGTGGTAGATATCCCACAGTCTGGTTTGCAAGCCCAAATTATTTCACTCAGATAGCGCTCGGGGTATTCAGGCCAGATCCTTGCGATGCAGCCCTCCCCGCGCCTCCCTGCCCAGCCCCTGCTTGCTAATGGCGGATGCAGGCGTCTGCGCTGCTTTTCCGCTGGGGGAGTTACCTTAGGGCTCGTAATCTGTGGGTTTTAATTGTTTACTTATTTTTCCTCCCTGTTATGTTGCCCTCTGTGCTTCCAAGGCTCGGCACAGATTCGGCAGTGAGAAGGTTTCCTGGTGTTTGGAAACTTCTCTCTTTTTAAGACTCCCTTCCCGGGATGGAGCTCCATCCCTCCCTCTTTTGTCTCTTTTTTTGTCTTATATATTTTTCCCTACCTCCTTTCGAAGACATGGGTTGCTTTTCTGGGTGCCTGATGTCCTCTGTCGGCATTCAGAAGTGGTTTTGTGGAATTTACTCGGTGTTTAAATGTTCTTTTGATGAATTTGTGGGGGAGAAAGTATTCTCCCTGTCCTACTCCTCCGCCATCTTAGCTCCTCCTTCCTGACATGAGGCTATTAATAATGATCTGAAACACTTTTGCCCTACTCACAAGATCAATGTGTAGAAAGTTCAAAATCTGACTTCAGGAGTTTAATCTACAAAACATTTCTTACTTCAGGGAAGAAGAGTACAGGGCAGTGTCTACAGAAGTAGGACTGCAGCCCACCAGGCTCCTCGCTCTGGAATTCTCCTGGCAAGAATACTGTAGTGGATTACCATTCCCTTCTCCAAGGGATCTTCCTGATTCAGGGATTAAATCCAGGTTTCCTGCACTGTAAGCAGGTTTTTTACCATCTGAGCTACCAGGGAAACCCCAAAGTATTAAAACAACACTTAAAAGGTCAGTAATACATTCCACCAGTAAAGGGCAAAATATTTATATGCCTTTCTAATTCCCCTGAATTTAATGACTTCACAGTTTCACTTTAGTGACAACCTGTTCTCTTTAATAAACTTGTATTTATTTGCAGGCCTCTGTGCAAGCAATACAATAAAGACTTTTAAAACACACTGAACTGAAAAATCTAACCACTGTCTTACCCACAAAGATTGAAAACGAGCCCATTTTAAGTAAAAACACCATGATCATCATCCAGCTAAGTTCCATAAGGGCAGGGCTTTGTTCACTTCACTATCATATATTTTCAGCACCCAAAACAGTGCCTGATCATAGGAGGCATTTGGTAAATACTGACAGAATGAATGATTCATGACAGATGTCACAGAGCAGCAGAATAAAGACAGCTCTTGGGCCAAGAACTCTCTTCGATACCAATCGCAATCACTGTAAAAATGACTACATATAGTTATAGAAACAGATGTGAGTTATGAGAATAAGATTTCAGGTAGAATTCACTGAGTTTTCTAAGGTGAAAAGGAAAGGATATTCATATGTGAATGAACTGTATGTAATGAAGAGGGTGGGAGAAGGAAGATTTACATTTCTCACTTCACATGGAGCAACTGGGCAAAAGATGGAATCAACTGAAATTTCATCTGATTCCAGAGTGTCTACCCTAAGTCCTAGGTTCACTGCACTTGCCACTTGCTACCTATAAGACAATCACTAAGCCATACAGAAAAACAGGCAACTAAGTAAATGACTGACAGCACGATTTTTCCCTGGGCTGGGATGGTCCCCCTGTGTTTGGTAACTTCTGAATACATTTTATCCAATAGTATGTATGTTGGGGAAGCACACTGATTGAAACCGCCCACCCTGGCCAGGCACCATAGTAACTATTTGCATGAGTTGTTTTATGACAGGAAATCCTGACAAGGAATATGGAACTAATAAGCCACCACCAACAGGAAGAGTTCGGGAAAGGTCTAAAGGAGACACCGTGTGTCCTTCCACTTCCCAGAATCCCTCTTGCTAGCATCCATCTTGGCTGAGCAATGCGTGCACCACCAGGAAAGACTCTGAATTAGAATGATTGGCCAAAGACCACGCGGAAACTAATCCCATCACCATAAAACCTGAGACTGCAAGCCACGCAGCAGAGCAGTTCTCCTGGGTTTTCTTACCCTACTGCTCTCCACCCAGGTGCCATTTCCCAATAAAATCTCTTGCTTTGTCAGCACATGTGTCCCTCGGACAATTCATTTCTGAGTGTTAGACAAGAGCCCAGTTTCAGGCCCTGGAAGGTGTCCGCCTTCCTGCAACATGTAGACTAATTTCTGTCAGCCTAATGCCATCCATGCAATGCAAATACATACTAGCAAGAAAAAAAAATCCATAAAAACACATTCCTTGCCTGTATACTGCAGGTTCACCAGTTTCAGTGTTTAGAAAGTCACATTCCAGTGTTTAGAAAGTCATAAAGAATAATAATATTTATAATTCTGAACTACTACTAATGATGCTGCTGGCTGCCAGACCAAATGGCCACTGTGTGCCAGGCACTTATTTACAGACTTATTACCTGCTTATTACTATAGCTCTGAGTCCTGACAAGCAACCTTTGAGTAAAATGTTACAATTAGTTCCCCTTTTGGGGAGATGAGAAAACTGATGTTCTCAGAGATAAAATAACTTATCCAGGACCTACTAAGTGAAGGATTCATGATTTAAACACTATCCACAGAGATCTTCAGAACTAAGATAACATTGCCTCTTTGAGCTTTTATTTTCTTTACCTGATCACCTTCTGAAAAAAGGACAAGCATAGTTTTTAAAACTAATTTTGATATTAATCAAATTTATAGTCAAATACATGATACCTTTCCTTTCCAGAGAAGGAAAATACATGACAAGTTTCCTCTCAAGGAAGGATAATGGTCCTTCTTGCTCACAAACATGTTGACTTAGTAAGATCCTGACCCAGTTCCCATCGTATTGTGTACTGCTCTCCAAGCATCATTCTTTCTAAATAGACTGGGGCTCGGAGTTAGAAAAAAAATTTTTTTTTAAGCATATCACCTAATTCAATGTATAAGCACCAACAGTCTATATTAAAGCCAGTCAGGAGAGGCCTCATTTGTGGACCCACAGATGGCTGCAAGAATCTTCTATCCCTGAGAGCTGAGCAGGGAGGCCAGCTGCACAGAGCATGACATCACTGCCCTGCCTCCTCCCCAAGGCCAAGTTCTCACCTGGGATTCTAGACTTCAGAGCACAGCAAACAGGCAAAGCACGGGATTAGTGGCTGTGCAGTTGTAATTCCAATCCTGACTTTACCACTTACCAACTATGTAAATGTGTTAAATGACCATTTAAGCTAAGATCTTCCATTTCCACCTGATAAGCAAACTATAAGATTTACCCTAAACAAATGTTGTGATGGCTGCATGGAATACCACGTAGGAAGGGCTAGCCCACTTCCTGGTACCTAGTGATAGATAACAGATGTAAAGCTTTCTTCCCCTCCTGAAGGACCTTCTTCACTGGAGTACTGAAGCTCACATTGTTCTATAAGAAATGACTATTAAATTTTCTGGAATTTTGCAAGCCAGTTATTAAATACAGCCATTATTTAAAATTAAATTAAATAACTTATAATAAATTATATGTATATATATTCTATATTTATATCAGTTATAATATTATATATCTTTTATAATAAAATGAATTACATAAGCTTAAATAAATCAAGCTAAAAATGAAGGTAATGAGTACACAAATCATATCATTTCCTAATCAGTTTCCTTCATTTTACTTTTGTCTATGCTCCTGAGATTATTTACATCTACAGTTTATTGGGCAGTAGAAATGCTTCAAGATGGTGGGCTATGGCACACCTCTCCCAACTCCAGTTTCAGCTATGTCATGTTTGTAGCTTCAAATCAGCCAGGGTAGGAGTTACATGGAAATCTGTAAACACAACAAGTGAGGATTTACTTTCTTTGGACAGCCAATGATTAAGCATTACCAGCACACCACTGGTATGCGTACTTCATCTTATTCCTTTTTGCTCCTGCACTTACCTCTATATTCTCTACAAGTTATTTACATACATACACACACACATCCATTAAATTTAAAATAAAATGAAAACAAAAACCTCACATGCCTGCAGTTAACAGGCATGTTAACTGCCTGTTAACATTTCTTTATTGCCAAATTTACTAAAATGTTCTGCTGCTCCTGCTGCTGCTGCTAAGTCACTTCAATCATGTCCGACTCTGTGCGACCTCATAGACAGCAGCCCACCAGGCTCCCCCGTCCCTGGAATTCTCCAGGCAAGAACACTGGAGTGGGTTGCCATTTCCTTCTCCAGTGCATGAAAGTGAAAAGTGAAAGTGAAGCCGCTCAGTCGTGTCTGACCCTCAGTGACCCCATGGACTGCAGCCTACCAGGCTCCTCCGTCCATGGGATTTTCCAGGCAAGAGTACTGGAGTGGGGTGCCATCGCCTTCTCTGACTAAAATGTTCTATTTTTGCTTAATTTCAATACTTTCTTACCATCTACCCATTAATTTATTCATTTCACAAATACTTGCACAACTACGATTAACTAGACACTATAAGAGGATCTGGGGATACAACTGAGAGCAGAAGCCTATACAATCGGATCTGTATGGAACTCAGTCACTGTATGTACACAGTCCGACTGGTGGAAGTCAGTCACACTGCAGCCTGCCTTCTGTCCCTTCATGAGAGTCTCCAATGATCTATTTATTCTTTTTTCTTCTCCTTTGCCTTCCTTAAAATATTTACAATTTCCCCAGATGTTTTGCCCTCTTTTTTTCATACCCGGTACTAAAGAGTCAAGATTAGTTCAAGGTTTTGACAGTTTATCGCTCTTCTTTCTTGCTCAGGAATTTCATGCATTTCTGTGACTTTATCCTTTCCCAAACCAACTTTTCCTCTAGCCTTTCCATCTCAGTAACTGACACTACCATCCACCCAGCAGTTGAAGCTAGAAACCCAAACAGCCTCGATTCTTGCTGTTCCCTCACCCCTTTACCCTAAATCGTCAAGTCCTGTTAGATCTATATTTAAAACGTCTCCAAAAGCCACCTTATGCCTACATCTCAGGCTCCATCACTCTCAGCTAAGACCTCTTTTCTCCCCTCAGTCAGTATGAAAGTCTCCTTGCTTTACTCTTGCCCCTAAATAATGCACTACAAGAAATAAGACTGAACATTTGTAATATAACCACATCTTGCCACATTAAACAAGCAAACAACAACAAAACCCTCCAAAGTCTCCCCATTCCACTCAGAATAAAATCCAAATTCGCTCCCATGGCCAAAACATTCTTCATCATCTAGGCCTGCCCACCCCCTGAACTAGCCCCTTCCCATCCCCACTTGCTAATTATCCCAAGGCCGGACCCCTCTGTGCAGATCTGAGCAGGATGAGCTCCTCCTCTCATCCACAAGGATTCAGAGACCTTCCCTGACCAATCAATGGGAATTCGCCCCAGCCAGGCTCACCCACCACTCTCCACCACACTGTTCACTCCTTGTTGGTTACTTAGTGTCTGTCTTCTTCTACTGGAAGGAAAGCTACATAGAGGCAAGGATCTTGTCCTCCTTAAACCCCAGTACAGCCCTGGTGCCTGCCTGGAACATGCCGGGCACATGGCAGAAATTCAGTAGGTCTTTGCTGATGAATGAATAAGTGGAGTATGATCTAAAAGACAGGT
Source organism: Bos mutus (assembly GCF_027580195.1). NCBI lineage: Eukaryota > Metazoa > Chordata > Mammalia > Artiodactyla > Bovidae > Bos > Bos mutus. The sequence continues at coordinate 94,984,856 of NC_091621.1, forward strand.
AAAGGCAGGACTAATTGGAAACAAAGACACCCGAAAAGAGGGAGTTGTCTGGGACTGTAGAGAAGAATAAGAATAGCAATCTGCTGCTGCTGCTGCTGCTGCTAAGTAGCTTCAGTTGTGTCCGACTCTGTGCGACCCCATACGCGGCAGCCCACCAGGCTCCCCCATCTCTGGGATTCTCCAGGCAAGAACACTGGAATGGGTTGCCATTTCCTTCTCCAATGCATGAAAGTGAAAAGTGAAAGTGAAGTCGCTCAGTCACATCCGACTCTTAGCGACCCCATGGACTGTAGCCTACCAGGCTCCTCCATCCATGGGATTCTCCAGGCAAGAGTACTGGAGTGGGTCACCAGTGCCTTCTCCAGCAATCTGCTACTTAAGTGCTAATAGTATGAGTCAAATTTCCATCTTTATTAAATTCTTACTTGACCATGGCTTGAGTTATTTTCAAAGGGAAGTTGCTCAGTCGTGTCCGACTCTTTGCAACACCATGGACTGTAGCCTACCAGGCTCCTCCGTTCATGGAATTCTCCAGGCAAGAGTACTGGAGTGGGTTGCCATTTCCTTCTTTCAGTGACAAGCTAATTTAGCCAAGTACCTGTTCTGATGAATCTATGATAATTTTCATGGCTAGGTCAAAAGATTTTTTAAAGGGAAAGAAAATTTTGTACTTTAAAGAAGATCTTCCTGAACCCTCAGAAACATGCCTGAGAGGCAGCATCCCCTGGGCTACCTCATATACCTACGTTGTAATAAATTCCTATTGAGAGGGTAACAGGCAGGAAGGCTAGGGGCCCCCAAATGGAGGAAATAGGCTGGAAATATCAGACATTTTTTAATCTCTCTTAAGTGGCAGGAGGAAACAAACTACAAGTGTCAGATTTTTTTTCCCTTCTCTATACAGAATTAAAAGAAGGTTTCTTTCAAAATTCTGTGTTGTCATGACAACACCTCCTTCCATCTGAACTTAACTTTTCTCAAACTTTGAGCTAACTAATGCAGGTTTTTTTTTTTTATGGAAATATTTTTCTTAAGCCATGTTAATGAACAATGCATTTACCTTAAACTCTGTCTTTCCTCAAGTTGGTTCCACCTAAGACTCAGATAATGGCCCAAAAAAGCAGTATGTTTTACTCATACAATTGTTCACCTCATCTATGTTAATGAGATTATGTATTTGCTTGGAAACCTGCCTTTCTTCAAGATTCATGTCAATCATTTTATGGCCCAGATGACTCACCTTGTGCCAATGCAATCTCAAAATGCATGTTGTGGGTGAGGGGCCTGGTGCCATTCTCTGAGTTATGAGACATTTCTTTTCTCTAATTAGCAGCCTGCGAGTAGGTATATAACTTCCTGTTAAAGACTAGCAGGGGGACACTCTTTCTGCCCCCTTCTGATGTCTATGTCAGAAGCTGTCTCTTTTATACTTTAATAAAACTCTAATACACAAAAGCTCTGAGTGATCAAGCCTTGTCACTGGCCCTGGATTGAATTCCTCTCCTCCAGAGGCCATTTTTGAATCCAAGGCCAAAAATGAATCCTGGCATTTTTCACGGCTCACCAACAACCTTTCATTATCACACACCAAAAGCAGGAAGTCAGGGCAGGGGAAGGCAGAGCTCTCCTCCCAAAGAAAACTGAGGGGCCTGTGCCCTGATGTGCAGGGCTCTTCCCCCAGGGAAGCAGCAGAATGCTTGTACTGCTTAACTGAGGCTTCACAGCCTCATCTCTTCTTCCAAATAACAGCAGCCAGCAGGGCTTCTACTTCTTCCAGCTACTCCTTTCTTATCTGATATGACACAGGGAAGGCCAGGGATAGGGAAAAGAAGGAAGGAAGAAGGAGGAAGGGAAATGGGGAAGGGAAAAGAAAGGAGGGTAACAGGAGTGGGGGTGTCCCAAAGAAATGACTCGGTGCTTCACTTCTCCAGTGATCCCCCTGCAACAGGTGATGCTGGATGGTGAAAACACACAAGGTCAAGGAGCCCAGTCCAGTACCTCATCAAGGACCACACAGCTCCAGGAGACACAGGGAATCCACTGCTCTTGGGTTCAGATGGCATGGCATGGCAGCCACCCCAGGCTCCTTTGTGAGGGAACCGCTGCTGCTTCCCATTCTCCCGGAGAGGGTGTGCTGTCGGGGAGCTTCCAGGCTGCTGTGGGCTGCGCTGATGGATGACCCCGTTGCTCCTAATTGTGAGGAAGAAACAACGTCAAAAGGAGCAACAAGACCTGCAACAAGGAACAGCATCCCCTATCCCCTCCCCAAGCCCTGTTCCTTGGAAGCAAATATTCATCAGTCTTTTAGCTCTTTTGTTTCTGGTATTTATCACAATATTTTAAAAATAACATTAAATAATAATGTTATTTCCAATTTTAGAACTTGTCATATTGGCTCATTACAAGAGAAGATGTATATTCAATCCTCTTATGTGGTCACCAATACACATACAGACACTCTTCACTTCTTATCTTCCTCATACATTTCTCTCATAATAAATATAAGTTGAATTCTCATAACTTAGCTGAAGGGATATTTGGGATTTACATTATTATGATCTTGTAAAATTGTGTTCACAGATGATCCATGCAACATATTCTCATATGTTCTTCCATGAATCCTCTGAGATATATTCCATAACATTAGCTGGGCAAAAATTTTAAAGTCTGACACTACTCAGGGATGGGGAGAATGTGGAACAAGAGGATTCTCATCCACTGCTGCAGTTATTTCAAGAGAATGGCTCCACATCAATACACTGAATGTGTATCTATCTGTGGGCCCACAACCTCACTTCTGTGGTTATGCCCTGGAGAAACCTGCAGGTATGTGCACACAACATTTGTTTGCAGCATGGTATACAATAACCGAAAAAGGGGAAACAACCTAAATTCAGAATCCAAAAGGATGGATGCGTGCATGCTAAGTCACTTCAGTCCTGTCCGACTCTTTGTGACCCTAAGGATTGTAGCCCGCAAGGCTCCTCTGTCCATGGGATTCTCCAGGCAAGAATACCAGAGTGGGTTGCTGTGCCCGCCTCCAGGGGATCTTTCCGACCCAGGTATTGAACCCACATCTTTTATGTCTCCTGCATTGGCAGATGGGTTCTCTACCACTGCACCACCTGGGAAGCCCTTATTCTAAATTAGCAGATAAGAATTTCTGGGAAAAGGAGACACAATTTTGTGAGATTCTCAACGAGTTAAGACTCTCCAATACAGGCAGATCCTCTGAGCTCGTATCCTGCTACTAATGTGAGCCCAGGCTCTGGGCTGCAGATGCCCTGGGAGGTTACTGGCCCCAGTCACATGTGCCCCATGGAGGCAAGTGCTCAGGGGTAACCCTGTGAGTCTGGAGTTACACAGACAGAGTCTAAATCGGGGATGGGTGACCCTGGAGAGGTTACTTTCTATGCCTGTACTTTCTGCTCTGTGAAACAAGGGTAACAGTTGTTAGTAGTAAGTGACTTCATATCTGTAAATGGCATGGTCCCATTCCTGGAACATAGCCTTCACTCAAGAGATACTGTTAGTGACCAGGTATTGCCAAGAGAAGACTCTACACATGGACATCACCAGATGGCCAACACTGAAATCAGACTGATTATATTCTTAGCAGCCAAAGAAGAAGAAGCTCAATACAGTCAGCAAAACCCAAGACCGGGAGCTGACTGTGGCTCAGATCATGAGCTCCTTGTTGCCAAAATCAGACTTAAATTGAAGAAAGTGCAGAAAACCACTAGACCATTCAGGTATGACTTAAATCAAATCCCTTATGATTATACAGTGGAAGTGAGAAATAGATTTAAGGGACTAGATCTGAGGGACAGAGTGCCTGATGAACTATGGACGGAGGTTCGTGACATTGTATAGGAGACAGGGATCAAGACCATCTCCATGGAAAAGAAATGCAAAAAGGCAAAATGGCTGTCTAAGGAGGCCTTATAAATAGCTGTGAAAAGAAGAGAAGCAAAAAGCAAAGACGAAAAGAAAAAATATAAGCATCTGAGTGCAGAGTTCCAAAGAATAACAAGAGAGCTAAGAAAGCCTAACTCAGCGATCAATGCAAAGAAATAGAGGAAAACAATAGAATGGGAAAGACTAGAGATCTGTTCAAGAAAATTAGAGATACCAAGGGAACATTTCATGCAAAGATGGGCTTGATAAAGGACAGAAATGGTATGGACCTAACAGAAGCAGAAGATATTAAGAAGAGGTGGCAAGAATGCACAGAACAACTATACAAAAAAGATCTTCACGACTCAGATAATCACGATGGTGTGATCAGTCACCTAGAGCCAGATATCCTGGAATGTGAAGTCAAGTGGGCCTTAGGGAGAATCACTACAAACAAAGCTATTGGAAGTGATGGCATTCCAGTTGAGCTATTTCAAATCCTAATAGATGATGTTGTGAAAGTGCTGAACTCAATATGTTACAAATTTGGAAAACTCAGCAGTGGCCCCAGGACAGGAAAAGGTCAGTTTTCATTCCAACCCAAAGAAAGGCAATGCCAAAGAATGCTCAAACTACTGCACAATTGCACTCATCTCACGCGCTAGTAAAGTAATGCTCAAAATTCTCCAAGCCAGGCTTCAGCAATACATGAACCGTGGACTTCCAGATGTTCAAGCTGGTTTTAGAAAAGGCAGAGGAACCAGAGATCAAATTGCCAACATCCGCTGGATCATGGAAAAAGTAAGAGAGTTCCAGAAAAATATCTATTTCTGCTTTATTGACTATGCCAAAGCCTTTGACTGCGTGGATCACAAGAAACTGTGGAAAATTCTGAAAGAGATGGGCATACCAGACCACCTGACCTGCCTCCTGAGAAATCTGTATGCAGGTCAGGAAGCAACAGTTAGAACTGGACATGGAACAATGAACTGGTTCCAAATAGGAAAAGCAGTACGTCAAGGCTGTATATTGTCACCCTGCTTGTTTAACTTATATGCAGAGTACATCATGAGAAATGCTGGGCTGGATAAAGCACAAGCTGGAATCAAGATTGCTGGGAGAAATATCAATAACCTCAGATATGCAGATGACACCACCCTTATGACAGAAAGTGAAGAAGAACTAAATAGCCTCTTGATGAAAGTGAAAGAGGAGAGTGAAAAAGTTACCTTAAAGTTTAACATTCAGAAAATGAAGATCATGGCATCTGGTCCCATCACTTCATGGCAAATAGATCAGAAACAGTGGAAACAGTGGATGACTTTATTTTGGGGGGCTACAAAATCACTTCAGATGGTGATTGCAGCCATTAAATTAGAAGATGCTTACTCCTTGGAAGGAAAGTTATGACCAACCTAGATAGCATATTCAAAAGCAGAGACATTACTTTGCCAACAAAGGTCCATCTAGTCAAGGCTATGGTTTTTCCAGTGGTCATGTATGGATGTGAGAGTTGGACCATAAAGAAAGCTGAGTACTAAAGAATTAATGTTTTTGAACTGTGGTGTTGGAGTAGACTCTTGAGAGTCCCTTGGGCTGCAAGGAGATCCCACCAGTCCATCCTAAAGGAGATCAGTCCTGGGTATTCATTGGAAGGACTGATGTTGAAGCTGAAACTCCAATACTTTGGCCACCTGATGCGAGGAGCTGACTCATCGGAAAAGACCCTGATGCTGGGAAAGATTGAGGGCAGGAGGAGAAGGGGACAACAGAGGATGAGATGGTTGGATGGCATCACCGACTCTAATGGACACAAATTTGAGTAAACTCCAGGAGTTGGTGATGGACACGGAGGCCTGGCATGCTGCGGTTCATGGGGTCGCAAAGAGTCGGACACAACTGAGCGATTGAACTGAACTGAATCCTTGTTACCTGTTCTCAGTTCTTTTCTACCAAGTTCATGACTGTACTCAGGTCCTCATGTAATTACTTACGTAATGTTTGTCTTCCCCCAGCACTGCCCTTTGTGGGAAGGAATCTTATCTGTCTTATTTGTGGCCAGGCACAAAATGGGAATGCATTAAACAGGTGGATAAAATGATGCAGGAAAGAAAGAACGCCTCCACCTACGCATAGATGCTGGTGGTTGTGAGAGCTAAAAGTTACTAAAACCAAAAAACCCCATAAACTATGAAGTATGCAACTTCCAAGCTACATATCAGCAGTTATTATTTTTTCATAGAACTTTCAGCAGTTTGGTATGGTGAAGGTCAAGAAAATTACTAAAGCACTAAAAGAGATAATTATCCTCTTTGAAAAAAGCCTAGCTCAATAGTGACCAGATGAAGAAGAAAGGACTATAAGGAACCATGTGTTGCGGAGTCCTAAGACCAAAGGAGCTAAGACTTCGAGTATAAGTATACACAAAAGAATGCTGCCTGCCATCAAATTATCAGCCACTGAAGCTGGCCCCATGTGTACCCTAAGGGAATTCAGAATGGAGAAAAACAGGATACTGACCCTAGACAGCTGACATGCATATCAAAGGAAAAATTTAATGAGCCCAGACTCTTGCATCTTTCAATATACTGCAAAGCACTAAATCATTAACTTGAGATGTCTGATTTTTTGTGATTAGCACTCTTTTGAGTTTCAACTATAGGCTTTTTTCCCCCCAGCAGCACAAACTCATATATCGTAGTTCCTCCCTCACCTCTATGGAACAGTTCCCTTACAGCTATCTGAGGACTTTCTCAGGTTATAAGTCCTTAGTAATGGTCCCAAATAAAACGCAATTCTCAACTTTCAAGTTGTGTGGGTGTATTTTTCAGTCGATATGAGGTGAAAATATCTCTGGACAGGACCAGAGGGGAAGATCTCCCGTCACTTGTCACAGCAGCAAAGGTGGTACACACAAAGAGGAGGCAGAAGCAAGTGGAGAGCCAGAGGAGCGGATAGGAAGGCCAGCAATGCAATTACTGCGGTGGGTCAAGAGGACTCTTATGAGCCAAGCGGAGGTCCTCTGGCTTTCCCGGTTTAAGCTTGGGTCAAAATGATAACTAGGCTCCTTCCTTTTACACGCCTCTGAGATTCGGAGAGACCTAACAGAGTACTAAAATCTATTTAAATTATCTCCAAGTACGCCCAGGCAGGAAAGTGATCAGAATTTAATGACTCATCTCAGCTTGTTGACATGCAATAGCACTGCTCTTATCTTTGTGTCAACAAGTATAAAGAGGTAGCGAATGGGATAAAAAGGCAGGATTTTTTTTTTAAAGATAAAATTCTTCCAGACAAGGCCGGAGAATAAATCAGCTGCATTTATTAAAAGTTCAAATGTAAGGACCTTATAATTACTGAAAAATGGGGTTTGCATGTCAAATTGTTAGTAAATCCTGAGGAAGAAAATTACAGTATGTACTTGAACTTTAAAACGCCTTAGTCATTCTTATCATCTATAACCCACAGGACAATATGAAAGTGCCTAAGTTTTTTAAATGAAAACAGGCTACTAAATAAACTTACTCTTTAACTTGAATATGATATGCAATTAATTATTCCTGTATGGTTTAGACTGGTCTGTTGTAGAATTCCAAAAACACACCCTCCTGCCCCCCACCGCCCCATTCAAAATTTAGGTAAATACACCACCCCTCAAGCTAGTAAACAGACTCCGATTTAGCAGTGTTCTTTGAAGGATAGCACTTAGGTGAATGCAGAGATTCCAGGCAAGCTGTTAACAAACTGTTACCATTTGTAACTACTCTCCTGTGTGAATCAAGATTTCTCAGTGTTATACAAGCAAAACAATCTAGTGATATAAACTTGCAATTAGCATAGGTACTTTTCAATTCCAAATTTGGTGCTCACAAAAACTTTATAATCCTCATTGACACAAGTGTGAAGAGTCTGAATACATACAATGCAACTATCTTAAGGAAATAAGCCTTACTATATTATGGTTGGAGAAGGCGATGGCACCCCACTCCAGTACTCTTGCCTGGAAAATCCCATGGATGGAGGAGCCTGGAAGGCTGCAGTCCATGGGGTCGCTGAGGGTCGGACACGACTGAGCGACTTCACTTTCACTTTTCACTTTTATGTATTGGAGAAGGAAATGGCAACCCACTCCAGTGTTCTTGCCTGGAGAATCCCAGGGACCGGGAGCCTGGTGGGCTGCCGCCTATGGGGTTGCACGGAGTCGGACACGACTGAAGCGACTTAGCAGCATATTATGGTCTAAGGTGAGGTTTGTTTTTATTTAGTCGCTCTGTCCTGTCTGCCTCTTTTGTGACCCCACAGACTGCAACCCACCAGGCTCCTCTGTCCTTGAGATCTCCCAGGCAAGAATACTAGAGTGTGTTGCCATTTCCTTCTCCAGGGGATCTTCCCAACCCAGGGATTGAACCTGCATCTCTTGTGTCTCCAGTGTTGGCAGATGGAGTCTTTACAACTGAGCCACCATGAAAACCCCCAAGATTAGGTTACATTTAACAGAATGTTGTATCTCTATTTTTTTAAAGAAAATTTGAAAACTATTGATTTAAGTAATTTTCCTTTGCATATCACGCACTGCTTGACAGCAAAACTTTGACATGACTTACGATTTATCATGATTGTGGGATAAAGAAAAGAGATCATAAACCAAGCACACGCCGAACACTGTGATGCCCGTCTCTTTCACCAGCATTGCACAGGTCCCCAGAAACAGACTGAGCAGCAGGAAGAAGGGAGAAGCTGTGGGAGGGAAACTTTCCCCAACACAACACTGGTCCACACTCCTGAAAAATAAAGTTGACATAGTTTTACTCCAAGAAGAAATATGGGTTGCTAAGAAATGCCACCTTTTAAAGGTAAGATCCAACACAGATTTCATTTTATTCTAAGTAGATGAGCAAAGATATCTTTAAGAATATAATTTGCAAAGGTGGGAAAAAGTAAATGACTGACAATGCTGAATTTGGTACTTAGATAAAAGCATATAAGTTATGGTAAAATATGGTATATAACAGAGGAACACTAAAAAGCAACTTAAAATGCTAGTATACAGAGATATACTTAGTGACATGTAAAGATGTTTAGGTGAATATATATTAAGTGAATAATATAAGCCACATGCGGAGAAGGCAATGGCACCCCACTCCAGTACTCTTGCCTGGAAAATCCCATGGACGGAGGAGCCTGGTAAGCTGCAGTCCATGGGGTCGCTAAGAGTCGTACATGGCTGCGTGTCTTCACTTTCACTTTTCACTTTCATGCATTGGAGAAGGAAATGGCAACCCACTCCAGTGTTCTTGCCTGGAGAATCCCAGGGACAGAGGAGCCTAGTGGGCTGCCGTCTATGGGGTCGCACAGCATCGGACACTACTGAAGCAACTTAGCAGCAGCAGCGGCATAAGCCACATGCATGAACCCTGGAGCCAGGTTTCCTGGGTTCAGATCACAGCTCTGTTGTTAACTAACAAGGTAACAAGGGGCAGGTCAATGCCTTCCTGTGCCTCATCCTGTGTTTATCATCGTTATTATTATTGTTTTTGTGAAGGTGTTTTATATGTTTCTGTACAAAGAAAACACTGGATAGATACCAAAACACAATCATCATTAATATGATGAAAATACAGATGTTTTAGTCTTTTTCTTTTCTTGTGGCTGATCTGTTTTTTTTTTTTTTAATTGAATAATAGCTGATTTACAATGTTGTATTAGTTTCTAATCTGTAGTTTTAAGTATATTTTCCATGAGAATATTTAGGGAAAACTTTTTTTTTTTCTCAGCATAATTTCCAGCAGGGATTTTCTAAAACCCTCCAATTGCTGTAAAGTCTTTTTTAACCTTACAAAACAGAATCGGCTCCCCAGCAAGAAACCTCACAGCTCCTTCTGCAGGTGACACACCAATTTGTTCCCTCTCCTTGGTAGGACAATACATCTGCAGTTGTGACGTCTCACCGTTATTGTTATGTCTTGGAACAACTGCCTAAATTATATTCCAAATTTGTAGGAGACAAGCTTTTTCTCCGAAGCTTGTTGACACCTCAAATTACTCAGAGTGCGAATGACCTGCACAACAGAAAGCTGTAGCAATGTGGCTTCTTACCACACAGGTATGGATAGGCTGCAGACCCACTCACATTCCCAAGTTTATTAACACACAGAAAAGGCCTGAGAGATCAAGTTCACACTCAAGAGTGATTGTTAATCTTATTCTAACACCAGAGCAAACAGGAAACAATTGTTGAATTTGGGTTTACATTTTTAATATTTTCACAACACTCATATATAACTAGCAATGCCATGAGGATTTCCCAGGTGGCACAGTGGTAAAGAATCCTCCTGCCAGTGCTGGAGACCCAAGAGACACGGGTTCAATCCTTGGATCAGGAAGATGCCCTGGAGAAAGAAATGGCAACCCGCTCCAGTATTCTTGCCTGGAGAATCCCATGGACAGAGGAGCCTGGTAGGCTACAGTCCATGAGGTCACAAAGAATAGGACACGACTGAGCGACTAAGCAAACACTCATGCAATGCAGTGGGAGGCTACAAAGCCAGGGTAGAAGCTTGGTCCTATATTAAGAAAAGGTTTTGCTCTTAAACCAAAACTTAATAAGGTTTAATTAAGTTCATTCTTGACCCAAGGTCTAAGCTAGTTTACAACAAGGATTCTCAGCACAGCTCAGGGAAGATGATTCTTTGTTACAAGGGCAACCTTCAGAATCCTTGGCCTCCACTCACATGCCAGGTGAGCAAAAATATCTCCAGACATTGCAAATGTCCCTGGGGACAACATGGACAAATTTCTCCCATATGGAGAACCACTGGTTTAGAACAGTGTTCCTTGCAGTCACTGTGTTTTCTAAGATTATAGGCCAATGAACTGACCCAAAGATCAAAGTTTATAAATCCTTAACTAGGCATCACTCCATGAAGCAGGGCAATGGTTCACTGTCCCCGCTTTATCTGGGCCAGCCACTGAGTCACTGCCCCCATTACATTCTTTTCTTTTTTTTTAGATTTTTTAAAACTTTGTTTATTTTTAATTTAAGGATAATTGCTTTACAGAATGTTGCTGTTTCCTGTCAAACCTCAACATGAATCAGCCATGCTGCTGCTGCTGCTAAGTCACTTTAGTCATGTCTGGCTCTGTGTGACCCCAAGGACGGCAGCCCACCAGGCTCCTCTGTCCCTGGGATTCTCCAGGCAAGAACACTGGAATAGGTTGCCAGTTCCTTCTCCAATGCATGAAAGTGAAAAGTGAAAGTGAAGTCATTCAGTCATGTCCGACTCCCAGTGACCCCATGGACTGCAGCCTACCAGGCTCCTCCCTCCATGGGATTTTCCAGGCAAGAGTACTGGAGTGGGGTGCCCCTCCCTTTTGAACCTCCCTCCCATCCCCACCCCTATAGGTTGATACAGAGGCCCTGTTTGAGTTTCCTGAGCCATACAGCAAATTCCCATTAGCTATCTATTTTACATATGGTAATGTAAGTTTCCATGTTACTCTTTCTATTCAACTCACCCTTTCCTCCCCTCTTCCCATGTCCATAAGTCTGTTCTCTATGTCTGTTTCTCCACTGTTGCCCTGTATATAAATTCTTCAGTACCATTTTTCCAGATTCTGTCTATATGTGTTAGAATACGATATTTATCTCTTTCTGACTCACTTCACTGTGTATAATAGGTTCTAGGTTCATCCACCTCATCAGAACTGACTCAAATGCATTCCTTTTTATGGCTGAGTAATATTCCATTGTGTATTACATCCTATTTTTAGCCCACCCCTTTGCCTATGTGGCTATGTCACAACTCAGGTGAGAATCTGATCATCTTGCGGGGAAAGAGGCAATATAATGGGAGATTGTTTTATTGCTTTTCAGTCTCACAAAGCAAGAAGCTTCTGTATTTTGATGAAAGGATGTACAAATTAGAAAATCACAGTTGAGAAATAGTGCTTTCAATTCAGCCTTGTCATTTTAAGCTTTAAGCTCCTTTAATGAGTATAATAAAGAGGCGGGGGGGAACTAAGACCAAAATGAAAAGGACAAATTAAACAAATCATAGTTAAATAGAAGACAGGACTATACCCAGTATAATTTGGCTCAGAGCTGATTTCAAATTCCATTCTCAGTAAGAGAAATCAAGAAGCTAGAGCTTATCTTCCCAGCACTGGGATAGCAGTCCTTTTAAGAGGCTATGACATAGTTCAGAATATGGCTGGAAAACAGAACAGCCTAGTCTTTGGTTAAGAGACAGTTTCCTATGCCAAGTCTCCAGGAAGCTCATGGTTATCTCACAGCCAAGAAGCTTCCCTCCTCTCTCAGGAAGGAGCTCAGAAGCTCACACAAACACACACAGCAGAAACTCCCAGGGAAGAGCATGATTGTAAACACAGACAAGGGCATTCTTAGCCATACATACCTATTATAGGAGAGAAAGGCCAAAAGAAACAGCAGGCATGCCAACACATCAGCTCTGCCAACAATTCCAGCCACCTACAAATTTTGAAAAAACAAAAACCTTAGAAAACTACTTTCTCAGAGACCCATAACAGAAATGTATTTGTTTTTAGAGGAATAAAAGAAACAGTACACTAGAAAACACATTATTCTTCAATTTCTGATATATGACTTCTGGTTATCTTAAACATTTAACAATAATTTTAAAGAAGGAGATAGGAAGAAAGGGGCAAGATTTTCATGCTTAACTTTATTTTTAACATTTCTTGACTATAATACAACTCATAATCTATCATAATATAGTATTACATATAACATATTTTCAATATCATACATATATTATACTTACAAATATACTATATACATTATAAATTCCTATTTTATATTCAGATGTTCTTACATTATTGTACTTACATATATTTCATTATTTTATTTATATTATAAATTTTAATATAATATGCTATATATGTAAATCATGTTATAAATTATATAATATAAAGTTGTTTGTATATTTATATTATAATTTATATGTATATATTATAATTTATATATACTATAATTATGCAACATAGTATACATTATTATAACAAATATCACATTAATAACATATAATAACATTATATACATCATAATATATCATTTTAATTACATCTAAAGATATAAATAATATAACAGAAAGACAATGAAGACTTGTAACTGTTACAAACCTAAGATTGATGTATACCTGTATGGATTCATTTTGATATTTGGCAAAACTAATACAATTATATAAAGTTTAAAAATAAAATAAAATTAGAAAAATAAAGAAAAAAAAAAAAAGAAAGAAGCTAAAAAGAAACAGTGACTAATGACCATGGTTTTAGAAAATACACATCACAACTGAATTATTAAGGTATAAAGTAGCATGAATTACACAACCTACTATCAAATGTTTCAGAAAATAAAAAATACTTCTATATATTGAAGGAGAAAGAAAGCAAGGATGATAAAGCAAATGCTGCAAAAGGTTAAAAACTGGTGACTCTGGACAAAGAGTAAGATGGTCTTTACACTTCTTAAGTTTGAAATTTTGTTTTCAATGTGTTACTTCAGAAAGGGACTGAAATGAAAGACAGGTGGGGGATAGATGCCTATTTATAAATATTTGTATTATTTCACTATTTAAAACATGTGTACATTTCTCTTAACTATTTTAAATCCAAGAAATAAAATTATGAAGGAAAAACTAGGGTATGGTTGAAAGAAAGTTTCAAAGAAAAGCTCACATGGGGAGGAAGAGTTTGCAAGAGAAATAAACAGATTTGACATTCAGGCACAGAAAACAGCTTCACCCAAAATCACAGAGGACCTGAAGCCCATGATGTGTTGAAGAATCAATCAACAGTTAATAGTAGAAAATAGATTTCTGGGAAATATACCTATAAATATCCTCAAATAATGAGCAAACTTTGCAGTCATAAAGGAGAGGTGATGACACACGCATGGAGCTAGACCACCCAAGGCTTCAATATAGACTCCTCTTGCCATCTGAGTGAGACTCAACTTTGTCATCTTTAAGTTCTGAGATTTGGTTTTGTTATTTTTAAAATGACTATTACACCCCCTACCTCATGTTACTGCTGTAATAAGTAAAATGATATATTGGGTTGGCCAAAAAGTTCTTTGGGTTTTTAAATGAACTTTTTGGCCAACCCAATATATAAAGTGCCCACTCGGTGTTGATGCCCTTCTGTCTTCCTTTTCTCTGCAGAGCAAGGAAAGGAGACTCTTATCACTGAGGTTTTCCTGTGTGACGTATAGAAATCATCTTTTTACACTGAAGTTTACATGTGTGATATTTTATGTTAACTTTACTAGATAATCTAATATATCTATTAGTTAAAATCTAAATAAAAAAATAATTCAATTAAATACCTGCATCAGGATGGATAGTGAGTCACATAATTGAGAAAAATTCTAGTCAAATCCACATCAAGAGAAACCTGGACACGGCCAAAGAATTTCACTGGCAGTAAAGAACTGAAAGCTCTTACCTAAAGTGGCTGTTCAGCCACATGCTGTTCATTGATCCCTTAATCTATAAGGAACTTGCATGCCACATCAGGAAGAATGCATGAGGGAAGTAGGCAGTGACAGTGTGGTTTCACTCAGTGTCAAGGCCCGGCTCAGACTCGCAGTCTGTAAAGCTACAACTGCACTCGATTCACTTCTGAAGTCTAGTTCTGCTCATTCTATACCACTGCCTCCTAGAGCACTGAGCTCAGCATCGCCTGCAAGACTTCTGGAAGGTTAAACAGAGAGCCCAGCTGCCCAGCAACAAAGTCCTGGGATGAGGCCAGGCATCTGGGCCCAGAGGGACAGCTGCCACAGCACACCTGATGGTGGCCAACTCAGACATAGCAAGATTCACAAGTCAGTAGTGGGGGTACCAAGCTGGAGCAAGGCAATCACAAGCTAGGTGAGTGAAACCAACGCTGTGAAGGCGTCTGGAGCCCTGCTTCTCGAACTGTAGTCAGTTAGCTCTGCTGGGAAACAGCGGCAACAGCAGCATGTGCCAGCTGGATGTGCCCAGATATAAAGAATGTAGTGTCCCTTGGAGCAGAAGCTCAGAAGGGGTGTTGAAAAGTCAGCGCTAACATCGAGACTCTGCTGCCAGCTCCAAACCCCCACACAGTCACTGAACCCCTATTCTACATCCTTGTTAAGCTGGGGTCTCTGGGGGCAAGAAGGCTAGTGTCTTAAAAACAAAGTGACTGTCATTAGCTAATATATGTCCAGACCAGCCAAATACTGCAAGTCAATTTGTCAATGTCATCTTGTTCAGTAATTACATGTATCACTCCCTTCAACAAACATTTTCCAAGCGCCTCCTCTTTGCCAGATATTATGCCAGCTGGAGGGATAAAGCCTGCCCCAAGCAGTTAGTATCTGGTGGGGAGTCAAAAAAGGGTATTAAGAAGTTACAAGGAAACTGCATGCATTGTAAAGGGGAGAAATCACAGAAGACTGAAGGGATTAATTTGGACTGCAGGATCCAGGAAGGGTTTGTGGAAATGCTGGTTGTATTCACTGGGACTTACAGGTCAGGCACAGAGGACTTCAGGAAACTCGAGACAGGAAGATGTGAATTCTGGGCCAGAAAGGGAATGCAGCATTCCAGGGAGAGGAAAGAGAGGTCTGTAAGCATGTGGGCGTTTCTGGCTGGGAAGGCATAAAGTGATGAGTGTGTGTGTGTGTGTGTGTGTGTGGGTGTGTGTTTAGTCGCTCAATCATGTCTGACTCTTTGTGACCCAATGGACTGTAGCCTGCTAGGCTCCTCTGTCCATGGGATTTTCCAGGCAAGAATACTGGAGTGGATTGCCATTTCCTTCTCCAGGGCGTCTTCCCGACCCACCCACGGATTGAATTCACATCTCCTGCATAGCAGGAGGATTTTTACCCACTGAGCCAAGACAAAGTGATGACAGCATGGATTACTGAAAAGGGGGCAGCAGTGAGCAACAGAAAGCAAAGATGAAATAAGTTGCAGCCCCTTGGGCCTGATTCCACAACAATGGAGGCTGAACCATAGGGTGCTGGGAAGTACAGAAAGACCGGTCAAAGATATCAATACAGAGATGGACAGTAATTATTTTTGCCCTCAAGCTGCAGGTTTCCATCACAAATTGGGTAGTTGTAACCTGGGAAATGTATTCCTTTAAGAAATATTTAAACATTTGAAAAACATCAGTGAACCTAATTGAGTTGAATTCAAATAATGTAATGTTCAGCTCTCTTAGCAAGCTTTACAGAATCACAAGTGGAAACTGCCAATTAAGGACTTCATTTGTCCCCAGAACTTGTTACTTCTTGGACTATCACTCATAGGATTTGTATGAAGTATACTATATGTACAAAGTTATTAATTATGTTATCTGCAAAATGAGTTCTCCTGGTGTCAGACTGAGCAGGAACACACACTTAACACAGAGCCACAGCTGAAAGCTGACATGCTGATTAGATCACGACCAATTTTTCCCCGAGTACTCTGTTCCAGCCTTGGAAATGCTCACCCTAACCTTCAACTCCGTGTGTAAGCATTTCCTGTTCTTGTTTTTGATTTGACATATGAGCATTCCTTCAAACAGTAATGTCTCTGTGATGACTTAAGTTTTAATTCTCATAGGATAATTTCAATGATTTCCCCCATTTTCCTAATTTCTCTACTGATTTTTCTCATGATTCAGAGTTAAGAAAAAACCCATAAATTTCCCAAGAAATATACTATCAGGAAACCCAAGAATCACAAGGTTTTCAATGAGGAAAGTCTATCTTATTCACTGTATAGCCCTGCATTGATTGACTAGATTCCAGTCACTCAAATATTTATTGAAAAATTAAGTAAATAAATTAATTTGTTCATCTCTATTTAAGGTGGAAATAATTTTTCCTTCACTGAAATTCTAGTTTTATTAGAACATATTGCTTTGTCTTGTATGTTTTTATGTGTACGCTCTTTGGCTTTCTAGAGGCTTATGAACAAACTGTGGGTAGGGAACCCCACTGCCCATTCACATATCCCCTTGGCACCTGGCACAGGACCTGTACTAAACAAGTACTCATTAACAATTTGTTGATTATATAATTAAGAAAACAAATCGTTAATCATATCAACATGCTTAAACTAAACCTTCCTCCCCCCCAATTCAAACCCACTATCCTTCCTGTCATAATTGATGGTCCCATATTTATTCTTGTTTAACAGAGAGGGTATATATTCTACTAATGTAGAATATACATTATTCTTTCACCACACTATGGTCTGTTTTTCTTTTTTTTAATCATTTATCACTGTTTTCATAACACACATTTCTTTTTTACTATTCCTCTGTCCTCCTTTTTAGAAACCTAAACTAATATCTATAATTAAATAATGGTCTCTAGATTTTACTTTCCAGTATAGTGTATTATGTAGGTCTAATTTCTTTACTTTCTTATGCCTCCCCTATCTTCTTGTAAATGCAAATAGTTTAAAATTTTTCCCTAAATAAATGTCCATCTCTCAGGCTGCTTTGTCCCCATAATTGTGTTACCATGGATTTTTTTTTTCCCCGATTAGTATGAAAGTTGGTTGAAACTCTTTCTTAAAGGTCATTTTGCTAACAGAATTTTCCCTTTTTCTTAGATTTCAACCTAACTCTATCAGTTCATGATCACACTGAATTTTATGCTCTCCTTTTCTGCAAGCACCGAATCAGGACTGGTCTTATTCTACTCATTTGTTCTTTCCTACACAAATTTTCCCCAACACCCTCTAAGCATGAATTTTCAAATCTATCTAAGAAACTGTCAGAAACATAATGAAGTCGATGGGCTTAGATTAAAACATTGCCATTGACCCAGTGTCATATGTTCTATATGGCGAGGAGTAGTGGTCCTTGATTATTTCTCTTCATCCAACAATAATATTGAAAATTTATGCATTACTCTTATCTTTTAAAATTCATATCTAAAGTTTTTCATCATAATTTTAAATACTTCAAAGGATTTAACTTCCTGTGCATTTTAGAAATTGATATTTTAAAATAGGCCATAATATTACTGTTTTGAATGTACCAAATGAACCTGAAACATACCACAGCAGTTTGAAGCTCATCATCTTCCATTTACACAAATATGAACAGGCTCTTTAAATGAGAGACATTTCACGTGCCCTTTCCCCTTGAAATCATGTTCCCATTTTATTTCCACCTCAGCATTTTTTTCTTAATATGCTATGCAATTACATTTTAAAATGTTCTATTTATCATCTCACTCTATAATAAAAATATATGTATAATCAGATTAATTTTTTAAAGTTCCTGTGATCAAAAGCACCTAAATTTTCTGAATTTTCAAAATTGTTGAATTTTCAATTTTGTATTATTATTCCAATTAGTATTATTTTCAATTGCTAAATACGTATGTTAGAAAAAAATGATAAAAATTATTAAATAAAGAATAGTCCTCAATGATATAGGTGTAGGCTTTTTTAATAAATTCATTTATCTATGACTAAATATTACTTTTTGTTAGAATAAGGAAGCATGAGGCATCAATTCTATTTGTAGCTTTTGTATTTGAACGCAGTTCACATAAATGAGGACAGAAGTAACCATGTTACAGCAGTGACAGTTCTTTGAACACCCAAGTTATCTGCAAAATCATAGCGATCTATCATCTTGCATAATGTTTAATGATCTATCAGCTCCAGGTTCTCCTTTAACCTGGTTGAAAGCAAATAAATGAAGTGTACCAATCATTAAAGTTACCCGTCATTGGATTCATTTGCTTTCATAGTTTCTCAAAACTAAGGAAAAAAGGCTTGACTGAGACTTTGCAAAGGCTTATTATGTATACTTTATAGCCCTCCACTTACAGGCACCTTGTTCAGTCCAAAATACTCAGAAAGGACTGGGAAAATTACACTTAACAACGTAATTGTTTATAAAAATAATTTTCTTCCTTATCACTCTAAATATACTTGTGTCAAAACCTTGGGCTTACAGATTTTGAATTTTGTTTGTGGCAAATGTCCATCATATGGCCTAACCAGTCCTCATCATCAAACCAATTGGCCAAATCAGACGTCTTGCTTCAGATCAAATGAAAGTATTATGCATCCCCATGATAAACATCTTGCAGGCCACCTTACCCGACTTCTAATACAGTGCTGCCTTCTACACAGAAACATGTATAGACGGAAAAGGACATAAACCTACTTTGGGTTTATGATGCCTTAATTAGAGGAGACGTGGCTGACACCAATATATCAAATTGTTTCACTGTATGGTGCCATTTGTACCCCTGGGGCATAGTAAGATTCTGATGTATGCAAGACATTCCTTATTAAAAGGCAACTGAAAAGGGAAGAGGGAGAGGAGAATCAACTTGACACTTTTCCCCCAGGTTCTCAGGTCTGGATGTAAACTGTAGGATGTGAACTGTAGGAAAATGCCTGGATGCAATCTGTGACTCTTGAGACAATTCTTATAAAACTGTGGTAGGCATGGACTGCTTAGAAAGTCTTCATCCACCCTCAGCAATACATAAAATAAACCAGCTGTGGTTACTGAGATGTGAAGCCAGGCTAGATGACACCATCTTGGTGCATGATTAAGCCCATATTTTAAACAGGACTCCAGATCTATACTTTCTAAACCCATTTCTCATCATCCTCCAAATAACTACAGTTCATACTAAATAACTTGGAAAACTATTGGTAAGTCTTGAATGTGTGTTTAATTTGAAGAATGTCAGTTCAACTTTTTATGGTCTTCCCCCAGCTGTTGGGCTTCCTAGTGGCTCAGTGGTAAAGAATCCACCTGCCAAGCAGGAGACATGGGTTTGATCCCTGGGTCAGGAAAGTCTCCTAGAGAAGGAAATGGCAACCCACTCCAGTATTCTTGCCTGGGAAATCCCATGGACAAGGAGTCTGGTGGGCTACAGTCCATGGGGTCACCAGAAGTCCAATACAACTTAGTGACTAAACAACCCTAGCACTTAAGAGTTCTGTATCGTGAATGTTATAAATATTAAGCAGAGCAAGAATAGGTTAAAAAATCATAGAGCGGGAACAATAACTCAGCATGCTAAGTATTTCAAAATGCCCCTTGCTGTTTAAAACACATTAGGACTTAAATTTTCCACAAATAAAGAACTGTGGTCATTTATGACTACCTGTAATAATGACAGTGGTTATTTAGAAAAGCAGTTAAGTCCTGGAGGTGCATTGGCTATTAGAACATTTAAAAAGAAAAGTTGTCAAGCAGAATGATTTATATATAAACACTTCAGTAGAGCTTTAAATTCACATGGTTTTGAGAGGAGAAAAAGATGACTTTTGTGCTTCATTATTTCATTGAGTCTCAATGACACTCACCGCCTCTGTGTGAACAGGATGCACGGCAAAAAGTAACGCTGTAACAAAAGCAAGTCCACGATTCCTGAAGACAGTTTTGTCACAGGTGTACATCAGCACAAGGGTCACTAGGCAGTGTAAAATGACATTTACTGCGTGGAAATAGAATGGGTCCATGCCAGTCATAAAGATGTTTAGCCTGTGACAACAAATAAAAACCGAATTAGCTACAAACAGAAGGTAAGCACAAGGAAAGCAAAGGGAATCCATCACTTTAAAAGGTAAGTTATTTAATTATTTTAAATGATTCCACTATCAGGTTACTCTGTATATAAGTTTTTTCCTACCTAAAAAATTTTCTATCTGCAGAAATCTTTGTAAATGCAATATGATATTGCTTCAGAAAACTTGGTGGCCTCATTGAAAAGGCAGACAGGTGTGGAATGCTTTTCTTCCCTCACTCGCTTTTTTCCCTCACTCCCTGGCTGGTCCAAACACCTCCCAGAACTCTTGCTTCACTAACAGCTGAGTGTTCTTGCTTCTTGCTTCTTCCTAAGCAGCTGAGTGTTCACAGGCAAGTCCTCAGTGCTGTAGGTTGGAGCCATGGTCACCAGCGATGAGAAAGAGACCGAGAAACTGGCACCTATGGTCAAGGGTGGGATAAACCAAGTACGACTGTGTTCTCTCACCCACAGTGCCACCAGGAAGCAAATTTCCAGATTATGTACAAGGAATCATTGTTAATTACCACCCCACAAAGCATCTCCAGGGCATCTACCCACCATTACCAGTTGTAGCTGAAATTATTAATATAAGGGTGAGAATGAGCATAGCATTTCAGAATTTGTATTAAATGTTCTCTAACATCAATTCCTATAGAATCTCAGAATCTGAATTCCAGGATTACAACAAAAAGAAAATAAAAAGAGAACCACAATGAAAAGAGAAATTTGTTGTTCAAAATTTTAAACACTCACAGAGAGACTTCTGAACGTAGCCTTTAAGTTAAGAATAGGACATAATGTCCTCAAATAAGTCTGTGGGGTTATAGAAAAAAATGTAACTGCATAGGGAATGGCTCTCTTGGGAGAACACACACACCCTAAGTGGTACTGTCTATAGTCATGTAGACTCCAGTCCATTTTACCAAAACAGTAATTCCATATCTTTATCCTCATGCTCTTGATCTGCTTCTCTTACACAGCTACCTCCGCTTTGCCAAAAACAGCTGAGAATCTAAAAGTCAACTTTAGCAATGGCATACGCATATTCTAAATACTTGAGTTGATTCAGCTTTAATTTACAGAATTTTAAACATCTCAAGCTTTATTTGGACACACGAATCTAAATGTCATAGTCACTAATCAACTCAATTTTCATTTCCACTGAAGTAATCATGGTCCCAACTAAGCCTTAAAAAAATGAATTGCTGGCCAACTCCAGGGGCTCAGTGCAAAATTCAAGACAGCTGTGCTGCAGACCTATGCATCTGCTCACACTCCAAGGTGCTGAAGATAGGAACCTGGTGTGAAATACCTCCTTCAGAGGGAAAGAAGAAAGGGCCGTGAACAAGGGGACTGGTGTGTTCGGCTAAAGAAGGGAGAACAGCATCCCTGCCATTCCAGGACAAGAGGACCTACACACGCTGAGAGAGCTGCTGGGAATCAGAAAGCACAGGACGGGGCTTCCCTGCTGGCTCAGTAGTAAAGAACCCACCTGCCAATGCAGGCGACATGAGTTTGATCCCCCATCCGAGAAGATCCCAAATGCTGCAAAGCACTTAAGCTGGTGCACCACAGCTACTGAACCTGTGCTCTGGAGCCCGAGAGCCTCAACTCCTGAGCCCACTGACTGAAGCCCGTGATCCCTAAAGTCCAGGCTTCCCAGCAAGAGAAGCCACCACAATGAGAAGCGTCTGCACCAAAATTAGAAAGTAGCCTGCTTAGCAATCGGAGAAGGCAATGGCATCCCACTCCAGTGCTCTTGCCTGGAAAATCCCATAGACAGAGGAGCCTGGTAAGCTGCAGTCCATGGGATCATGAAGAGTCGGACATGACTGAGCGACTTCACTTTCACTTTTCGCTTTCATGCATTGGAGAAGGAAATGGCAACCCACTCCAGTGTTCTTGCCTGGAGATGGAGCCTGGTGGGCTGCCATCTATGGGGTCACACAGAGTCGGACACGACTGAAGCGACTTAGCAGCAGCAGCAGCAGCAGCTGCTTAGCAATGAAGACTCAGTACAGCCAAAACTAAATAAATAAATAAGATTTTAAAAAAGAAAGAAAGAAAGCACAGGATGGAGGAGCTGTGAGAAGGATGAGACTGAGTCCCTGTCCTCGGGGAAGGTGGGGGTGGTCCCGACAGCCCACTCCCCTGACGTTAATTTTATATTGTTTCCACTTCACCAGGCTGAGTTTTCGAGACCAGCTAAGCCATTCATTTAAAATTCATTCACATTCATCTCAGTGAGAGAAAACAGGCAATCTCATATGTGATAGGTCTCTAGGTTGTCAATATATATAAAAGACTTTACAAATTGCACACCCTTTGCCCCAAAATTCCACTTCTAGAAATTTTCTGTAAGGAAAAAACAGAAAAGTATTCAAATATATATATATATATATCACATCATACATATGTGATACTGTGATGCAATAAGAATATGTATTTTGATCTTCATCCCAACTCCTGGTTAGAGACCCTAAAACCTTTGTAATTTCCTAAGCGATAAAGGTGCTAGAAATATCTTTTGTTTTAATATTTGGTCTCTGCCCCCAAGTTCCTGGCACCACTCTCCTAAATTCCTTGCAGTTTCCTAAGTGATAAGAGCACTGGGAGCACCTTTTGTTCTAATACTTGGTGTTTGGCTCTGGTTCCTGACACAGAACTCCTAAATCTCCTAGAATTCCCTAGGAGATAAGAGTGACTTTTGTCTTAACAAGGTGATTCTTACCAGGCTCCTGGGTGGCTTCGGGATGGGAGGTGGTCACGAGAAAGACCACATGTGATTAGAAGCTTGGAACTTTTAGTCCACCCCCATCCTCAGGAAGAGGAGAATTGAGGGAGACTGAGCTAATAATTGATCATGCCTACATGATGACACTTCCAAAAAAGTTCCCAGAACTATGGGTTTTGGAAGCCTTCCAGGTTGGTGAACACGTCAACGTGCCAGCAGAGTGATAGAACCCAACTCCACAGGGACAGAAGCTCCTGTATTCAGGACTCTCCAGGCTCTGCCTGATACATTTCTTCATCTGGCTATTATCTGTACCGTTTATCATGCCCTTCTTTATATAATAGACTGGTTTTCCTGAGTTCTGTGAGCCATTATAGCAAATTATCAAGTCTGAAGGGGGAGGTCATGGGAAACCCCAACTTGTAGCCAAAAAGTAAAAGTGTTAGTCTCTCGGTCGTGTCCAACTCTTTGAGACCCCCAGAGACTGTAGCCTGCCAGGTTCCTCTGTCCATGGAATTCTCCAGGCCAAGAATACTGGAGCTGGTAGCCATTCCCTTCTCTAGGGGATCTTCCTGATGCAGGGGTCAAACTGGGTCTTCTGCATCACAGAGAGATTCTTTACCATCTGAGTCACCAGGGAAGACCCAACTTGTGGCCAAGTCAGACATAAATGTGAGTAACCTGAGGACCAGTACTTGTGATTGCCATCTGAAGTAGGGACACTCTTGCAGAACTGAGCCCTTAGCCTGGGGGATCTGATGTTAACTCCAGGTAGACAGTGTCCAAATTGAATTGAACTCCAGGACACCCAGCAAGTGTGAGAGAATTGTTTGGTGTAGGAGTAAACCCACATATCTGGTGTTAGAAATCTTGTGAGTATAAGCAGAGGAAGAAAGAGGAATTTTCCTGTTAATGTACAAAGATTGTGTTAATTATAAAAATGGCAACACAGAGATGGCAAAACATCTAATAAACCTCTATGTATTTATCTATTCCCTGGAGGAGGAAATGGCAACACACTCCAGTATTCTTGCCTGGAAATCCCATGGACAGAGAGGAGCCTGGTGGGCTACAGTCCACAGGGTCACAAAGAGTCAGAAACAACTGAGTGACTGAGCACATTCCCACCGATGATATACTTTAAATCATAACCCTGGATTACAAATAATAGCAGGTTTTTTTTTTTTTTAAGACAAAGGACTTGCTATTTTTCCAATTTATTTGTTATTCAACCATTTAACAAGTAAAAGCATCATTAAAGATGATGTTATTACTATGTTATGACATGTTTATGAGATACTTAACATACACTCCTTTCCCCTTCCAAAATGATATAAAATAGTAGGTATGACTCATCCATGTATCTATATGTATCATATCTAAAAATGTGCAGATGTTATCCATATAGATTATTTCTGGAAATTGATTATAAGGGAGTATTTGGTGTTGCAAATGAATTCAATTAGATCCAAAAATATAAAAATAAGTTGCTGAATGTGGAACCACTGTACAGATAAGGTAACAGTGTGAAAGCCCCTCACCTGGTACCTTAATCTAAGTTTTGAGAAGTCACCAAAAATCTAGTTATGAGAATTTCCCAAATTATCTAAAAAGATGGAGCTTGAACTCTCTAAATGATAGCTAAGTAAGTTTAAGATGAAATGGTAACAAAATTTTTGAGTATATCCTATGTGTGGGGACTGGAAAAAGAATATCTGATTCTGAGTTACTACAGGTTCACAAAAAGGGATTTAACTGATTAACTTCTGGAGAGGGGTGTGATAGACATGTTACATCTTTAAGAATGTCATTAAATAGGACCTCTCAGAATCTCCTGGCATACAAGGCAGAATAAAATAGATATGAGCTAACAGAGAGTGGTGAATACTAAATCAATGTCTCCTTGGCTGGAGACCTCCAGGGTATGTCACAGCATTCTGATAATATCTCTGGTCTGTCCAATATTTTTATCAAAGGCTTAAATGAATCCGTAGTGTATGCTAACCAAGCCTGCACGTGGCCTGTATCAGGGAAGGAGAGAAACTGTACTGAAGACTGAGCTTCACAAAGAGCTTAAATGATGAAAATTGACATCTAATTCTAACAATTAGACAGAATATGGCTAACAGTAAAGACCCACTTTTAGACACAAAACAGAACAAAATCCTTGCAATCCAGATTAAAACTCTACATGTGGTATTGTCCAAGGGTTGTTAAGTCTACCCCAAAGTCAGAGTTACTGTGTCCTAGCTATCAAACAGACCAAAGCACCAACACCGATAGTCAGGGAACTGCCTAAGTCAGTATTTTTCATTTCAATGCACTCTAACAGATATTTACTGAACACCTGCTAGTTGCTGGGTACAATGTAGGGCCCAGAAGAACAAACAGAAGACATGGCACCTGCCACCAAGGAGTTAATAGCATAGTAGGAGAAAGAGAGAAAGTACTTCATAGTGAGAGAATTCCAGCAGCAGGAGAACCTACCAGGTACTGAGATAAGGCAGATAGAGGCGTTCTCCCTGTGGATGGGAGAGGGAAGGGGGTGATATCCAACACAGGGCAGCAGCCCCTCAGGGTGTTACTTAAATGCTGGAGCACCTTCACAGGACAGCTTCAGGATGCTGGGGGAGGGAGTCTCAAACTGATGTCTCAGGGAAGTAGGTTTGAGGAACGGGTAATGCTTAGCCTGCAGAAAGATGACAGACAGGTATGAAACCAGTTTTTCAGGGGAAAGGCTCTTTGGCATATTTACAGCTTTATTCCCAGTGTCTATCCCTGGTATGTGCTATCACACAATAAAACAGGTGATTTCATATAAAAATTCCAACTTTTCTTCAAATCTTAAAAGACGTGGCAACTCTGGGCCTCCATGGCTGCGTGGAAATACCTGGGTGCCAATTTAGGTGGTTCAAGTACTCATAATTTGCCATGGGGTCTTCCAACTACTGGGGGGCAGACTTCAGCTCAAAGAAAAATGTAATATCTAAAACTAAAATCAGTGGTGGGATAAGCAGGAATGTTCACACAGAAGCCTGACAACAGCTTACCTTAAATACCATCTACAGAGAACAATCTCAGGTTTCATGTCACCATGAATGTACTTCCATTACAGCATATAATCAGTTTTTAAAAACTCATTTACTATATCCCTCAAGTGTTATGAGAATTTTTCCTTCATTGTTAGAAATTAACATTTTTGTCATGGTATCCATCTCAGTTGGAGCACAGTAGGTTCTAAATAAAGGTTTATGAATGAACAAATAAACTGACGTTAAGCTGGAGGTTGGAAAAAAAAAACATCTTTTCCTTTCTTCTCAACTAATCTCTAAGTTTACTTGATTTAACTTTCATTTCTAATTTAAAACTAGGCCAAGCAGTAGGAAATATAACTTTTTTCCTAAAAAAATCTTAATAGTCATGTCTGCCTGGCTGAAAGCCTTCCAGACTTTGGCAGATAAAACGCAAACAGCCCGTTCTCCGTCTGAACTCCTCTGCCTCCTTGTAAAACCGCCCAGAAAAGGGAGGGGGCACATGCAGCACACAGCAATCGGAGGGCACCAGTCCCCAGGAAAGACCACAGGGTCACACAGTGTGGCTCCGAGTAGTCACAGGAGGGGTGAGGAGGGGAGAAAAAGACTCATTGTTTTTGCCCCCAGTAATGCACACTCTTCTGCTTCTGTTAGGTCCATACCATTTCTGTCCTTTATTGAGCCCATCTTTGCATGATATGTTCCCTTGATATCTCTAATTTTCTTGAAGAGATCTCTAGTCTTTCCCATTCTATTGCTTTCCTCTCTTTCTTTGCACTGATCACTGAGGAAGGCTTTCTTATCTCTCCTTGCTATTCTTTGGAACTCTGCATTCAAATGGGTATATCTTTCCTTTTCTCCTTTGCCTTTCCCTTCTCTTCTTTTCACAGCTATTTGTAAGGCCTCCTCAGACAGCCATTTTGCTTTTTTGCATTTCTTTTTCTTGGGGATGGTCTTGATCCCTGTTTCTTATACAATGTCACGAACCTCCGTCCATAGTTCATCAGGCACTCTATCTATCAGATCTAGTCCCTTAAATCTGTTTATCACTTCCATTGTATAATCATAAGGGATTTGGTTGAAGTCATACCTGAATGATCAAAGAAAGGCAATGCCAAAGAATGCTCGAACTACCACACAATTGCACTCATCTCACAAGCTAGTAAAATAATGCTCAAAATTCTCCAAGCCAGGCTTCAGCAATACATGAACCCTGAACTTCCAGATGTTCAAGCTGGTTTTAGAAAAGGCAGAGGAACCAGAGATCAAATTGCCAATATCCAATGGATCATCGAAAAAGCAAGAAATTTCCAGAAAAACATCTATTTCTGCTTTATTGACTATGCCAAAGCCTTTGACTGTGTGGATCACAAGAAACTGTGGAAAATCTTGAAAGAAATGGGAATACCAGACCACCTGACCTGCCTCTTGAGAAACCTGTATGCAGGTCAGGAAGCAACAGTTAGAACTGGACATGGAACAGCAGACTGGTTCCAAATAGGAAAAGGAATATGTCAAGGCTGTATATTGTCACCCTGTTTATTTAACTTAGATGCAGAATACATCATCACAAATGCTGGGCTGGATGAAGCACAAGCTGGAACCAAGACTGCCGGGAGAAATATCAATAACCTCAGATATGCAGATGACAGCACCCTTATGGTAGAAAGTGAAAAAGAACTAAAGAGCCTCTTGATGAAATTTAAAGAGGTGAGTGAAAAAGTTGGCTTAAAGCTCAACATTCAGAAAATGAAGATCATGGCATCTGGTCCCATCACTTCATGTCAAATAGACAGGGGAACAGTGGAAACAGTGGCTTTATTTTTGGGGTTCCAAAATCACTGCAGATGGTGATTGCACCCATGAAATTAGAAGGCGCTTACTCCTTGGAAGGAAAGTTATGACCAACCTAGACAGCATATTAGAAAGCAGAGACATTACTGTGTCAACAAAGTTCCTTCTAATCAAGGCTATGGTTTTTCTAGTACTCATGTATGGATATGAGAGTTGGACTATAAAGAAAGCTGAGCACCAAAGAATTGATGTTTTTGAACTGTGGTGTTGGAGAAGACTCTTGAGAGTCCCTTGGACCGAAAGGAGATCCAACCAGTACATCCTAAAGGAGATCAGTCCTGGGTGTTCACTGGAGGGACTGATGTTGAAGCTGAAACTCCAATACTTCGGCCACCTGATGCAAAGACCTGACTCGTTGGAAAAGACCCTGATGCTGGGAAAGATTGAGGGCAGGAGGAGAGGGGGACGACAGAGGATGAGATGGTTGGATCGCATCACCGACTCAATGGACACAAGTTTGAGTAAACTCCGGGAGTTGGTGATGGACACGGAGGCCTGGCATGCTGCGGTTCATGGGGTTGCAGAGTCAGACACGACTGAGCGACTGAACTGAACTGAATCCACACTTTCACAGACTGCTGCTGCTGCTGCTAAGTCACTTCAGTCGTGTCCGACTCTATGTGACCCCAGAGACGGCAGCCCACCAGGCTCCCCCATCCCTGGGATTCTCCAGGCAAGAACACTGGAATGGGTTGCCATTTCCTTCTCCAATGCATGAAAGTGAAAAGAGAAAGTGAAGTCACTCAGTCGTGTCCAACTCTTCATGATCCCAGGACTGCAGCCTACCAGGCTTCTCCATCCATGGGATTTTCCAGGCAAAGCCCATCACTTTCCAGATAAAGCCCATCACTTTAATTTCCCTCTTGAAAAACACCTATGTAAACGAAGAAAATAAAAGCAAGTATATCTCTGGAAGAGACTTCTGCTTGAGAATATACTAGGGTCCATCCCCAAGGGGACCCCAACTCTATTTCAGTCAAAGAGCCATACCTTAGTGAACTGGCAGGGGTATGGAAACTGTGTGAGGTCTTGGCTCTCCATTGTGGTGACTCAAGTCTAGTTTGGGGCCCTGAACCTGGAATTTTCCTGGTTATATAAATAGGTCAAGTAAGATTTAAGAGGGCTGCCTGTCCGCTTCACGTCACCATTCCTGTGGGTCACAACATTCCAGTTTTCACCACATCCTCGTGCCTGCCATGTCAATGCTCTCACCTAGACTTTGGCCGCTAAGCTCTGCCACCCGGCCTCTGGAACTCCAGGGTCCCATCAACCCCACTGGAGTCAGAAAGCCCGCCGCAGTGGCAGCATCTCCCACATCACACTTGGCCAACAGCAAAGAAATGCCACAGAGCTTCCCAACCTTGCAGGCACTCTCCTATTTATGTATTTCTCAATGCCTCAGTGCAGAGAGAAGCATTTGGCCCTCTCAGGGGATGCAGGATAGGGGGTACAAGAAAGGTGTGTGTAGACGATGTGATGAATGGACCTCAATGTTCCCACCTCAACGAGCTTCTGGATTCCTTTCTCTGTTATGCCAGGCAGATTTTGGCATTTCAACCTCATTAAACATAGGCCCCACTGAGTCGCAGGGCTTCCCGGGATTCTCAATCACCAGTGTGCTGGTTACAATTGCTGATTCCCTGATCCCATCCCAAAATATTCTAAGCTAGCAGATCTGAGACAGGGCCCAGAGATCTGCCCTAAGCAACCCAATAATTCAAGACAGGTGATACTCAGAACTGTAATGCTCAGATCTCAAAGCTTAAGGGAAAGCTGCACATGGTTGCTATGTTTACCAGAAAAAAAATCCAGGTTTCTCAGCAATAACATAACATACATTCTTCTCCAGTAAAAACCATAAACGGGGGAAAGAAAAAACTAAATGTACCCCTCATCTTCTGTTTTTGGTGTCTCAAGTGATGGCTTCTCCCACACTTCCCTGGTGACTTTCCACAGCCCAGTACTAATTCTCCTGTCTTCCTCTCTCACCACTCATTTTTCTTCTTCTCATCTCCTGCCTTCATTACAGCTCTCAAATGCTTCTAAGTGCTTCCCATAGTCTTCTTAGATCATTCAGCCAATAAACAACAACATCTGGATCTTCTCATTTTTCCTCTAAGGCCTGTCCCTTAGGCCCTTCATCATTTTGGTTGCTTTTCTTCTGCATTCCCTCCAGTACCAGGAATAAATCAACAAATCAGCATCACTTCATGTCTCTAAAGAACCAAAGGATGTGATTCACAGGCACCGGTGCAAACAAGAGTGCGGAGATGAGACAGTGCCCTGAGGCAAAGGCACAATATACACCCTCCACCCCGCCTCCCACCCCAGCTCTGAAGAAGCTGTAGGGAAGGACCAGGCTGCATGGAGCGGGTCAGGAGGAGGCCACAGTCACTGTTTGAGCAAAGAAAGGGTGGGGAAACAGGGCAGGAAGATCAGAGGCCATAGAAGGAAGCAAGTCCCAGAAAATGGGAGTCCACAAAGAATAAAAATTAACACATCAACACCAAACATAATATAATTATATCTGACCTGTCAATTTTAAGGAAATGGGTTTCTTTCTTTTCAAGGTATGTATGTTTGGTGGAGTTCCTGGATGCAATGCCATTCAGACACCAACTACCTGACACAGCCCTGCCCAAGACTCCCTCACGTCAGACACCAGACCACCTGCACCTCTGACCTCCCAGCCACAAATTCAGGGGTTCCCATGCCGCCCTTAGATTAAACAATTTGTAAGAATGACTCATAGAATTCAGGAAAGCATAATACTTTTTTTTTTTAATTGATGTCTTTATTTTTAATTAGAGTATAACTGCTTTACAATATAGTATTGGTTTCTGCAATGTAACAACAAGAATATATGTATGTCCCCTCCGTCTTAAACCTCCCTCCTACCTCCCACTCCAAGCATGATACTCTTTTACGATTACAGTTTTAATATAAAAGATATGAACCAAAACTGATAGAAAAAAAATAAAGACCCATGGGGCCCAAGTCTGAAAGGGTCCTAAGCACGAGCCCTCTGTGTCTTCAGGACACATCAGCCCCTCAGCACACTGATGTAGAACTGCCAACCAGGAAATCACAACCAAACTTAACCAGGGTTTCAGTGGGGAAGCTAACTGATTCCAGCACTGGCCACTCCAGCACCCCTTTCCCTTCCCAGAGGTTGGAGGGTAGGGCCTTCCTAGATACTGTAACTGCAGAATCAGCTCAAACTGGCCCCATGCTGTTTCTAACAAGACACCAAGGTGTTTTTCAGAGACAACAGAATAAAACCACAAGTCATGCAGCTGAGGCATGCTCTTAGGAGAAAATTGTGACTTCAGATAATGCCCAGAACCAAAGTTTCTCTGCTCTCAACCCTACCCTCCAACCCCCAATAGGGAACTAAAAGACAGGAACATGACTGCAACCTGAACACCTTTCAGAAGTGAACGATCCATTGTTCAGGAAGATCCGGTATGACACCCCTTCATCACACCTTAGCCAAGTAACAAAGGCCAAGTAACAAAGTTCTCCAATCCAAACCACCCAACAGGGCTTCTGCACACCGACCCTCCTCCACTAACCCTAAAAGCTTGAACCCTGCTTGCTGTCTCCTTGCTGCTTGACCTCACAATAACGTCCTTTTCTCAATAGCCAGTGCCACAGCACCATTACCAGCCAGCCTGGCTTAGAAACAAAAATCATCTGGCTCCAAGTCCCAACTCTTGAATCATAAGACTAGTCTTTCCAGCAGGACCACCTGCATTCTAAGGCTATCTGGAGGCCCACCGTGAATCAACTCCTCCTTAGCGTAAACTCAGGTGTGGTCCCAGGGAGTCCCCATGAACAACAAAATCACTCCTATCACTCTGGAAACTCGAATAGTTTAGAAGCTCCTTCCCAGAAATCTGGGGAAAGGCCAGACAAATTCTTGCACAGCTGCAGGGAAGAGGAAGTCTCTCCCACTTAACCATAGCACCCTTGAGAAAGTATTTTCAGGTCCTTATACCCCATGTGGGCTTCTCAGGTGGCCCTGGTGGTAAAGAACCCACCTGCCAATGCATGAGACATGAGACTTAGGTTCGATCCCTGGGTTGGAAAGATCCCCTGGAGGAGGTGAGGGCATGGCATTTCCCTCCAGTATTCTTGCCTGGAGAATCCCATGGACAGAGGAGCCTGGCGAGCTACCATAATCTGTGGAGTCGCAGAGTTAGACACGACTAAAGTGACTTAGTGCACACACACACACACGCATACTCCATTTAATCCAACCAGAAATGATATTTCATTGTCTAACTCATTAACTGGAAAAAAAAATGGCCTTTCATTACAGATAGCAGGACACTGGCATGGAGGAATTTGGGTCTTCATGAGCAGGGTGTGGAGAGAATCCCATGTAATTCTGAGGTTTGCCAGAATTGTGTCCAGTTTACAGCAAGCAACCCCCAACCATAATGCTTCAATCTGCCACAAAAGAAGCTTATGATTTAAAAGTGCAAAAGATCTCATTCTCCCTCTCCACAGAGGGTCACGGTCTTAGCAGATTACAGCAGAGCCATAGGAGCCCTTTCAGGATCAGAGCTGCCCCTTCACCTCCTAGTAAGTAGGACCCACTGCAACTCTCTGCGTGTCCAGCAAATTCCTGGTCTGCTCCCACTTTTGTCTTTGATGGAGGAAGGGAAAAAGATACATAAGCCAAGAAATAAGTCCAGCAGACTTTTCCCTCTACCTTGTAAGGGTGTTGTTGCCATTGTTTAGTCGCTAGGTGATGTCCGACTCTGTGACCCCATGAACTGTAGCCCACCAGGCTCCTCTCTCCTTTAGATTCTTCAGGCAAGAATTCTGGAGTGGGTTGCCATTCCCTCCTCCAGGGATCGTCACAACCCAGGGACATCCTGCATTGGCAGGCAGATTCTTTACTGCTGAGCTACATGGGAAACCCTGTAAAGGTGTAGCCCTACCTAAATCATTAACTGAATATTTACCTACCTAAACATTTACCTGAAGAAGTAGGGCATTCACAAACATGATTTAAACAATTAATTTATCAAGCTCCTATCTACGTTGCATGTCAGGCACTGTTCCAGGTGCTTAAGATAAACCTCATAGAGTTCACACAATAGTGAGGAGACACAAAAAGCAGCAATAAATACATGATGCCAGATAACAGTGAGGGCTACCAAGGCAAAGAGGGTAGGAGAGTCTGAGAGTAAGGATGGCACATGGAGGAGTGCCAGCTATTTCAGATCAGGTGGCCAGGGAAGGCATCTGGGATAAAGTGACATTTGAGCAGAGACTGAAGGTGGTGAGAGAAGAAGCAATGCAAGGACCTGGGGAAAGAGCATTCCAGGAAGAAGAAGCCAAGTGCAAAATCCCTTGGGAGCCAAAAGTTTGGTCTGTACCAGGAATACAGACTCTACCACGTGACACAGAGAGAATGAGGTGGAGACTGAAGACTATAGGTCTGGGCCAGGAGCAGATCAAACAGGAACCATTTCTTATCATTTGGAAAAGGAACAAGGCCATTACTGATGCAAGATTAGCATTCCTTATCCCCCTTTTAAGTGGGGAGATTACATAATCAAAGTTTGAAAAAGCTGAATGTAGCTCCCAAGGATGATAGGAAATACATTTTTTATTAAAACAAAAATGACTGCTTCAGAAGATGTTTTCCAAACCTTCACTGATTTGAAGAACTTACCTATTAAAAACTCTCATGATTCAGAAATATATTCCTCTCATTTCCCATCCCTCCTACACCATCAGACTGTAGTCTAAAGTCTATTTTACATCTAAAGCATATTCTAAAAGACAAGAATCATAACCTTCTTCTCTTGGGGTTTCTAAGATAAACTTCATTTAGAATGAAATTTTCAGAGAACATTTTTTTCATTTTTTTATATAAAAATCTTCATTACTTCCAATCACATTTTTTCTTAGTTACACTACATCCATTACCAAACATCCTAGAAAATCTAGTCAAACATCCTAAACAG
Source organism: Bos mutus (assembly GCF_027580195.1). Lineage (NCBI taxonomy): Eukaryota > Metazoa > Chordata > Mammalia > Artiodactyla > Bovidae > Bos > Bos mutus. The sequence goes on from NC_091621.1 coordinate 95,018,915, forward strand.
TCTTCACTTGTCTTAAGATTATCAGTCTTGTAGCAATAGACTATTTCAAAATGAATGCCCAGAGAGGTCAAATCAAAAGGAACAGAACCAAAAGGTTTTGCGCATAGAGGCTAGAGCTGACTTTCATGGTTGGCATATCATTTGTGCCTTAAAGTTGCAAAGTGCTGCAAAAAAAAAAAAAAAAAACCTCTCAAGATCCAAATATTAAAATGTTGAAAATCCTTACAGCTGCACATATTAAGATATTCTATTTTTTAACTCTGACATTTAAACCACCCACTTTCACTCATATGGTTTATATTACCATCAGAAGCATTCAATAAAATAAAACTTTACAGCAAACTAGTAGAACACTATGATCTAATAGCCTGAGCATGGAAAGAGATCAAGGTCTTTTATTTGCCTTCCTTCTCCTTCTATATCATGGAAAAACCAGTGGTTCTTTCTTGTTGAAAGAAGCTTCTCCTTGCTTTTCGATGTGGAATAGCACAGCCAAGAATTCAGCAGGAGCTGCTTCTCCATGAAAGTTAAAAAGCTAAGCACCTTTTAAATCAATTAGGACCATTTTTCAATGTGGGCATTACAGGGTCTGGTTCTGGGTCAGTTCAGCGTCTACAAAGTGACTTCAAGTGCTTCTCCTGATTCCAGTGTTAAAAACAGGTCATGGCCAGTGAAGGATAAAGAAAGAAAACAAAAAAGATTACTGCTGCAGATTAAGTTTTCACAGATGTTTTGATTCTGCTCTACAACAGTCCAAAAATATTCCTGTGTGCCCTTGGAAATGAGATTATGAAAAGACTGAATAGAAGATTTGACTAGAGACAGAAATTCATTAGAATTCTACATTCACTCCAAGCAACACAAAGAAATGATCATTTGTATCAGTTAAAGTTTGACCAGAGAAGCAGAACCACCAGGAATGATACAGCTAAAGGAATTTGCTACAGAGATTTGACCTTTCATAATCCAGAGAAACTCATTTAATAGCCTATGCAGGGCTGCTGCTACTGTGTCTGTAACAAGTGGAAAGCCAGCAGGTCAGGCATTCCAGAAGCAGGGATGGAACCTGAAGTAGGGGAAAGAAGAAGGGGCTGGAATCCACAAAGAAGAACTAGAATACACTTCTCTCTTGCAACCTCCTAGGCTCCAACTTAAACGATGGGAGTGGCTTGCAAACAGGCCAGCAGTGTCCATACAACTGATCACACATGGGCACCATGATTTCAAGTAGCTACAGGAAATATGGAAAACTCTGGAGGAGCTGCAGAATCAGCTCTGCTGCACAGCAGAGCAGGTTAGTCTGCAAGTCGGGGAGAACCAGCATGAGCTGTGACACACCAAAACCTACACCCAGCTTCTGAGCGAGGACATGGCTGAAACAGAGCAGGGCACTCTGGGACGTTCCCAGGAGAGACCCCCACCTCCAATGTCCTCAGCCTGCCTTCTGTCTGTAGAAAAACTTTAGTTGAAGAATAAATTTAATCAGAGAGATGAGAGAATGTAGAAGCAAAGGAAAGCAGTCAAATAAGACTAAATAGTTTAGCCATTAAACAAGTCAAAGAATTTTAGTTCCTGGGCTTCCCTAGTGGCTCAGAGGGTAAAGCATCTGCCTGCAATGCAGGAGACCCAGGTTCGCTCCCTGGATCAGGAAGATCCCCTGGAGAAGGAAATGGCAACCTGTTCCAGTATTCTTGCCTGGAGAATCCCATGGATGGAGAAGCCTGGTGGGCTACAGTCCATAGGGTTGCAAAGAATCAGATACTACTGAGCGACTTCACTTTCACTTTCACTTTCAAGGGCTATAGATAATACTCTAAGCCATATCCTTTGCAGATACTGAAACCCCTCACCAGGTGGAAGAAGATAACTACATGATGACCAGACTATAGCCATGACATAAACTGCCGTGATTCCAAGAATGGGCCTCAAGGAAATGGGAACAAACCAACTGGGAAATGAAGATCAACTGTACTTCAAACGATCAAAATGAAGCTGGTCAGACATGTGATGACCAATTTCAAGATGACTGACTATCAGAGATGACTGCTATTTCTACAAGTAGCCACCTCCCTCCACCTATACACCCCTGAAATGCCCCTTTAAAAACTCTTGTCCAATAATTGTCAGTGAAGAGTCAGCCTTTGGACATGGGTCCACCCTCTCTTCTAGTTGCTGCCTCCAAGATAAAGCGAACTTTCCTTTCCACCAACCTTGTCTCTCAAGTATTGGCTTTCTACCAATGAGCAGCAGGACTGCATTTTTGGTAACACAGTCATTTCACTTTCACTGTCTAAACCTCGAACAAATTTCTCCTGTCTGCCCCTAACCCAGTACAGCTCAGGAAAGAAACTTCTAAGATGAGGTTCCAGTTAGCTAAATTGATACAGTACAAAGTCACCGCATCTTGGGAAGCTGCCTTCATCTTCCATTGTGCTTGGACCCCCAAACTGGTCAAAGTAGACACTCTAATAATCCACTTCCCCACTTCAACTTCTACCCATTTCTTACATAAGAAAAACTGTGATTAGTATTAATATATTTCTATACAAGCAAGCACCTTTATGATAACAAGCATTACTTTTTTTATAAATAAGTTTATTTAGCATTTACTATAAGGGAATTTCTATCTGTTAGTATGTGTGACATTCATTTATTTATTCAAAGATAACAAACTACATTTAATGAAATAAATCAGTTTGAGATTTGCACTGGGAAAAAACTCATGAAGAAGATGAAGGAAAAACAAACTATAGAGTAGAAGGAAATCCTGACAAAGAATTTATATCTAGAATATATTAAGAAATCGTAAAACTCAACATTAAAAAAAATCTATTTAGAAAAATTGACAAAAATATGAAGAGAAATTTTAACAAAGAGGCTATACAGAAGTCAAATGAACACATGAAAAAATATTTAACACCATCAGTTAGCCATTAGAGCCAATGAAAAACACAATGACATGTCACTACACACCTATCAGAATGGCTAATAAAAAACAATGACAAAAAACTTGTGAGGAAGTAGAGAAGCTGGATAACACATACATTGCTGATGGGATGGGATGGAAAACAGTTTGTCAGTTTCTCAAAAAACTAAACATGTAACTACCACATGACACAGCAATTGTACTCCTGACATTTACCCTAGAGAAATAAAAACTATGTTCACATAAAACCCTGCAAATGAATGTTCGTAGCAACTTTATTTGCAATACCCAAAAACTGGAAACATTATAGCCAACAGCAAAAAGCTGAAAACTTTTCTTCTAAGATTAGGAACAAGGTATAAATGCCCACTCCTGTCATTTCTATTCACATAGAACTGGAAGTCCTAGGTAGAACACTTAGGCAAGGAAAAGAAAATAAAGGGGATCTACATCAGGAAGGAAGAATAAAATTATCTCTGTTTACAGATGACATGATCTCATATATAGACAACCCTAAAGATGCTACCAAAAATCTATCAGAACTAATATAATTCAGTAAAGCTCAGTTCAGATCAGTTCAGGTCAGTCGCTCAGTCATGTCCGACTCTTTGCGACCCCATGAATCACAGCACGCCAGGCCTCCCTGTCCATCACTATCTCCAGGAGTTCACTCAAACTCCCGTCCATCGAGTCAGTGATGCTATCCAGCCATCTCATCCTCTGTCATCCCCTTTTCCTCCTGCCCCCAATCCCTCCCAGCATCAGAGTCTTTTCCAATGAGTCAACTCTTCACATGAGGTGGCCAAAGTACTGGAGTTTCAGCTTTAGCATCATTCCTTCCAAAGAACACCCAGGGCTGATTCCTGTAGAATGGACTGGTTGGATCTCCTTGCAATCCAAGGGACTCTCAAGAGTCTTCTCCAATACCACAGTTCAAAAGCATCAATTCTTCAGCACTCAGCTTTCTTCAGAGTCCAACTCTCACATCCATACACGACCACTGGAAAAACCATAGCCTTGACTAGACGGACCTTTGTTAGCAAAGTAATGTCTCTGCTTTTCAATATGCTATCTAGGTTGGTCATCGGAGAAGGCAGTGGCACCCCACTCCAGTACTCTTGCCTGGAAAATCCCATGGACGGAGGAGCCTGGTAGGCTATAGTCCATGGGGTCGCTAAGAGTCAGACACGACTGAGCAACTTCACTTTCACTTTTCACTTTCATGCATTGGAGAAGGAAATGGCAACCCACTCCAGTGTTCTTGCCTGGAGAATCCCAGGGACAGGGGAGCCTGGTGGGCTGCCGTCTATGGGGTCACACAGAGTTGGACACGCCTGAAGTGATTTAGCAGGTTGGTCATAACTTTTCTTCCAAGGATCAGCATAAAATACCAGCTGTGTTTCCATGCACTAATAATAAACTCCTGGAGGAGGGCATAGCAACCCACTCCACTATTCTTGCCTGCAGAGGCCCCATGGATACATGAGCCTGGCAAGCTACAGTACAGTCCATGGGGTCACAAAGAGTCAAACACGACTGAACGACTAAGCACACACAATAATAAACTATCCAAAATTAAGGGGGAAAAAAATCCCACTTACTATAGCAACAAAAAGAATGAAATACTGAGGAATAAAATTAACCAAAGGAGTTTCCTCAGTGGTAAATAATCTGCCTGCAATGCAGGAGACATGGGAGGAAGATCCTCTGGAGGAGGGCATGGTAACTCATTCCAGCATTCTTGGAGGGAAAATTCCATGGACAGAGGAGCCTGGTGGGCTATAGTCCATGGGATTGGACAGGACTGAAACCACTGAGTATCAGCAGCAAATTTAACCAAAGAGATGAAAGACTTACACACTTAAAACTTCAAATCACTGATGAAAGAAATTAAAGAAGACACAAATAAGTGGAAAGACACGCCATGTTCATAAATGGGAAGACTTAATATTGTTCATATATTATAGATTCAATGTAATCCCTATCAAAATCCCAAGGCATTTTTTACAGAAAAAGAAAAAAATCATAAATTTTATATTGAATCAAAAAATCCTGAATATATAAAGCAATCTTGATCAACAGGAATAAAGCTGGAGGCACCACACTTCCTGACTTCAAAATATATTCCAATGCTACAGTAATTAAAACAGTGCAGTACTGGCATAAAAACAGACTTACAGATCAATGGAAAAGAACAGAGAAATTAACCCATGTATATATGAAGAAGGCAATGGCACCCCACTCCAGTACTCTTGCCTGGAAAATCCCATGGATGGAGGAGCCTGGTAAGCTGCAGTCCATGGGGTCGCTAAGAGTCGGACATGACTGAGTGACTTCCCTTTCACGTTTCATTTTCATGCATTGGAGAAGGCAATGGCAACCCACTCCAGTGTTCTTGCCTGGAGAATCCCAGGGACAGGGGAGCCTGGTGGGCTGCCGTCTATGGGGTTGCACAGAGTCGGACACGACTGAAGCAACTTAGCAGCAGCAGCATATGGTCAAATGATCTTTGACAAGGGTTCCAAGAATATACAATGGGGAAAGGATAGTCTTCAATAAATGGTATTGGGAAAACTGGCTAACCACATACAAATGAATGAAATTAGACTCTTACAACATGTACAAAAATCAACCCAAAAATATAGTAAAAATTTAAATATAAGACCTGAAACTATAAAACTCCTACAAGAAAAATACAGAGGAAAAACTTGATGATGTTAGGCTTGGCAATGGTTTCTTAGATATGATAACAAAAGTACAAACAATAAAAGCAAAAATTAGACAAGTGGGACTACATCAAACTAAAGAAGCTTTGCAGAATAAAGGAAACAAATTAAGAGTGAAGAGACAACCTACAGAATAGCAGAAAATTTTTGCAAACCAAATATCAGGCATGTTATTAATATCTAATATATATAAGGAATTTCTACAACTTAAAACAAAAGAAATTAAATAACTTGATTTTAAAAATGGGCAAAGAACAACTTGAATAGACATTTCTCCAAAGAAGACATAGGAATGGCCAATAGGTAGAGGGAAAGATACTTAACATCACTAATCATGCAAATTGTGCTTTAATCATGCAAATCAAAACCACAATGAGATACCACTTCATTCCTGTTAGATTCGTTTTTATGAAAACAAACAAAGGTAAGCATCAGTAAAGATGTGAAGAATTGGGAACGTTTGTACACTATTGGTAAGAAAATACAGCCCCTATGGAAAACAGGATAAAGGTTCCTCAAAAATTAAAAATACAATTACTATATGATTCAGCAATCCTTCTTCTGGGTCTATATCCAAAAGAATTGAAATTATGACTTTGAAAACATATATGTACTCCTGTGTTCACTATAGCATTATTCACAGTAATCATGATAAAAAACAAATCAAGTGCCCATCATCAGATGAACGGATAAAGGAAAAGTGATATACACACATGATGTAATATTATTCAGCCTTAAAAAGGAGGAAATCCTGCAATGTGCAACAACACAGAAGACCTTGGAGAGTACTATGCTACATGAAATAAGCCAGCCGCAGGAGTCCACTTACGTGAGGTCCCTGAAATAGTCAAACTCATAGAAACAGATACTAAGATGCTGGTTGCCAAGGGCAGGGTGAGGTGAGAGCAGCATCAAGAGTTGCTTTTTGACAGGTAGCTAGTTTCAATTATACTAGAGGAATAAGTGCTAGAGAGTTGCTGCACAACATTGGACCTACAGTTGAAATACTATATTGTGCTCTCAAAAACTTGTTAGGATGGTAGATCTCATGTTAGATGTCCTTACAATATTAATTAATTAGCTATTAATTAAATGGCTTTAAATTTTCAAAGTTTTTCCTTAAAAAGCTTAAGATACAGGTAAGACAGCTTGTACGCATCTCAAAGGCCACTTTGTGTTTTCACCAGCTGTGCTTGTGTGCTCAATCCTGTCCAGCCCTTTGTGATCTCATGTGACTGTAGCCCACCAGGCTCCTCCGCCCATGGGATTTCCCAGACAAGAATACTGGAGTGGGTTGTTATTTCCTTCTCCAGGGCATCTTCCTGACCCAGGGATCAAGTCTCTTGTGGCTCCTGCATTGGCAGGTGGATTCTTTACCAGTGAGCCTCCTGGGAAGCCCTATTACCTAAATTAAAAAGCATAAAGACATGACCTATGTAAAGTCCCCAGGCCAATGCTTGATTCACACTAAACAGTTAGTATATGTGATTTTCTGTTCTTCTTCAAAACAATCATCAGAGTTGTGTTGGCCTAATATTGTTAACATCATCCTTTATACATGCCCAGCCTCACACTATTGCAGCAGAATATGCAGTTGCACCTCAGGTGACTATGATGAGAAAGTCTCCACAACTTCTTCAAATCAATGCCTGTAAGAACAGAAAGATTAGCTGAATTTCTCTTTCTGAAGAGGCACTATTCCTTTCAGTCAGTGCTCTGTTGCACTCTAGATTTGCAACTCAATCATCTTAAAAAAAAAAACAAACAAAACAAAACAAAAAGAATATCTTACACAGCCAGTAAGATATACTCTACAAAGAGCAATGCATCTTAGCAACCAGACTGCTTTTTCTAACCAGTGAGTATCACAAGTGAAGTTGCCCTCTGCCCCCTCAATTCTTCTCCTTAGCCCCTGTTCTGCTCAATGCCTGTTTTCCTCTTCATAAATGGTCTTGCCTCACTGTCTACTCCTTTCCTCCCCTCCTCTGTCTTCTGCCCCTGCCACTTTCTGCATGAATTTTATTTATTTATTTTTTCCTGCATGAATTTTAAACAATTTTTTTTAGAAAGCCAAGAAGTGAAGATACTCTTCTCTGTCCACCAACTGGGCACAGGCATTTGACCCTGACTTTTGTATATGGGCTTCCCTTGTGGCTCAGCTGGTAAGGAATCCGCCACCAATGCGGGAGACCTGGGTGCAGTCCCTGGGTTGGGAATATCCCCTGGAGAAAGGAAAGGCTACCCACTCCAGTATTCTGGCCTGGAGAATTCCATGGACTGTACAGTCCATGGGGTTGCAAACAGTTGGATATGACTGAGTGACTTTCACTTCACTTCACTTTGTATATGGAAAACATTCAAAGGAGGGACCTAGGCAGTCTCCCATGGCTAGTATAAGCCCAGCACACCTCCTGCTGTGAGCTTCCACACTTTAAAGTAACCAACAACTCTCTCTGTAATAAATCAAAAGCAGGTCGGCTTAGAAGTTACACACATTGTGCCACCTGAGAATGTGCCATTTTTAAAAATTTAGGGAAAAATGGAATGAGCAACTTAGTAGCTGAGCTTATCTTTCAACTGAAAAACAAGACCACTTTCCAGCAGGATAAATGTTTATAAAATAATCTTCAGAGTCAAATGTGGAATTTCCTTACCCTCCTGAAAACATTCAACTTCCAGTGGAAGTAATTCTTCCAATCGCTCTGGTTTCCTTTTCTAAGTCATCAGCCACCTGTCAAGAGACCTGAGGCCTCCCAATCTGAGCAGGCTTTTCAAGCTGCTTACCCTGTCTCATATGACCAGTACCATGAGGACGGGTTCATATTACACCCGTTGGAGAAGGCTTAAAACGCTGATGATACTGAACCAAAATTATTTCAACAGTTTTGTCCGGCACATTATAAGCTTAAATACTGAGCCAAATCATAACGGGTTGAGTCAAGCTCATGACATAGGAGCCAGCACTCCCTGGAATCAGCCCTTCTCCCCTCCCATCTGAAGCTAGCCCTCTTTTTAAATTCAAGAAAATACTCCATCCTTCAAAAATCTGACTCCCTTCGCACCTCATTCACACTTGAAATGCTGAATCATGACTCTGAGGTTGTAAAAGAAAAACTACTTCGACTGGGACGCCGGAATCCCCAGAGGACCCCACGTTTTTCTGCCCTCCTTTGCTTTGCATCTTTTAAAGCCTAAATCTGGAGCTCTTCCCAAAGATCCGAGAGACTCCAGAAACAGTCAAGGCTGCAGGTCGGGAGAGAGCTTCTGCCTGCGGTCCTTTCCTCCCCAAATCCCCGCGCCACGGCAGCTCAGGGCTGCTAAGAGGCTGATAACTTCCCATCTGCAAAGCTGCCCAACAGCGGCCGAGAAATGCTCAACTTGGGAGCTTCACCACTACAGCCACCGCATCGTCGGGCGCGCTCTGGTCTCACTTGGCCACAGCCCCACGGGAGTGAGGTGTGCGTGGGCGGCTCCACGGCCCCTCCAGCCCTGGCCCCAGAGACCAGCCCGCCCAGAGCGAAGACTCCAGAAACTCGATCCCAACTCGCAGCCCGCGCCTTCCGAGCCGCCCCGGGAGCCCGGAGAAGCGGGGCCGAGGTCAACAAGCAGAGGGGTGTGGGCAACCTGGAGAGCAGGGAGGCGTGGAGGGCAAGGGGCAGCAAGAAAAGAAACGCCCTCCCCTCCCCTCAAGCGGGTCCCTCAACTTCTCCCAGCCCGGTAGAGGGTGAGTAGAAACGGCCGCTGCGAGCCCAGGGTGAGGGACTCACTTGAAGGTGAGGACGCAGAGCGGCCGGTAAGACTTGTGGCTGGTGTTCTCGGCCATGCCCTTGCCCCAGAAATCGTTGGAGAAGATGCCCCAGAGCAGAGGGGCTCCGGGCCGCACGTCGGGGTTGTTGACGATCGCCCACACGTCGTCGTGCACGAACTCGCCCCTCAGGGAGCGGCCGTAGCACAGGCAGCTCGCCCCGGCCAGCAGCGCCGCGGCTCCGGCCGGCGCGAGTCCGCAGTCCCGCCGCCGGGAGGGCGCGCGGTCCCCGCCGCCGCCTCGGGCAGAGCTGGTCACCACCATCGCGCCGCCGCCGCTGTCCTGGTCTCTCCCGGGTGTCTGGCATCCTCCCCGGCCGGGGCCCGGACGGTGCGCGGCAGCTGCCGGGAGATGGGCTCGGGCATGGCTGGCGGCAGCTGGACCGGCCGCTGGCGTCCCGCGCTCCGCCGCCGCCTGCGCCGCCGAGTTGGCCCAGCTGCAGATAAACAGCAGTCCCCCCGCCTCCCCGGGCCATCGCCACCTCCTCCGCCCCACTGCGCATGCCCCGCTCGCCATCGCCTCCACCCCCCAATCCCGGGACCGGCGCCGCTTTCCCCCCACGCCCCGCACCCTCCGCCCCCGCCCGGCTGGTGTAGCGCTCAGCCTGCAGGCGCGGCGTTAAGAGGTGGCGAGAGTCCGTGTGCAGGTAGAGAGGTCGCGGCGTGGGGCCGCCCGGAGCGGCGGTGAAGGGGCACCGGGGTCCTCTCCCCTGTGCCCGCGGTGCCCTCTGCCCCTCATCATTTCCCCGTTAAGGGTCTGCTGGGGGGGGACCTCACCGACGAGCACCTTCCCGGGCCAGGACGGGCTTAGCAGGTGCGTAGCCGGAACCTCCGCCCGCGCTCCGGGAGAGGGAAGTGGCCGCCGCCGCCCGGGACGTCCCGGCTTTTCAGCACCCCGGACAACAGCAGCGGCCGCTGGGCCATGCTCTCCGTCCGGCTCCGCTCTCCTGTCCGGTCTCCGCCTCCCTCGTCTTCTTCCCGGGCTTTCTGTCCCCACTGCCCGCGTCCCGCGGTTGCAGCCTCGGGGCGGGGGTGGAAACCGTAGGGAAATGGAGCTTCCGAAACGTATTTCTGAAAACCGAGAGACGGTCTCCCTGAGGTGGGCTTCCTGCCCGCCCTGCCCGGGTTTGTCCACCGGCTGTTTTTCTTTACCGCCCATTCCTCTGCTCGCCTTTATAAAAAGTCTCAGGTTCGAGTTTGGGTTTGGGAGCCGAGTTGGCTTCTGAAACATTTCTCCTCGTTTGTTTTTTACTGCGGTTCTTAAAACAATCCGGGAGATGCCAAGCAAATTACTTTTTGTCCCCATATGAGTGGATCACATGGGTCTGATTATTACTTCCTACTCTGTGAGTGTATTTGAACTCTTCCTGCTAAGTCGGTAGGATTCAAAACAAAAACCAAACAGCTTTAAGGCCTCTGGCTTCGGCTCCCCATCTTACAGTTTCTCTGCAAGGTTCTTTTCGTTTTTTTTTTTTTTAATATTGCTAATTATAATATATAAATAAGCTAAGTATACCGTTGTGATGAAGTTCAGTAGAATTTCTCCATGTTTGAAATATCTGTGAACTCTTCAATGGACCTTGTGAATTTTTATTGCTATGTAATATTGAAGTTACCTGGAATTTGACACATCCAGATAGAGAAATTTAAATACAAAATTTACCGTATTATTCTCATTCTTCCAAAATCGCTAGGAGTTTTGATGATCTAAAAAGAAAGAAGAGTAGGGGAAAAAAGCAAAAATTCTTCTTGCACTGACTAAAAGCTTATGTCACTCTAGGACACCTTTTTTTTTTTTTTTAATTAAGATACATCTGAGCAGTTGAAAACTCAATGAATTAAGACGACATATTCCAAGTCAGGATGTTTTTATCCATTTCGCTTTGTTTTTTAGTGACTTCATAATTCGTGACTGAGAAATGTGTTCGTCCTTGCATCAAAACTTTTTAACCCGTGGGTAGCCTTCATATCCAGACCCCACACACACCTGAGTCTACCATCTCCCCCACAGGACACATTACAGTCTTTCTTCTTTGCCTGTCCATTAATTTAATTAAAATGTGTGAATGTTTATGTTATACTACAATATGCTAAGTACTGTGCTGGATGACCAAAGCTTCTCAAATTGTGTGTGATATGTAAGATTAACACCATAAAATACTAACAACTTTCTAAGACAGTAAACGTGTGCTTACTGAAATGATAGTAGCTATAATAAACCAACGTATCAGTTGTTATCTACAATTAATAAAGGCTTTCTTGAGACAATATCTTAGTCCCAAAGAGTGCTTCTCATGGTAGATTTTTATAGTTTTTTTCTCCCTTAAATCTCCCTTGTAGTAGGTACAGCCTGCCCACCTCCTTCTCTTCTGAGTTATTTTCTCTTTTAGAAGAAAACACTTACCAGAATTCTCCATGACAATGGAGAGAAAGGAAGAAAGGCAAAGCTGAACTCTAAAAAGACAATAAAACAGAGAAAAGAAGGAAACCTGTAAGTGGGGTTCCAGGTTTCTGAGCACAGAGTTTCATCAAGCTTTGCTCTAGGTTTGCTCTAGGTTGACTGGCATCTCCATTCTATTTAGTTCAGATGATGAATTCGGGTTTAATGTACTTTGAAATAATGAGATACCTCAAGTCTTCTCAAGGACAAGTAAGTAAGTAAATACATTTTAAAAGTAAACAGTTCCTTTGCAGTCCCATCATTCCCTGATCCAATACTATTCTGTGTTACCAAAAAACTGTGGAAGTGTTGATATCACAGAGAGAAGGTTTATACTGATATGCTGGCTTGTCATCCCTCTGCTTCTCTCTTAAGATGTAAAGTACTCATCTTGCCTAATGAAGAGGCCCCAAAGCAAATTAAGTTAATTCTTGTTACTTAGTCTCTGATTATTTTTAAAGGATTTATCATTAGAGCAATACTACCTTCTAAGACACCTTTTGTCCACTCAGAGCAATTTAAAACATAAATTATTACAAAGGGCTTCTCTAAGGCTCATACAGATTAAGTCACTCAGGAAAGTTAAAGGGAACCATAGTTCTGAAAGACTATGGACACATGGGACACGACTAACAACTAAAAGTAAATCAAAGACAGTAGATAATTTAATAAAATAAATTTCAAAGGACTGCCCATTGTGCTGTTTTGCGCATTACACCCTGTTCAGGAACCCAGATAGAAAGAAACTGTTGATGGAAGTGAAAACTCATGATGTGAGAGCTATGGGTTGTAGTTTTATCTGGGAACTTACTGAGGACTATCAGTTCAGTTCAGTCGCTCAGTCGTGTCCGACTCTTTGCGACCCCATGAATCGCAGCATGCCAGGCCTCCCTGTCCATCACCAACTCCCGGAGTTCACTCAGACTCACGTCCATCGAGTCAGTGATGCCATCCAGCCATCTCATCCTCTGTCGTCCCCTTCTCCTCCTGCCCCCAATCCCTCCCAGCATCAGAGTCTTTTCCAACGAGTCAACTCTTCACATGAGGTGGCCAAAGTACTGGAGTTTCAGCTTTAGCATCATTCCTTCCAAAGAAAACCCAGGGCTGATCTCCTTCAGAATGGACTGGTTGGATCTCCTTGCAGTCCAAGGGACTCTCAAGAGTCTTCTCCAACACCACAGTTCAAAAGCATCAATTCTTGGTGCTCAGCTTTCTTCACAGTCCAACTCTCACATCCATACATGACCACAGGAAAAACCATAGCCTTGACTAGACGGACCTTATAGTCCTTGACTGAGGACTATAGCCAGAGAGAAAACCTCCCAGATAGTTCTGAGGAACTGCTCAGATTAGGTGGGGTGGGAGATGGGGGGTGGGGGAGGAAGTCCACATACATGTGATTTTTGGCAAAGGAGTATGTGCAAAGGAGTAAGTCAGACCTAGAAGACAAATATGATATCACATATATGGAACCTAAAGAAATGGTACAAATGAATCTGTTTACAGAAGAGAAGTTGAGTCAGAAATGTAGAAAGAAAACTTGTAATCACCAGAGAGGAAAGTAGGGGGAGGGCTAATTGGGAGATTAGGATTGAGATGTATACACACCATGATATATAGAATAGATAACTAGTAAGAACCTACTGAATAGTACAGGGAACTCTATTCAGTACTCTGTAATGAACTATATGGGAATAGAATCTTAAAAACAGTGGATATATGTGTATTTTTAACTAATTTACTTTGCTGTATGGCAGAAACTAACAAAGCATCATAAATCAACTAACTCCAATAAAAAATTAATTGAAAAAAGTAAGCGACCCCATGGACTGCAGCCTACCAGGCTCCTCCGTCCATGGGATTTTCCAGGCAAGAGTACTGGAGTGGGGTGCCATTGCCTTCTCCAAAATAAAAATTAAAAGGCATCAATTTAAAAAAAAGGAGTATGTGCAATCAAGCACAGATCTTTGTAGAAGGTTACCACTAGTCATGAGGAACAGATATCTCAGTCAATAATTTTAGTGCTTTTCTAAGTATGGGAAGATGCAAGAATCTTGGTCTATTGAATGTTCTCCTAAAAATATCCAACTTTCTGAGACCGGTTCTGCCAGTTTTCTCAGAACACAGAGTGCCTCATCCTAAGCTTCACTCTGAGTTCCTTTCAAGGTGATTTGTAGGTCAGCGACTACAATGGCTAATAACTTTTTTTTTTTTTTTCTAGAACTGGTTTGTGAGCAACATTCTTTAGTTGGCAGGACAAATGCAATGTTACAAAATAAAAATTCAAGAAAAGAGCTGATAACATAATTTACATCAAAAAATAAATTTTTGCTGCCTTGTTATTTAACTATTACCTGTAAATTTATTTAACTATTATCTATTAACCATTTCTTCTGTTCTTGAAGAAAATGCAGGAAAATAGAAAAAAAAGAAAATGGAAATATATCTACCCACTACCCCTGGGCTACGGTAGCACAGGCAACATGCTCCCTAAGAAGCTGACCCAGCACCTGGCAGGGCAGATGGGGGATCAGGGTTGCCAAGTGGTCTGAGGAATGCCTGCACCCAGACCTGGTTCCAGACTGGCCCCTGCAGACAGGAGGGGCTCCTCATGGAGGTAAACTGGCTCTCCTTTCCATTCCTGCAATACAACTGTGGCATCTGCACAGAATTAAAACTAAAGAATATAAAAAATTATCTGTGATCTTGCAATTTCTGTCTCTCAGGCAATAAATTTTGTCAACAAATTACAAGACAAAAGCATACACATGTACATTGCAATAAAGCATATGAAGTACTCGCTAGACTCTTCAGAGCCTAGAATCTCTAATTGAAAACTGCCACACCATTGCAAAGCACATATCCACAGTATTAGAAATGGAAATTAAAATGTAAGATTATTGTACACAACAGAAAGACAATTTTTCATATGAATGAAATTTTATTTGCATACATTTTTATTTCACATTTTAATTATTTACAAATCAAAAAGTCACTTTTAATATGCATGGCTGAGTCCCTTTGCTGTCCACCTGAAACTATCACAAAATTGTTGATTAACTGTGTGTGTGTGTGTGTGTGTGTGTGTGTGTTAGTCGTTCAGTCATGTCTGACTCTGTGTGACTCCAAGGGCTAGCCTGCCAGGCTCATCTGTCCATGGAATTCTCCAGGCAAGAATGCTGGAGTGGGTTGCCATCCCTTTCTCCAGGGGAATCTTTCTGACCCAGGGATCAAACCCCAGTCTCCTGCACTGTAGGCAGATTCTTTGCCATCTGAGCCATCAGGGAAGCCCCTAATCAGCCATACTCTAATATAAAATAAAACTCCAATATAAAAAAAACTCCAATACAAAATATAAATAAAATGTTTTTTTTTAAAGTCATTTCTGGTTTCTTGTATAACCTCCACAATTTATAGGTAATGTCAGAGGAAACATAAAATTAAATTCAGACTTACAACAAACATTTGTATGAAGAGTTAATTTTTTAGAAAAATTATTCCATCAGACTCATCAGCTCTAGAAATACTATGTTTTGAAATAATTTATCATAAATTTATCCCAATGTTGTTACAACCTACAGAATACTTTTAACAGTTCTAGTAAGAGTTGGATCAGCAGAAAGATGCTTCTCAAAATCAAACAGTATCCAAAAAAGTCTGATTCCTAGCATTTGCTGAATTTCATGGTGTAAATATTTTAACCATGGTTAATTTCATGCTACCAATGGGACACTACTGCACACAGAGACAGTAAGAGATGAATAGTAACATGAGATTCTACAGAATTTTCACCATATAGTTACACTAGACGTAGATAAGATCAAGAGCAGATTCATAGTATAATATAGTAAAATAATTAGAAAAGGATGAGTTTTGAACATTTATTACCTTTGTGTTTAATCTAATTTATATATTTGTTATTGTTCTTTTAGTCACTAAATTGTGTCTGACTTTTGTGATCCCATTGGACTGTAGCCCACCAGGCTCCTCTGTCCATGGGATTTCCCAGGCAAGTATAATGGAGTGGGTTGCCATTTCCTTCTCCGGACCCAGGGATAAAACCCACGTCTCCTGAAGTGCAGGCATATTTTTTACCACTGGGCCACCAGGGAAGCCCAATTTATATATTGGGTTGGCTAAAAAGTTCATTTGGGTTTAAAAACCTTTTTGGCCAATTTATAAATAATTATAAGTTTGTATAATTAAACTTTGTATAATGACTGTGTTTAACAACTAGCTGACAGAATTCCTAAATATTTAACAGTTTTTGTGAGCTAGTATGAGTTTGACTCTGGCACACTTTTAGATGAAATAAGATTGGTCACTGTTGGTATTATGGTTTTGAATTTCAGTGATAAATATGGGCAGAGGCAGGGAGTTCATTATACTTGTGTAGTGAGGAACTAACCTTACCTTGAGAGAGGTCTAGCCTTTGCCCTGGGCTACTAGGAGGTAATTTTTAGGTCCCTGGAATGTCCTACTTGACAGGAGGATCTTTGCTGGAGGCTTTGAGTGCCAGACAGCCTAATAATGCAGTCTGTGATGGGCGCTTTGGGTCACACAAGATTAGTTCTGACTGCTGGGGGAACCAGAAACTAAAGACATTAGTCTGACCTCTGGGAAGGACTGATGCCAAAATGTCAGCCGTGCCGGCAGTATGTGATGAGTCCCAATAAAAATTCTGGGTGCCAAAGGCTCGAGTGCGCTTCCCTGGTTGGCTGTCTCCATGCGTCTTGTCACAGATTAATGCCAGGGGTGTGACATGTCCTGACTTCATGGAGGAAGACAACATGAGCTTCGTTTGGCATTTCTCATGGACTCTGCCTCTTGGACTTCCGTCTGCATCCTTTCCCTGTAATAATCCAGAAGAGTTTTCAGTGAGTTCTGTGAATCCTTCTAGCAAATTTTGAAATTGAGGGCGGTTTGGGGACTCACCCCTAAACTTGCAATTGTTGTTAAAGTGAGGGCACTCTTGTGAGGACTGTGCCCAAATGCCCCTTAATACTATTTTTCTACTTTTAAATTTTTCTTTAATACATTTTTTTTCTTTTAAAAGATGTAATAGCTGTCATCCAAGAAGAATGGAAGAAATGGTAGGCATCCTCAAAGCTATAATGTTTTCTTCTTTTTCTCACTAAAAAGCTTCAAAGTCAAAGTAAAAAGCTTTATAAACAAAACAAAACCAAAAGAAGGGAGAAAAAAGGAAGGGATGAAGGAAGGGATGGAAAGATAGAGTGAAAAAGGAACGAGGGAGGGAGGGACAGAGAGAGGGAAGAAAGGGAGGGACAGAGAAAGGAAGAAAGGAAAGGAAGTGAATTCATAAAGAAAATGATAAAAACCTGGATCCACTGCATAAATACTTCTAGGGGGTTAACTTCAGGAACTTCTATGTGATTGTCAGTTTGTAGAGGATGAGGCTCAACACTAATGACTGTTTTTGAAAAGATGACAGATAATGAGAAGAATCTGAGAGTTGGCTGCTCTATATGAACTATTTATTGTTCATCAGTGGTAAGTGTTTTGCATTCTGTATGGTACAGTAACACTTCGCTTATGTGTTACATTTCTTTATGTTTTATTAAATTATAAAAATTATTTTGCTAAGAAATCCCTGACCTCACAGATTTCCTCACCTGTTTTAGAGGGTCTAGGGACCGCCAAAATTAGTAGGTTCACGGTACAAGGGACTTAATAAAATACCTGTAAAAGCCAGTGACTCTGCTCGCATCATATATTATTAAAGTAGTTGGAGAACTTACCAAGCCAGTTTTTCTTTGACAAGAAGTGAAGATTATGTGTGGAGATAAACAGTTTCCCTTGAGAAATAACAGTCTCCAGTCTTTCCTCACTGTGCTGCTAAGTCTTATTTCTTGGCCTATTTTTCCACATGTGAATTTATCTAGAGGGATAAATGAATCTTTTCAGGCCCCACTGCAGCTTACAAAAAAGAAAAATATTCTTGGATTTTATTGTTGGCCATGTTTCTATGAATAAGATAAGCAGAGGTTTTAGTTGTGGTGGTTTTGGAGGTGGTGGTGGTTTCTAAATAATTTTGAGTCTTCTTTGTACATCTTGGATGACTACTAAATATGGTGCCCTTTCCTGTTAGAAGACAAAGTAGAAGATTCTTGCTTCATAGTCTGTTTCACAAACACCGTCACTTTCATTTCCCATTCATTCAGTGATTTCATTCTTACCCTCTTATGTAGTTGGAAGGGTTAGTAGACAGTTTTATCCATCTGACAAACTTTTTAAAGAAAATGAAAATTACACCTACCATCTAAGAATCAGAGTGTCTTGGCAATGCTGAATTGTATTTACGGAAACACCCAAATGCTGTTTTTTCCTTCATACTTGACCCAAAATTCCAGTAACAGCTACTGAGAGGTAGTATCATGAATGACAAACCCAGGAAACTCGCCATAAATCCTCCTCCTTTCTATGGTCATGAAAAAACATGACTAATCAATTGTGATAGTCTTGCACATGAACTCCAGATGCAATCTTAGAATCCTTAATACAACCCTCCAGGCTGCCACTCTATAGATAAGTTGGCCTATGAGTTGAAACTCCTCTATTATACTGAGCCAGTGGAATATGGCTACCTGGGAGCATGGAAACCAAAACAATAATGTGAACATATAAAAATAAAAGTTTAGCATTAAAAAGTGGTTTCATGTTTATATACAAATATGAATTTATGAATCTGTTCTCTATATTAATCTCATAACGAAGTAAATATATATACACAACTTTTTTAACTTTATATGTTATGACTTCTATTTGAATAAATGTATTTCTGGTTAATGTTTAAGTAGGTCCAAGAAGATCATACCTCTTGTATTTTGGAGTGTTTTTTAGGAGTTTCCCATAACAATTTTCACTATTTTGAAAGCATATTACCAAATAAGTGAAAATTATCACACAAGAACTAAATTGCTATATTAGAGTATTTCTATGACTATGAGGCCTAGAAAATGTGAAAATTCATGAAAAAAAAATGCTATTTAGAGCCATTTGTAAAGGAAGTCAATAACTTAGGCACAAATAAGTACCCTAATGGTGCATACACTTTTAGCTATAATTTATCATCACTAGGTCTAATCTTGAGTGCTACTGTCTGTCCCCAAATTGAAAATTACTCATTTATGAATAAAGGAGGATTCCACTTAATCTGTGTTCTCTAGAAATAGCACAGTCTGATGCTCCAGCTACTCACACTGGTTCTTGAACGGATCACTCTATTTTGCTTCAAATGGTTTACAGTCAAGATGTGCACAAATGGGAATACCCTGGTGGCCTACTGCTTAGGATTTTGGGCTTCACTGCCATGGCCTGAGTTCAATATCTGGTCAGGGAACTGACATCCCCAAGTGGGGGCGGGGGGAGGAGCAAAAATGTGCACAGAAAACTGGGCCTCCAGAACTGTACAGGGTTCCAGTTTCCTACTTGGTGAAAGCGCCTCAGAGGGCAATAGAGAAAACTGAGTGAGCTCAATCAAGAGCTTTCCTAGTGCCTGATGTAAATGACACAGAATAAGTCTGCTCAGTAGAAATTAGCTAAGATGAAAGATTATGATAATGGTAGTGGTGATTTTTCTCTCTCTCTTTTCTCTCAGTAATTTCTATTTCTCTCCATTATGGAAAAATAGAAAACCCACTGTCAAGCAACTCTTAGATATCTGCTCCCCAATAACTGATCGTTTCATTCATTCATTCATTCTGAGAATGTGGCTATCAGACAAACCTGGGTTTACTCTGGACAACCATAGTCTACCTTGCTCACCATTGCCTCATTGCAGTTGCAGGATCAAGATTATCAACCCTCTCAAATCTGGTGCCAGAGAATGCCTTTCTCACCAATGAGTCACACAGCTATTCATTTTTTTTTTTTAATCTGACTGCCAGTATCAAATTGCTTCTCAGGGAAACTTTAATCATTTTCTTTCCAAATCTTTAATTTTTAACATCATAGTGCATACATTTTTAAAAATTACTTCATAAGAAATATTTTAGATTTCCTCATGGTTACAAAGGAATTACTAGCAGTTATTTGGTCATTTTATCAATAATGCTTACCCCTTTCTTCAGTCTGCTTAAAACATTTGATATTTGGCAAAACTAATACAATTATGTAAAGTTTAAAAATAAAATAAAATTAAAAAAAAATCCTTGTGAAACTTTTAAAGTGAAAATGAACTAGGAAAAAAATTAAGTAGGTATAGTGAAAATGAACTAGTGAAAAACTAAGAAGATACTAAAAAGACCTATTTTTCCTAGGATATTCTTTTCTTAGGATTTTCAAGGAAATCCTGGATTTCTTTCTTTAAAGTTACAGGTCTGGAACTTGCTCCTTTGCTCTTGTTGTTAACTCTGACATGGGAGACAGTGCACTGGTATCCTTATTAACATTGGAGGAAGTAGGAGAGTCCTCGGTATAAAACACCACTGACTTTTCCTCACTATGGTGGAGGATCAGGTCCAAAGAAGCATAGACATTCAGACTAAGCAATAGCACTTGTCTCGTAACAGCAGATCTAAGGAGTAGAGAAGCACCAGAAGACAAAAGATAAGCCTAGCACTTGGGGTCCTTTTCATCCAAGGATGAGTGAGAGGAAAAGCCAGTGCTCTAGGAACTAGGGAGGAGTTCAGTTTCCACCCGCACTGGTGACCCTAGCTGTGTGTAAGGGTGGGGTCCTGTAGAGGCACCCTAGCAATAAGAGGAACTGGAAGTTGACCACTGCTTCTGACTCCAGCCCAGCTTCCAGAGATCTTGATCATCTCAGTAAAGGTAAAAGAAGAATTTTTACTAACAAAGCCAGAAGACCAGTATGGGTGGTGACCAAGCAGAATGAAAATGATTTTAGATGAAAGTATAGAGATAGAGGGAGAAAAAGAATGCAATCTAAATGGTAAATGTGGTACTATGTGATTAAATCTAGTTGAAAATTGCCTACTTACAAATCTACAGAGACGGAAAGCTGATTACCAGTTGCCAGGGGCTGGAAGCAGGATAATGAGGAGTGACTGCTAATGAGCCCAGAGTTTCTTTTTAGCGTCATGAAAATGTTCTAAAATTATATTTTGGTGATGCTTGTACAATTCTGAGAGTACACTAAAACCCATCAAGTTTTATGCTTTAAAACAGTGAATTTGATGGTATGAAGATTATCTCCCAATGGAACATTTTTTTAAAAAGAAGACAAAATATATGATATCAATCGCATGCAAATTAAAAGGAGGTACCTGAAGTGTTCTGAGGTCACTAAACTGTCTGGAAACAGGGTAAGTTAGAATTAGTCATTAGGCTTTACAATTATGCTTTATGCTCATTCTATAGGAGTGTCATGTCACACACGCACTTTTAAAAAAGAATGCGAGGCAACTAAGCCAAAGGAGTTAATAATAACAAACAGTCCAGTTTGCTAGTCAGTTCCTTTTAAAGACTCCCTAAGAAAATAGTGATGTGGATTCCAGGCATACAAAGTGGAAAGATAAAATTTTTATGTTTTCTGCCTAAAATAGTATATATGAGTCAACCAGTACAGTAGGAATAAACTTAGTAAACATAGTAGATACAGATTACCGTAGGCTAGGAAAAATAAGTCTTACATAAGATGACTGACTTACAGGAGGACAGCTAGGTCTTTCAGTTCAGTTCAGTTCAGTCGCTCAGTCGGGTCTGACTCTTTGCAACCCCATGAATCGCAGCACGCCAGGCCTCCCTGTCCATCACCAACTCCCGGAGTTCACTCAGACTCACGTCCATCGAGTCAGTGATGCCATCCAGCCATCTCATCCTCTGTCGTCCCCTTCTCCTCTTGTCCCCAATTCCTCCCAGCATCAGAGTCTTTTCCAATGAGTCAACTCTTCGCATGAGGTGGCCAAAGTACTGGAGTTTCAGCTTTAGCATCATTCCTTCCAAAGAAATCCCAGGGCTGATCTCCTTCAGAATGGACTGGTTGGATCTCCTTGCAGTCCAAGGGACTCTCAAGAGTCTTCTCCAACACCACAGTTCAAAAGCATCAATTCTTCGGTGCTCAGCTTTCTTCACAGTCCAACTCTCACATCCATACATGACCACTGGAAAAACCATAGCCTTGACTAGATGGACCTTTGTTGGCAAAGTAATGTCTCTACTTTTGAATATGCTATCTAGGTTGGTCATAACTTTTCTTCCAAGGAGTAAGCGTCTTTTAATTTCATGGCTGCGATCACCATCTGCAGTGATTTTGGAGCCCAAAAATAAAGTCTGACACTGTTTCCACTGTTTCCCCATCTATTTCCCATGAAGTGATGGGACCAGATGCCATGATCTTCATTTTCTGAATGTTGAGTTTTAAGCCAACTTTTTCACTCTCCTCTTTCACTTTCATCAAGAGGCTTTTTAGTTCCTCTTCCCTTTCTGCCATAAGGGTGGTGTCATCTGCATATCTGAGGTTATTGATATTTCTCCTGGCAATCTTGATTCTAGCTTGTGCTTCTTCCAGCCCAGCGTTTCTCATGATGTACTCTGCATATAAGTTCAATAAGCAGAGTGACAATACACTGTGTCCCATGGCCAGTTCTAACCGTTGCTTCCTGACCTGCATACAAATTTCTCAAGAGGCAGGTTAGGTGGTTTGGTATTCCCATCTCTTTCAGAATTTTCCACAGTTTATTGTGACCCACACAGTCAAAGGCTTTGGCATAGTCAATAAAGCAGAAATAGATGTTTTTCTGGAACTCTCTTGCTTTTTCCATGATCCAGCGGATGTTGGCAATTTGGTCTCTGGTTCCTCTGCCTTTTCTAAAACCAGCTTGAACATCAGGAAGTTCACGGTTCACGTATTTCTGAAGCCTGGCTTGGAGAATTTTGAGCATTACTTTACTAGCATGTGAGATGAGTGCAATTGTGCAGTAGTATGAGCATTCTTTGGCATTGCCTTTCTTTGGGATTGGAATGCAAACTGCCCTTTTCCAGTCCTGTGGCCACTGCTGAGTTTTCCAAATTTGCTGGCATATTGAGTGCAGCACTTTCACAGCATCATCTTTCAGGATTTGAAATAGCTCAACTGGAATTCCATCACCTCCACTAGCTTTGTTCGTAGTGATGCTTTCTAAGGCCCACTTGACTTCACATTCCAGGATATCTGGCTCTAGGTGAGTGACCACACCAGCTAGGTCTTTACAAATATTTAACTATTTTATAAAAATTTTACTGTTGTAAACCATTTTCAGTCACTTTAAATTAACAAAAGCAGGATCAACACTGTTTGGGCTGCCCCTGGAGCTTAGCAAATTGCTTGCACACAGTAACAAATCACATAGTTGTTAATTGATGGAATGGATAAATGCTTGAATGCATTAATAAGGGGATAGAAGACAAGATATTCTGAAGCTGGATATTCAGGATTTCCTGGAGGCATGAGGGCAATTCACTTTTGTCTTTGTTTTATTATAAAGTATATAATATATATCTTCAAAGTTAAAAAAAAGTGACACATTTATATACTTTCATAAATTTCTAAGTGAAGTTGAATTGATTCATACTCTGGAGATAGGCCACACTAGAAATGCAATTCATTTTCTACATTGTTACTTCTTTTGAGTAATGTAAATCCTGACTTCTGATTTAGAACTGCAGGAAGGAAATGGCAACCCACTCCAGTACTCTTGCCTGGAAAATCCCATGGGTGGAGGAGCCTGGTAGGCTGCAGTCTATGGGGCCCCTAAGAGTCGGACACGACTGAGCAACTTCACCTTCACTTTTCACTTTCATGCATTGGAGAAGGAAATGGCAACCCACTCCAATGTTCTTGCCTGGAGAATCCCAGGGATGGGGGAGCCTGGTGGGCTGCCGTCTATGGGGTCACACAGAGTCAGACACGACTGAAGTGACTTAGCAGCAGCAGCAGCAGCATACCTGCTTTTTTGAAGGAATCTTCTAAAATTAGTGCTATTCTTTTAGACACCTTGCAAATCTTCTAAAAGCTCCAAAGAAGGAACATTCAGAATTTCTTACTCAAAATAAAAATCTAAAGAGGAGCTTTAACATTAATCAATGTCTCCAGTTTAATACCATTTCTCATTATTCTTCAAGTATTAAAAGAGAACAATTCCTAATATACATTTGTTGTTGTTTTTTTCCTAGTTATTGTTAAATGGTTCCCTTCCTATATAACAATGTTGCTTGAATGTCTAAATAAACTTGGTCTTTGTAAAATTCAGTTTTGCCAGCTATCAGACTCGCCTCAACTTGATGAGCTTGAACTCATAGAAGCTTTACCATCTCTAAACTATATCTCAAAAGGAATGAGCTCAAAGAATGTCAGTTCTGCCCCATACGGCTTGGCGAAAGTGGAGTCCAGGCCTGATTGGGTCAGTGGTGGAAGCTGCCGCAAGAAGGGGACCACAGCAGACAGAGGAGTAGAAGAATTGAGACAGAGAATGGGTCCATAGCCAAGGTTCACAGGAGGAAATGCCAGTGGTTATTTCAGAGCAGGAGCCAGAAAATCAGAGCCCTGGAATGAAGTGGAATCTTGGAAGAGAAGGGGAGCTGGGTGTTTGTTCAGAACAACAGAAGCAGAGTGAACTCCAGAACATGCCACCAGGATCTACCTCACCTCCCCAGGGCTGTGGTGAGACCAGCCTTCAATAACCTGCCAGCTCTGTGCAGGGACTCTTGTCCTTGGGGATCTCAAAGATACCTAGCAGGTTCTGATAAGCAATAAGACATAGCTCAGAGATACATGAGGAAATCATCCTGAACAGGAAAGTCTACATCACAAATAAAAGTCTTAAAAGTGAGATTTCATTCCACTGAGGAATTTGGAATCAGTGGAATTTGGAATTGTTGTTGTTCAGTCACCAAGTCGTGTCCAACTCTTTGTGACCCATGAACTGCAGCACACCAGGCTTCCCTGTCCTTCACCATCTCCCTGAATTTGTTCAAACTTGTATCCATTGAGTCAGTGATGCCATCCAGGCGTCTCATCTTCTGTTGCCCCCTTCTCCTCCTGCCCTCAATCTTTCCCCACATCAGGGTCTTTTCTAGTGAGTTGGCTGTCCACAGCAGATGGCCATGAACATAATGAAAAGGGTTCATTAGAAAAGAGTAATATTATCATATGTTTACTTTAATTTTTTTCTATATTTTCTATGGTTTTATTTAATGTAGTATGATGTGTGAATTGATGTTACTTTAAAAATATTTTATGTAAGCAATACTGATATTGTATCAGCCAAAATCTGAAAGGGTCACACCCAGAGATGATATTTGAAATTCCATCTTTAATGATATGTGAGACATGGGTAGTGGCCAACACTGTACAACCAGAAGAGGGTCAAGCCTTAGCTCTGGATCTGGCTTCCAGAAGCCTCCTCTGTGCTGGTTAAATGAGCTCCTTATCATTAGAGAATTAGGAGAGAAGGTCCCAAGAAGGGTGCTAGGCTAAGGCAGGAGAGGGGTGCTATTTGCAATACCTTACAGAATTATTTAAATATTTTAACAACCTGTTTTACACTGCACCCTGATACCATCAACTCTGGGTACAGCTCACTGGGGATTGAACCCCAGACCTGCCATTACTAGCTGTGTGACTCTGGGCAAGTTCCATAATCTGTAAAGAGCACTGAGGTGAAAATTACAGGAGTTATTTCCTGTAAAGTGCTTAGAAGAGGGTCTGACACATAGTAAGGGCTTGCTTTAGCCAATATTATCTATTGATAGTGCTTATCTGGAAAACTGTCCAGACCAGGGGGAAAAAAAAAAAAATGACTGTGATTAATTAACAGTACACTCCACAGGTAATGAAAGAGTAATGGCAATAATAAGTGCCATGGGTTTGCCAACTCTATTCTAGTCCACCCCTAACTCCACCTGACCACAGTATGTATCCAAAGCATGAGTATATCAACGACAAACAAAAGGGAGGACTCTCACAAGTCTGGTTAGTTAAGTCTCAACTAGAACTCAGTGATGTGAGTGTTGGTCATTTTTTCAATACCTGCGATAACTGACAATTTTAAGGCTTGGTCAGGCCAGCATCCCTTAATAAATTTTGTTCTGCGTCACTATCTGGAAACCCTGCAAGTTCTATTTTTCTTTCTGATCGATCTTTGTATTCCTGTGAGTTGATCTGGGAGGTGAAATTTCCAAAATCTCCACCTACTGGAGGCCGACAGTGGTCAGGTCTAAAGTGGGGGACCTGATGCAAAAGTTGAAGAGGTGGCACCTGTTACTAACCTCTAGTCTAATGGGATCCTCTCATGACACATGAACACCTCCCAGGCCAAAGGTCTTCATCTGATATGTATTTCAGTCATAACCTAAATTCTTGTGCATATCCTATAAAATGAAATTATTTCAGTGAGGATAATTTAGAATGTAAATGGTCACTTTGATGAACTTTTAATATGATTATAATTATTCATCTTATAGACATAACTTAAGAGCAAAAAAGACTTGTAAAAAGCTTCTAACCAAAATTCAGACTTCAGTATAGCTCCATTAAAGGATTTTTTTGTCCAAAGATAACGAAAAAATGTGGAACAACTTAAGATTTTTTGGTTCTGCTAAACTCTTGTCATTTCCTAACCCCACCCTAACTCTTCTTCCTTTAAATACTGCCCCCAGATGCTGACTCCTTCTATTTCTCACTTCTTCCAGCAAGCTTTTCCCTTTTGGCAAAGCCCAATATCCTTACACATCCTTCTTCTGTGTTTCCTCCCCGAAGAACAAGTTCTTCTAAAAATAAATCTACCAAAATAGGATGAGTAACAAGTTCTTCTAAAAATAAATCTACCAAAATAGAATGAGTAATAGGTAGATTTTAAGCAAAAGGCTTTCTTCAATTCCCAAGAGAAAAGACAAAAAATTACCAAGATTTTACACTACTGGAAACTAAGAATTCTAGCCTCCAGAACTAAATCAACTGAAATAGATTAGTAAATTCTTTAAATGCAAATATCTGGTTCTACAATGCTGAGTGGAAGGCTTAGAAAAGGATCTAGCATCTTCTGGTTTCTTCAGACAGAATAGAAACATTAGAAAACGTAAGACGTGGGACAAGGCTTATTGCATTTCCAGTAAATACTAAGTTGATATTAACTTACTTCATAAGCAAAGAAAGGGTAAATCCATGGGAAATTTTGAAAATCATCTCTTCACTTTTATCTGACAACATTCTGCATTCATCCACAGGCAGTTGCTTCTGCTGCATTACTCTCCGTTGTGTGCATGGCCTCTAGCTAGAAATAGGGAATTGGAATTTTGTACATAAGCAAGAGCTAGAATTGCTTCCCTAATACACTCATCAGATTAGGGCAAATATTTTGAGATGTTCTTAGAACAAAAACAAAATGAGGTAATAATAGCTTTATGAACTTAGTAATGTGGAATCTGACTTTCATTTTTTCTCTCAAACTTAGAGAAGACTTATCCTTAACTATTAAGGACAGTTTTCAATGAGTGCTACACTGCTGATAATAAAACCAACTATTCTGTTCACCCTAAAAATCAGAGACCAAGATAGTAGGCATCTCTTACTGTCCTCAGACTCGCCTGACTCCCATATTATTAACCTTACACTCCAAAAACATACATACTAGATGCTGACTGCAAACAGTAAAATACGGCAAAAAATAATTATAGCACTGTTTCTGAAGCTAGGGACAACACAGAAATATGGAATAAATATTGGAACTATTTTTTCTTCACTTGTTATTCTCAGAGCTTTCAACTTTACCAAGAACTCTGCTCTCCTTGAGAGACAGACAATTGGCAAATGTCAATCATCTTAAACAACACCTATAACCCTAAGAGTACCTATACCTCTCTAGAATACTGTTCTTATGTGGACACTAAGCCTTTACTTGTCTACCACACACAAATCTGATTTATTACTATGGGGCAATTTTTGGAGTGTGTGCTCAGTCATGTCTGACTCTTCACAACTCTTTGGACTATAAGCCACCAGGCTCCTCTGTCTGTGGGATTTCCCAGGCAAGAATACTGGAGTGGGTTCCTACTCCAGGGGATCTTCCTGACCCAGAAATCGAAACTGTATCTCTTGCATCTCCTGCACTGGCAGGTGGATTCTTTACCTCTGTGCCATCTGGGAAGCCCCTCCATATCCAGATCCCTCCCATGATATATGGACCATATCTCATTGAAGTGTGTATCCAGTAATTTACAAAGTGAAGAATTAACTACGTACTCTAGAGATTTGCCAATTTTTAATGCACAATACCATGTGGGAGGGTAACATAACTGAAAAAATTGTCAGAAATAAGTATAACTTAGCCAAAGTTATAAAAGACACTTTGCAGTTAAACACATAGTTTTGGGTAATCCAATTGCTTTTGACTTCCTATTAGCTCATCTAGACAGTGTCTGTGCCTTTGCTAACAATTTGTGATGCACTGGTCAGATAGAAAAAGCTACCTCTGAGAAACGCTGGGCTGGAAGAAGCACAAGCTGGAATCAAGAGTGCCGGGAGAAATATCAATCACCTCAGATATGCAGGTGACACCACCCTTATGGCAGAAAGTGAAGAGGAACTAAAAAGTCTCTTGATGAAGGTGAAAGAGGAGAGTGAAAAAGTTGGCTTAAAACTCAACATTCAGAAAACAAAGATCATGGCATCTGGTCCCATCACTTCATGGGAAATAGATGGGGAAACAGTGGAAACAGTGTCAGACTTTATTTTGGGGGGCTCCAAAATCACTGCAGATGGTGACTGCAGCCATGAAATTAAAAGATGCTTACTCCTTGGAAGAAAAGTTATGACTAACCTAGATAGCATATTGAAAAGCAGAGACATCACTTTGCCAATGTCCGTCTAGTCAGGGCTATGGTTTTTCCAGTGGTCATGTATGGATGTGAGAGTTGGACCATAAAGAAGGCTGAGTGCCAAAGAATTGATGCTTTTGAACTGTGGTGTTGGAGAAGACTCTTGAGAGTCCCTTGGATTGCAAGGAGATCCAACCAGTCCATTCTAAAGGAATCAGCCCTGGGTGTTCTTTGGAAGGAATGATGCTAAAGCTGAAACTCCAGTACTTTGGCCACGTCATGCGAAGAATTGACTCATTGGAAAAGACTCTGATGCTGGGAGGGATTGGGGGCAGAAGGAAAAGGGGACAACAGAGGATGAGATGGCTGGATGGCATCACCAACTCGATGGACGTGAGTTTGAGTGAACTCTGGGAGATGGTGATGGACAGGGAGGCCTGGCATGCTGCGATTCATGGGGTCACAAAGAGTCGGACACAACTGAGTGACTGAACTGAACTGAACTGAACTGAAACTAAAGGAGATGTCTGGATCTCCAAGGTGAAACCCAAATAGACACTGGGAGAAGTGTTCTTGGCTTGAGTTCACTAGTTTGGGAGTGTGTTTTCAAAACATTCTACAAAGGTTAATCATTCTTCCCATATTCTTCACGTTGTATTATCAATACAATTGCCTAGTATAGAGCCTAGAGTTTTGAGTGCTGCCATGCAGTTACTGTCATTTGACAAAAGGATCAACAAGACCAGAACTCTTATTCTGGTGCCAAACTCTTACTCTGAGGTGCAGAATCATCTATAGATTCTGACAATAGCAAAAATCTGGAGTGAGACTACTTTTATGGCCAACCTCTGGACTAGTCAGAGAATGGCTAAAAGGGGGTTCTAAAACTACAGTACCATCTCTGTTAACTGTGCAGTTGTCAACTCAGAATGTATTGTGATTCACATAACACTTCCTTCTTCACTCAGAACCTCATCTCACCTAAGTTAATCTTTGCCATAAGAAGTCACTGAAAAGAAGACTCAGGGAGGGAACACAGCCACATCCATCAGTGGAAAATTGGATTAAAAATTTACTGAGCATGGCTTTGCCCACCACAGCAAGACCCAGTTTTTCCCACAGCCAGTCCCTCCCATCAGAAAGCTTCCACAAGCCTCTTATCCTCATCCATCAGAGCACAGACAGAATGAAAACCGCAACCACAGGAAACTAACCAAACTGATCTCATGAACCACAGCCTTGTCTAATGCAGTGAAACTAGGAGCCATGCCTTGCAGGGCCACCCAGGACAGATGGCTCATGGTGGAGAGTTCTGACAAGCACTCCACTGGAGTTCCACTGGAGATGTGGAATGGCAAACCACATCAGCATTCTTGCCTTGAGAACCCCATGAACATTATGAAAAGGCAAAAAGTTATAACCTGAAAAGATGAACTCCCCAGTTTGATAGGTACCCATTATGCTACTGGAGAAGAGTGGAGAAATAGCTCCAGAAGGAATGAAGAGATGGAGCCAAAGTGAAAATGATGCCAAGTTGTGGATTTGTCTGGTGGTGAAGGTAAAGTCCAATACTGTAAAGAACAATATTGCATAGGAACCTGGAAAGTTAAGTCCATGAATCAAGGTAAAATGGAAGTGCTCAAACAGGAGATGGAAAGAGTGAACATAGACATTTTAGGAATCAGTGAACTACAGTGGACCAGAATGGGTGAATTTAATTCAGATGACCATTATATCTACTACTGTGGGCAAGAATCCCTTAGAAGAAATGGAGTAGCCCTTACAGTCAACAAAAGAATCCAAAATGCAGTACTTGGGTGCAATCTCAAAAATAACAGAATGATCTTTGTTCACTTCCAAGGTAAACTATTCAATATCAGAGTAATTCAAGACTATGCTCCAACCATTAATGCCGAAGAAGCTGAAGTTGAATGGCTCTATGAATTCCTACATGACCTTCTAGAACTAATACCCAAAAGAGATGTCCTTTTCATCATAGGGGACTAGAATGTAAAAGTCGGAAGTCAAGAGATACCTGGAGTAACAGGCAAGTTTGACCTTGGAGTACAAAATGAAACAGGGCAGAGGCTAACAGAGTCTTGCCAAGAGAACTGGTCACACCAAACATCCTCTTCCAACAACATAAGAGAAGACATGGGCATCACCAGATGGTCAATGCTGAAATCAGATTAATTATATTTTTTGCCCCAAAGATGGAGAAACTCTATACAGTCAGCAAAAAAGGGATTGGGAGCTGACTGTGGCACAGATCATGAGCTCCTTATTCCAAAATTCAGATTTAAATTGAAGAAAGTATGGAAAACCACTAGGCCATTCAGGTATAAATCAAATCCTTTATGATTATACAGTAGAAGTGACAAATAGGTTCAAGAGATTAGATCTAATAGACAGACTTCCTGAAGAACTATGGGCAGAGCCTTGTAACATTGTACCAAAAGCCATGATCAAAACCATCCTCAAGAAAAAGAAATGCAAAAAGGCAAAATGGTTGTCTGTGGAGGCCTTACAAATAGCTGAGAAAAGAAGAGAAGCAACAGGCAACAGAAAAAAGGAAAGATATATGCATCTGAATACAGAGTTCCAAAGAATAGCAAGGAGAGATAAGAAAGCCTTCCTCAGTGATCAAAGCAAAGAAATAGAGCAAAATAATAGAATGGGAAAGATCTCTTCAAGAAAATTAGAGATACCAAGGGAACATTTCATGCAAAGATGGGCATAATAAAGGACAGAAACGGTATAGACCTAACAGAAGCAGAAGATATTAAGAAGAGGTGGCAAGAATACACAGAAGAATTATACAAAAAAAGATGTTAATGACCCAGATAACCACGATGGTGTGATCACTCTCTTAGAGCCAGACATCTTTGACTGCAAAGTCAACTGGGCCTTAGGAAGCATCACTATGAACAAAGCTAGTGGAGGTGATGGAATGCCAGTTGAGCTATTTCAAATCCTAAAAGATGATGCTGTTAAAGTGGTGCACTCAATATGCCAGCAACTTTGGAAAACTTAGCAGTGGCCACAGGACTGGAAAAGGTCAGTTTTCATTCCAATCCCAAAGAAAGGCAATACCGAAGAACATTCAAACTACCACATAATTGTACTCATTTCACACTCTAGCAAAGAAGTGCTGAAAATTCTCTAAAGTAAGCTTCAATGGTACATTAACTGAGAACTTCCAGATGTTCAAGCTGGATTTAGAAAAAGCAGAGGAGCAAGAGATCAAATTGCCAACATCCCTTACTTGATTGTAATGAAAGTAATGAAATGTTTTATATCTTGATTGCAGTGGTAGTTACATAGATATACATTTGTATTTGAATTGTTCTCTTAAAATGGGTACATTTTATACTAGGTAACATTTAAAAACTTTAACTTTTAAAAACACAGTAACTTTTAAAAATAGTCATTTGGCTGAACCACATGAAAATTCCAGATACTGAGTGAGCCAATTTTGATCTATAAAACAATAACTTTACAGATAGTACATTCTAGTTTATGAATGAATGAAGATATTATCTACAATTAATTGAAACTGAATTTTTAAAGATTTTTATCATAAGTAATATTTGTATCATAATAGGGAAACTTAAAAAAAATGACAAATATATGGATCCCTCCTTTAAAAATCACAGCTGGAGGCACACGATTTTTGATGAGTATTTGGAATTGGTAAAAAAAAAATCATTGAAAGATATTGTTATTGTAAATTTTAGGATCGCTCATACCTAATTACTTCTGATCAGGGCTAATCAAGAGATATAGTCCAACCTACTGCAATTTACGGAGAAGGCAATGGCACCCCACTCCGGTACTCTTGCCTGGAAAATCCCATGGGTGGAGGAGCCTGGTAGGCTGCAGTCCATGGCATCACTAGGAGTCAGACACGACTGAGTAACTTCACTTTCACTTTTCACTTTCATGCATTGGAGAAGGAAATGGCAACCCACTCCAGTGTTCTTGCGTGGAGAATCCCAGGGACAGGGGAGCCTGGTGGGCTGCCGTCTCTGGGGTCGCACAGAGTCAGACACGACTGAAGGAACTTAGCACTGCAATTTAATTCAACAAACTTAATACCATCAAAGATATGTCAGAAGATGGTTTAATATAATTTTACAAGTAAAAATACATTTTTATTTTCTCCTTAGTAAAAAACTTGAAATATTAATTTCTAGGCAGTCTTAAGAAAACTTAATGAGAGTTACAAAAGGATTTAAAAATCAAATTCAAAATACCCTTGTTGACAACAGGTGAAACAATTTAATTTGCTTCATTTGAAACCTATTTTTCAGAAACAATTACAACAATGCAGTTGATTTCAAATATCAACATGAAATTCTTGTTTCTGTTATTATTGGGTCCTTTACTGTTCATGTCTCTACTTCTTTACTGTGATCAAGAATCCTGGGGAAAATCTATTAAGGCATGTTATCATAAAAATTACAGCATTCTTACATAATGTACAGAAACGACAGACTTAAAAGAAGCAGAAGAGTTTAAGAAAAGGTGGTAAGAATACACAGAAGAGTTATACAAAAAGATCTTAATAACCTAGATAACTACCATGGTGTGATCATTCACCTAGAGCCAGACATTCTGGAATATGAAGTCAAATAGGCCTTAGGAAGCATTACTATGAACAAAGCTAGTGGAGGTGATGGAATTCCAGCTGAGCTATTCAAATTCTAAAAGATGATGCTGTTAAAATGGTGCACTCAATATGTCAGCAAATTTGGAAAACTCAGCAGTGGCCACAGGACTGGAAAAGGTCAGTAAGAAAGGCAGTGTTCAAACTACCACACAATTGAGGTCTTTTCACATGCCAGCAGGGTCATGCTCAAAATCCTTCAAGCTAGGCTTCAACAGTAGTTGAACAGAGAACTTCCAGACATACAAGCTGGATTTAGAAAAGGCAGAGAAAATAGAGACTGAATTGCCAATAGCCACTGAATCATAGAGACAGCAAGGAAATTCCAGAAAAACATCTACTTCTGCTCATTGACTATGTAAAGGCTTTGAATATGTGGATCACAACAAACTGTGGAAAATTCTTAAAGAGGTGGGAATGCCAGACCACCTTACCTGCCTCCTGTGAAACCTATATGCAGATCAAGAAGCAACAGTTAGAACGGGACATGGAACAAGGGACCAGTTCAAAATTGGGAAAGGAGTACGTCAAGGCTGTATATTGCCATCCTGCTTATTTAACTTTTATACAGAGTGCATCATATGAAATGCCGGGCAAGATGAAGCACAAGCTGGAATCAAGATTGCTGGGAGAAATATCAATAACCTCAGATATACAGGTGATACCACTCCAATGGCAGAAAGTGAAGAGGAACTAAAGAGCCTCTTGATGAGGGTAAAAGAGGAGAGTGAAATGCTGGCTTAAAACTTAACATTCAAAAAACTAAGATCATGGCATCTGGTCCCATTATTTCATGGGAAATAAAAGGGGAAAATGTGGAAATAGTGTCAGATTTTATTTTCTTGGGCTCCAAAATCACTGCAGTCAGTGACTGCAACCATGAAATTAAAAGACACTTGCTCCTAGGTTGGGAAGATCTTCTGGAGGAGGGCATGGTGACCCACTCCAGTATTCTTACCTGGAGAATCCCTACGGACAGAGGTGCCTGGCAGGTTGCAGTCCATGGGGTCACAAAGAGTTGAACATGACTGGGTGAGTAAGCACACAGCTTCTTAGAAGAAAAGCTGACAAACCTAGACAACGTATTAAAAAAAAGAGACATCACTTTGACAGCAAAGGACTGTATAGTTAAAGCTATGGTTTTTCTAGTAATCATGTATGGATGTGAGAGTTGGGCCATAAAGAAAGAAGGCTGAGCACAGAAAAATTGATGCTTTCGAACTGTGGTATTGGAAAAGACTCTTGAGAGTCTCTTTGACAGCAAGGAGATCAAACCAGTCAATCCTAAAGGAAATCAACCCTGAATATTCATTGGAAGGACTGATGCTGAAGCTGAAGCTTCAATACTTTGGTGACCTGATGCAAAGGGCTAGAAAGCTTGAAGGCAGGAGGAGAAGGGGGTGATAGAGCATGAGATGGTTGGATCTCATCACCATCTCAATGGACATGAATTTGAGCAAATTCCAGGACATAGTGAAGGAAAGAAAAGCCTTCAGTCCTGCAGTCCCTGGGGTCACAGAGAATGGGACTTAGCGACTAAAAACAACAATTATAAAAAAGAATAAACAATTAAAAGCCATAAATTGACCTTGACAATATGGAAAACAATGACTACATAGTCAGCCTCTAATCTTTTTCAATTCATTCTTAAAATTTTTTTTCATTGACATCCAAGTGGCTAGCTTAATTGTCAAGGAATAATTACTTTCTAAACAGCAAGCCAGAGTATTTGAAACACTAAAATCCTTTCTGATAAAACTGGTTTCTTCTCAGTTTGCTCTGTAAAATACAGTATGGCCAGTTAAGTTTGTATTTCAGAACATTTTTTTACTATAAGTATATCACATGTAATATCTGTATATTGTAAAAACGTCTTTGTTAGTCATCTGAAAATCAAAATTATCTGGGTGCTCTGTATTTTCGCTTGCTTTATCTATCAACTCTGTCTTTTACTCTTGTAATGATTAATCTAATTCAGTGAAATAATAGTTCATAATCCATCAGGGATTTTGTAAAATATATTTATGTATTCATAAATTAAAAGGGGTTGAACAAGCCAGCAGAATTCTTTTCTAATTTTTCAGTTATTTTGTTGATATATTCTGGATAACAAATGTTACTCAACTGTAGTATGGATAAAAGTATTAAGTAATAAAACATTTGTATGTGAAGAAATATCCAATACCCCATTACTTCAGTAAAGACTTAATGATTCTGGATTGCATATGGTCCAACTTCCAAGAAGAAAGAATAGCTTCTCTGAGAAAGGTTGACAGGAACTGCATTTTAATTTCCTTTGGAAAAATTTCCAAAGCATTTTACTCTGACACTATCCTGTTTTTTTCTGTTGCAGCAGAGTTCCATGTTATTTTTATCTGAAAGAAGAAATTGGAAGGTAACATCCAGGCATGAAGACTTGGTGTTTACTTGGACTATGTCATTAAAATTTCCAACTAGTTGAGTGCTTTCCATGTTTCTCAAAGGTCTTCACCCTGTAAAAGCTGATGGATGACCTGACAGGTATTTCCAGGCTTCGGTTGGTGTAATGTGAGCTCAGGGCCTGGAAACAATAAAATGGCAATTTTCTGAGAGATTTACCTGCAAAAGAGCCAGGAACATAAAAACCTGTTTCAGCTTCCCACCCAAAGCCTCTTCTTTTCTCTCAGTCCTGGAGGGGTTAGGGAAGCCTGGATCCTGTCAGGTTAATTGAGGGTGACATTAAATGTAATCTCAGCAGCAGCCGCTGTGAGGGCTCTAAGGGAAAGATACTGAAGCAGGAATCAGAGAGCTGGGCCATGGTCTGACCAGAGTGGAGGCTTCCCGTCATGAACAACAGAAGCAAAGGCTGCAGGCATTGGGATATGTCAGATCTTTTCTCTTAGAACCTGGATAGGATGATTCGGTTATGATTTGACAAGTAATGGTTTTGGCTTCAGTAGCAGCTACAAAACAATAGAAGGGTCTTCTCCATAGTTAAGTCAGTCACAGCTGAGCCAGACTGTTTGAAGTTCGTATTGAGGGTCGTCCACACCATTGCATTCTTAGAGGGTTGTGCCTCGAAACTGGGTCTCTTTATGTTACCAGAAGGGATGAAGTCGGCACCCTAAAGAGAGATTCACACGAAGGAAATCTAGACCAAAGTGATGTGAAAGGTTACTAGTGAGATTCTGGTCTCCCAACTCAGTTTTGTAATAATAATCCATTAACTTTAACCCTGAAGAACCTAGATTCTGGGTCCCCCATCTAAATCCACAGCCCATAGGATACTGTCTGATTTTAAATACATCAAATGATAATTCTGCCTACCATTGTTATTTCTTCTTGGGTAACCTTACAACCATGTAACAGTTTGCTTTCAAGTTTCAGCCTGTAATTCAGCCCAGTCATTACCCTCAGAGGAACAGGACATTGCACATTGTCAACTTTGTCTTGTTGAAAACAATGCTAGGAAGCCCATGTGGAGCCATCTTTCCAGGCAGAGCTAGAAGGCAGAGGACAGGCTGGACAGGCAGAAGCAGAGTGGAGGTCAGAGGCTGTGGCTCAGTGTCAGGAGCTGTGGGAAGCATGTGAACACTGGCCAAATAGCCTGAGGTCTTTCCAGAGAAGCTCTGATTGTGCCGGCTTAGCCTCCCATCGCCTGTCTAATTTTCTTCCTGGCATCACCTCCAGGCCTCTGCTGGAAGTGGTGCTTTCTGGACTGATCGATCCCATTAAATGAGTTTCAGATGCTGATTTTCTGTTTAAAGGATGAGCAAGCATTTCCATAAGATGCATCTCATTTGACCAACATGACTAATTTCTTTGCTTTCTTGCGTCCAATCCATCATTTCACTGCAACTGTGAATTTCATTAATCAGCCAATGACGCCCTCTTCCAGATCGTTAGTGGAGATGTCAACTTCTGACTGGACCTGGTACCAGTTACCAGGGCTTGGGCCTGGCATCCCTGAGAACCCCTGGGGAGACATTCATCACTCTTATACAGGTGCCTTCATTATTCCAAAGCAATTTTAGCTTATTTTTCAAGAAACACTTAGAATGTTGTAAGAATTAGTGCTTTCCCAAAGAACCCCTAATTCAGGATCAGAACAGATGGCTGCATGATACAGCAAAAAACAGACAGCCACAAAATCTTGGCCCACTAACCAGACAGTACAGGCTCATTTATCCCCTCTCTTTTGTCTCTGGAAGAACAGAAGGATTATATCCTTCTACTATAATCCTCTATGCTTTTGATGCTTTTCCATCATCACACTTTTCCATTGATTTACCCTTTCTATTTGACAAAAGCTTCTTTTTTAAAGTTAATTTTTATTGAAGTATAGTTGATTTACAATTTTGTGTTAGTTTCAGGTGTGCAGTGAAGTGAATCAATTTGACAGAAACTTCTAATTTCAGTTCATCTACTTGATTAGCATTAGAGTGCTATATGGAAATCAGTAGGTTACTGGATGACTGTGAGGTTTACCTAGTGGTTAAAAATTTAACTTTAGAGAAGATGATGTTCTCAATGGCTTGGAGAGCAGGTATTGTTTCCTGATTTTTCTTTACCCACTCCCAGTGTAAATCAGGTTCTAATTATGTGAACTAAATCAAAGAAAATGATCGAGTCAACGAGGTCGATTTGTTTTTATTTTATTCCTTGGTACCTAGTCACACAGAGTAATCAAGTTTCAACACCAACTTTTTCTTCTTGTTTGGAATTTCCTTCTGAAATTCAGAAAAGGAAAAACATTTTTCTTCCCTCTATTTAGATACTTTTTTTGATAAAAGGAGAATATAAAATTATAGCTCTCCTGGCACTATAACTTGAAAAAAATGTTTTTTGGAGGCAAACTGAATGGAAAACTGTAAGATGAAACATTTGGTTTGCTGGAGTAGCAAAACTTGAGACAATTTTTTCTCTAGAGTATTATAATTTTATTTAGTATGATTAATATAATCTGTCATATCTCTTATATAGTAAGATGATTATTCTAAGATGTAAATTCTAATCTGTGAGGAAGAGTGATGTTTAAAACCTTTGGGGAAATAGTTTCTTTCTGTTTGGAGCTGAAAGTGGATCTCCCATTAACCAAGTAAATTGGCATTTCCTGAGAAGCTCCATTAAGCATTTTTAGGAAACAGGATCTCTGATATTACTGTTTAATCACTTCATGCCACATAGTATGTGTGTTGTAGCATGTAACTCAAAAATTATTCTGGAAGTTAAGATGCCAGTGGGATTTCCCAGGTGGCTCAGTGGTAAAGAATCTACCTGCCAATGCAGGAGATGCAGGAGACACAGGTTCAATCCCTAGATCGGGAAGATCCCCTAAAGGAGAAAATGGCAACCCATGCCAGTACTCTTGCATGGAAAATTCCATGGATAGAGGAGTCCATGGGGTCACAAAGAGTTGGACACGACTGAGTGACTGAGCACACATTAGGATTCTGAAAAAAAAAAAAAAAAAAATATATATATATATATATATATATAGAGAGAGAGAGAGAAAGGGAGGGGGGAGGGGGGCAGAAAATCCAAAATCAGAAAGGGCAGGCTAGCAGACTGGAGACTTAGGGAAGAATTGCAGTTCAAATACAAAGGCAATCTTCTGGTGGAATTGTTTCTTTTTTGGGAGAGGTCAATGTTTGTTCTGGTTAAGGCTGCCAACTGATTAGGTGAGGCCAACCCACATTAGTGAGGGCTATTTGCTTTACTCAAAATATAAAAATTTAAAAATTAATTCAAAAAACACTTTCACAGCAACATACAGAAGACTGAACAAATATCTGGGCACTGTGGCCCAGCCAAGATGACATATTAAAATGAACCAGTACAGTGAGGTTAGATTTGTGAAGAGGGAGGAACAGATAGTTAATAAGCATTCAACACAAACTTATTATTTTATGTATCCCAGTGGCATAAGGATGAGGATAACATTGCTGGTTTTAAGAGAAATGTTTTGTTGAAAGTTTCCGATAAGGATCAGCTGGTATATGGCTAAGACAAGGTGGAGCAATGGCCAATTTACTGCTGAAGACCAGAGTTGTTTGTAATCCAGCAAATACATTTCACAAAGCAAAAGAAGACCCTGGAAGAATATGGAACTACAAATTCTCAAATAACTAATGCAAAACAAAAGAGAAGATTTTTAGCAAACAAATGAACAAAACAAAGCAGAAGCAAACTCACAAATATGAAGAAAAACTAGTGGTTACCAATGGGGAGCGGGAGAGGGGAGGGGCAAGACTGGAGTAAAGGGTTAAGAAAAACAAACTACTGTGTAAAAAATAAATCAGCACAAGAATATATTGTAAGGCACAGGTATTATAGGTATTTATAATAACTTTAAATGGAGTATAAACTATAAAATTATTGAACCACTGTTGGTCACCGGAAGCTAATATAATATTGTAAATCAACTAAACCAGTTAAAAAGAGTGTTTAAGATGATTTATCAATGATGAATAGCTGTACGCTCCTAACTCTGAGGTAACATGCAAGGCCAACACCATAGTAAGAAATAAGTACATACTCTTCATTTTGTATTTTTCTTTTTTAAATAGTACACAAAGTGAACCACCAAAAAGATATTACAAAAGATATGCCCCCAAATTGTGCAAGTAGAGAACAGAGTACAAAACAAAGATGTAAATGCCTCAATTAATACTATGGGGAACCAGCTTTTGCAATGTAAAAATTTCCTACACGGAAAAAAAAAAAAATTTCCTACACGGAAACAAACACATTTCATTCTGATTTGATTACTGATAATGATCTTGCCTGAATCTGATATGTTTCAGGCTCAAAAGAGCTCAGCAAAGATATTCACATTCTACACGTGCCCCTGTCCCCTGAAAGTAAAATCATCCATAAAAATACAAACAGTGGTCAACAGTATACAGTGAGAGTGACAGACTACAGGTGTGATAAAAGTAGGATTTATTTTTTTAAAGGAGCTTTTTGAAATTTTTTTTAATGTAAAAAAATTTAAAGGAGCTTTAATGAAAAGTACATTGAAATGGAGACAGAATCAAAACTGCTTGGATGTTTCCTTTTAGAAATGTTTTCCTCTTTCCCCTGGGAAATATTATAAGCCAAGTTTCATATCTTGTAACATAAAGAAAATAATATGACCTGTCCTACTTCCAGAGGAGTTGTGATTGTCACAGATAGCAAGATATGTGAAAACACTTCAAAAAATGAAATGATGTAAGTGGAGTTATTATTTTTAGTATTAAAAAGAAGAGAAAGTGTAAGTGAAGGGTAAGAGCTTAAGAATCAGCGTGGAGGCTGGATATCAACTCTGCCTCTCTGTACTTGTATGACTGTGAGGAATTCTCTTAATCTCTTTGAACAAAAGCTGCCAAGGTTTATATTGAAGTTTCCATGTGTGTGCACGCTTGTGATGTACATGCATGTGTATGCAGGCATGTGTGAGGAGGAGGGTGGGGGTGGAAGGGCCTCACTAATAGAATATTGAATGGAGCATACTATTTAACGTGGGGATTGCTTAAAAAGAATGTTTTTATGGCCAAGAATAAAATACTTTTGTCGAAGGGAGTTACAATGATCAAGAAAGTTGGGGAGGGGTGGATGAAGGAGGAAAGCTGGGAGGGGCTAAGTTTAGACCAGCAGTGAATCTGGTTAGAGGTTTCAGGTAGCCACCTCAAATCCACAGTACCAGCTCCCCACATCTCACCTGAAGGCAGATCTTGGGGCTGAGGGAAATCACATTAGTTGCAAGTATGGCAGTCTTTCTCAAACAAATCTCGGAATGAGGAAAGCAAAACAGAACAGAAGTAAAGCTCGAACAACTCTTG
The DNA here is from genome assembly GCF_027580195.1 of Bos mutus. Lineage (NCBI taxonomy): Eukaryota > Metazoa > Chordata > Mammalia > Artiodactyla > Bovidae > Bos > Bos mutus. The sequence goes on from NC_091621.1 coordinate 95,060,058, forward strand.
AGACTCACTCTGGGATTGAAGAGAAGACATGCTTGAGTCTAAACAACCCATAGGTATACTTCTTGGGTGTCTGTGATTTAACTATTGTGTTTCGGCCTCAAATTCACCTGTCTACAGTCTGCCTTGCGATGCTGGGTTGGGACTCTGCAAACAATACTTCTGTTGTGCTAGCTGATGCCATGTTAGGCTCTGTTTGCCAGTAGGGGGCACCCAAAGGAGATGAAAGCTTGAGGAGGAAGAAGGGATTGACTCATTTGCTTCCCACCAATTTTCCTATGAGCATCACCTGCCAAAAGCTTCTGCATTTTAGTGGTGGCAGTTTCTTCTTGTAAATATGTAACACTTGCAGATCCAGATTCATAAGACTCCTTGAGACACCTGTGCCAGTCAGCACCCACTCTCCTTATAGGTCTGGATCCCAGACCCTTTCTCTCAGCATGCTCATTCTCCCCATCTCTCTTCAACATCATCCTGGAGGTTTTGGCCATTGCAATATGGTAAAACATAAAAAAGAAATATAAAAGAAAAATGATCAGGAAGAAGTAAAACTCTCTCTCTTTGCAAATAATGTGATTGTTTCTACAGAAATTCCTCAGAATCTCAGAAACAAATTCCTCAGAAACAAAATTTCATCTCCCTCAGGTCCCCTACTGCCAAATAGAGTCTAACATGGAATCAGCCAGCAAAAGAGATGTGGCTTGCAGAGTCCCAGATCCAACATCACAAGGCAGTTGTTGCTTTTTAGATTTTTAAGAATTTCTGTAGAAACAATCAGATTATTTACATAGAGTTTTACTTCTTCCTTTTTGATTATTTTTTAAATTTCCTTTTTATGTTTTACTGTATTGCAATGACCAAGAACTAATAAATGAACTTGTCAAAGTCACAGGATGAAGGTTAGTATACTAAAATCAGTTATATCTTTATATAATACAGCAAATAAAATGATAATTAAACCCCAGTCTTCCATATACAATAGTATCAAATCCCACAAAACTCTGAGGAGTTATGATTCTGTTATATAAGATTTAGTACATACTTTTAATCAGGAAACAACAACGGATGCTTTCTCTCTAAGAATACACGGATTGTCTAAGAATCAGTGCTTTCAAGAGGGAATGGCTCCTTTCATTATTTCACACCAAATATCCCACTTTACAGAGTCCTTATATCCATATCTACAATTTCATTTCTGAAGTTTGGAGGTCTTGGTTTCTAAAAGAGAAATCCTTAGAACAGTGGTTCCGTGGAACTGGAGCTTCACTCTGCTATTATATCTTTCTGAGTTCCTCTTACGACTACCCCAACAGGCAAAGAAGGGGCTGCTCTGTTAGGTGGTTGATCTTACTTCACTTTTCACTTTCATGCATTGGAGAAGGAAATGGCAACCTACTCCAGTGTTCTTGCCTGGAGAATCCCAGGGATGGGGGAGCCTGGTGGGCTGCCGTCTATGGGGTCGCACAGAGTCAGACACGACTGAAGCGACTTAGCAGCAAAGTCACTCACCCTAGTTGGTCAGCCCTGGAGGGCAGGGCTCTGGCTTGATGAAGAAGTGAAGTGAAGTCTCTTAGTTGTGTCCGACTCTTTGTGACCCCATGGACTGTAGCCTACTAGGCTCCTCCATCCATGGGATTTTCCAGGTAAGAGTACTGGAGTGGGTTGCCATTTCCTTCTCCAGGGGATCTTCCCAACCCAGGGATCGAACCCAGGTCTTCCACATTGTAGGCAGACGCTTTTACCGTCTGAGCCACCAGGGATGCCCCGCCTATCTAGCAGAAGTATCTACACTTCTGTAGCTCCACCAATAGAGTGATGATGGATGTTCACAAGTGAAGGATTATACAGTCATAAACCAGAAGATTGCAAATTATTTCTGCTGCTCAGTTTTGCATATTCTTGGAACAGTGCAGCACTATTTTAGAAAACAATTTCATTAACTTGAGTGCTTCCTCTAGCACACATTTTTCTGTATTTTTTATCCCATCACCCATCCGATCTCTCCATCCATGTCTTCATTCACTGCACACATCCTTACTGAACACCTATTGAGTGAACAGGCAAAGCTTATAGATGAGTAGAATGTCAAAGTCCTCACTTCCATAACTTATCTATGAAGTGAGGGAATTGAACTAGAGTGCCCTCTAAAATTTCCTAACAGAGTTAGAGATCTGTGTCAAGCACTCATCCCAGGCATCTTAAGTTGCCTTCAGATTAATCGAGTTAGTTAAGCTCCGAAGTTAAAAAAAAAAAAATAATAATCTAGGGACATCCTTGGTGGTCAAGTGGTTAAGAATCTGACTTGTGATGCAGGGGATGCAGGTTTGATCCCTGGTTGGGGAACTAAGATCCCACATGCCACGAAGCTACTGAGTCTGTGCACAACTAGAGAGTCTGTGAGCCACAACAAAGATCCTGCATCCCACCTGATGCAGCCAAACAAATGAATAAATAAAGACAAATAAATATTTTTAAAAATCATGTAAAGTCCCCTCTTCTCAACCCATTTCCTTCTTCCTGCCTAACTGCCCTTCTTAAAATGCGACTGGACCCAGATCCTAAAATATCCTAATGATTATCACCTGTTAACAAGCAGGCCCGCCCAAGACAATGAGAAGTTGCTTTGTCTCCAGAGCTGACCACCAACTGACCACCTGGCACTGCATGTCTGAGGATGAAGGACCCCTTTTATTTCTATAGCTGAAAGTTTTGTCTCAGATATAACTGATATTGTTGACAGATTGCAACTTGAAAGTCACTGCTCAGTAGAAGAGCTGTTAGAAGAAAAAGCACTTCATTTCTGGAACACTTGGATAACAGAGATCAGAAATTTTTAAGGAAACCAAAAAAATGTTTCAGTTGATTCCAAATGACAGTGGAGCTTGCCTCTGATAAGAAGGGACACATTCACCTAAACGACTGCCAACACGAAAACACATCCACATAGAATTATATGCCCTAAAATTCATCTTAATAATTACACAGCAGGATTACATCCAAGAAGCTACTCAGGAGTAGGACACTTCCCAAGTGTCTTAAATAAATCTCACTTGCTGATTCACATTTCTGAAATAAAAAAATGTTACTGTATTTTTGTCATATATCCATTATTTTAATTAGCTTTCCGTGTCTTAGTCTACCAGTTCAATATTCTTTCTGATTGTCAAGACAGATATAAAATCTCTTAAATGTATTCATCTAATATTAACATCGATACTGGTAACTAATCACTTAATTGTACTCATGGGGTCAACAGGACTTCCTTAAGCCATTTCTCACTGAGACACTGTAATTTCCCATGTGAAGTTCTTCTGTATGTGGCTGTCTGTAGAAAGGATAAGGAATTTCTTCACCTGAATCAAGAATCAGAGAAGAAAGATTGAGGAGAAAAGGCCATGGATTATGGGGTAAATCTATTTCAACTGCTATATACTTAATATGGAATAGATTTCACAGTGATTTTTTTGCAAGAGTAGGCTTGTTTTCTTTGACATTTGGAAAAGAAAAGAGTATGGGTGGGATCGGATTTTAAAGGATATTTGTGGTTTACAGTTAAAACAGATTAGTCGTATTGAGACCCCTTGCCTTCTCTAAACCTGCAGTGCGAAAACACACCTTTGAACAGAATAGAAAATAAACAGTTGTGTGAGCATAGCCATCAGGATAGGCTCCGGTGATAACTTTCAAACTCCTCTTAGCATCCACTAAAAGATACTTTAAATGCACTCACATGCTTCTGAGTAAGAGCTGTGGGAGTTTAGAGGATTTTAGCAGTTCCTCCTCTCTCAGTCAGCAAGAATTGTCTGCTAAAGATCTCCAATTACTTTAGTACTTTGCAAACACTGGTGAATATAAGCACATCAGCACTAACCCAAGCAAGCTGCTTTTGGCAAATGTTTTCAGCTAGCAGTGGGCTATCTGCTCACTATGAGCACAGTCTGGAAGGCTCATAGACGGCCTTGATGGAAGTTCCTGTATGTGAACAGAACTGAAACTGGAGTGGTTCTGGCTTCTGTCACTGACCCCGAGAGTTCAAAGATTGGTTATAGGGATGTCACCTGAATGGAAAGCAGGCAACTGGCTTAATAAGAATTCTTGGCAATTAGAGATGTCTAAAAGAACCAGCAAATCCAGCTCAGTCCATTAAACAAACCACTGAAATTCACTGGGGGATGTCCCAATTTAAAATATCGAGTATGTTCAGAAGAATCAGATCCTTTTACACACAGTTAGTAGAAGAGTAAATTGGAACAACACTTCTGATGAAATAAATCAAAAACTTAATTGTGCGTATCATCTGACTAAGTAAGTTATCTTCTAGGAATTTATTCTAAGAGTAGAATTAGAAAAATATACAGAGATAGATACATAGAATTGTTTCTTGTGGTATTGTCATTAAAAGCAAACTGCTTACATGAAGTGGTACTTTATCAAATAAATTATAGTACCTATTTGTAAGGGATTATCTATTAAAAATGGATGAGGTACTTACATGGAACGATATGTTCATCATACATTTTTTTAAGTGAAAAAGGTGTAATGTATGTGTGTGTAGCACAACTCCATTTTTAAGTGAATAGGTAAACAACTGAATGGGCTCTCCTTGGCTTTCCTACTTCTGGTATCAAATTCTGCATGAGTCATAGCTCAACAAGAGAGGTAGAATCAGCAGGATATATGTATATCGATATTGATATCTGTCTATCTACCCATCTGGAGAAGGCAATGGCACCCCACTCCAGTACTCTTGCCTGGAAAATCCCATGGATGGAGCAGCCTGGTGGGCTGCAGTCCATGGGGTCGCTAAGAGTCGGACATGACTGAGTGACTTCACTTTCACTTTTCACTTTCATGCATTGGAGAAGGAAATGGCAACCCACTCCAGTGTTCTTACCTGGAGAATCCCAGAGACGGGGGAGCCTGGTGGGCTGCCGCCTATGGGGTCGCACAGAGTTGGACACGACTGAAGTGACTTAGCAGCAGCAGCAGCACCCATCTATCATCTATATACTATAAATAGGAGATTTGTTATAGGAGATTGGCTTATGCTATCCCAAGTCTTGCTTAAACAGGCACACAGCCTTATGAAGACTGTTTAGGTAAACCCTAGACCAGGGCTGGCTCTTGCCTGGCAAATCCCATGGACGGAGGAGCCTGGTAGGCTGCAGTCCATGGGGTCGTTAGGAGTCAGACACGACTGAGCGACTTCATTTTCACTTTCACTTTCATCCATTGGAGAAGGAAATGGCAACCCACTCCAGTGTTCTTGTCTGGAGAATCCCAGGGACGGGGGAGCCTGGTGGGCTGCCGACTATAGGGTCACACAGAGTTGGACATGACTGAAGCAACTTAGCAGCAGCAGCAGCAGCAGCAGACCAGGGCTAGAGTCTGAAGTTCACAGGACAGACAGTCAGGAAGGGTCACTCACCGGCAGGCTGAAATCCCACGAGGACGAACTGAAGCCCGTGTCTCTTCTTGCCTTTCCTTGCTGATGAAGGTATCCTGCAGGAGGTGGGGCCTTTTGTCATAGAATTGAACACATATACCTCTGAGAAAACTGAAGGAGGATTCAGAGGAAGGTAGAGCCTCTACAGCCTAGGAGCTGTCTCAGTGGAATGTCAGCAGGTCAATATCCATGTGTGTCGACTACATGTGGCTGCAGCTTCCCTTCTGCTTGCTGACTATCTTGCCAGATTCACCCTGTGATCTTCCTTATTCAGAAAAATACAAGAAGAATCCTTGGATATGTATTTCATGGAAGCCAAGTGTACACATTGCAAAGCTATCACAGAGGCCAAATTGGCATGTAGCTCAGGTGAGAACCCGAGGGCTGCCTGCTCATTGACCCCAGATTCAGATCAGACATACTTGTTCACACAGCCCTGGGCAGGCAAGAATCCCGCACATAGTAAAAATGGTTTTCTCTCTGCCTACAACAGGATTAAGCATTCAGAAGTTAAAAACATCTAGGATGCTTGATAAGACTCCATTGTTTCCCACAATGACAATACAGATCACAATAAAATAGTGTGCGATTGTCCCAAGTGCTTTACATATATTTATCACATTTATATTAAAGATAAAGAAACTGGAACACAACGTGGCTAAGCAACTGGGCAGAGAGCAGCTGTTAAAGGACAGATTCAGGATTTTAACCTGCGATTATGTTATACTGTTGCTCCTAAGTAGCTGCAAATTGGTGTGTATCATGAAAACTCTGAAACATTGCAAAATCCTTAATCTAAGAGAGTATACTTATTCGGAACAAATTGTGTTAAAGCATAACTTTCAAAATAGCCAAATCATCATTCTCATACAAGTACAGAATGAGCCCCTATTAAATATTTTACTCAATTCATTGATAAATGAGGAAACCAGTAAGATATCAAAACTTAGTCAAAGGAGGAATTAACTTACAGATATTTATATTCTCTACTGGATAAAATTCATTTGCATCACTTTGTTATGGACAAGAAATACTTGCCTTATCTTCAGTTTTTTTATTCAAGTAAAACTCTATCATCACAGGTTTGTGAAGAGTCTGGTTAAACACAATCAAAGATCTACACCCTGTAGAATCAGAAATTCCTGGAAATTCTGGTAGGCAATTCCACAAGCGCTTCATGAATACCTCAGTAATCTCTCTTGCCCATTTCCAAGGTTTGACAACTTTTCTGACAAGTGAAATAAAACTTCTTTACTGAATTAAAATGATCTATTCATAAAACAGGCTTCCCTGGTGGCTCAGATGGTAAAGAATCTGCCTGCAATGCAGGAGACTCAGGTTTAATCTCTGGGTCAGGAAGTTCCCCTGGAGAAGGGAATGGCAGCCGGCTCCAGTATTCTTGTCTGGAGAATTCCATGGATAGAGGAGCCTGGCAGGCTATAGTCCAAGGGGTCGCAAAGAGCTGGACATGACTGAGCAATTAACGTTCATAAAACATTCTAGTTATTCCAAATTGTATTTTAACTGTCAAATTTTCTAAGACTCCTTTTTATTTTAAAATTTTATATTTCTAAGTAAATGGATATTCCCTGAGTCACATATTTTAAGAATAAGATGATGGTAATTTTGGGCCAAGGGTTAACACTTTGTGCTTCGAATCCAAGGGGCACAGTTTTCACCCCTGGTTGGGGAAATTTTGCATGCCATGTTGTGTGGCCAATAAAAAAGATGATGGTTATTTTATTTTCCTGTTTTAGTTGGCATTATAATTTTGAACATAGTAGAGGAATTTCTTAACAACAAAGTTTCATCAGGATAAATTGTTAAAAACAGGTGAGGAAATGAAGTAAAAGAAAAATCAAATTTAAAACTAAGAAAATGAGAATAAGAAAGAAAGATGGGTGAGTGGGTCAAAACAGATATATGAATAATATAAAAATTATGCAGTGAACTGTGGTCTACAGATGTTCCAAGAAGACATTGTGATTATATTTAATTCTTTACCAAGAGTTTCAAAACTATCAATTCTATTGCTAAGTCTTAAGTAACTGATTCAATGAAGTTCACCTGCTGGTCTGAGGCCAGGGGGAAAGTAAACATTCTTCCAATTAGGTCACTTAAGAGGAATGTTTTATATGATTACAAAAGGCAAACAAGAAGAACATATTATGCTAGAAAAACAAAATTTTCGAAATGGAGAACCTGCCATTGAATTCTTTCTGAAACTTTTGAAAGGACACTCCTGATGGAAGTGTCTTGGAAGAAGCTGAACAGTTAAGGTTATTAGAAAGCAGCCTCTGCCCCCAGCGAAGTGTGACATGCCTCTGTGTTTTGCAAAGAATTCTTGTTTCACAAGGACTATGCCAATGTAGAGACTGGGAGCCCGATTTTCTATCAGAGCCCAGTGAGTAGGAAGAGCCAATTTGGACGTGCTGGTCTGAGTACATGAGTACCTTCACTGAGTATGGCCTTAGATTGCCCAAGGAATAGTTCAATTCGAGAGCGTTAGATGATTATTTTAAGAAGACTGAATTCCAGGTAAGATGATCGTTAGATAAAGTACTAATCGTTTATGATACTTTAATCTCTCTCATTAGGTGAGCAGGAATTGAAAATGGCTTAACCCCTAAATCCATTTAGCCTAATTTGTAGCATAAGGCATCAGAATTCATTTCCACATTACCATCCTGGAAGTAGATGTGTGTGAGGCCTCTGGCTGAGCCCTGGGCCGACCACCAGAAAAGGAGCCACAGTCTCAGGTTGCTTTATTTTAAAACAGAATAAATACAGCTGAAGGCATTAAAAACAAAGCATCCAGGATACTGTGGATTAATCAGAGTTAAATTTAGTAGCAATGCTAATATAGGGACTAACATTGATTGTGCTCTTACTATGGGCTTAACCCTGAGCTTAACACTTTAAAAACATCTCATGTTATCCTTGAAACATTTCTATGAAGCAGATTCTGTCATTAGGCTCACTTTATAGATAAAGAAACTAGGTATGGGGGTTAAAGTCCTCTCCATAGGTTACACAGAATGGTGCGTCGTGTATCTAGTAGCAAGATCCCCTGGAGAAGGAAATGGCAACCCACTCCAGTATTCTTGCCTGGAGAATCCCATGGACAGAGGAGCCTGGTGGCCTATAGTCCACGGGGTTGCAAAGAGTCGGACATGACTGAGCGACTATACTTACTTACTTACCTTACTTAAAGAGGAGCTTGGAGGTAAAAATTTTGGGAGACAAACTTCTGAATGTCTGGAAAGTCACATTCAGTAGTAATAGGGGATGCACACCCCACCCCCCCCACCCCCAAACAGATTGCAAAACCGATTGTTTCACTCCATCCATCGGCACTACCCAGAGCCCACCTCAAGCCATTGTCACTTCCTGCTGGGGCTCCTGCACTGACCCCCAACAGACAACCCCATGGATCCCTCAGGCAATTTTCACACTTAGCCAATTCTTGCTTACTCTTCCAAAAGATGGTCTGATGTCACCTATCCCTTGATAAATATTTGCTAAATGAATGCATGGAAAAGTGCACTAGAGTCGATCTGTGTCAGTGAATTGGTTGTTGGTGAAACAAAGTGGATGGTGTGTGGGGGGGAGAGAATAAATAGTGGAGACTGAGCCAGGAAATGACATGCTAAAAACTGTCTGAGAAAAACTACTTCCAAATGTTTTGTGTAGAAAATGCTAGCACAAAAAGAGGAGAGAGGAACAGGGACTGCCCTCAAAGGCAGGGCTGGTGTGAGTGGCCAGGGGCTCAACAAGAAACATTCTCTGGGAGACAATGTAGGGGTTTGGAGAAGGGTTGAATGAATGGAAAAGGGAAATAAAACTATCCCCAATGATCTCATGAGTCTTAGGACCATCACTGAGGAGGGAATGAAGCCAATAGGCCTTTCTCAATGTGTTATTTCTTAAGCACATTAACTATTAGGAATATTAAAGGAAATCTACTTGTGGCAAGTCCCAATTTTATCAAGCTCTTCTACATTTATGACATTCCTAAAATAGTTGATACTTTTATCTAGAAATTCTTTCTAGCAATTTTAAAGATAAAATTTATAAAGCTCATTGATAGTGAAAATCTCTGAAGAATCAATTTATTATGTTTAATTATTTCAGTAATCTCTGATTTTATCCATCACTTCGTATTTATATTATATATTTAACCTCAGAGTACAAATCATTGCTTTTATTTAATACTCATTTAATTCTGCCAATATGAATGATCACTTTACCTTAACTTTAAATTGCTGAATTTTATAAGAAGGTTTGACGAAATGCTTCCAACTTATGAAGGTTTTAAAAAAAATTCCCAACTTACTGGGCCCAGAAAAGAAATGTATAATGTTTTGTTCACTGTGGCTATCTATTTTAGAGTAAAAGATGGCTCAGAAAACAAATATTACTCAATGCTCACATCTGATTAGGGAAATCTACACTTTCCAATATGGATTACTTTTGGTCCAGTGAGTTTTGTTTCATTTCTTTTTCTGATATGTCTACTTTCACAATATGATTAATGACTGAACTTTCCTTGTCTTTCCCAAAGTTGCCTTGAGAATTTGTGGTATTAGGTTTATTCACTTACTGTAAGGGCAAAACAAAAATGAAATCTTCAATGTAGATATTGCTACAAAAATGAGACATTCATTACTAAGTATGTTTTAATCAATTTTTAATGATATGCATAGTAGCTCAGTTGGTAAAGAATTTGCCTGCAATGAAGGAGACTCCGGTTCAATTCCTTGGTTGGGAAAATCCCCTAAAGAAGGATATGGCAACTGACTCCAGTATTCTTGCCTGGAGAATCCCATGGACAGAGGAGCCTGGCAGACTACAATTCATGGGGTCGCTATGACTTAGCAACTAAAGAGAGATATGGTATAAAATCTTTTTATCTAAACCTTTTTTACCTATACCTATAAAAATAGAAAAAGGAGTACATCAAGGCAGTATATTGTCACTCTGCTTATTTAACTTCTGTGCAGAGTACATCAGGAGAAATGCTGGGCTGGAAAGCACAAGCTGGAATCAAGATTGCTGGGAGAAATATCAAAAACCTCAGATACGCAGATGACAACACCCTTATGGCAGAAAGGGAAGAGGAACTCAAAAGCCTCTTGATGAAAGTGAAAGAGGAGAGTGAAAAAGTTGACTTAAAGCTCCACATTCAGAAAATGAAGATCATGGCATCTGGTCCCATCACTTCATGGGAAATAGATGGGGAAACAGTGGAAACAGTGTCAGACTTTCTTTTTTGGGGCTCCAAAATCACTACAGATGGTGACTGTAGCCATGAAATTAAGACGCTTACTCCTTGGAAGGAAAGTTATGACCAACCTAGATAGCATATTCAAAAGCAGAGACATTACTTTGCTAACAAAGGTCCGTCTAGTCAAGTCTATGGTTTTTCCAGTGGTCATGTATGGATGTGAGAGTTGGACTGTGAAGAAAGATGAGCACTGAAGAATTGATGCTTTTGAACTGTGGTGTTGGAGAAGACTCTTGAGAGTCCCTTGGACTGCAAGGAGATCCAACCAGTCCATACTAAAGGAGATCAGTCCTGGGTATTCTTTGGAAGGACTGATGCTAAAGCTGAAACTCCAATACTTTGGCCACCTCATGCAAAGAGTTGGCTCACTGGAAAAGACTCTGATGCTGGGAGGGATTGGGGGCAGGAGGAGAAGGGGACGATGGAGGATGAGATGGCTGGATGGCATCACCGACTCAATGGACAAGAGTTTGGGTGAACTCTGGGAGTTGGTGATGGACAGGGAGGCCTGGCGTGCTGCAATTCATGGGGTCGCAGAGTCAGACACGACTGAGCGACTTCACTTTCTTTCTTGGTTAAAGACACCAGAATGGCATCTGATATAAGGTATCAGTTTTCAGAGGGACCACTCTGAAAAGAGAATAATTTTCACAGGGAAAAAAAAAATATTAACTAGAACTTCAATCTTAAAATAGTCATCTCTACAGTGAACATGGACAGCAAGTTATTTCAAATGATCAACTGGAGAAAACATCAGATATCGGATATTTCCACTCTGAATTTTCTTGCAACCCACTGGAATTTTCTTTGAATTTTAAAGTATGGTTGCTTGTGGCAAGTCCTGACTTACCAGAGTTGGCATTATTCAAAAACCCATTCTTGCTTTTTGGAGCTTCAGACCTGAACAGTGGGGCTACACTGCCATCCTGAAATGAGAAATCTATTTCTTCCTGGCTTTAAAGATATCTGAAAATGGCATTTTAATCCAGATTCTTTATAAGCTTCAGTGGGTTTTGGGGAGAAGTGTCAAAAGCAGACACTTGTGTCCATCAAGACTAAATTCTAATCTTGGCTCAATAACTTGTTGGCTCAGCTGAGCCCACTCTCTCCCTCCAATCATACAATCAAATACACAGAACTTTTTTCACTTTCTTTAACCAGACAGGTCCTTTCTCACATCCAAGCTTGCAGACATGTTTTTCAATGTATTTGCCTGGAATACTCTTTCTGTCCCTTTGAGCTCAGCTAATATCACTTGTCCTTTAAGTCTCAGCTCAAAGGAAGGTTACTTATTTCTTCAGCAAGCCTTTCTGCTCAACAGATTAGATTCCCCCTGATATATGTTCCTGTATCTCCCTGAAACATACGTGTGCCCAGTATACTATGAGCTGTAATGCATTTCTTTAATGTCTTCATTCCCCTTGAGAGTGTGAGTACTGCAAGGGCAGGGAGCATCTAACCTTACGGCCTATTACAGTGCCCTGCTGGGAGTGGGTGCTTAATATATATCTTCTGGGTGAGTGGATGAATGGAAGGTTATCTGTGTAATCTAAACCTAGCTACACATCTCTTTGAGACTTCGTATGGGCTATTCCAAGGATTAAAAGAGATGTGTACATAGAGCATATAGCTCCAAAAATCACAAGCTTAATAAATGGAAACTATTTTTATCAGAGTAGCCCACACACTTGGGGTCACTATGTGAAAGATAATAGCAAATCTAAGAAATCATTGGAGCCAGACAAAGGCCATTTCAGAATGCGTTAGCTCAGAGTCTTAAGTGCACAATTTTTTCAGGAAATGCTAAGTTCAATTGCCATGGTAACTAATGAAAACAAATGTTGCTGTCTTATTGTTTTTAGGAACCCTTTCTAATGTTGCCTTTAGTGTAGAATCCCACTTTTCAGTTAAAAAATAAGATGTGCAGACCTATGCCTGAAGCTAAAGTCTTATTAGTATTGTGGTGATGCATTTTTTGGTCACATCCCCCCCACTCAAGAGAAGTGACTGAAAGGCAAAGATTGTATCCTCTTGTACTGACAAGACACCTAGTCCAGAAGTTTCCATTTAGTAAAGACTGAATGCATTGTTGTGAAATAAAATTATCAAGGGATTTCTCTGACACTTTGGTGGTTAATATTCTAATCTTGCACTGCAGGGAGCATGGGTTTGATCCCTAGTTAAGGAATAAAGATCCTGCATGTTGTAGGGCAAAAAAATCTATGAAAATTATTTTGACTCCTAAAATAAACTTTCAGATTTTACTTGAAATTCAGGTTAGTATTTCCAGCTATCTATTGATCTTCTCCATTCGGATACTCTGTCCCCTCCTAGAACTCAGCATGCTGAAAGGGAAGTTTGTTACTCCCACCAATCCTTACAAGATTGGCCCTTTTTCATACCATCCAACACTTGCCCATGGTATCACGTTTATTTTAGAAACTTGGTACTTATTTTTGAGTTTCCCTTTGCTGAAATTGTAGAACATCTAAATACAATCTGTCTCAAATTCAGTCATTGCTTCAGGGCCTCACCTCAAGGCTCACTTGTTGATTTCCCAGGTAAACATCTCTGTAACCAATCTCCTTACCATTGCAACTGCAATTCCTCCTAAATTCCAATTTCTGTGTCTCTCCCATGGCTCCCTTCTCTTATATGTTCAGAACAGACTCCTATGCCTATTTCTTGGGATTCCCATGTCTGCCTCCAACAGTTTCTTCATCTTTAATCACTATTTCCTCACTGCCAGGAAGGCTTATTTGCACCCTGATTGCTTTCCCCTACCTCTCACCAGGGCATCCCTGGAGGCTCAGATGGTAAAGAATCTGCCTGCAATGCAGCAGACCCAATTTTGATCCCTGGATTGAGAAGGTTGCCTGGAGAAGGGAATGGCTAACCACTCCAGTATTCTTGCCTGGAGAATCCCATAGACAGAGGAGCCTGGCAGGCTGGTCCATGGGGTTGCAGAGTTAGACACCTGTGAGCAACTAACACTTTCCCCTTTCACATAAACACACACACTGTGCTCATTTTTATAATGCCTTCTCCCCTCTCCCTTACTTAACCAAATCTTAGTTAAACTGTTCTTGAAGACCCAATGAAAGTACAACCCCATCCTTGATCTGTTCAATCTCACACTGTTCTTCCTTTCCTTGAACTTGCATTGCAGTTACAGTCATCACCCTGTAGCAATTAATTGATTGTTTAATTAATTAATTAGCAATTCTTCTCTTGTTTTTATATATTCTTCCATTCCACATACACTTACAAATCCACATATGCATGTGTCTTTGTGCTGGGTACTAGATGAATGGAGATGAATAAGCTCAACAAGACAAGTCCCCACTCTAAAGAAATGCTGACATGCCATGGACATCAGCCTGTTCTCCTCATACACACCCCTTCTTCTAGGACATGTCCCTTTTCCTACTGAACAAATCAAATGGAGGCATAATTTTCTTATGGAACCTGCTGTTTCATAGACACTACTTATCTCTGCGGTATGAAACAGATCCAAGTTGAGACAGTCAATAAAGAAGCTTAAATCTCTAGTCACAGTTAACCAGAACCAGGTGGAAACCCTACTTAAGTCTGATCAATTGAAATCCTTGGATGTTTTGAATCTCACCATAGAGAACAAGTTTCAGTTCATTTTGACCGATGTTATATAAGGCTGGGTACCACACGCCAGCAGCAACCATGTTTCCTGATGATGGAGAGAGAATGCAGGCTGATCAGAGGCTGCTCTTTTCATGGATGTCTCCCTAAGACCAATAGCAGTTTCTGGAACAAAGTATTCCATAAATGTTGAATGGATGATGCCCAATATTTACTTAGGACTACACCAGGCATTGTGATAAGAAAACAGAAGAAGCAGGATGAGGATTAACATACAGTAATATAGCTGACAACCATCAGTGGCTGTTTTCTCCATTTCCTGATGAAGAAACAGAGGCTCAGATGGTTAAGTAACCTGCCTTAGTTTATTTAACACAGGTGATAAGTAGCAGGGCACGGAGCACAGACTCACATTCAGGTCTGTCTCCAAAGTCTATGCTATTCCCACTATGCTATGGTTCCTGTCTTCTCAAAGCTTACAAATTTGTTGACAAGATGAAACATACAAATTTTAATTAACCTGAGCATTGAGTATGCCCTCTGGATGTTCACTGATCAAACAGATGCCGTTTAAGTTTAGGGTAACCTGCATGGAAAGTCAGTGTGTCCCAGGACCTACCACAATTGCAGACTGTAACTTGATCAGATTTGGGGTTAGATGATTGGTTTTGGCAGTGCTAATTAACAAGGCCTTCCAAAAATATAATTGCAAACAGAAACCTTGTCTGACTATAATACAAAAAGAAAGTAACGTAATATATTCCAGCATTCATTCAGAATTTGGCTGTTTATGACTGCCAGAAAAGTGATAATAAAGAGGTACTCCTTATAGCTGGGATTTCTGGTAAAACTATCACCTTATTTCTTTCTGGAACACATTATATTATTTTTGACTCATGTGGTTTATTCTTATTTCATTACCAACCTTTGTATAGAGCATGGATGTAGATCTAATTTTGTCTTATTTACAAATTCAATTTATGTTTAAATGATTTTCAGGCTTTCTCTTTTCTGCTGTGGCTTAAGCTACAACATGTGAGAAAAGAGTGGGTAATGGCTTGAAGAGAATCAGGGTCAGAGGAGGAACAGCTGCTTTAATACCATCAATAGAAGGAGGAGGGAGGATGAGCTCAGGATTTTCTGTTCTCTAGGTTTCCTTAAGGGCAGTACAGGTTGGGGTTTGGGGCATGAAAAAGGAGCTACTTCTTGGTGGTGTTTGTGTCATTAAGGGTTCTTTCATTGCAAGCAACAGAACCAACTCTGACTATCATGGAGGAAATAAATACATTAGTAGAATAGTAGGTAGCTCTAATAGATAGGGTGGAAAGGAAGACTTAAGAAGGGTCAGGAGCCAGGACAACCTCAGAATTCTATCAGAGCAATGAATGGACACCAGCAGGTTTTGTTTGTTTTTTCAATCTTTGTTATACTGCATTCAAGATTCAAAATTCCAGGGAAAAAAGTCAAAGTTTCTGTATGAGCTACTCTTCCACCCTTGGCTGGATGAGGGCAGACAGTTAGTGTTATCAAAAGGAAAAATTTTTTGCTGTATAGCAGAAAAGTGCTAAATAGCCACTGCATGCCCTCTCCAACCCAGCCCTGTTAATGCCCTGGCTGAAGCTGCTCTTTCCAGAGGCATCTTCCAGAGAACATTGCTTATCATGCTGGACCTGCATTAGCAGCTCTTTGCCTTTTCCTTTGTGCTTGGATTTGAGAAGTCCTGATGAGCCTGTATCTCTCTCACAGACTCATGAGTATACTAATTCTATAGAATAAGCGTAAGAGTTTCTAAATATTTTCTGTCTCCTGCAAGCAATAGTTTACTCATTCTGTCAATTGCAGGTAGTCAGAGTGAATAGTAATTCTAGTTTTCTGTTACATTCTTCTGCTGTTGGAGATTGACGTGATTCCCTGGGATAGGTCAATGTAGCTGTGCCGAGGACAGACTGACTCAATCCAACAAAGGTGACAGCTTTGAACTTGTATTCAAGGTGTGCGATGATTGGGCCTCATTGTACTGGAGACTGGGATTAACACTTCTCTCTGCAGATATCAGAGACGCTCTACCAAATACTGTATTATATCCTACTTTGATTAATTGGAATCTATGACTGAGTTAATGCTTTGGGAAAATCAAAACAGGCACCACTGCCTTCTCCAGTAATAAATTATTACTGTATAATTTGTTAAATTACATACAGGAATATATAACTATTAAATATAGTTACATTTACCCATTAAATATAAATACATAAATATTAAATATATTATATAATATTTAATATATATTACTGTATAATTTATTAAATAACATACAGGAATATATAAGTATTAAATATAGTATAGTTAACTATTAAATATAAATATATAACTATTAAATATTATATTTTATAATATTTAATATAATAAAGATAATTTTAATATTTAATATAAATATATAGCTATTAAATAATATAATATTTAATAGTTATATATTCCTGTATGCAATTTAATAAATTATACAGTTATAATTTATTACTGGAGAAGGCAGTGGCACCTGTTTTGACTTTCCTAAAGCATTAACTCAGTCATAGATTCATAGATTCCAATTAATCAAAGTAGAATATCTTCAAGATCAGAGGTAATAATTCTGCTCTTTGCCATAGTGGTCAAATACCACTCAGATTATTGCCTTCAGTTCTGATTTGGAGGAATTTAAAGAAAAAAGACTTTCAAAGAGGGTTAACAAGGAGAGTGAGATTTTTAAAGACAATTTTGAAGGAGAAATAGTTGAATAAAGTAGGGGTTTTAATAAAGAAAAATAGATACAAAGTAATAATATTTGCCTTCAAATATTGAAGGAGTTCTTTCAAATATTGCAGGGGGTTGTCATATGGTAAAAGAATTAAATTTCTTCTGTGTTGCCTAATCAGTAAGCAAAAAATGTATGGAATGTTCAGGAAGATAGATTTCAGTTCAATATCAGAAAGAATTTTCAAAGAAGCATAAATAATGAAACATGAAATGAGTTGTTCAGGGGGACAGCAATTTATGTCACTAATGCTGTTCAACATAAATATTTTAGTATTTCATGGGTATATTAGGACTCTCTTGGTTGTGACAGAAAGCCAATTCATGCTAGCTTAAGCAAAATAGAAAACTTACAAACATACTGTTTTAACAAGCATTTCTTGAGTTCCTACCATGTATCAGGCACTATTCTAAATACTGGGGGTATAGTAATTAACAGAACACAAAAAATTCAAATATCTCTGATCTTATGAGGTATACATTCTAGTAGGGAAACATAATAAAAATATATAAGCTGATATATATCTTTATTTCCATGTCTATCTCTAGATCTCTCTCTATAACTACACATTGTACAATTTGTGTGATGCTCAATATGGCACCCAGATGAGACGGTACTTGGGGCTGAAATCAGATCTGAGTTCTACAGCCACACTTGAATCCCAGTGGGCTGCACTGTTAGACTGGAGGAAAGGTCACTGTTTTGTAATTTGCAGCGAGGCCCCAAATATGTCTATTAAGACAAAAGAGTAAAGTTAGTGTGTTAGATCATAATAGAACTGTAAAGAAAGTTGAAGCATGACCAACATAGTCTCTGAGTAATGACTGGGAGGATATGAAGTCAGAGAGGTAAGAGGCAGGGGAGAGTCAATGCATGGGGTCCTGTGGATACTGCAAGGACTTTGACCCTGAGGACATGATGGAGGAGTGATGCGATCTGAGATTTTAGACTATCTTCCTGGCTGCTAGGCTGAGAACAGAGTGAAGAGGAACAGTGGCAGAGCAGGAAGCCCAGGGAGTAGGCTGCAGTGACCTGGGGAGACGATGGTGGGCTGGACTAGGGACTAGCATCATCATGGTGACCAGTGGATATATCTTGAAAATATACCTAATTGCTGATGTGCTGATGCCTCAAATGTGGAATTGTTTAATTAGGAACACCCAGGAATTTGACAGACATTTATATAGCTCATCCAGGAGCTAAAACAATAGTCAGGGCTCCATCCTTCTTCATTTCTCAGATGGATCATGGTACACCACAGTAGTGATGCTCACATAAAGCCCATCAGCATGATGGCTTATGTGCTACCAACTAACTTAAAGAGAACACCTTCTCCCATGGCTCTGTCAGAGAATCTACTGCTTGTGTTCTGTGTCTACCCCTAGGTCAACAGTTATGGCCAAGTTTGGGGTGTATGTCCACTCCCCTGCAGGGATAGGAGTGTGGGAGGGAAACAGGCACAGCCAAACTTCAAGTGACACCAAAGTTTCTCCACTAGGCAAGTCAACATGAGGACAGATATTAGAAAAGTCTGTATGGGTGGGCAGGAAGGCGGCAGATCAGCTATGTACAGTCTGGAACGAAGATGTATTCATCTACAATTCCCTTGGAAGCTGATTTTTACAAATAGATTTCTTTTTTTCTATAGAGAGAATGTTTTGAGGGTCTCTCTATTAGTTTCTTAATGCTTCTGTAACAAATTACCAAAAATTTAATGGTTTAAAATAGCACAAATTTATTATCTTATAGTTCTGGAGAGCAGAAGTCTGACAGTCTCATTGGATTGTCTTCCTTTGGGACACAATCTTTTCCAGCTTTTAAAAGTTGCTTGCATTCCTTGACTCATGACCCCTTCATCCATCTTCAAAGCCAAGAGTGTAGATGTTTTTTCTCTCTCTCTCTCTCTGTCTTTCTTAATAGGCTCACTCAGATCATCTAGCCTAATATTCTCACCTCAAGATTCTTAACCTAATCAAATATCCAAGGGCCCCTTTGCCACTTAAGGCAATATATTCACAGTTCTTGGGATTAGGCCATGGACATCTTTGGGGGGACATTGTTCTATCTATCACAGCTTGCCATGCATTTAGTTCCATTCATAACTTCTTTCTTGGGATAGTAGAAGTATTCATAGGTGTTTTAATCATGATAAATATAGCCACATTCACTCAGGAACGGGCCTCTTACTCAGTGGTTGTCCACTCAAAGGACTGCTTCTATTTCCCAATGGAGACACTGTATTCAAAAAGGAGAGAGATTGAGCCAATCAAACTCTGTCCTTTTCATTGCTTGAAGTGCAGACACAGAGGATGATCTGTTAGAGTGGTGGAGATGCAAGAAGTGAAGGCCGTAACTAGAAGCCATGAGTTTGAGAGAAGCATGGGTAGGCTACAGGTACTTCATAAGAAAGGCAGAGCGGGATAGAGAGGACTAGAGACCCAAGAACTCATCAGAGACACAGTGGACTTGTAAACCTTGGGTTGGCTCCTTTTCATCAGCAACATCTACTCCAAATTGGCTGTTGGACTGTTAGCCCTATTAATACAATTGCAAATAAATAAACAACTATGAATATGGTTCTAGTTCCTATGTATGCAGCAGCTTACATCTTTTCCTTGTTCTTTTCCACAATAAATACCCATAGCTGATAGCCTGACCATGTCTTTCTTCCCAGAAATCTAGATGAATTTGGCACAGAATAAGGAATGAAATCTGCTCAGTTAAGACATTAAATGAGAGATGTCTGAGTATTAGTCACTCAGTCGTGTCCAACTCTTCGTGACCCCATGGACTGTAGCCCACCAGGCTTCTCTGTTCATGCAATTCTCCAGGCAAGAATACTGGAGTGGGTAGCCCTTCCATTCTCCAGGGGATCTTCCTGACATAGGGATAGAACCCTGGTCTCTTGCATTTCAGGCAGATTCTTTACTGTCTGAATTACCAGGGAAAACATTCTGAATCAGACCACAAATAGTACAGATTATACCCTTAAAATGTTACCACTGTTTTCCCAATAACTCCCTCTCTAGTGGCCTGCTTCTGTGACCTAAAAAAAAACAGAAATCTTATATGACCACATGGCAGTACCAAGCCTGCTTATGACACTTGGATTTTATGTTGAAAACTCTAAAACACTATGCAATAAGAAGAAAATAAAGGCATTAGGGAGAAAAGCTGCTGCTGTTGCTGCTAAATTGTTTCAGTCATGTCCAACTCTGTGCAACCCCATAGATGGCAGCCCACCAGGCTCTCACATTTCTGGGATTCTCCAGGCAAGAACACTGGAGTGGGTTGCCATTTCCTTCTCCGGTGCATGAAAGTGAAAAGTGAAAGTGAAGTTGCTCAGTTGTGTCCTACTCTTAGCGACCCCATGGACCACAGTCTATCAGGCTCCTCCATCCATGGGATTTTCCAGGCAAGAGTACTGGAGTGGGTAGGGAGAAAAGCATGGAACACAAAAAGAACAGAAGGGAACCAATGGAATAAAAGAAAGCGGGGAATTTATATATGGAGGAAAAAAACGTGTTAGGACCAAAAGAATACTTTCTGTGAGCCTCTCCATCCTTTACATAGATTTTTTTAAAGGTAGATTCTGAGACCTATTGTCATCCACAAAAACCTTGAGAAGACGGTGGGTCTGGAAGGAAACCAGCAGAATTTGTAACCCCACCCTCTTAAGCCAAAACAATACTGACAGGCATGAAATTGCTATTTATGAAGTTATAAGTCCTAAAAGGATATATTGTACATACAAAAAAAAAATGCCACCCACAGAGCTGATTCTTTTTCATGTTTGAGTTTAGGCTGAGACACTCTGGGATAAGAAAGCCAATCTTTTTGGTTTTCACATTGTATTTACAATTTGGCCAGAGTTCAGTAACCACCCTTTTTATACAGTGGTCTTTAAACATTTTGAGTCATGGACCCTTTTGAAAATTGTATGAAAACTATTGACCCTCTCCTCTGAAAAATGAACATACACACACCATTTTGCATAACATTTCAAGGAGCTTATCATTTTTCTGAACCACCATGGACCCAAATGAACAAAGCAAAATGACGCCCCTAGGGTATGGAAGGTTAGGTACATGTTGAAGGTCGTTCAACAAGCCAGCTGATTCCACAGATACATCCATTTTTTCTGACTCTTTAATTTTTGTTCATTCCCTCAAGCTACTTACAAGCATATATGGATATTTGCATAATTTGTGCATTTAGAGAGGGTTTCTAAAAAGACAGCACTGGAAGTGCCTGTCTAGAAATGTTCTATAGGATGCCTCTTGAGAGAAGGAACAGAGAAATGCAGAGTAGGAAATGAGTTAACAGTGCCTTCCAGATCTTTCTCTCTGCCATCCTAGTATGGAGGCTACTTCAATCTTAGATATTTGAGATTATCAGTTTCAAAACTTCTCAAACTTTGGTGCATCACAATCATGTGGAAGACTTGCTTAAGTTTTTAAAAAGCTCTGGAATGTCTCTGGTGGTCCAGTGGTTAAGAATCTGTCTTACAATGCCAGGGAATGCTGGTTTGACCCGTGTTTGGGGAGTAAGATCCCACTTTCTTTTTTTTTTTCATGTATAAAATTTTATTTTATTTTTAAACTTTACAATATTGATTGGTTCTGCCACATATAGAAATGAATCTGCCACAGGCATACACGTGTTCCCCATCCTGAACCCTCCTCCCTCCTTGCTCTCCATACCATCCCTCTGGGTCGTCCCAGTGTACCAGCCCCAAGCATCCAGTATCGTCCATCAAACCTGGACTGGTGACTCGTTTCATATATGATATTATACATGTTTCAATGCCATTCTCCCAAATCATCTCACCCTCTCCCTCTCCCACAGAGTCCAAAAGACTGTTCTATACATCAGTGTCTCTTTTGCTGTCTTGTATACAGGGTTATTGTTACCATCTTTCTAAATTCCATATATATGCATTAGTATACTGTATTGGTGTTTTTCTTTCTGGCTTACTTCACTCTGTATAATAGGCTCCAGTTTTATCCACCTCATTAGAACTGATTCAAATGTATTCTTTTTAATGGCTGAGTAATACTCCATTGTGTATATGTACCACAGCTTTCTTATCCATTCATCTACTGATGGACATCTAGGTTGCTTCCATGTCCTGGCTATTATAAACAGTGCTGCGATGAACATTGGGGTACACGTGTCTCTTTCCCTTCTGGTTTCCTCAGTGTGTATGCCCAGCAGTGGGATTGCTGGATCATAAGGAAGTTCTATTTCCAGTTTTTTAAGGAATCTCCACACTGTTCTCCATAGTGGCTGTACTAGTTTGCATTCCCACCAACAGTGTAAGAGGGTTCCCTTTTCTCCACACCCTCTCCAGCATTTATTGCTTGTAGACTTTTGGATTGCAACCATTCTGACTGGCGTGAAATGGTACCTCATAGTGGTTTTGAAGAATGGAAGTGGAGGAATCAACCTGCCTGACTTCAGGCTCTACTACAAAGCCACAGTCATCAAGACAGTATGGTACTGGCACAAAGACAGAAATATAGGTCAATGGAACAAAATAGAAAGCCCAGAGATAAATCCACGCACATATGGATACCTTATCTTTGACAAAGGAGGCAAGAATATACAATGGATTAAAGACAATCTCTTTAACAAGTGGTGCTGGGAAAACTGGTCAACCACTTGTAAAAGAATGAAACTAGACCACTTTCTAACACCATACACAAAAATAAACTCAAAATGGATTAAAGATCTCAACGTAAGACCAGAAACTATAAAACTCCTAGAGGAGAACATAGGCAAAACACTCTCAGACATACATCACAGCAGGATCCTCTATGACCCACCTCCCAGAATATTGGAAATAAAAGCAAAGATAAACAAATGGGACCTAATTAAACTTAAAAGCTTCTGCACAACAAAGGAAACTATAAGCAAGGTGAAAAGACAGCCTTCAGAATGGGAGAAAATAATAGCAAATGAAGCAACTGACGAACAACTAATTTCAAAAATATACAAGCAACTCCTACAGCTCAATTCCAGAAAAATAAATGACCCAATCAAAAAATGGATCAAAGAACTAAATAGACATTTCTCCAAAGAAGACATACAGAGGGCTAACAAACACATGAAAAGATGCTCAACATCACTCATTATCAGAGAAATGCAAATCAAAACCACTATGAAGATCCCACTTTCTGTAGAGTGGCTGAGCCTTTGCACCACAACTGGGGAGTCCATGCCCTGCAAGGAAATATCCCACATAATGCAGTGAAGATCCTGTGTGCTGCAACCAAGACCTGACACAGCCAAATACTTAAACAAATAATGCACATGTTTTAAAAATTCCTGTCCCCACAATTTCAGATCCAGTTAAGTATGGAGTGTGGCTTGAGGATTTGCTGTACAAGCTCTCAGGTGGTCCTGATGCTGATGCTGCAGGTCCTAGAACTACATTAGAAAGGCACGGATTTCATCTATTGAAAGATGAAGGGCTGAGACTGGCTCCACTTCTACCCTGAAGATGGGCAGATCCCTTAGCCTTTTGCGCCTCTCTCACAAAACTCCTGGACTACAGTCCATGGGGTCACAAAGAGTCAGACACAACAAAACATGCACACACAAAACTCCTCATAGCAGTGAGTGAGATGAGATTGGCAAACACATTAAGCTCATTCATGACTCAAACCCATACTTGCTGCTCCGTTAGCCAAAAACAAAACGAAAAACAAACAAAAAACACCTCTGCCCTAATCATCACAAGAAGTAAGATCTGCCTTACTTCATTCAGATCTCTGCTCAGATTCTCTCTGCTTCCCATTCCATCACCCTCTGTCTTCCTCATCACATTAATTTTATTTCCAGAACTGACTCCTACCTGAATCATGGTGGTTCATTGTAGATATAGTTCCATGAGGACTAGACTTGCCATGTTCATCACTGTAACTCCAACCAGAACCAGGGCTGGCCTATGATGGGCTTTCAGAAAATAGTTTTTGAATTGATGAATACTGTATGTTTCATTCTACTTTAAGTGTTTATGGCCTTCCTTGAAATTATATTTTTTTTCTATAATTTTGGCATTTTCTGGACTTTTGTTCATCACTTATGATTGTAACGATGAAGTTGGATAGCAATGCTTAGACACATGGGAGGTGAGAAAGTATTTTAATTTATGTAAATGAATTTAAAGTAATTAATTAATTTAAAGTGATTTATCTTAATACAGTGCTAATTCTGCTCTTTAGTCAATGCAATTGGGAGACTATAGTAGTAACACAGAGATGGCCATACATGACAGGGATATCTCTTTAGAAAACTAGGGGAAAATGGTATTCTGCTTGACTGCTTTCATTCATTTCATTCATCTATATGTGATAAATATATATTTATTGGTTATCTACTACATTCCAGGTACAGTTTAGCAGATACAGAAGATAATAAAGTGGGAAAGAAAATCACTTCTCTTAGAGAGCCTATAGAAGTGAAAGGAAGGTAAAGAAAAATACGCAATATAAGTAATTTACGTAGACTATAGAGCTTCGAGGTGGCACTAGTGGTAGAGAACCCACCTGCCAATGCAGGTAGATGCAGGAAATGCAGGTTTGACCCCTGGGTGGGGAAGAGCTCTGGAGGAGGACACTGGCAACCCACTCCAGTATTCCTAGGACTTCCCTGGTGGTTCAGACAGTAAGGAATCTGTCTGCAATGTGGGAGACCTGGGTTCAGTCCCCAGGTCAGGAAAATACCCTGGGGAAGGGAATGGCAACCCACTCCAGTATTCTTGCCTGGAGAATTCCATGGACAGAGGAGCATGGCAGACTACAGTCCATGGGGTTGCAAAGGATTGGGCATGACTGAATGACTAACACTTTCACTTTTAGGGAGAAAAACATGAAAGGAAGGATAAGGAATGTGTGTGTGAATATGTATGTGCAAATTTAAACAGAATAGTCATGAAAGACCTCACTGAGAAAGTAACACTACAAAAAGACTTAACTGAGGGAAGGGATCAGTTCAGTTCAGTTCAGTCACTCAGTTATGTCTGACTCTTTGCAACCCCATGAATTGCAGCACGCCAGGCCTCCCTGTCCATCACCAACTCCCAGAGTTCACTCAGACTCACGTCCATTGAGTCAGTGATACCATCCAGCCATCTCCTCCTCTGTCATCCCCTTCTCCTCCTGCCCCGAATCCCTCCCAACATCAGAATCTTTTCCAGTGAGTCAATTGTTTGCATGAGGTGGCCAAAGTACTGGAGTTTCAGCTTTAGCATCAGTCCTTCCAAAGAAATCCCAGGGCCAATCTCCTTCAGAATGGGCTGGTTGGATCTCCTTGCAGTCCAAGGGACTCTCAAGAGTCTTCTCCAACACCACAGTTCAAAAGCATCAATTCTTTGGCACTCAGCTTTCTTCATAGTCCAACTCTCACATCCATACATGACCACTGGAATAAACATAGCCTT
The DNA here is from genome assembly GCF_027580195.1 of Bos mutus. Taxonomy (NCBI): domain Eukaryota; kingdom Metazoa; phylum Chordata; class Mammalia; order Artiodactyla; family Bovidae; genus Bos; species Bos mutus. Next base: position 95,085,643 of record NC_091621.1, read on the forward strand.
GACTAGACGGACCTTTGTTGGCAAAGTAATGTCTCTGCTTTTGAATATGCTGTCTAGGTTGGTCATAACTTTTCTTCCAAGGAGTAAGCGTCTTTTAATTTCATGGCTGCAGTCACCATCTGCAGTGATTTTGGAGCCCCAAAAAATAAAGTCTGACACTGTTTCCACTGTTTCCCCATCTATTTCCCATGAAGTGATGGGACCAGATGCCATGATCTTCATTTTCTGAATGTTGAGCTTTAAGCCAACTTTTTCACCCTCCACTTTCACTTTCATCAAGAGGCTTTTTAGTTCCTCTTCACTTTCTGCTGTAAGGGTTGTGTCATCTGCACATTTGAGGTTATTGATATTTCTCCCAGCAATCTTGGTTCCAGCTTGTGTTTCTTCCAGTCCAGCGTTTCTCATGATGTACTCTGCATATAAGTTAAATAAGCAGGGTGACAATATACAGCCTTGACATACTCTTTTTCCTATTTGGAACCAGTCTGCTGTTCCATGTCCAGTTCTAACTGTTGCTTCCTGACATGCATACAGATTTCTCAAGAGGTAGATCAGGTGGTCTGGTATTCCCATCTCTTTCAGAATTTTCCACAGTTTATTGTGATCCACACAGTCAAAGGCTTTGGCATAGTCAATAAAGCAGAAATAGATGTTTTTCTGGAACTCTCTTGTTTTTTCAATGATCCAGCAGATGTTGGAATTTGGTCTCTGGTTCCTCCGAGTTTTCTAAAACCAGCTTGAACATCTGGAAGTTCACGGTTCACATATTACTGAAGCCTGGCTTGGAGAATTTTGAGCATTACTTTACTAGCATGTGAGATGATTGCAATTGTGTGGTAGTTTGAACATTCTTTGGCATTGCCTTTCTTTGGGATTGGAATGAAAACTGACCTTTTCCAGTCCTGTGGCCACTGCTGAGTTTTCCAAATTTGCTGGCATATTGAGTGCAGCACTTTCACAGCATCATCTTTTAGGATTTGAAATAGCTCAACTGAAATTCCACCACTTCCACTAGCTTTGTTCGTAGTGATGCTTTGTAAGACCCATTTAAGTTCGCATTCCAGGATATCTGGCTCTCGGTGAGGGATAGAGTCATGTAAATCTCTTAGAGGAGAGTGTTGTGGGTAGAAAGTAGAATGTACAAAGGTCCTGAGGCAGAGCCTTGCCTAACAGGTTAGTGAAGTGAAATTTGCTCAATCATGTCTGACTCTTTGCAACTCCACGGACTGGAATTCTCCATGGAATTCTCCAGGCCAGGACACTGGAGTTGGGTAGTTCCCTTGTCTAGGGGATCTTCCCAAACCAGGGACTGAATACAGGTCTCCTGCCCTACAGGCTATGGGGTCGCACAGAGTCAGAAACGACAAGCGACTTAGCAGCAGCAGCAGCATTACAGGCAATTCTCTACCATCTGACCCACCAGGGAAGCCCAAGAATACTGGAGTGGGTAGCCTATCTCTTCTCCAGTGGATCTTCCTGGATCTAGGAATAGAACTGGGGTCTACTGCATAGCAGGCGGATTCTTTACCAACTGAGCTATCAGGGAAGCCCAGCCGAATAGGTTAAGGGAACTTCAAAGAGGCCAGAATGGCTGGGGCAGACTGGGAAAGAGGGCAACAAGCAGGAGATGAGGTTGGAGAGGATGGGGGACCAAACTACGTGGGTCTTTTAGGCACTGGTGTGTTCTGGGGTTAAAACTCAATTGTGATCTGCCTAAAATTGTGATTTTTAACAGCATTACATGACTACTGTGTTGAGAAGAGTACTTGACTCATATCTAGGCTCTGGAGTCTACAAACAGAAAATCCGAGTCCAGAGATTTTTTTTTTTTTAAATACCTACTTGTTTCAAATTTCTCTCTAGTAAGTTCTGCCACAACACATTATTCATTTAAAAATATTTATTGATCATCGACTAAAAGCCAGGCATTGTGGTTAACTTTTTTTTTTTTTAATGTAGAATGAAAAAGAAGTGAAAACTGCTATCTATCAAAAAGCCTTTTGTGTGCCTGCCAGGTGGGGTGCCAGTCTCTTCATCTCTGCTGTCTCAGAGTCTGCACTTTCCTAGAGCTTTGAGTTAATAGGGAATATAACGTGCATCAATCAGCAGCGAGGACTCTGTAAAAGAACCCCAGATCTTATAGATAAAGCACCTTGGCTTCCAGATTTCCTTGTGATTCATTTCAGGTCACCTCTGATAAGGGGCTCCATTGAGTCCTCACCAAACCTGGAGGGCTGAGGAGTGAACCCCAGACAGCAGCAGTGGATCCCAGATCCCAGAAGTAACTGGGGGTCTGGAGACTGTAGACACAAATGTGGGAACACTGTGGGGGCCAGGGACAACCAGAAGCCTAGGGAATTGACTGGATTCAGATCCTGATGGAATCTTATGGCCTGAGGGGTGGGAGTACAGAAGACCACTATAGATTCCAAGAGAGGACAGCACAGCGAAGTCACAGATGTACGCAGGTAGGGAAGGGGAGTGGGCAGTGGGCCTGGCTCCTGGTTGGGGAAAAGCAGGAGAAGGAAGGATGGAGATGCTGTCTACTGGGAGCTCTCCTATGAAATGAACTTGTGTCAGATGAAGAAATTCAGGCTAACTTTTAGGCATAAGCTAACTTTAAAGTTTCATCTGCATACTCCAACTTCTGTCTAGAGAGGGACAGCCAAATGGGAATTTTTACATTGGCATGAAGACTGTGATTAGGGGAAAATTCCTTAGGGCAGACAATTACATCAGCATATTTTTTCAATTTATATTTTAAATAGTACAAGTGTTCCCAGAGGGCTGGTGACAGACAAAACTTCTTTAAATATATTAAAGTCAAACAATCTGCAAACAACTGCCAGCCTGCTGAAGTCTCCCACCCCCTTCCAGATTTAACCAATTTTTAAAGGCAATTATGCTTGGAAATTTTAAACTTGCAGCTAATCAATCTAAGGGAAAACATAATTTACTCCAAAAACACTGCGAAAGATTCTCCACCCCCAGTAATATTCCTCAACTCTTTGTCTTTAGCATTGGAGTCTGGGAGATCTGTTTACATCACCAAGAATGTGGAGGAAAACACAGAGCAGGGTAAGGTGTGAGCAGAGAGGGGGTGCAGGGCACTTGAGGGAGGGAGTGGGGTCTGCAGTGGGAGGCCTAAGTGCAACTCTCCAGCCCTGTCCCTTTCCAGAAGAGTACGCAGACACACAGACACACAGACACTCACACACACACACACACATAGATACACCCATACACATGAATATATATATAGATGCAAACATACACACACACATACATGCATATATTCATTTCTATATCTTTCTGCTGCTGCTGCTGCTAAGTCACTTCAGTTGTGTCCGACTCTGTGCAACCCCATAGACAGCAGCCCACCAGGCTCCCGCATCCCTGGAATTCTCCAGACAAGAACACTGGAGTGGGTTGCCATTTCCTTCTCCAATGCATGAAAGTGAAAAGTGAAAGTGAAGTCGCTCAGTCGTGTCCGACTCTTAGCGACCCCATGGACTGCAGCCTACCAGGCTCCTCCGTCCATGGGATTTTCCAGACAAGAGTACTGGAGTGGGTTGCCATATGTATGTATATAAAAATCATGAGCTCACATTCTGACATCTGTAATCCCAATCCTATATCATAGGGTCTTACATTTTTTAATCTGTCACTTCTTTTAGTATTTGTGTATAGTTTCAGTTCTTTTTTGCTTTGGGCCTTACAGTAAACAGTCAAAATGCTGTTTTTCAAAGTTGCTTAGGTATTTTTCCCCTATCCCTTTAGGGTAATTATGTTTTTCATTTGTAATACAGTTAAATGTGAGTTCTTACTGTTTATATTCCATTTTGAGTTCTCCTGTATCCACTGTGATTTTCAATTACTTATGTATTCCTTATGTGACTCACAGTCATGGGTCTAAGAGTCAGAAAGTTATGATCTGAAAGGCCTCTCCCCTCAGTCCCTACTGACATGTTCCCATTCCTCCAAGTTTTCCACTCCATTCTCTCCTGTTCTTTTAGACAATCTCAGTAGTTTCCAGTTTATCCTTCCTGTGTGTCTATTGTACAAGTGAGCAAGTACATGTATACTTTCTCATATCCCTTTTTTTTCTTAAAGGGTGGCATATCAGACATACTGTTTGTATTTTAGACATACACTTTGTATTTTAGTCAACTGAATTTTGACAAACTGTCATGGTAACTCAACAGGAAACGAATAGTCTTTTCAATAAATGATGATACAACAACTGGATACACATTGCTATTGTTGTTTCTTGGTCATTAAGTCATGAATGACTCTTTGTGAACCCACTGACCGTAGCCTGCCAGGCTCCTCTATTCATAAGATTTCCCAGGCAAGAATATTGGAGTGGGTTGCTATTTCCTTCTCGAGGAGATCTTCTCAACCCAAGGATTCAACCTGTGTCTCCTACACTGCAGGCAGATTCTTTACCACTGAACCACCAGGGAAGCCCCGATACACATTAGAAAATTAAAAAATGAACTTTGCCCTTTACCAAACCAAACCATTACCTCATGCCACACATGAAAATCAATTTAAAAGGAGTCATAAATCTAAACATAAAAATGAAAACTATAAAACTTCTCAGTTCAGTCACTTAGTCATGTCCAACTCTTTGCGACCCCATGGACTGCAGCACACCAGGCCTCCCTGTCCATCACCAACTCTTGGAGCTTGCTCAAACTCATGTCCATTGAGTCAGTGATGCCATCCAACCATCTCATCCTCTGTTGTCCCTTTATCCTCCTGTCTTCAATCTTTCCCAGCATCAGGGTTTTCCCCAGTGAGTCAGTTCTTTGAATCAAGTGGCCAAAGTGTTGGAGTTTCAGCTTCAGCATCAGTCCTTCCAATGAATATTCAGGACTGTTTTCCTTTAGGATTGACTGGTTTGATCTCCTTGCAGTCAAAGGGACTCTCAAGAGTCTTCTCTTGAGAGGCATAAATTCTTTGACTCTCAGCTTTCTTTATGGTCAACTCTAGAAGAAAGCATACGGGAAAATATGTATGACCTCATAGTAGACAAAAATTCTTAGGTAGATCACAAAATCTTTGTTATTTTAAGCTTCTAAAGTTGAGCTAGTTTGTTACACCAGCAATGGAAAACTAGTAAGAAGGCATAGCAAACAAACAAAATAATTATTAAAAATTCTAAAGAAGATACTGGTCTTGTTCATGTTTTATGTATGGGCAAACAGTAGATAACCTTTTTTTCCTCACTGGAGTTCAGAACCAATTGCAAGTTAGACATAGGAGCTGGGCAGCTGGAGTCTAAAAATATAAAGAGATGACAATATTAATGTAATGTATTATTTGTAAAGCAGATATTGGAGAACAGGGCTTGGATCTGCTAACCAAGTAGACTTGCTAATTGTCCCTGCTGTCTTTTTGAAACCTTGGAAGAGCCAACTCAAAGAAAAATTTCTGCTCTTAAGAGCTGAAAACAGTCTTATGCTGGAAGAAATCAGAAGAGATAAGGCAGAAAGGTAGGTCAGAGAGCCTGGGATGAGAAAGAGTCAACATGCTGACTCTGAAGTCTAGGACCTCATGCAGGGCCCAGAGAGAAGTCTCCAGAAGCTGAGGGTGGCCGCTGCTTTGTAGCCTCAGCACAAGTCAACAGTGGCCAATGGAAAACTGGATAAAACCTCCAGTGACAGATAACTGCTGAGGTGTCTCTGTACAACAAAATCAAACATAACGTGGAAAGAGTTTTCTTAGTGACTAGAGAAGATAGTGAAAAAAATAGCATGCAAAAATAGAAGTGGCTTCAGGATGGAGAATAGTGGGCGATCTTTTCAACTAGGCTACTTGCTCTGACTGTGAGAACATGAAGACATCCTCTTTTTGAGTCCATATCATGAAAAAGTTCTCTCTTTGAGTTCACATCTTAAAATAGGAATTATACTGTATGCCTAAGCTCAGGACTTATGCAAAGACCTAATGCAATAATGTGAAAATGCTTGGAAAATTGGAGAATGCTATTTAAAGTTGTTTTCATTAATATTATTAAAGATAATATTCTGCCATTATTAAGCTCCCAGAGTATGATGTAGGTGCTTTTAGACACATCTCAGCTCTTCACTGATACTTGAGTGTCATTTATCATATTTGGAGAGCAGTTTTCTAAATGAGAGATACTTTCTCTTTTCCCTGGTCACTGGCCATGGCAGGTCTACAGAGAACTCTATTTCAAATGCACAGCTGATGTGAATAGTGACTAAGAAAATGAATGCATCTTAAGGAGGAAAATACTGTCACATCCAACACCAAAATGAAATGCAGCAAAAGGTCAAAATAGCTGTCTTGACTTCTACTTGAGAATCTGTTGCAAAAACATTAACAAGCCTGTAAGGTTCATTTGCAAGTCTTGTTTTTCAAGCTCCTGAGAACATTGTGAATTTTACATGGGGATTAGCAAATTACAATTATGCCAACTTTGAGGTGCAAAAATTGAGACTCAGGGAGACAGAGCACAATATAAGCTAAATCTTTTTTATGAGATTCTGCTCATAATTATCAAGGGCCATTATGGAAGTAGCACACTGAAGTTTAGAATTAGAATTTCAAATTATGTACCTCAATTAGAGAAAATGAAGAAATCAAATTAACTTTCTCCTCAAGAAGTTGACCTTGAGCCTGAGACGTTGGAGGAAGGAGATACAAGACACGTAGGTGCTGGGGCCACAGACATGAGCATCTGACTGGAACAGCATCCTTAGCTTCAAGAACAAGAAGTCACAGAGAGTTCAGAACCTGCCTTTGTTTCTAGAACAAACTGTGTGATTCCCATGCTCACAAATAACTAGAGAGTTTGGGAAGACGAGTATAGTGTTGAGAATTTATGACAGAAAGAATGAAAAGAGAAATGAAACTCAGTCTAACGTAGAAAGCAAAGGGGAAAAAAATGGGAAATTCATACTCTTCATGTGAATAAAAAGCTCTCGCCCTATGCTTGGGCAGGGGTTTCAAAGGAAGATATATAAAGGGAATACTTTAAATTTAGAAAAACACAGTTAAACTAGATATGTAATAAGGAAGGATGTCAATCTGACATTTATCAAGTGCCCAGAATGTGACCACTCACTTCAAGGTGCTCACCTTGAAGGTGAGCAGGGAGGTGGTAAAAAAAAAAAAGTGTGGTCAGTGCTGGAGGTAAACTAAACATTTTGCTATGGAAAGAAAGGGAACCTAACCCAGGAAAGATGCTATTTGGAAGAATATGTCAGTCCAGAAAGGACATTTCAGGCAGAAGGAACAGCATGATGTCATGGTGTGTTTGTAGAACTGAAAAACATCTCTAAAGTATAGGCAGGTAGAGTGCAAGACAAGGTAAAGTTGTATAATTTAGTAAGCGTTGATTTTGTACATTATCTTGGTTAATCCTATGATACCATTACTGGGATCACTATTAGTCAAGATAATTCTGCTATTGCTGCTGCTAAGTCTCCTCAGTCGTGTTCGACTCTGTATGTCCCCATAGATGGCAGCCCACCAGGCTCCCGCATCTCTGGGATTCTCTAGGCAAGAATACTGGAGTGGGTTGCCATTTCCTTCTCCAATGCATGAAAGTGAAAAGTGAAAGTGAAGTCGCTCAGTCATGTCCGACTCTTAGTGACCTCATGGACTGTAGCCTACCAGGCTCCTCCGTCCATGGGATTTTCCAGGCAAGAGTACTGGAGTGGGGTGCCATTGCCATTCAACCTTAATATATAAACTCTGGAATCTCAGTTGCTACTGTTCTCTGAGATGGAAAACAATAAAAGTCTGTTTTCCATCTCATAAAGTTCAGTGTGAGCCAAGTAGCCTTTTATATCTATTAGCCATGACATCTGCACCATCTCCTGGGCTACCACAGCAGAGGAAGAGAAAGACAAGGGAAGTGCTCTGGTTCCTAACTATGTACAGTCACTTCTACTCACAGTCAATGGGCCAGAAAAAGTCACATAGCCCTAACTTCACTTCAAGACAGGCTGGGAAGTACAGAGAAGCACATGGATAACAGGCAAGCACTAACTGCCCCCGGTCTGGGCAAGTTCTTGCATTAGTAATTTACTACCACATAACAATATTACCACAGACAGAGGAGCCTGGCTGGCTGCAGTCCATGGGCGTTGCAGAGAGTCAGACCTGACACTTTCATTTTCAACAATATTACCACAAATCTAGTGGTTCAAAACAATCCATATTATTATTTCTCTTGCTGTGGGTCAGGAGTCCAAGCACAATTTAGGTATATCCTCTATTTCAGAGTCTCAGAAGCTGTAATCCAGGTGTTGGCTGGGATCGGGGTCTCATCTGTGGCTTGGTTAGGGGAGGGTCTGTTTCCAGGCTCAAACAGTTGTTGGCAGAATCCAGCTGCTGGTGGTCTTTGGCTGAGGTTCTCAGTTTCTTACTGGCTATTCAGTTGGAAGCCTCCCTTGGTCCTTTGCCAAATGGATCTTTCCAACCTAGCAGCTTCCCTCTTCAAAGTGAGCAAGGGATAGAATCTCCCAGAAAGGCTGATGTTGCAATCTAATGTAATAAAAGAACTGGCATCTTGTCCCTTTAAAAGACTCTATTGGTTAGAATCACTGCCTTCTCACCTACATCCAAATAAGTGGATTACACAGGGTGGGAGTGCCAGGAGATGGGAACCGAGACTTAGAGTCTGTTCACTATGGCACTAGTATTGAGTTGGCCAAAAAGTGTTTAAGTTTTTTCCATAAGGTGTTTGGGAAAACCCAAAAGAAATTTTTGGTCAACCGAATGTTACATCCCTGTTCATCAGAAAAAGAAATTGGGCCACAGAGTGGTTGAGTGATTTGTCTAAGTGCTCACAAATAAGAAGAGCTGAAATTCTGATCCATTTGTTTCTAAAACCCATAATTTTAACCATTATACTTTACTCCCAGGTTATGAAGAGCTTCCTATTGTGAGAAGGTTGCTTTATATCCTATAGATGATGGAAAGTAATAGGATCAGATTTTCATTTCAGATATATTAGTTGACTATTGGATTGGATTTGGGAAGTAAGACCAATAGCAAAAAGCAATTTAGGAGATGATTACAAGAGTTTAGATTAGAGATGATGAGGGCTGAGGGCTTCAAATGGGACAGTGATGAGAGGGCTGGGGTAGAGCAGATGTATTTGAGAACTATTGTGGATGTGGGTGAAATTGGCAGGACTTGTGAATTCAGTGTTGAAAATTAGGCTGAGAGACTACTCAAGGATGAATCCCCAGTTGCTACAGGTAGAATCATGCCTGTCTCTCATCCTGTTCTGCATTCACGATGCTCCATTGTCTTGCCTTATTTTTGTTTTTAGGACCCATCAAGTTTATTCTACTTCATAGCTCTTTCACTTCCTAGACTACTCTTTCTCCAAATCTCGCTGTTAAAACTCTATTCTGAGTTTTACTATGTGCATAGCATAAACTGTCACCTGAAAAAGTCTTGATATTTTTGTATTTGTTTTCTCTCCTTGTTATTCATATAAACTGCTCTAATACAGGGGCCTCATGCATGGTGTTCCTCTGTAAACCCAGTGTTGGAACAGTGTCTGACATGTAGTGAGGACTCAATGCATGAGACTGAGTAAATGAATACTGGACTAGGAATAAATGAGGAGAAAGATTACTGAGACCAGTTAGAGGTTGACTGGTAGGTAAAGTAGGAGGACGGTGTTGGACATTTGGGAGGGTAAAGTGTGGGAGACCACAAGGGATGACTGGAATTCAAAAGTTTCAGAGGGAAGGAGCTGAGAATAAAACTGTCGATGGTGCGACCATCAGAATGGATTGTTGACGTGGAGCAGAGGTGAAGGTCACCAGTGTGAGTGACCAGGGGCCTGTGAGGCCAGGCTACTGGCTCCGGGCTCTGCATGCCAGAAAATATTATGGCAGAAGAGGTTCCTGACAGACTGTGAACATGGCACTCAAGTCTGATGATTGAGAGAGAGGCACCTGAACCCAACAGGGAAATGGAGAGACCATGGCTTGGTGGGATGGTGACTGCTCCCAATGGACAGGGGAGTTTTCATTGCAGTAGACCTTTCAAATGCTTTTAACAATAATCTTACCAGGTAGGCTTTGTTGCTATTCTTATTTATAGGTGAGGAAAGCAGAGGGTGAAGGAGTAAAGTAACTTCCCCCAAGTATAGAGCTGAGACATGTTGGATCCTGGATTCAGGTCAGACAACCTGAGTTCAGAGCTGACTTTTCTAAGCTGGTATCAGTTCAGAACTCATGACTCTTGACTCATCGGGCCCAGATTTATTTAAGAGAATCAAAAAAACTGTAGTTTAGAGAGCAATAAGGCTAATCTACTCCTATAATTCATTCATTCATTCATTCCCAAATATTTATTGAGCTCCTGCTCTGTATAACATACTGTTCTTACCATTTTTACCATTATCCTTTTCAGCCTCTCAATCACTTTATTGTTGAGAGGTGTCATTGTCCCCAATATATAAAGAAGAAATTATTTCAGCATCTCCCACAGTGCTGGGTATACAGTGAATCCCTCATCCATTCTAGCTGAATTTACTTGAACATATTTATGACAAAATTGGTTGAGTTGAAAGATGCTACCAGAAGGTTGCTACTGGGTCCTCAGCTTGCAGCCTTTGTTCCTTTAGCACTTTCTTCTTTAATTCTAAATAGCTCTATTGAGTACCAACTATGAAGAAGCTGCAAAATTTATTCAAATAGAACCAAAAAAAAAAAAAATGATGGCTCAGCAGCTTCTCATCCAAAAAAATTTGCATTTCTCCACCCATCAAATTACAGAGGGACATATGCCAAACTTTTATAGATTTTTATTTCAACCAAATTAGTTTCTCCTCTCTGCTGGCAAACACAAGGCAGACTCTCTTTACTCCATTGAAAACTTAATTGTCACAGACATCAGATAACTCCCTAAAGATTTCCAGAAATCACTGTGATCTCAGCAACTCCTGTTCCCCAGAAAACACTTTCCAGATTGGACCCATGAAAGCATCTCTTTCATATCACTCCCTCAAGCCATTAGAGCACCTTCTGGATCACATATAAGGCAAGACACAGATCACTGATACTCAAGGCATTCAAGGACAGGGACAGGTAGCCCAATTTTATCATGCCATTACTAGAGCCTGAAACCCATTGGGAATGTAACAACTTGCCTGTTTCTTATCCAGTTATTCTACATGGGATAGGATTAAAATGACAATGTAGGTGAGTGTTTCCAGTTTTTCTCTCTGCCAGATAAATTAGGCTCTGTTTTTGCCTCTGCTCATTTCTGTCCCCTCCATCTCCTCTGAAGGACTTACTGATTGGTCCTTCTGTGAACCAGAATCAGGATAATGGGCTGAGGGATAAATACCCCATTCCTATGGAATAGTACTGAAAGAGAACATGGAACAAACTTTCTCAGAGGCCCTTGAGTGTGAAGAATTGGCACTATGAAAATGTGGAGGTATGTGATGGTGATGATGAGCTTGGGGTAGAGGTTGGGAAGGGTGAGTGAAAGGATGACTAAGAAGGGTCACGGGGGATTAAAGGTGGGAAGGCAGGTGATAGGCCCTGGGAGACGTGGGATGTGAAATCATATGAGAGGAAGGGAATTTTGGTGAGTCACTTTTCAGCTTTCCCTGCTTTAAGAAAATGAGTGAAGGTTGGTGTTTCTATTGGACTTTCTTTGTATGTGGTGCTCTCTAATAACCTCTGTGGATCATGGTTAGAACACAATTACATATGCAACAAGCATGTGGTAAACTTACCTGGTGATCTCACACACAGGATTGTAACACAGGACAGGGGGTAAAAATAAATAAATGACAGTGTGAGAGACACTTGTGTTTTAGGGAAGGATTGAAAGAGCAATATCCATCCATGAGTTTAGAGCTTACAAAACTGTCCATTGTAAATGATTTAAAGGGAAGTTTATAGCCCTGGTCATATGTAGATTATTCCCGCTTTTGAGCTAGGAATCTGAAGGTCAGAGAACACTTGAGGGTGGCTGTCACCTGTAAGCAGTAGGTTAGACATAGAGCCCTTGTCAGCTTGTCCCTTTCTGCTTTCTCATACTTCCCACAGTCTGGCAAGGAAATGGGAAACCGACAGAGGACCTGAGACAGCAGGCTAATTGCTAGTGTACCAGGTGGGGTTTTAAAGATCACAAGAAAGAGAGGTGCTCAGGTTACCTTTGTGATAAGGGTGGAGATGCTGTGCTGTGTTGTCACCTCCTTCTTGACTGTGCCATCACTCCTGGTCACACACACATACTTGAGCACTTGGCTGGGGAGCAGGCACCATGGAGAAAGACTAGTATCTCCAGAGCTTTGGGCTCTATCCGCATCTCTGCTCACTCTGGGAATTCCCTCTTTGGGAGAAAGAGGATCTGATTGGAGCAGTCTGTCTCATTCCACATGAAGTACTCGATGGGGTGGAGTTTGGCCAAAGCCCAGTGGAGGTTTCTGGCCTCCCTCATGCCCTGTGGGTGACTTTGGTTTAGGCACAGTCTCTGGTCAGTTGATAGTGCCAAGAGGAGCAGGTCTGGTTTCACTCCCCAAACTTGGCTCAGGCCGTAATAACTTGGTAGACAAAGAAAGAGCTCTGGAGCTGTGTTCTTCAGAAGAGGGCATAGAGTGGCCGTGCAGATGACCTTGTGGTCCTTTCTCTAGGGACTGGACCAATGAGGGACAGGGAGGGAAAGACTGTGTCCCAGAGGCTGAATAGCACCCGGAAGCCCTGCCATAGTGCTGTGCTCTATGGAATCACTGTCTTAGCCTCAGCCCTTACCTAGGCACAAGAGAAACTCAGTTCCTTGTGTTCTCTTAGGTTTCTGCCTTCTCAGCAGCACTTAGTTTCAGTCTTTATTTCTGTTTTTCTGTCCTTTTGTTTTACAACTCACAATGTGTTGTTGCAGTTTTCATCTAATAAGGAAAGATATATATATATATAGTTTAATTTTCAATGATCATAAATGCAATTGAAAACAGCATACATAAATGTATGACTTACTGTTAGAGAGAAATTTCCCTGAAAAAAAAAGCAATATTTAGAAACTGTCCTTTTTGCCTCACCAGTGTGTTATTTTATATCCTATATTTTATGTTTATATAAGAAAACGTGAAACAATCTGGTCAGTAGCTCAAAGTTTGGTTGCTTTCAAAATAAAAAAAAAGTTTTTAATTAATATAGTACAAACAAATGAACAGTGACTTGAATACTCAGGGTAATTTAATCTAATTCAATTCAATTAAATATCATTGCAGTAAAGAAGGATTAAAGGCTCGACAGCTGCAGTCTAAGTATAACAATTAATGTGGTTGGAACTCAGGAATCTACAAACTCCCCCATTACATTTCACTAAATCAAAGGATCTTAAGAGCAGTTATTGAATCATTATTGGATTATTAGAGGGTTGTTGATGTTACATCACTTAATCCCTACGATAAGTTCAAGCATTACAGCCTTGGCCAAGCAGAACACAATCCTGGGACTGGGAGTCCATTTCAGCTAAACTTTCCTGCTGTCTGTCACATTGACACCCACTGCAGTGGCCCCTGGAATGTGGTAACAGTGCATCTGGCCAGGAATGTCAGCATTATTAGGGGCCCTACTTAGAGGCAGAAAGTGAGTAGACAACCAGCTAACTGTGATCCAGGAGATTCTGGAAAGAGCCTCTTAACAAAATAATATCCTCTGCCCTCTGACAGGATTATAGGTCTTTGGACCTTATGAGGTTTCCAGATTTTTCAAAGTTTCTGTTGCTAAAGAGACTGATTGGTACTTTCCTCAGGATACCAGGCTTGCAGTTCTGACTGTTGTCACTAGATGGATGGTGACTGAACTAAGCATATGATATATGTTCAGCATATAATTAATGCAATGATTTCAGCCTGGACAACCCTAAGGTGTGATGAGGTTAACAATTCAGGTGCTTAACCCTTTCCCACCATTTGATTAAAAAAAAAAAAAAAACCAAAAGACATACTAGTAAATGCAAGAGCTACTTTGTTTAGTAGATTTAAATGAATAGCATGATAACTCTTTACATTAAAATGTCTTATCAATTGCAATTTTACTTCCTTTGGCTTCCAAAATTAAGACAAGATTTTCCTAAAGAATGTACAGCTCTGAAACTATATTTCTGAACAAAGTTTTATGCAACCGTTTTTGTCTGAGAGATTATTTTATCTGACTGCTTTAAGGCTCAGAACTCAGTCTCCTCTGGCA